>NW_027140434.1:695000-1390000 GCF_036365525.1 Heterodontus francisci
TTATTCCTATTTGTAGTTGAAAAAACTTAAAATTGAAACGTTCAATCCAAAATTTGTAGTAAATGAAACTACTACAAATTATATTACACAGTTCCATTTCATACCATCCCAATGAATGACAACTGTAAATAAAATAGATCCGTTTTCCGTAAATTGATCTCAGACACTGACATATTCTACTCTAACAGCGAAGTGGCTCTTTTTCTAACAGACCCTGCTTAAATCGACCCATGAGGTTTTCAACGCCTGTCTGCTCTGTACAAGCGGCTGGTGGAAGGCAACAAACAAGTGCCGATATTTCATTAAACTCTACACAAGAAAATTAAAATGTATAAAGCATTATTTACTTTCTACATCTCCTGAATTTGTTCTGTATTCAAGATGATAATTAGATTAATAATATATATCTTGTAATAATAATCAGTGTATCAGTAAATAACATAATGCATTCAATAATCTTTAACTTACAGTTCAAAAGCTGCAGTAGAGACAGGGTCAGGAAGGTTCGCATCATGGTTCTGGCGCTGGGTACAGCGATGAGAACAGAACATTACCCGAACGCAGTTCTCAGACACTAAGAGCTCCTTACAGCAGCTTCTGAAACTCTGGCTGTTGTGGAAATTAATTATTTGACAGAAGTTTCTGCAGAAACCAATGTTTTCTTCCAAATAACCAATAGATTTTGACTTGTGTGAACCGTGAATTACAAGCTGGTAAAATACACCAATGAGACGAAATGTGACCATTAATGGATAAAATGAACCCAGGTTCCAACTACCAGCCTATCCTGCGAGGATAATGACGTGTGACAGTGTGAAAAGTAAATGAATCACTGATCTGGCGTCCAGATCATAGATTCATAGATGCACAGGAAAGGCCATTCGGCTACTTTAGTCAGAGTCGTCCCTTTGAAAGAGCTGTCTAATTTATTGTCACATATGTAGCTTTTTCTCGTAAGCACTTGTTTCATTGTCTTTATAAATTCCTCTGGAATCTGATTTCATCACTCTTTCGGGTCGTGCTTTCCAGATCGAAACAAGCCTCAGTGTGAAGAAATGTCTCTTCACTACCTTTCTAGTTATTCTGCCGGTTCTGCAGAAGGTCTCGGACCCAGGCCCATCTCTGGAACCGCAGAGAAGAGGTAGGTGAGGCGGTGTCACCAGAGCCAGTCCGCAAGGCCCCGGCGAGAGGGCCTGGGCGGTTTTCTTGTGCTGCAGGTGGAGGGAGGTCCCGGGGAATGAACTGGTTCCTGGTGGGGGTGCTCTGTGCGTCACAAATTGGCCATGAAGGAGGCAACGCCCCACCGCACCCACAAGGCCACAGGGAGAATGCTTCGTTTTACAAGGTGTCCTCTCCATATGGTGGAGGACATCGCTGCTGGTAAGATCCCAGCGGCGGTGGAATGATCCCATAATTGTCCCTTAATTGGCCACTGAAGATCCTCAATCTGCCATTGGGCGAGAAGACTGTTGTCGGCCTATCCTGCCTCCGGGATCACTGGACGATGGGGAGGCGCTGGGATCCCCATCCTGCCAAGTCCCTTGTCACACACCGCTTTTCTCCGTGCCCCCTCCCCACCCCTCCCGGCTTCCAATCACGCCTCTGGGGGCCAGTAAAATCCTGGCCATGATCTCTGATGACAAACGTATTCATGAGAGGAAATAAGTTCCGCATTCTTACTCTACCATAACCCCTCATTATTTTGAACTCTGTTAGATCTGGGATGGCGGGACTGGCGTATGAGGAGAGATTGAGTCGGTTAGAATTATATTTGTTGGAGTTCAGAAGAGTGAGGGGGAATCTCATTGAAGCCTACAAAATTCTAACAGGACTTGACAGGGTAGATGCAGGAAGGATGTTCCCGATGTTGGGGGAGTCCAGAACCAGGGGTCACAGTCTAAGGATGCAGGTAAACCTTTCAGGACAGCGTTAAGTAGAAATTTCTTCACCCACAGAGTGGTGAGCCTGTGGAATTCGCTACCACTGAAAGCAGTTGAGGCCAAAACATTATATGTTTTAAGGAAGGAGTGAGATACAGATCTTGGGTCTAAAGGGTTCAAAGGGTATGGGGCGAAAGCGGGAACAGGTTTCTGAGTTGGATGATCAGCCAGAAAAATCCAAGCTCCTGAATTCTCTCCCTCTAAATGAATTCCCTCACCCGTGGTGCCTTCTTGATAATCCTCCTTTGTCCGTTTTGCAGGGCCTTAAAATTCTTCCTAGGTATTCGTGCCCGGAATTGCACACAGGACGACAGCTGAGTCATAACAATTGATCTATTAAGTAGCAGCTTGATGCCCTTTATGTTTGAATTCAATAACCCCATTTTCAAATCAAATATCTCGTACACTTTCTCAATCAGCTTCTCTACTTGCCCTGCAATCCTTAAAGATTTATGAACATGCATTCCCCTGTCCCTCTGTTCTTGCACCTCCTGAAAATGGTACTATTTATGTTATATTGACATGATGTTTTCACAATGAACATCACTTCTGACTTGACCACAATAAGTTGCATCTACCGTTGATTTGTCCATTTCAGCAGACTGTCTACCCTGAAGTCTGCTATAATAATATTCACGATTTAATGCAGAGCCATGTTTTTCACCATCCACAAATGTAAAAATTATACATTCTAATCCCAAGTCTATGTAATTTGCATGTAGAAAGAAAAAACAGTAGTCTTAAGACCAACACCCGGCAACAGCCACTCTCGCCTGTCAGAAGAGCATCCCTTCACCATTGTTCCCTCCCTCCTTTCTCTTACCCTATCGACTACTCGAGCTGACATCGTCCCTTTAATAATATGCATTCCCATTTTCTGAATAAGTCTGTTATGAGGTACTTCGACATTTTTGGATGCCCACATACACAAAGCCTGCTTCAGCCTCTTACTTGATTGAAGAACTCAATCAGCTAAGTTACACGCAATTGGCCTTTCATAAATCCGAGATGGTTTTCTCATCTTACCCCATGCTTCTGCAAGTGAGAATTAATTTTGTCGTTGATGAAGGCCTCTAGTAGATCTCTCAACCTTCACTGTGGTTAGACAGATTAGCGTGCAGTCACAAGATTTACCCTCTCCTCTCGTTTTGAAAACATTTGCCAAATTCCAGTCCTTTGGCCCCAGTGCGATATACAAGGAGGATTGAAACATTGTGGTCAGGGCTGATCTTATCTCTACCCAGCTTCCTTTATCTCCCAGAATGCTTCCCATCTGGACCAGGGGTGTTGTCGACATTTACTGACAAACTGTTTAGCAACGCGTTCCCATCTATTTTATCCTATGCAGGATCTCTACTTCCCTCTCCTCGATTGGGACATTAATTTCAGCCTCTTCTTTTTTGAAGGCAGTTGCAAATTACTCATTCTGTACCTCATTCACGCCCTCTGCCTCGACAGGAATATTTATTTGCTTCTCCATAATCGGCTGCACCGTTCCTTTATTTTTACTTGCATATGTTTTACAAGATTTCTGATCCCCTTTACTCTTAGCTGCTAATCTTTTCTATGCTTTCCCTTTGTCCTTCTTGTATTCTTTTCCAATTCTCCCTGTACACTCTGCTTTCTATTTGTTTTGAGATTATATTCTTGATTTGGAATTTGTAATGAATCTCTTCTTTCTCTTTTCCTTTAACTGACAATTCATTTTTCATCCAGAGAGTGCAGCATTTAATTCCCCATCTTCACCTCCAGATTTGAGTATTCCAATGCATTCCTGGCCAAACTCCCTGTTTGCATCCTCAGTCATCCTGAGGACATCCAAACCTCTGCTGCCTATATACAACTCTCGCAAGGAGACGTTCATCCATCACCTCTGCAATCGCATTAGCTTCTGGTCATGCACCTTAACAATATTGAAATTCCCACGTTTATTTTATAATCTCCCCATGAGCTCTTCTCTCCCAGTCTCTGTAATCTCTTTTAGCCCTATAAGATATTTGTCCTCCTTCAATTCCGGATACCTGAGCATTCCCAAATTTAATCGCTCCACCGCTGGTGGTCTTATTTTCATCTGCCAAGATCCGAAATTCTGGAATTCCCACCATAAACCTCTGCCTCTCTACATATTTTTCCTCCTTTAAGATGCTGCTTAAAACTTACCACCTTGACGAAGCATTTGGTCATCTGACATAATATCTGTTAACGCTGCTCGCTATCAAATTGTGTTTGATAATATGACTTGGAAATTTTAACTATGTAAGGACACCTCATAAATAAGAAATTGTTGATCTTGTTTTCCACCTTCTCCTTTACTCTTCTCCAGTTAGAAGTGTGCTTTAGAATGAAGTGTATTTAGCTCTATGCCACCGTGGCTGAAAGGGCCTTTGAACCTCTCCATTCCAGTTCCACTATCATTCCTTCCATCCTTCCTTAACCATAATGAAGTTGCCCTTACCCTCAACTTTCACTCCACCAGATTCTACATTCAATGAAATATCCTCCATCACTTCTGCCAACTTCACCACAATGCTCCCACCAGACATCCTCTGCTCTATTTTCAGCATTCTGAAGGTACAGCTTGACCCACTCTTCCTTCACTCAAAACACCCACTACTCTTCCAATGTCACCTCCCCAGGCAAGTGTTGGTGATGCATGACCAGCCCTTTCACCTTCTCTCCTTCAACTGTCAGGACCACAAACAGTGATTTATTTGTATTTTTGTTTTTGTTTAATCAATGCATTAATTCCTAACAATTGTCCTCAACACCATGGAGATGAAGCATACATTCTGCAATTGCTTTGCTGAGTTCTTCCATTATGTCCAGTAGCTTCCATTCACTTGCCATTACAATTCCCTGTCCCACTCAGAGCTGACCCCTCTGTGTTCAGCCGCCTACATTGTTTCAATTTTTCTGACTCAGCATCAACTTAAAAAATAAAAACACGTGGGAACTACTGCCACCATTTGTTTTTGACAGCAGGTTCTGGTAATGATTCTGTTCTTCATTTAATCACTACTGCCTTCCACCCCATCACAGTTTCTCTCTTTATCTCCTTCCTCTGTTCCCATTTTCCCAGCCTCTGTCCTTACTGAAACACTGTTACAGCACAAACCTTTCCTGTTCTGAAGAAAATTCTCTTTCTCAAAATGCTGCCTCGCCCACTAAGTAGTTCTAACATTTTCAGTTCATGATTTAGATTTCCAGCATCTGCAGTATTTTGACTTTTTAAAGAAGTTGATGTCATGGAGAAATGTGGTGAGGTTGCAATAGAATGTAAATACATACACACAATCGATAAATAACTTCGGAGAGAGTGGCAAATGGGAATATGATGGGATCAGGAAAGTAATATTCTTCGGCAAACACTTGGTCAAATGTTGTCTTGTTGCCGAGGGCAGTCACCTCGATTACCATTACCACCATTACCAGCAATACAACAATCACTGTTTTTCTGCTCAGTTTTGCTGTATTTGCCAGCTGTAGAACAGCAGAGTGTATCATAGCCATTCCTCTCAAAACTTCTGCACTCCATATAAGGACTGTGTAGCTTTCTTGGGAAAACTGCCAAATATTTGAGGAAATGTGATCTCTAATTGAGACTGTCGAGAGACGCGGAACACACTGAGACACTGACTGGTCGTCATAAGTTGTTTATATTCACCATCGTTGAAATATACAGGGAGGGATGTGATGTGTTTCCTCGAAAACAAAGGAATCTGTTTTCTGGAAGGTGATCACTTGGAGTCAAGAACGGCTTTCCATTGCCGAAATATGTGAAAAGCAGCTCACAGTCTGCAGAGCCTTAGAACAGCCATTGCGTGTTTTTCTGTTCTGTTGAACTGAGAGGAAGCACCTGGCATTGTGGTGATTGCTCTGCTTCCGTTTTTCTTGCCTGCTGCTCTGTAATGTCAAGAAACTGCAGCAGCATATTAAAACTCGGAATTTGAAATTACGTTGTTTAAAATCCAGGAGGCCAAAGTATTGGGGGAAGCATTTCTGGGCAATATCATTAATTCATTGGAAATATTTGACTGCTTAGTGTCTGCAAATAAACGTAACTCTTATCACAAAAACGGAATCACAGCACAGAATATCTGTAATCTGTGTACAATTTCCAAATGTATAACACACAATATCAACAGGCCGTGATAAATCACTTTGAGTCCAATTCAATCAGCAAAGTCAGATACACCAATGCATCAATTCTCGCTGTGGTTTTAATTTAAAATAGAAGACGCCATGAGATGTTGAGGCTGTTTCCTGTATAGGTGAATGAAGTAGGAATACTGTTAACAATCAAATACAATCAGGAGGATTGAGCCTGTGTTAATGTAAAGTGTTAACTCGCTGTGATCCGATCACCGGAAATGCAGCCTGTGTCAATGTCAGTAGTTAACTTGCTGTGATTCAATTCAAAGAGGGGATCTGAAGGTAGACAGTTGCTTCAATAAATTGTCCACTGTACCTCAATAAATAACATTTAATGTCAGCCTGATTTCTCTGGGAATGAAAGTAAATCTGGGTAATGAAAAGAGTCTGAAGAACTAAAACAGATCAATAAATGAACACAGCTGAGCAGCCACTGTAAAGTTATCACAGGTAGAAAATGTTCAAATGATTAATTCCTCCGGATCTCACATAGAATGAAACAAAAACTCCCCAGAAATGCACATTTAATAAAATAATTTCACATACCGCATTGTCAATCTAGACAAAAATGATTTGAAACAAGCTAAAGCCCCCACAATACTGCCACCCACTCTTTGGTTTCTGAGGATATGTCCGGTCCTTTCCCAATATGATAGACTTGTCCCCCTGAGGTGTGTTTTGCAGATATCACAGACTGACAATTTCAGCATGAGCCAAGGATGTTGACAGCAACTGGTTGTCAGAGAAACTTGAAACACATGCACAGAATGGTGGTGATTGAAGATATTTGGGTCAATCTCTTGTATCTGTGAGGAGCTAATCGATCCTGAAAACAGTGGCACTTATACATGAACATACTGAGAAATGGTAGCACTAACCAAGGAAATTGCAGTAAGCACTGATACTCAGCAATGAACCTGGATAAATTATGTTCCACATGCAAGATCTCCTCAGACTTTTTCAAATACTTAAGAGAATGCAGTATGAAAGTAGAGATCTGAGGATCTCTCTGCCAACACTGTCATTTTCTGGGATCCCTGTTAATAATGTGACACTCAGGCAACCTAATAAACACTGACGTTAAATTAGAAAGTGATGGAAATACTCAGCAGATCTGACAGCATCTGTGGAGACAGAGTTAGCATTTCAGGTCTGTGACCTTTCATCAGAACTGGAAAAAGTTAGACATGTAATAGTTTTTTTTCCAAAGTGAAAAGGAGGCGGCAAGCAGAAATAAAATTAAGATGTGTGATCGGACGGAGAGCAGGAGAGATTTTTTGTTCTTGTTGTTATTATTCATTCATGGGGAGTGGGCATCCTTGGCGAGACCAGCATTTATTGACCATCCTTGATTGCCTTTGCGATGGTGTGCGTTGCCTTCTTTAATTGCTGCAGTCCTTGGGGTTTAGGTACACCTACAGTGCTGTCAGGAAGGGAGTGCCAGAACTTTAATCCAGCGACAGTGAAGGAACGACGGTCTTGTTCTTAGTCAGGATGGTGAATGGCTTGGAGGGGAATATTAAGGTGGTGGTGTTCATCTGCATCTGCTGCCCTTGTTCTTCTAGGTAATATGGGTAGCGGCTTTGGTAGGTGCTTGGTGTGTTGCCACAGTGTACATTGTTCTTGATACACGCTGCTTCCACTGTGTGTCTGTGGTGGAGGGAATGAATGCTGGAGGTTGTGAATAGGGTGACAATCAAGCGGACTGCTTTCCTGGATGGTGTCGAGATTCTTGTGTGTTGTTTGAACAGCACCCATTCAGGCAAGTGTAGAGTATTCCATCATACTCCTGACATGTGCCTTGTAGATGGTGGACAGGCACTGGGGAGACAGGACATGAGTTACTTGCGGCAGAATTCCTAACATCTGACTTGTGTCTGTAGCCACAGTGTTTACCTGGCTGGTCCAGTTCAGTTTCTGGTCAACGGTTATCCACTGGGTATTTATAGTGGGGGATTCAACAATTCTAATACCAGTGAACATCAAGGGGAAATGGTTAGATTACCTCTTGTTTGAGATGGTCACTGACTAGCACTTGTCTGGTGCGAATGTCACTTGCAACTCATTAGCACAAGGCTTGAAGTTGTCCATGTCTTGCTGCATATGAACACAGGCTGCTTTAGGATATTATGAGTCACAAATGGGGTTGAACATTGGACAATCATCAGAAAATATCCCCACTTCTGGCCTTATAATGGAGGGAAGGTCATTGATGAAGCAGCTGAAGATGGTTGAGCCGAGCACACTGCCCTGAGGAACTCCTGCACTGATGTCCTGGTGCTGAGATAATTGTCGTCCAACAACCACAACCAACTTCCTTTGTGCTAGATACTACTCTAACCAGTGGAGAGCGTTCCCTCTGATGTCCTTTGGTTCCAGTTTTGCTTTGGCTTCTTAATGCCATGCTCAGTCAAATGTTGCCGTGATGTCAAGAGCAGTCACGCTCCCCTCACATCTAGCATTCAGCTCTTTTGCCCATGTTTGGACCAAGGCTGTAATGAGATTAGGAGCTGAGTGGCCCTGGCGGAAACTAAACTGAGCGTCAGTGAGCATATTGTTGCTGAGCAAGTGCTGCTTGAAAGCACGATTGATCACCCCTCCCATCTCTTTGCTGATGATCAAGAGTAGACCGATAAGGCGGCAATTGGCCAGGTTGGATTTGTCCTGCTTTTTGTGGACAGGACATACCAGGGCAACTTTCCACATCGCCAGGTAGATGTCAATGTTGTAACCGTAATGCAACATCCTGGTTCGGCGTATGGCCAGCTCTGGGACACAAGTTATCAGTACTATTGCCAGAATATTGTCAGGGCCCAGAACATTTGCAGTATCCGGTGCCTTCGGCTATTTCTTGATATCAGGTGGAGTAAATAAGATTGGCTGAAGACTGACATCTGTGATGCTGGCGACCTCAGCATGAGGCAGAGATGGATCATCCACTCTGCACTTCTGGCTGAAGATGGATGTAAATATTGCAGCCTTGTCTTTTGCACTGAAGTGCTGGGCTCCACTATTAGTGAGGATGTGGATATTTCTGGAACCTCTTCCTCCTGTTAGTTGATCATCTGTCCACCACCATTCGTGACTGGATGCGGCAGGACTGCAGATCTGTTTCAGTGTTATTGGACCTGCACTCCTCCAGGCAAGTGAGTGGGGACAGTATCAAGAATGATTTTTTAACTGTTAGCTTGTAGGTTGAAGAGCGTCCACAAAGCTTGTGGGAGGGCGGGGTGGGGGGGGGTGGGGGTGGCGGGTGGTGAGGAGTTTTATATGAACTGTGGGAAAAATGGAGTTCATCGACCAAAGGACTTACCTGTTTTCTCTACAAGTTAATTTATCTGGTGTGTTCTGTGGCTGGACGCCTTGCCTGATTCAACAGGCTGGATTTTTCAATCCTTTTGGAGATGGCCTGGGAGTCAGGATGGTTGGCAATACGGGTGGGGAAGGCATCGGGTTGGGAGCTGATCTGTGTGTTGTGGAATTGTTTAACTCTGTCTATCACATGTTGCTTCCTCTGCTGGGCATGCAAGTAGTTCTGTGTTGTAGCATCACAAGGCTGACACCTCATTTTTAGGTATGCTTAGTGCTGCTCCTCGGAAGCCCTCCTACATTCTTATTGTACCAGGGTTGATCCCACGACTTGATGGTCATGGTAGAGTGGGGGATATGCCGTGCCATGAAGTTACACATTGTGGCTGAATATAATTCTGCTGTTGCTTCTGTTGCCTATGGCACAAAGCGTCTCGTGGATACCCAGCTTAGAGTTGCTAGATCTGTTTGCAATCTCTGCCATATAGCAAGGTGGCAGTGCCACGCATTACAATGGTGAGTATACCTCAATGTAAAGACAGGACCTTGGCTCCAGAGGGACTGTGCGGTGGTCAATCAGAGAGCCATAGAGTAATACAGCACAGAAACAGGCCCTTTGGCCCAACGTGTCTGTGCTGACCATCAAGCACCTAACTATTCTAATCCCACTTTCCAGTACTTGGCCCGGACCATTGTATGCTATGGCGTTTCAAATGCTCATCTACATAATTCTTAAATGTCGTGAGGGTTCCTGCCTCTACCACATCTTCAGGCAGTTCGTTCCAGACACCAACGACCCTCTGGGTTAAAATTCTTTTCCTCAAATCCCCTCTAAACTCCCTGCCCCTTACTTTAAATCTATGCCCCCTGGTTATTGATCCCTCAGCTGAAGGAATACGTTTCTTCCTATCTAACCTATAAATGCCCGCAGAATATTGTATACCTCAATCACGTCCCCCCTCAGCCTTCTCTGCTCTATGGAAAACAACCCGAGCCTTTTCAGTCTCTCTTCATATCTGAAATATTCCAGCACAGGCAACATCCTGGTGAATCCCCTCTGCAATCGCTCCAGTACTATTACATCCTTCATATAAGGTGAAGGCTAGAACTGTACACAGCACCCTAACTGTGGCCTAACTTATATTTTATACAGCTCCGTCATAACCTCCCTGCTCTTATATTCTATGCGTTGGCTAAAAAAGGCAAGTATCCCATGCGCCTTCCTAACCACCTTATCTACCTTTGCTGCTGCCTTCAATGATCTATGGACAGGTACACGAAGGTCCCTCTGACCCTTTATTTCCTAGGGTCCTACCATCCATTTTATATTTACTTGCCTTGTTAGCCCTCCTATGCATCACCTTTTCAGGATTAAACTCCATTTGCCACTGCTCCGCCCATCTCACCAGCACATCTATATCGTCCTGTAATCTAAGGCTTTCCTTCTTCTCTATTTACAATACCATCAATTTTAGTGCCATTTGCAAGCTTACTAATCATACTTCCTATATTCACATCTGAATCTTTAATGTACACTACAAACAGCAAGGGTCCCAGCACCGATCCCTGCGGTACAACACTGGTCACACGTCTGCACTCCCAAAAACAACCCTCAGCCATCAGCCTCTACCTCCTGCCACTCAGCCAAATTTGGATCCAATTTGCCAAATTACCCTGGATCCCATGGGCTCTTGCCTTCTTAACCAATCTCCCATGCGTGGCCTTAGCAAAAGCCTTACTGAAGTTCATGTAGACTACAGAATCCACTTTACCCTCATCGACACATCTATTCACCTCCTCGAAAAATTGCAATCAAGTTTGTTAGACAGGATCTTCCCCTGACAAAGCAATGCCGATTACCGCTGATTAATCACTGCCTCTCCAAGTGAAGATTAATCCTGACCCTCAGAATGTTTTTCCCAATAGTTTCCAAACCACTGATGTAATTATCTTTAAGATCCCTGCTCCCCTTCCCACATTCAGTGGCCTCTAGTCCTCTGGAAACTCTCCTGTTTCCAGAGAGGATTTTAAAATTTGTGTCAGGGCCCCTGCTATCTCCTCTCTTGCCTTATATAACAGCCTGGGATGCATCTCGTCTGGGCCTGGGGATTTATCCACGTTAAATCCCACTAAAACAGCTAATACTTCCTCCGTTTCAATGCTAATTTGTACAAGTATATCACAATCCCCCTGCCTGATATCTATGCCTACATCCTCCTCCTCCATCGTCAAAGCAGATGAAAACTAATCACTTAAAACCGTACCTATATCCTCCGGCTCTCCACACAGATTGACACTTTGGACCCTAATGGGCCCGACTCTTTCCCTAGTTATCCTCTCGCCCTTAATATACTTATAAAACGCCTTGGGCCTTTCCTTTCCCTACACATTCTACCGAGCTTGAGGGGCAGAATAGCCTGCTCCTGCTCCTATTTTCTATGTTTCTATTCTCCTCTATGGCCTCCACTGTTTTTAGCGCTCGAAATATGCCACAAGCCCCCTTCTTTGCTGATCCAATCCTCGAGATCCTTTGACATGCAGAGTTCCCTGGGCTTGTTAGACCTACCCTTCATCTTTACGGGTACGTGCTGGCTCTGAACTCTCACTATTTCCTCCTTAAATGACTCCCAATGGCCTGATGTAGACATTCCTTCTATTAGGTGCTCCCAGTCCACTTTAGCCAGATCCTGTTTTTCATATTGATATTGGCCTTCTCCCAATTCAGTACTTTTATTTCCGGTCCCTCCTGGTCCTTTTCCATAGCTACCTTGAATCTTACAGATTTATGACCACTAAGCCCGAAATGCTCCCCCACTGGTACTTCTATTACTTGTCCAGCTTCATTCCCCAGGATTAGGTCCAGTACTGCCCTTTGTCTTGTCGGACGTTCTGCGTACTGGCTCAAAAAACTCTCCTCTATGAATTTTAAGAACTCCGCCCCCATTCAGCCATTTCCACAAAGAATATCCCAGTTAATATTGCTGGAACATGAACTCCCCTACTATAGCCCTATCAGTGTTATACCTGCCTGAGATTTGCCTACGTATCTGCTCCTCTACCTCTCCCTGACTGTTTGGAGGCCCGTCGTACACTCCCAGCCAAGTGTTTGCCCCTTTTTTTGTTTTGAAGTTCTACCCATATGCCCTCATTTGAGGATCCCTCTAAGATATCATCCCTCCTTACTGCAGTAATTGACTCCTTGATCAACAGTGCAATGCCACCTCCTCTTTTACCCCCTCGTCTGTCTCGCCTGAAGATTCCATACCCTTGAATACTGAGCTGCCAGTCCTGCCATTCCCACAAATATGTTTCTGTGATAGCATTAATATCAAAATCCCATGTGTTAATTAATGCCATCAAATCATTTGCCTTGCTAGTAAGACTCCTCGCATTAACAAAATTGATGCAATCCATCCTTGCATTATTCGCTCGTGCCTTAACAGGTCTGTATTTGCTCTGCCTTCCAAACTCACTTAGATTTTCTTCTTTATTTGACTGCAACATCCCGACTGTACCTCCAGCCTTATATCATTGCGCTGCCAAATTAGTTTAACCCCCAACAGCAACTCCCCCCCCCAACCCCAACAGCACTAGCAAATCTACCAGCAAAGAGGTTGATAAAACACACACACATGCACACACACACCGATCAGACCCCAGGCACTGAGCGAGACAGATATATAACCACATACACAGACTGACAAAGGGAGCAACACACACACACCGACCAGACCCCAAGTTCTGAGCCAGACAGATATACAAACACACAGACAGAGAGATACACACAAACACACACACACACACAAACACACGGTGGGATGGGAACCTTTGCAAAGAGTCAGAGGAGGGACGATCAAAGACAAGGACAAAAGACAGTAAGAGGAATAGGAAAAGTGAAAGGCAGAGAAATCAAGCGCCAGAATCAAACATGGCCACAGTGAAAAATAGTGGGAAGGGGCCAACTAATGTTTTAAAAACAAGCTGTGTTCCTTAACACGTGGGGCATTCACAATAAAGTGGATGAATTAATCGTGCAAATAGATATAAACGAGTATAATGCAGACGGGATTATGGAGACATGGCTGCAAGGTGATCAGGGATGGGAAATGAACATCCAGGGCTATTCAGTATTTTGGAAGGACAGACAAAAAGCAAAAGGTGTTGGAGTTGCATTGCTGGTTAAAGAGCTTTTTAATGCAATAATCAGGAAGGATATTAGCTCTGACGATGTGGAATATGTATGGGTAGCGCTGAGAAACTCTAATGGGCAGAAATGGTTAGTGGGGGTTCTATATAGATCCCCGAACTGCAGTAGTGATGTTCGGAATGGCATTAAACAGTAAATTGGAGAAGCATGTCTTACGGGAACATTTGTATTTTCGGGTATCTTTAATCAAACTATAGAGTGGGCAAATCAAATTAGTCACAATACTATAGAGGAGGATTTTTGGAGTATAAACGGGATGGTTTTCTGGACCAATACGTTGAGGAACCAACTAGGCAAGAGGCCATCCTAGACTGGGTATTGTGTAATGACAGAGGAATAATTGACACTCTGGTTGTGCGAGACCCCATGGGGAAGAACGACCATAATATGATAGAATTCTTCATCAAGATGGGGAGTGACATAGTTGATTCTGAGACGAGGGCCCTGAATCTTAGTAAAGGAAACTATGAAGGTATAAGGCGCGAATTGTCTATGAGAGACTGGGAAACGTTACTTAAAGGGACGACGGTGGAAAAGCAATGGCAAACTTTCAAAGTGTGCATGGATGGACTGAAACAATTGTTTATTTCTGTCTGGCGCAAAAGTAAAGCGGAAAAGGTAGCCAATTCATGACTTACAAGGGAAATTAGAGAAAGCATTCGATCCAAGGGAGATGCATATAAATTCGCTAGGAAAAAAACAACAAACCTTCGGATTGGGAGCAGTTTCGAATTCAGCAAAGGAGGACCAAGGGATTGATTAAGAAGGGGAACATAGAGAATGAGAGCAAGCTTGTGGGGAACATAAAAACTGACTGTAAAGGTTTATATAGATATGTGAAGATAAAAAGATTAGTGAAGACAAATGTAAGTCCCTTACAGTCAGAAACAGGGAATTTATTATGGGGAACACAGAGATGGCTGACCAACTAATTGTATACTTTGGTTCTGTCTTCACAAAGGAGGACACAAATATCATACAAGCAACGTTGGGGAACACAGGGCTTAGTGAGAGATGGGAACTGAAGGAAATCAGTATTAGTAGAGAAATGGTGTTGGGAAATTGGTGGGATTGAAGGCTGATAAATTCCCAGGGCCTGATGGTCTGAATCCCAGAGTACTTAAAGAAGTGCCCTAGAAATGGTGGATGCATTGGTGGTCATCTTCCAAGATTTGATAGGCGCTGGAACAGTTCCTACAGATTGGAGGGTAGCTAATGTAGCCCCACTATTTAAAAAGGGAGGTAGATAGAAAGCAGGGTATTATAGACCAGTCAGCCTGACGTCGGTTGTTGGGAAATTTCTAGAGTCCATTATCAAAGATTTTATAGCAGAGCACTTGGAGAACAGTGGTAGAATCGGCCAGAATCAGCATGGATTTATGAAAGGGAAATCATGCTTCGCAAATCAACTGGAATCCTTCGAGGATGTAACTAGCAGAGATGATGGGGGTGGGGGGGGGGGGGGTGGGTTGGGGGAGGTAGCCAGAGGATGTGGTTTACTTGGACTTTCAGAAGGCATTTGAAAAAGTCCCACATAAGAGATTAGCATTTAAAATTAAAATTCATGGAATTGCGATGGATAGAAAATTGGTTGGCATACAGGAAAAAAGGAGTAGGGAGAAATGGGTCTTTTTTCTGAATGGCAGGCAGTGACTAGTGGGGTACAACAGGGACCAGTGCTTGGACCCCAGCAATTCACAATATATATTTATGATTTAGATGAGGGAACTAAATGTAGTATCTCCAAATTTTCAGATCACGCAAAACTGGGTGGGAGGATGAGCTGTGAGGAGGATGCAGAAAGGCTTCAGGGTGATTTAGACAAGTTGAGTGAGTGGGCAAATGCATGGCAGATGCAGTATAATGTGGATACATGTGAGGTTATCCAATTTGGCAGCAAACGCAGGAAGACAGATTATTATCCGAACGGCTACGAACTGAGAGAGGGGAATATGAAATGAGTGCTGTGTGTTCTCATACATCAGTCGCTGAAGGTAAGCATGCAGGTCCAACAGGTGGTAAAAACTGCAAATGGTATGTTGGCCTTCATAGCGAGACGATTTGAGTACAGGAGCAGTGATGTCTTGCTGCAATTATACAGGGCCTTGGTGAGGCCCCAGCTGGAATATTGGGGGCAGTTTTGGTCTCCTTATCTGTGGAAGGATGTTCTTGCCATAGAGGGAGTGCAGCGAAGGTTTACCAGACTGATTCCTGGGATGGCGGGACTGATGTATGAGGGGAGATTGAGTGGGTTAAGATTATATTCGCTGGAGTTCAGAAGAGTGAGGGGGGATCTCATAGAAACCTATAAAATTCTAACAGGGCTTGACAGGGTAGATGTAGGAATGATGTTAACGATGGTGGGGGAGTCCAGAACCAGGGGTCATCGTCTAAGGATACGGGGTTAACCGTTCAGGACTGAGATGAGGAGAAATTTCTTCACCCAGAGAGTGGTGAGCCTGTGGAATTGGCTACCACAGAAAGCAGTTGAGGCCAAAACATTGTATGTTTTCAAGAAGTCATTAGATATAGCTCTTGGGTTTAAGGGGATCAGAGGATATGGGGCGAAAGCGGGAACAGGTTACTGAGTTGGGTTATCAGCCATGATCATAATGAGTGGCGGAGCTGGCTCGAAGGGCCGAATGGCCTACTCCTGCTCCTGCACACATACATACACCGATCATACCACACGCACTGAGCCAGACAGATATACACACACACACATGCACTGATCAGACCCCAGGCACTGAGCCAGACAGATATTCAAACACACAGACACAGGCACACACAAACAAACACACAGATCAGACAACTGGCACTAAGCCAGACCGATATAGAAACGCACACACACACCCACACACAAACATAGACAGACAGACAAATACTCACCATACACACACCAATTAAACCACAGGCACTGAGCCAGACAGATATGGAAACACATACACATGAACACATGCGCACATATATGCAATCGCACACACACACTTATCAGAGCCCAGGCACTGAACCAGACAGATGTACAACCACATACACACAGACAGACAAACAGAGAGACACACACACAAACAATCACACCAGTCAGAACCCAGGCTGAGAGCCAGATAGATAGACAAAAACACACACACACACCCACACATTTACATATACATACACACACACACATCAATCAGACTCCAGGCACTGAATCAGACAGATATACAAACACATAGACACAAACAGAGACAGACATACTCACACACAAACACACACACGCACACCAATCAGAACCCAGGCAGCAAGCCAGACAGATATGCGAACACAGACACACGCCACACACACACCAATCAGAACTCAGGCACCGAGCTAAGCAGACATACAAATAAACACGCACACACACACAATCACACCAATCAGAACCCAGGCTGTGAGCCAGACAGATATACAAAGACACACACACACACACAATCACACCAATCAGAACCCAGGCTGTGAGCCAGACAGATATACAAAGACACACACACACATACACACACCGATCCGACCCCAGGCACTGAATCAGACAGATGTACAAACACATAGACACAAACAGAAAGAGACAGACTCACACATACACACACACACGCACACCGATCAGAACCCAGGCACCAAGCCAGACAGATCTACAAAGACAAATACAGACACACGCCACACACACACACCAATCAGAACCCAGGCACCGAGCCAGGCAGATATACAAACACACACACACACACACACACACACACACACACACACACACACACACACACACACACACAAACATACACCAACTCACACAGGCCAGCTTTGATTAAAGCCCAACCTGCTGCTGTTGGGGCACTGATTTCCACAATCCCTTCCAGCCTCGAAACGTAGAGAGGCAGCATTGACAGATTTAGTGGTTCGAATGGAAAGGAGCTTTGTACGGATCCCTGCTGTCCTTTAGTTTTCTCTCATGCAGATCAGTGAGATATAACATACAGCCCCATGGGAGCAGACTCGTGCTATGGGAGCTGCAGGCGGTGTCCTCTTTCAAGAGGGAAGTGCATCTGCGCCCTTGACAGACCCTCGTTCGATGCCCATGCAGGCACCACCAAGTTAGTCGAGATGCACCAACCAGAAGTCAGTCCCACTCTCAGTCGCACTGCCGAAAATTCTGGTTGTAAATATTTGCAGTGCCATTTTTATCACTGCAGTCAGCGTCCACCACGCTGAGGTCAAAGGGGCGGCTCGAGAATTAGAAAACACACAGCGTTCAGGAAAACACTATTAGGTGGCACAGGAATGAATATTAATTTGAGTGCAATTTGTGAACGTAATATTAGTTAAACGTATATCCGTGTCAATTTGTGCGGATTGTTTTGTTAATAACTTTAGTTCCTTCACAGTGTGGGCATGTGAATGCCTCATGCAGGGATTTTCTCTGTCCAGGTACAGTGGAGATCAGAGCTAAATGTAAGAGAAGAATGATGTTCGTGGATCACTGGGTGCAGGGGTGGGAGGAAAGGGTATGGGTAGCATTTCAATACATCCAACATTTAATAACTTGTTCTCAGACTTCTCATGTTACTCGCTGCTTCACCATGCAATGCCAGGCACCACATGGTCAGCTTTTGGTGTGGTCTCCAATTCTGCCTGCACGATGACAGTGCAGTGACTGGCACGATAGAGCCATCTCTCAGTGTGGGCTCCAGGTCTGGCTGCTGAGACAGGGCAGTGGGAGGGAAATATAAAATATCTGTCAAAGAGGAGAAGTGCTTTTGTCATCCCCCAATGTGACGTCCCGGTCTCACTGCAGTTGCTGTCTCCTCATCACTATCGCCATCTGCTGGTGTCCCCATGTCTTTACAGTTACTGTCCTCTCCCACCATTTCCATCTGCTGACGTCCCTGTCTCACTGCTGTTACTGACCCCCTCTCACCATCTCCATCTGCTGGTGTCCCTATCTCTTTACAGTTACTGTCCTCTCCCACCATCTCCATC
This sequence comes from Heterodontus francisci, assembly GCF_036365525.1. Lineage (NCBI taxonomy): Eukaryota > Metazoa > Chordata > Chondrichthyes > Heterodontiformes > Heterodontidae > Heterodontus > Heterodontus francisci. Next base: position 713,592 of record NW_027140434.1, read on the forward strand.
TGCTGGTGTCCCTGTCTCCCTGCAGTTACTGGCCCCTCTCACCATCTCCATTTCTGGTGTCCCTGTCTCACTGCAGTTACTGACCCCTCTCACCATGTCCATCTGCTGGTGGCCCTGTCTCACTGAAGTTACTGTCCCCCTCTCACTATCTCAACCTGCTAGTGCCCCTGTCTCACTGCACAGTGACATAAAACCACACCGCAACTACTCTCCATCCATCCATCTATCTATCTATCCCCGGGTATTGCCTGTACCAGTACATCTGAGGGATACTGGTGCCATCCACGGTGCATTTCCGCTTCACCTGCTCCGCAGGAAATTTGGAGACAGCGGTGGTAGTCTGGTGGATCGTCTGTGAGTTCACATCTGGGAAAGAGACAGTGAGAGGAGGAGATTGGTAAACAGGGACATTCAGTCCATTGGAGAGAGTTAAAGAAAGAATGAGAGAAAGAGGGAACAAGTGAAGAATTAAGTGGAGCTATTGTTGAAACAAACCCCTTATGATGAACCTGGGTGATCAGAGTCAGTAACAGATACATCTTTTACTTTCAGTTGCCCTCTGAATCAGCAAAGGGGAGAGAGCAGGAATGATGAGTGTTGTCAATAACCAACCCACTCCTTACAAGTAATTGGGATGAACAGGAAGAACATTAGGAAGTGAGGCAGAGATGGTGACGTTCATTTTCCACGTCAACAAATCAGAATGCAGAAGATTGTCAATGCCTCTCTTTCTCTCTTTCTTTCTCGTTGTTTCTGACAGGGAACTTGTGGGAGTGAAAGGAAGATTGGGAGAGGAAAGGAAAGTTATTAGCAATATTTTTGTACGTCACACTCACTTACAATGAAACAGGATTATCAGACCCAGTAGCAGATACATCGTTCACTTCAAATTGTTCTCTTAATAGACATCGGAGTGAGAGCAGGAGCTTAGAGTCTTGTGAGGGTCCAACTTTACTCTCTACAAATCATTGGGAGGAACATGAAGAGCATTAGGAAGTGGTACAATATTGGAGACGCTCATTCCTCCGGTCAACAAATCAGAATTGAATTGGTTGCCAATCTCCTTCTCTCTCTCTCTCTCTCTCTCTCTCTCTCTCTCTCTCTCTCTCTCTCTCTCTCAGTTTACCTTCCGCTCTCTTGCTCTCTCTCTGTCTCTGTCGCTCTCCTCATTTATCTAGGGTTATGTCTCCCACTCTCCCCCTCTCTCTGACTCTCTCTCTTCTCTCTATCTATCTCAGTCTATCTTCGCTCTTTCTCTCTCTGACTCTCCCTTTCTCGTGTATTTAGGGTTATATCTCCCACTCTCTCCTTCTCTCTGACTCTCCCTCTCTCTTACTCTTGCTATCTCTTCAGTTCTTTCTCTGCCCCTGTCTCTCTCTAGCTCTGTCTCCCTATCTGTCTCAGGCTCTTCATCTCAGTCTCTCTTTCTCTCCTTCTCTCTCTCAGTGTCCCACTCTCTCTCTCTCTCTCTCTCTCTCTCTCTCTCTCATTACGTGTCTCTTACTGTCTCGCTTTCTTTGCCTGTATCTCTGTCTCTCTCTCTGTCTCAGTCTCTTTAACTCTGTCTGTCATTTTTCCTCTCACTGTCCTCTCCCTCTCTAGATCTCTCTCTCTCTCACACACACACACACAATCTCTTTCTCTCTCTGACGAAGTGGGTGTCCTTGTACTGTTGATGTGTATCAAGCTGGAGGTCTGCATGATCTCCTGCTATTTCAGGTTTCACACTAAATCCTTCCCGAAGCCACTCTTCATTCTCTGGTCCTATAGCGGTCCCTGTGGAAAAGGAAAACGCAGGGTCAGTGCATAAAAACCCATCTTATTGTCATTGATTCGTGATAGTTACAATCTCAGTTCTGGTGGCATCCTTATGAATCGTTCTTTTCCCCTTTCTCCACTGCCTGCATCTCTAATCTCTCACTGCCACTCTAACTGTCTGTTCTTAGGCATGACGTCCTGCAGTTACCTCCTGCAACCCTTCCCCCTCACTAAATGTAAAAACTAGTCCCTGCCATTAGAAAACGGACAGCTCGTTTCAGCCCTAACTCTATGGGAGGGTGCAGGAAACATTTGCATGGAGGATAGGAGAAATGTGTGGGTGTGCCAGGTCCAGAGGGGCTGAATGGCCTCCTCCTGTTTATTGTGTTCTTGATAAACACTGTACCAGACGGTTGCATCTTTCCTCATCCCAGGGAAAGAAGACACTGTTCCAGTGGATAAAATCCAAATCTTTTTGCTGATATTCTCTCCTGATAGTTACAACCTTTCAGTTCCACTATCATCCTTGTTAATCATTAATATAAAGATAGAAAGCTTTGCAATGCAGAAGGAGGGCATTCCTTGCATCTTCGCCAGTGTCTCAACATTTAGTTTCTGAGTTTTATTCTAACCGTCTCTTATTGTCACAAAAACGGTCGCCCTGCAGCTCCCAGTCCACTGATGGCTCGTGCGTCGATTTCTCATCCTCAGACTCAAATCCCTCATTGACATCGGCCTTCACTACCTCTGAACCACCTCCAACCAAACACCCCTCCGAGATAGTGTCTGCATGTTTGTTGGTGTGTCTGTCTGTGTGTGTGTGTACATATGCATGTTTGTGTCTGTTCTTGTGTAACTGTACTGAGGGAGCGCTGCACTTTAATATGTTGGCACTTTTCCAACAACTATCCATAGTTTATTTGCACCACATGTAAACGCCTCTCATTGAAGCAATCAGTCACCAGGTAAATAAAACCTCAGGTATATCAGCAAAACACAATTGGCCCTTTTACCCCTTCTTGTTTGCTGTCACCAATTAACTCAGGCCTTGTTAACTGTTCAGGGGCCGTATTTAGAGACACATCACTCTCGGAGAGAAATAATGAATGAACACAGTGTTGTGAGGGGCGCTGTAAGGGGGCCTGGGGAATAAAGGCTCCCTCGACAAATAATATATAAAAGGGGCCTGGGGTTAAAGGCTTCCTTTAAAAACAAACGGGGTTAGTTACAGAATAAAGCTCCCTCTCCGCTGTTCCCATAAAAAAGAAAGAGAAAGCGGGGTTGGCTGTTGCTTGATTGAATGTGCTGACTGCTGGTTGCAGCAACGAACCTCAGCTAAAGAAGAAAAAAGGGGCGCTATATTAAACTGGAGCTGGGCCCTACTGGGAGATTACAGCACCATCGGAGGTGCAGTAAGGAGAGGGTGATGTCCTCTCGGGAAGCAGTGTTGGGGGAGAGCTTCACATTCAGAGCATCATTCTTCCCACATTGCAGTTGTACAGGGTCCAGGAGTACTGTGTACCGTTTTGGTCTCCTTATTTAAGGAATGCTATGTATGCATTTGAGTGATTCCTGGGATTTCGGGATTATCTTATGAGCAGAAGTTGAGAGGTCTCGGTTTATGTTCCCCATGGTTTAAAACAATGAGAGGATTTCTCATTGAAACAAAGACAATTGTTAGGGTGTGGTAGATGCTAAGAGTACCTTTCCCCTGGGATAGAGAGTCCAGATCTAGGGAGTCACAATTTCAGGATAAGGCGTCGGCCATTTGGGAATGAGATAAATATATGATACTCTTAAACTCAAGACTCTGATGGATCTGGAGTAGTGTATCTCAGTGAGCACATAGGTAAGGGATGAATGGGACGTGGTTTAAGGTGGCATATCGATGCAGAGTTTTTGATGAGGTCTGCTGCATGTAGGCCGTGCAGGATAGTATTAGCTTAGACAATTCCGGACGTAGAAAAGGCATGGATAAGCCTTTCAGAAGCAGACAGGCTGATGGGAGGAAAGGGCAATATTCTGGAGGGGGTAGTAGGCACGATTCATGTTCTGGAACTATACCAATTCAGAACTCATCTTAAGGCCAAATGGAATGCTGAACTTAACAACAGTCTGGTTGAATCTCCGGCAGTGGGCAGTGCCTGCAATGGAGTAAATGAATAGTGAACAGAATTTATGATTTAGGACGGAAAGGGTGATCTTTTAGGGGCGGTACAGTGAGGCAGTGGTTAGCATCGCAGCCTCACAGCTCCAGATGTTCGCTTCTTGGTACTGCCTGTTTGGAGATTGAAAGTTCTCCCTATGACCACGTGGGTTTTTGCTGGGTGCTCCGGTTTCTTCCCACAGCCAAAAGACTTGCAGGTGATAGGTAAATTGGTCATTGTAAATTGCCCCGAGTGTACGGAGGTGGTTGGGAATATGGGATTACTGTAGGGTTCGGATAAATGGGTGTTTGTTGGTCAGCACAGGCACGGTGGACCAAAGGGCCTCTTTCAGTGCTGTATCTCTAAATAAAAGTAAAATAAATAAACAAAGTGATAGCTTTGGGTTGCCCAAGTTTTAAATGGAAAGATCAGTAACACAGTGAACCTTGATATACAGATCGAATAGCAGAACAAAGGGACATACGAGAGACATCACAAACAGCAAGGAGAATAGAGAAAATAACAAGAACAGCTCAGCATGATTTTAGAACTAAAAGTTGGACATAGATACATTGACACCAACACCAGCGAGGATGGGATAATACATCTTTTGAATAATCAGAAGGCCATAATAGAATCGATGATCTAATTTCATCCACGCATAATATGCCGAAAGATAGACAAACTCAGAGGAGAAACTCCTCCTCATTGTTGCAACGTTCCAATCAACTGTTCTTAGATTCTGATCCATTGTTGTAATTCTACCAAATACTATTCTCAGATTCCAGACAATTGTTCCAATATTCCACACTCAATTCTATTTTCTCCCTTTCATTGAAGAAGCAGAGGTGATGCTGCCGAACACATTGAAAGCTGTCCCTTATTAATAGAAGAGGGAAACCTTGCAGTGATACAACTGGGTCCCATGGAGATTAACATTAATTACAGACACTGAACAAACAGGATCGATTAACCCTCTTCAATCCAGCACTATGCACAATAAAGTAAAATACTTAGAGACTTTGGATGGAATATATGTGAATTACCGATGGAAGGAGTGTTGGAAACAGTGTAAGCACTGCAAACAATCGCTCCAATTCTCCATGGATATGGGAATGGTCCCGGAGAACTTGAGGGTTGCAACTGGTGCACACTGTTTAATAAAAGAAGAGATGAATAAACCCTGTAATTACAGGTAGGTAGCCTAACATCGCAGGCACGGAAATTTCTGGAGGTCATAGGCCAGCACAAAATATTTCTGGCTTGGTAAAACATCACTACGACATGTAAGACAGCACAGATGTAATCGAATTATCTGATGAAGTAACCGACAGGGCTGTTAAGAGCAATGAGTGTTAGGTTATCTATATGGCTGACAATAGTCATGTGACAAAAGTCCATTCAATGACCTTCTATGAAAACCGTGACTGTGGCTATGACACTGGCCAAGGAACAAAGCTAAAGAAGAGGAGTGGTGAACAGTTCTAAAAACTGGAAGGGACGATACTGTAATGTTCCCAGGGAATGAAGCACTGTTCTGCTATATACATATATTAATGAAATGGACTTATGTATCAGGGCACAATTTCAGTAGTTGAGATGGCAGGAGGTCGAAAATGTCGGAAACAATGTTCGGGTAGGATCAGCCTTTAGTAGGACATAGACAAACTGGTGAAATGACCTGGCAAATGGCAGATGTAATGCAATACATAAAATATTGGAAATGAATCATTTTGTCAGGTATAATGAGGGAAGTCAATATAAAGTGAACTGCACAATTTTAAAGATGGTACAGTAAAACAAATTATAGACTTGAGTATGCATGTAAGCACATCTTTTAATGTTAAGAGAAGTTGCAAAGGCACACTCAATCTTTATCCTTGTGAATAGACTCATGGAGTACCACAGCAAGAAACTTATGCTAAAAGTTAATAAATCACCAGTTAGGCCCTGGCTGAATTATTGCATCAAATTCCCGGAACCACACTGCAGGAAAGAGGTCAAGAGGGTGCAGAGGGTCCGAGTATGGTATCAGGACACGATATTAAGGTGATTGACACACAGCCTTAGAGGATATGAGGCAGTTTTATTTTATTCAGTGAGTTGTTCTGATCTGGAATCCACCAGCTGAAAGGGTGGCAGAAGCAGATTCAATAACAATTTTTAAAATCGGCCTGGATAATTGCTGACACAGCAGTGGGGACGGTGGTGATTGTGTGTATGTGTGTGTGTGTGTGTGTGTGTGTGTGTGTGTTTGTGTGTGCGTGCGTATGTTCGTGTGTGTGTGGGCGGGGGAGGAAATTGATTTACTGGGTGATGGAAAATAACAGGCAAATACATCTAATTGGAACGTTCTTTCAAATAACCAGAACAGATACGATGGGCCGAATGATTCTATTATTTTATTGCAACAGCAGCCCTTGAGACCTTATTTCATGTGTAGAGTTGACATTCTGCCGTTTTTGATCCAAATGTTAATCTTTACTCGGATACATGCGACAGCAGGAAATAAAACATAAAGGGTATTTGAGAAACGTTTTGTTAACAATTTCTTTAGCAGAGAGTAATGCTCCGCTATGATCATAGGCCTCAACTGATTTATAGAGTCATAGAGTCGTGCAGCATAGAAACAGGCCCTTCGGCACACCGCTTCCATGCCGACCATAATGCCTATCTATACTAATCCCACCTGCCTACATTAATTCCATATCCCTCTATGCCTTGCTCATTGAAGTACCTGTCCAGATGCCTCTTAAATGTCGCTACTGTTCCTGCCTCCACCACATCCTCACGGACATCATTCCAGATACCCACAACACTTTGGGTGTAAGATTTACCCCTTTGATCACCTTTAAACCTCCTTCCTCTCTCCTTAAATCTATGCCCTCTAGTTCTAGTCACCCCTACCACGGGAAACAGACTCTGGCTATCTACCCTATCTATGCCTCTCATAATTTTATATATCTTTATCATATCCCCTCTCAGCCTCCTTCTCTTCAAGGAAAACAGACCCAGCCTATCCAATCTCTCTTTCTAACTCAAGCTCTCCAAACCAGGCAACATCCTTGTGAATCTAGTCTGCATCCTCTCCAGCTTAATCACATATTCCCTGTAGTGCGGCGACTAGAACTGCACATAATACTCCAAATGCGGCCTAACCAATGTGTTGTACAACTGTAACATGACGTCCCAACTCTTGTACTCAATGCCTTGGCCGTTGAAGGCAAGCATGCCATCCACCTTCTTCACCACCCCGTCTACCTGTGTTGTCACTTTCAGGGAACTATGTACTTGCACCCTGAGGTCTCACTGCTCAAGAACACTTCCCAGGGTCCTGCCATTCACTGTCTATGTCCTGCCCTGGTTTACTTCCCAAAATGCATCACTTCACACTTGCCTGCATTAAATTCAATTTGCCGATCCCTTGCCCACTTTCCCAGTTGATCTCTCTCCTGTTGTAATCTTAGACAACCTTATTCACTGTCCATCATACCACCAATTTTGGTGTCATCTGCAAACTTACTAATCATGCCCCTTACATTTTAATTAACAATTTACAAAATCATTGATTTTATTCCTATTTAATTTTTTGTTCATTGGTTCTCGACATATGGGTGACATTGGCAGGATCTGCAACCTTTGCACATCCCTCGTTACCGTGAGTAAATGGTGGTCCTTAATCTGGAACCGCTGCAGTCCTTATGGGCAAGGAGCTTTCACAATACAGTCACAGAAGGAATATCAGAGGGCTAGAGTGGATGGTCCTTGAAATACGGTACAGAGATTATGAGAAACGATGAGCCTGTCCCTGCAAGCAGTGCACAAAATTGGTGCTGCTTGATCATTTGCATGATTGAGCTGTGCAGCCAGGGCTGAGCTTGCTGCTTCGTGACTGCAAACCTCAACAAGTTCGGACCAGACCAGCAGTATGTAAAGCTAACCTGCACTACTTAGAGCGAAACTTTACTTTTTAAAGGTGATATATATTCGAGCGGCAGCAGGGGCTGGAACATTTTGGATAACATTTTGAAGACTGCAGGAAAGAACTGGCATGGTGCAATGGACAGGACGGCATACTCCCAGGTTTTAGAATGTTGCACTGGAGTTGCTGGTGTTGGAGGTGGACTGGAGGCGAATGGGGCCATGGAAGTTAATGCACCTGTGTGGCACCGAGGATCGAGATGCAGTGCAACAAGAAGTTTGAAGACTCGCACAAGTGGTCAAGCTCACAGAATGCATCGACATATGTCACTACCTAGCAACTACACAACCAGCCTCATGCACTACTCCACTCACCGCACCTCGTTCACTCACTTCTGAACAATCTATATCAAATATGACTCAAAGTAAAGCCTAGCTACCCGACGAGAACCCGATCAAACCCGACTACATGTGTCGGGTTTGGTTTGGTTCGGGTCGGGTCTACAGTCTGTGTCCAGCATTCGGGCTTGGGTCGGGTCGGTCTGCACTGCTCTGTTTCGCTTCGGCAGCCTTGGTGACTGGAACATTGAGACCGTCTCTGCGGGAGATGGGACCCGTGAAGGCTGGACGAGTTGCAACTGAACAGAGCTGGGACTGAGTTCCTTGCGGCACGTTTTGCTAGTGCTGTTGGGAAGGCTTTAAAACAGTTTGGCGGGGGATGGGGACCTGAGGGGATAAGAAAGTAGAGGGAGTGGCATTTTGGACAAGAAACCTCTTACAGCTGTGAGGGGGGGTGGGTGGATGATATGTTGGAAGGTTCATGAAATGAGGGCATATGGATTGAGCTAAGGACAAAACAAAAAGGGGCAATCACAGTGCTGGGAATGTACAACAAACCCCCAAACAGTCAGGGGGAGATAGAAGAGCATATTTTGAGGCAACTCTCTGAGAAGTGTAAGAACAGTAGGGCAGTAAAGAGTAAGGGATTTTGACTACCCGCAAATAACTGAGGTAGTTTACGTGTGAAAGGGGTTGAAGGAAGAGAATTCTTTCAGAGCATTCAGGAGAACGTTTCTGGCCAGTATGAAACAAGACCAATCAGAAAGGGTACAGTTGTCGACTAAGTTTTAGTAAATAAAGATGGACAGGTGGAAGGAGTGGCAGTGGGGATTATTTTGTTGGTAGTGATCAAAATTCGGTTAGTTTTAACATAATTATCGAAAAGGACAGATATAGAACAGGGGTTAGATTTCTCAATTGCGGCAAGGTCAATTTTACGAAACTGAGGATTGATTTCGTGAATGTAGACTGGAAACAAGTACTTGAAGGTTATTCAGTGTTAGAGCAGTGGGAGGCATTCAAAGGGGAGATTTAAGGGGTTCAGATTAATCATGTTCCCACCAAGAATAAAGGATGAGATGGCCAAATCTAGCGCCCTGTAGATGTCAAGGAGCTTACTGGGGAAGATACGGGCAAAAAGAAAAGCTTATGTCTGGCACCGACAACTTAATATTACAGAAAGCCATGAGGAATATACGAAGTGGAGGGGTGAAATCAAAAAGGAAATTAGGAAAGCAAAGAGAGGGCATGAAAAAATATTGGCAAGCAAAATCAAGGTGAACCCAAAGATGTATTATCAATATATTAAGAGTAAGAGGATAACGAAGGAGAGAGTAGGGGCCAATACAATACGAAAAAGGTTACCGATGTGAAGAGGCAAAAGATGTTAGTATGATTTGGACTGAATACTTTGCGTCAGTCTTCACAAAAGAGGGGGACGATGCAGATATTGTAGTTAAGGAGCAGGAGAATGAAGTATTGACTGTGATAAACATAGGGAGAGAGGAGGTATTGGTAAGTTTAGCATCCTTGAAAGTTGATAAATCACCAGAGCTGGATGAAATGTACCTTAGGCTGTTAACAGAATCAAGGGAGAAAATAGTGGAAGGTCTGAGAATCATTTCCAGTCGTCTCTGGATACGGTTGTGGTGTCAGAGGATTGGAGAACTACTAATGTTGTACCTCTATCTAAAAAGGAAGCGAGGGATTGACCGAATAATTACAGGCCAGTCAATCTGAGCTCAGTAGTGGACAAATTATTGGAATATATTCTGAGAGACAGGATAAACTGTCATTTGAAAAGGCACAGGTTACACAAGGATAGGAAGCATGGATTTGATATGGGAATATCTTATTTGACCAACTCGATCGAATTTTTTGAAGAAGTAGCAAGGAAGATTGATTAGGGCAATGCAGTTGAAATGGTCGACATGGTTTTTAGCAAAGCTTTTCATAAGGTGCCACATGGTAGACCAGTTAAAAGCAATAAACTCCCATGGGATCCAGGGAAATGAAGCAAGGTTGATACAAAATTAGCTCAGTGGCAGGAAACAAATGGTAATGTTTATGGTTGTTTTAATGACTGGAGGCCTGTTTCATGTGACATTCCTCAGGGCTCAGTACTGGGTCCCTTGCTTTTTGTGGTATATATTAACGATGTGGACTTAAATCAGAGGGTTAGATAGGGTGGACAGTGAGAGTCTTTTTCCTCGGATGGTGATGGCAAACACGAGGAGACATAGCTTTAATTTGAGGGGTGATAGATATAGGACAGATGTCAGAGGTAGTTTCTTTACTCAAAGAGTAGTAGGGGCGTGGAACGCCCTGCCAGCAACAGTAGTAGACTCGCCAACTTTAAGGGCATTTAAGTGGTCATTGGATAGACATATGGATGAAAATGGAATAGTGGAGGTCAGATGGTTTCACAGGTCGGCGCAACATCGAGGGCCGAAGGGCCTGTACTGCGCTGTAATGTTCTATGTAAATGTAGGGTGCATGATGAAAAGTTCGCAGATGACACCAAGATTGGCCGGGAGGCAGAGAGCGAACAGGATAGCTATAGGATACAGGAAGATATTGATGGATAGTTCAGATGAGTTGAAATTGGGAAATGGAACTCAACCTGGTGAATTGAGAGGTGATGCATTTGGGGAGTACTAAGAAGGCAAAGGACTACAGGATTAAAGGGAAAATACTGAAAAGAGTACAGGACGGGAGGGACCATGGGGTGAATGTCCACCGATGCCTGAAGGTAGCAGGACAGGTCGATTACCTGGTTAATGAGGCAGGTGGAATCATTTCCTTTATATGCCAAGATATGGAAATGTGCAGAAGTAACAGGGTTGTTGTCATGGGTGACTTCAACTTCCCTAATATTAATTGGAACTCCTTAGTGCAAATCGTTTGGATGGAACAGTTTTTGTCAGCTGTGTCCAGAAGGTTTCCTGACTCAATATGGCGATCGGCCGACTAGGGGGAGGCTATGTTGGACTTGGTGCTTGGCAACAAACCAGACCAGGTGGCAGATATCTCGGTGGGAGAGCATTTCGGTGATAGTGATCACAACTCCCTGACCTTTACTGTAGTCATGGAGAGGGACAGGAGCAGACGGAATGGGAAAATATTTAATTGGGGGAGGGGGAATTACAATGCTATTATGCAGGAACTGGGGAGCATAAACTGGGAACAGATGTTCTCAGCGAAATGCACGACAGAAATGTGGAGGTTGTTTGGGACGCACTTGCTGCGACTGATGGAGAGGTTTGTCCCGATGAGGCAAGGAAGGGATGGTAGGGTAAAGGATACTTGGATGACAAGAGATGTGGAACAGCTAGTCAAGAGGAAGAGGGAAGCTTACTTAAGGTTGAGGAAGCAAGGATCAGACAGGGCTCTAATGGGTTACAAGGTAGCCAGGAAGGAACTGAAGAATGGACTTAGGAGAGCTAGAAGAGGACATGAAAAAGTCTTGGCGGGTAGGATTAAGGAAAATCCCAAGGCGTTCTACACTTATGTGAGGAACAAGAGGATGGCCAGAGTGAGGGTAGGGCCGTTCAGGGATAGAGGAGGGAACTTGTGCCTGGAGTCAGAGGAGGTAGGCGTGATCCTCCATGAATACTTTGCTTCAGTATTCACAGGTGAGAGGGACCTGGTCGTTTGTGAGGACAGCGTGAAACAGGCTGATATGCTCGAACAGGTTGAGGTTAAGAGGGAGGATGTGCTGGAAACTTTGGATGATATGAGGACAGATAAGTCCCCGGGACCAGACGGGATATAACCAAGAATTATACGGGAAGCGAGGGAAGAGATTGCTGCGTCTTTGGCGACGATCTTTGCCTCCTCACTGTCCACTGGAGTAGTACCGGATGATTGGAGGGTGGCAAATGTTGTTTCCTTGTTCCAGAAAGGGAATAGGGCTAACCCTGGGAATTATCGACTGGTCAGTCCGATGTCGGTAGTGGGCAAATTATTGGAGAGGATTCTGAGAGACAGGATTTATGATTATTTGGAAAAGCATGGTTTGATTAGAGACAGTCAGCATGGCTTTGTGAGGGGCAGGTCATGCCTCACAAGCCTTATTGAATTCTTTGAAGATGTGACAAATCACATTGATGAAGGAAGAGCAGTGGATGTGGTGCATATGGAATTTAGCAAGGCGTTTGATAAGATTCCCCATGGTAGACTCATTCAGAAAGTGAGGCGGCATGGGATACAGGGAAAGTTGACTGTCTGGATACAGAATTGGCTTGTCCATAGAAGTCAGAGGGTGGTAGTAGATGGAAAGTATTCAGCATGGAGCTCGATGATCAGTGGTGTTCCGCAGGGATCTTTCTGGGACCTCTGCCCTTTGTGATCTTTATAAATGACTTGAATTAGGAAGTGGAAGGCTGGGTTAGCAAGTTTGCCGATGACACGATGATTTCTGGAGTTGTGGATCGTGTGGAAGGCTGTTGTCGGTTGCAACGGGACATTGACAGGACGCAGAGCAGGGCTGAGAAGTGGCAGATGGAGTTCAACCTGGAAAAGTGTGTCGTGATTCATTTTGGAAGGTCGAATTTGAATGCAGAATACAGGCTAAAAGACAGGATTCTTGGTAGTGTGGAGGAACAGAGGGATCTTGGGGTCCATGTCCATAGATCGCTCAAAGTGGCCACCCAATTTGATAGGGTTGTTAAGAAGGCGTATGGTGTGTTGACTTTCATTAACAGGGGGATTTAGTTTAAGAGCTGCGAGGTTATACTGCAGCTCTGTAAGGCCCTGGTTCGACCACACTTGGAACATTGTGTTCAGTTCTGGTCGCCTCATTATCGGAAGGATGTGGAAGCTTTAGAGAGGGTGCAGAAGAGATTTACCAGGATGCTGCCTGGACTGGAGGGCATGTCTTGCGAAGAAAGATTGAGGGAGCTAGTGCTTTTCTCATTGGAGCGAAGAAGGATGAGAGGTGACTGGATAGAGGTGTACAAGATGATGAGAGGCTTAGCCAGAGACTTTTCTCCCAGGGCGGGAAGGGCTATCACCAGTGGGAATAATTTTAAGGTGATTGGAGGAAGGTTTTGGGGAGATGTCACAGGTAGGTTCTTTGCACAGAGAGTGGTGGGTGCGTGGAATGCGCTGCCAGTGGTTGTAGTAGAAGCAGATACATTGGGAACATTTTAGCGACTCTTGTATACGTACATGGATGATCGTAGAATGAAGGGTAGGTAGCTAGTTTGATCTTCGAGAACGTTAAAGGTTCGGCACAACATCGTGGGCCGAAAGGGCTGTACTGTCCTGTACTGTTCTATGTTCTATGTTCTATGTTCTATTTTGTATTCAGCAGAAAAGTGCAGGGAGCTTATGCTGGAGCTATATAACTCATTGCTTTGGGCACAACCTGTATATTGTGTGCATTTCTGGTCACCTCGTTACAGTCAGGATGCACTTGCTCTCGAAATGATACGGAGGAGATTTATCAGGACGTTGCATACTGGAAAAAATGAAGCTCCGAGGAATGGTTGGATAGGCAGGGCTGGTTCGTCTTGGAGCAGAGAAGGCTGAGGGATGATCTGGATAAAATGCATAAAATTATGAGTGGCCTGGATAAAGTGGAGGTGTTCGGCCTTGCAGAGAGGTCAGTGACGAGGGGGCATAGATTTAAAGTGATTGTTAGAATAATTAGAGGGTGGATGAGGAAACTACTTTTCACTCAGTGGGTGGTGGGGCTCTGGAATGCACTGCCTGAAAGTGTAGTTGAGGCAAGAACCCTCAACGCATTCAAAATGAGTCTGCATTTGCACCTCGAGTGTTGTAATCTGCAGGGCTACGGACCCAATACTGGAAGGTGACATTTGAATGAATGGATTGTTCTGCAGCTGGCACTGACACGAAGGGCCAAGTGGCCTCTTTCTGTGCCTTAAACCCCCTATGATTCTCGACCGACACGTGATCTTATCAGGAGATCTAAAAGTTGCAGGGTCCTGTGTCTGTCTTAAAACCATTGTCTATCTCCCCATGAATGATCCCAATGCCGCGGGTAGTGGCCCGACTATCAAACGTGGTTTTCTTGAAAAAAGATGTTTGTAGGCAAGGATGCAAATAACTCCAAGAAAAACCGGGGACGGGGGTTCGGCGGGCGGGTGGTTGGGAGCGAATCGGGCCGAGAAGGGTGCGAGCCAGCGGAGCAGCCAGAAAGAGCTGAGCGGCCAGAGAGAGCAGCCAGGGGGCAGTAGAGCGGCCGGAGAGTGCAGCAAGCGGGAGGAGCAGAGCAGCCGAAAGAGCGGAGCAGCGGGACAGAGCAGCGATGGAAACATCGGAGCAGTCAGAGAGTGCAGCGAGGGGAGCGTGGAGCTTGAGGCATGGGTGAATATCCGTTGGCGTTGCATTGCTGTACACGGAAAGCGCATGCGCAGTTTGCGACCAGGCGGGTTGCCTGAAGTTGCATACGTCACGCGATGATGAGTCCACTCATGAATTATTCTGAGGATTAAGTAAAGTTAGTCAATTTAAGACACCATTCCAAGAACCTACAATTCCCCAAAGGACAAAATCAACTTCCTTAATCTCATTTTTGTTGTTGAGCGCTCTTTCCATTCTCTATCTCATGAATGGTGCGATCTGCACAAATTTTACATTATCTTACCTTCTAAAATATCATAACTCCAAATGACTACTGATGTTGAAGAATGCTATTATCTGTTAAAACTTCATTGACACTCCTCAGATTGAAGACAGTCACCCCACCTGCACATCACCTCACTCGATGACAGTCATTATCCTTTCACAGGAATGCTGTTAATTCCTAAACTGCACGCTGGCTTATTATTTACCTCAGATACCCCTTTACGGTTGATAGGAAATGCACCAAATTATACTGATTTTTAAAAAATCTAAGTTTCTCAAATTCAAATAATGGTGTCGCTAGTTGACAATATCTTTCATTCATTTATCTTAAAAAAAAGTTTTCCTTCAATACGGAGCAACCACCTGGACGGTATTTCCATCAACGATTTTGAAAATTATGTATGTTTATACCCATTTAAACTCAGATAGATTTCCTTTTGAGTACTTGGAATAGCAACTCATAATAATTTCTTTATTATTGATTTAAATGTCATAAACAATTATTTCCATGTTTAGTGGCTTCAGATGAATTCATCAGAGACAATAATGTCTACAGTTGTTATGGAAGCTGTCTGCAAATAATTGCAAAGACTTTCTCTGGAAAAATAATAAATAGAAACAAATGGATGAATGAATTAATGACAATTCCTGCCTTTTTTAAAAAAAAGAAGGCCAAGCCTTCAGATCAAGATATCACCATGCTGTCATAAATGTTGCAAAAGTCTTAAAGTGCTGAAGTCGATTAATCTCTGTGAACATATGTTCCACTTATTTAGAGAAACGAAGAACTCAAGGTCCATTCGGCTTGGAGCCAGATGAGTTAATTCAATCCAGATATCTGTGGCAATTTAGAAACAGCAATTATCACAAAATCCCATTTCTATCTCACAAAAAATGCCATTCAGCAAATTGTTAAGTTGCGAGCGGAAAGGGTTAACCCTACTAGTTTTAAAGAGGTGAAGCAAAAGTTCTCTGGATGTAATGACGTCCCACCTCTCTTTCTAAAAGCAAAGGACAAAGAAACACATGTTCAAACCAATTCTAACCACTTTTTAACGAGGGAGAATCCTGAAGAGACAACATGCTTTTTCCTTGAAAAAACCAATCTGAGACATCCTTGACCCTAGCACCACGGAGGCAACACACACTCCTGGAGCCTCGTTTGCGGCCACAGAAACGCCTGTCTGTTCGCCTTACAATTGAATCTCCTATCACTATGGATCTCCCATTCTTTTTCCTGCCCTGCTGGACAGCAGCGCCATCCGTGATGCCACGAAATTGGCAGCTGCTGCTATCCCTGAGAGACCATCCCACCGACAGTATCCAAAACTGAATATCAATTTGACAGGGGATGGCCACAGGGGACTCCTGCACAACCTGCCTGCGTCTACTACTCCTCCTGGTGGACAGCCATCCCTCTTCTGCCTGTGCAGCCATTACCTGTGGTGTGACCACCTCGCTGAACATGCTATCCACTGCGTCCTCAGCACTATGGTCCTCACTGGATGCAGGGGTGCGGTGCTTAAGGATTGGAGAATTGCTAAATTGTACCTCTGATGAAAATCGGAGCGAAGAATAGACCTAATATTCACAGGCCAGATAGCTTAAGCTCAGTCGTGGGCAAATTATTGGAATCTATTCTGAGAGACAGGATAAACTGTCACTTCGATAGGCACAGGTTAATTTAGGATAGTCAGTATGGAATTGTTAAGGGAAGATCTTGTTGGACCAACTTGATCACATTTTTTGAAGCAGAAGCAAGGAAGATAGATGAGGGTGGGCAGCTGATGTGGTCAACAAAGAATTTAGCAAGGCTTTTGACAAGGTCCCACATGGCACACTGGTTAAAAGAATAATATCCCCATGAGATTCAGGGAAATGCAGCAAGGTGGCTACAAAATTGGCTCAGTGGCAGGAATCAAATTGTAATTGTTGACGGATGTTTTAGCGACAGGAAGGCTCTTTCCAGTGGCGTCCCGCAGAGCTCAG
Organism: Heterodontus francisci; assembly: GCF_036365525.1. Classification (NCBI taxonomy): domain Eukaryota; kingdom Metazoa; phylum Chordata; class Chondrichthyes; order Heterodontiformes; family Heterodontidae; genus Heterodontus; species Heterodontus francisci. The sequence goes on from NW_027140434.1 coordinate 730,343, forward strand.
TACTGGGTCCCCTGCTTTTTCTGGTGTATATTAATGATTGGACGTTAATGTACGGATCATGATCAATAAGTTTGCGTACGACAAGAAGATTGGCCCTGTGGTAGATATCGAGGAGAGTAACTTTAGGCGGCAGGAAGATATTGATGGTCTGCTCAGATGGGCAGAAGAAGTGGTAAACGGAATTCAACTTGAAGAAGTGTGAGGTGGTGTATTTAGTGAGGTCAAACACGGCAAAGGAATACATGATTAAAGAGAAAATACTGAGAAGTGTAGCGGAAGTGAGGGGCCTTGGAGTCAATGTCCATAGGACCCTGAAGGTAGCAGGACAGGATCGTTAACGTGGTTCAGAAGGCATATTGAAATCCTTCCTTTATTAGTAGTGGTTTAGAATATAAGAGCAGGGAGGTTATCCTGGAACTGTGTAACTCATTGGTTATGCCGCAACTTGAGAACTTTGTGCAGCTCCAGTCACCTCATTACAGAAAGGATGTAATTGCACGAGACAGGGTGCAGAGGAGATTTATGAGGATCTTGCCAGGACTGGAAAAATGCAGGTAGGAGGAAAGATTGGATAGGCTGTGGTTATTCTCCTTGGAACAGAGAAGGCTGTGAGGAGATCTGATTGAAATGTACAAAATTTTGAGGAGCCTGGATAGAGTGGAGGTGAAGGATTTATTCACCTTCGCTGAGAGGTCAGTGACGAGGGGGCATACCTTTAAACTGATTGCTAGAAAAATAGAGGGGAGATTAAGGAAACAATCTTTTCACCCAGAGGGTGGTAGGGATCTGGACCTCACTGCCTGAAAGGGTGGTTGAGGCAGAGACTCTCGACTTATTGAAAATGAGTCTGGATATGCACCTCAGCTACCATTATCTGCAGGGCTAAGAACTAAATGTTGGAAGGTGGGATTGGAATTGGTGGATCCTTTTCCAGCTGGCACAGACACGATGGTTCAAAGTGGCCTCTTTTTGTGCCTTAAACATTTTATGTTCCTTTGATTCTATGGTTCTTGGAAGCTTAAAATAATAAATTATTCCTCTTTGCCGCTGATATTTGTTCTATGCTTTTTACCAATCATTTTCCTCGTAATTCAAATGACATCTGATTCACAGGTCTTGCGGATCTCGGTCTGGTTGTTTCCGTTAGCAATTCCCTTCCCTGAATGTATAAAGTTAGTCAGACTAATCAGAGCAAGATTCCAATCAAATTCACGATCAGTCATTTCGTATTAGCTTTTATCAACGTCTGGCCCCAAGTTGCACCCTTGTATGTTTTGGGGTTTTGAGGCGTAAAACACATTTATTTAAAAAGTCTCAGTTCTGAATTTTCAACTTATTACAATGGGGTTCTCAGCTGTGCCTGACCTAACGAGGTACTAATAACGGCTACTTATGAATCCAGTATAATTTATTAAGCAAGATGTTATAAATACATAACAAAAAAAACACTGAAGACAACATGGAAGTTTCTTACCCTTCAAGGCCAGGATTCCTTGAATGTTGCCAGCACAGGCGATCCCCTTGTTCTCCTGTCTCTGAATTGACATTACGTTGAACCGTGTTTCTGAATAATTACACCACAAACACCATTGTAAAGTGTACCAGCAAAGACTCTGAGTTTCCACCTTTTGGGATTCCGATTCCTTATTATGATATCCTTTAAATTAACTGTTTCATTAGTTTAACGTGAGATTTTATGCTGTCACTGCACCTCTGTAATTAGAGTGGAGTACGCGAAAAGTATGTCTATCTCTTATTTCCTAGGCTCCTTGAGTTAATATTGCACTGTGTGAACAAATATCACATCCTTGTAGAAACAGTTAAACATCAACCTTTCATCCTCTTATGAACAATACCAACGACAGTAAACAATTCACCTCAACATTCCCAGGCTTTTTAAATATAAATGTTTTCTTCGACAGCTATTGCTAATTGATCAAGTCAGTTAGCATACTTATTAAACTGCATGGTTCTTGTTTAATGATAGGTGTCATATCCAGTTCAAGCTTCTTTCACATCAGTTCCTTGAGGGCGAGCAATCACTCTCCTCCTGACCCCTTTACGAAGGTCATCTCTTTCCTTCTGCTCACTGCTCATTATCTTATTGAATTCCTGCTAATTTACTTCCGATCTTCCTGCTCACGACCCCCTTCTTCCCGTCCCTAACAACTCTAGTATTTGTATTTACTCTTCCAGGCCATTTTCGTCTGGACCTCCAGCGGTCTCCTCTTGTCAATTAACCACTGGATCTTTAAGCTGGTCTCAGTTGCTTTGTTTATTCATTAATTTAATAATTGATGTAACTGGATATTTTATGGCGCTCTTTAACTGCTCTCTGAACTCGGACTGAGTGGCAACATAAATAAATGTGTTTGTTCAGCAACTTAAATTCCGTAGCATGTATGCGACATTTTCAAAGATATAATAAGAATCATCATCTAAGAAATGACCAACACGAAAAATGTATAACATATACACCAGCCACAGAAATATGAAACTGCCAGATATGCTGAAGAGTAAAATCATAGACTTCCTTCTTCTCTGCATTTCAGAGTCACTGTGATTATCTTTCTTGCTCTGACACCTCAGTCTCTGACGAACGCGACTGGTCACTAATATGTGTCTGAACGTCAGAGCGTTCAGCAACAGAATTAAAATGAAAGGCAATAATGGTGTTAAAACTTTTTCAAACATTCTAAATCCAATCCATCGAGGGTCAGTAAAATAGCTTCGCTTATTATAACAGCGCCATTCGACATTGTCGATTACCCATCTAGGTTTAAATCTAAAGTAGATGGGAATATTTTTCAGACAGAGCAGAATGCAGGTTGTGAATAGAACCACAGTCGCAGTTTTCCTGGTGCAATATTTTGATTTCAGCTTCAGGCAACCAATGGCAGCAAATCGATCAAATGTGAAAGCGATGGTGAACCAGACGGAACAGTCGAGGGCTGCACGGATCAGGACATAGCGAGAGCGACACACAAAGGTGAGGTCCAGGAAATCTAATGTGAAATAAAGCCTATTGATTCTCCGGAGTATGATCTCAGTGATAATGAACAGTAGATCCGCCGTTGACATGGCCACCAGGTAGCGGGTGGTGCAGGTGGAGAGTCCGCAATTTCCCTTGGACAGGATCACAATTGAGACTAAATTAACTGGAAAGGAGTGAAGGGAGAAGTGGCTGTAAATTACTGAAAAACATTCTCTGCTTCTCAACCCTGGCAAAAAGGTTTTTAGCACCAAAACCGTGTTGATTGGGATCGGGTCAGATCGGGTCCATGACCCCAACCTGCCTCCAACACCAGTAGTTCCAGATTTAACAAATCCTGGACGAGGAGGTGCAGCACCCCGCTCACCGGACGCTGGTCAACTAGTTAAATGTAGCAATGAGGAGCCAAAGAATGGGTAGACTGGAGAACTGCACCCCTTCTCCAAACACTCCCACTGTAGGAACCCATCCCGGACTCGAATCACTTCCTGGGGTCGAAGAAACCCATCCCTGACTCGAACCAGTCCCTCGGATAGGTGACACTCATACATCTTGGACCACTCCCTCTGATGTATAATTGTGTGACAGTGAAAAGGGAGTTTCATATTTCAATGCAAATGTGATCAAAGCACAGACATTAATTTCTACAGGAATATCATTAAAAGAAAAGTGTCATAATAACGTATTAGAAAGGTGGTGATTGAACACATAAATAATGTGTACTCTTCTGGACTATACATGATAATAATATCCAGGGTAACCAGCAGGTGCACGTATTCTTCACAGAAATAATACCATAACTGGGAGATAATAATTATTGGGATATGTTGTGGCTCTATTATGTCGATAAGAGAAGGATGAGTGTTGAACTAATAGAGGCCTTTAAAATTATATAAGGGTTAGAGAGGGAAAACGTGGACCTGATATTTCCACCTTTGCTGGTGACCTGTTCTGCATTCCCTGAAAATAAGATGGTCATCAATAAATTCACGATGGAATTCAAGAGAGACCTATTTAGTCGGAGTGTTCGGAACGTGGAATTGAGACCTCTTGGAATAGCTACAATGGAAAAAAATAAGAAGAAGCGAGGTTAGTACATGAGGGAGACAGGATTGGAAGGACATACAGATAGGATTAGATGAGCTGGAATGAAGAGAGGCTCGTGCAGAGCTGGAAGACAGTCCTAATCTAGTGGTACCGAATGCCCATATTCTGTGCTGTAAAATCAGTAACTTGTCTATTAACAAGTCATAGTCATCAGTGTTTTTCGTCATATTGAAGAGGATTATTTATTATTGCAGTGCATTTATGACCAAACGCTTACAAGACTGTGCTCGGGAAGTATATTAATCAGCACCTGATAGTGCTGTCAACAACATTACTTCGAGTAAGAGTAAGATGGGGAACCGCATTGAATACAATGACAGATACTCCAGGAAATACGTGTTCCCTGTAGTTACGTGGTCCACATCATTTAGTCAGACACAATCAGTGCAATTCTAGAGTGCCAGTTATACATGATCGCTGAGGTCAGGTGCTCCACTCCAGTTAGTGCATGCACACTGTATAATTCTACATTAACACATAATTCCGGTAATCCTTCCACTCTGAGATTTTCCTGCTTTGAACTGTGATTCCACAGAACACAACATTCCACATAATTCAATAACTTTACAATACAGAGTGTCTCGAGCTTGAAACAGTTGAGACAATAGATTAAAACTGCACAGATAAATCAGGAAATTAATGCAATTATCTTATTGAGTGAGTGTCTGTGTAACTGTAACCATTCGATCTCATGTAATATTATTATTCCCATGGTAATCGAAGAAACCAGCTCATACACAGATTTACAAATCTTCACTGTTTAGGGATACTTACCAGGAACGCCAATTACAGCAAGGATCACATAGAATATGTTCCTCACCCATTGAATTGGTCCGTGCATTTTTTGCTTGGAGTGATCGGTCTGTTCGTGCTGCAGGTAATATCTCTGAAATACATTCTGAGGTGACACATTCCCGGTGCATTAACTTTATACCCTCTCGGATCGCCAAGGGGATACTGAAGTTGCAAAATTGTTCAAACAGTTTTTCTTACGTTTTGAACAAACAGATTACGGCAGCTGTGTTAATTCCCTGTTGATGGAATATATTTTCCTCTAAAATTGGATTGGACCCATTCCAACCCACAAGTCTGGACAAATCTGATCACAATAAGCAACTAATCATAACTGGAAGCTGTGTTAAATAGAAATCAAGGAAGTCCTGGCAAATTCATGAGTCCCATCTGTAGATTTCATGTTGTTTTAGTGATGGCCTTCACTCTGCAAGATAATTCAGAAATTAAATTCCTAACGTCAGAGAAGCCTGTAACGGATGTTCGTCTATAATTTGGATGCTCTCTTTAGCTGTGCAATTCCGTTCAACAATTCATATATTCAAACAAAACGGAGTATAGAATGATTGCAACACAGCAGTTGGCCATTTTGTCTGTCTTGCCCGTGTCAGCTCTCTGCACGGGCAGCTCAGCTAATCTCACTCCCACATCTCCTCATCACTGACCTGCATTGTTTTTCTCTTCAGTTGTTTATTCAATTCGCTTCTGACGGAATCTATCTTCACCACTCTCTCAGCCAGTTCATTTCATATCCTCAAAACCTGCTTTAGAAACATACGTTTTCCCTCATGTCGTTTTGATTCTATTGCCAATCCCTTAAACCTGTGTCCATTAGTTTTCGCCAGGTTTGTCAATGAGAGCAGTTTCTCTCTATTTACTCTGTTGAAACAGCCCATGGTTTGGAACAACTCTATCAAACTATCTCTCAATTTCCTCTTGAAGGGGAACAACCCCGATTCTGTCATCTGTCGGCATAAAACATCTGTTACCCCTGGAATTTTCTCTTGAACATTTTCTACACCCGCTCCAAAGCCTACACATTGTTCCTCAAAGTGTGGTGCCTAGAACTGGACACAATGGCAGGATTTTCAAAATTGTTCTCTCCCTCACGCAGTCCGAGCTACTCCGTTTCCCTTTTCAACCTCTTTATCCGATACATCGATGATTGTGGCTGTGTCAAACCCTTGTTCACATCGAGCTCGAAAATTTAATCAAATTTGCATTGAAATATCTGTCCCTCCCTCGCCTGAAAACGGTCCATCTGTGACTCCTCACTTCTCTTCCACGAATTCCTTCACTCCATTTAAGTGGACAGATTCGACATCAATATTTACTGTGATCCACCAACTTCCACAGTAATCTTGACCACACCTCCTCAAACTCCACTTTGCCGAAATAATAACTTCCATTCTCTCAGTTACCTCATCGACTTTTGTTCGTTTAAACGATGCCTTCTTCCATACCAGAGCTTCTGCAGTCTCTTAATTTCACGTTAACCGTGTATTCCTCACATAGATTTTGCAGAGGCCTCCGCTTTATCTGTTCCATCACCCGAGTGACTGTCCTCACCTCCTTCCCTACCTTCCAGAACCATGATATTAATTCACTTATTCTCACTTTCCATTCCAATACGCCTCCACCTTCAACAAATCATCCTCCTCCATTTCCACCATGTCCACCTAAAATCGCGAACAGAATATATTTATTCACTCTTCCGTCACACCCAAGGTCTGGTTTGCTTGCCCGAAGCTCCTTTCTATGCAAGTGCAAGATATGCAACAGATAACCTGTCACCAATGATCATAAGGTCATTAGAAATAAAAGCGGGAGTAGGCCATTCAGCCCATAGATCATGTTCCACCATTCAATACCACAATGGCTGATCTGACCATGGCTGTAATTCCAATTTCCCGCGAGACAACAGTAAGCCATGAACAGTCAATCTAAACCGGCCTTGAATATATTCAATGACCCAGACTCCACTGACTCTGGGTAAGTGAATTCTAAATGCGATGGAACTTTCAAGAGAAGAAATTCCTCCTCATCGCAATTTTAATTTGGAGACTGCTTATTCATAAACTGTGCAGAATGTGCTGAGCACAGGGCGGGGCAGGGCACCAATAAAGAACAAAGGACAAAGAAAATTACGGCACAGGAACAGGCCCTTCGGCCCTCCAAGCCTACGCCGATCCAAATCCTCTATCTAAACCTGTCGCCTATTTTCTAATGGTCTGTATCTCTTTACTTCCTGCCTATTCATGTATCTGTCTAGATACATCTTAAAAGACGCTATCGTGCCCGCGTCTACCACCTCCGCTGGTAAAGCGTTCCATGCACCCACCACCCTCTGCGTAAAGAACTTTCCATGCATATCCCCCCTAAACTTTTCCCCTTTCACTTTGAACTCGTGTCCCCTTGTAATTGAATCCCCCACTCTGGGAAAAAGCTTCTTGCTATCCAACCTGTCTATACCTCTCATGATTTTGTACACCTCAATCAGGTCCCCCCTCAACCTCCGTCTTTCTAATGAAAATAATCCTAATCTACTCAACCGCTCTTCATAGCTAGCGCCCTCCATACCAGGCAACATCCTGGTGAACCTCCTCTGCACCCTCTCCAAAGCATCCACATCCTTTTGGTAATGTGGCGACCAGAACTGCACGCAGTATTCCAAATGTGGCCGAACCAAAGTCCTATACAACTGTAACATGACCTGCCAACTCTTGTACTCAATACCCCGTCCGATGAAGGAAAGCATGCCGTATGCCTTCTTGACCACTCTATTGACCTGCGTTGCCACCTTCAGGGAACAATGGACCTGAACACCCAAATCTCTCTGTACATCAATTTTCCCCAGGAATTTTCCAAACATCTGGGCTTGGTCGGAAGTAGCAGGATGAGGGTTGTTCCTTCTTTTTCCTTGGATGTGGGTATTGCTGGCGTATCTTTCGTATCTCTTGGAAACGTGGTGGAGGGCCACCTTCTTGAAACGCTGGACTCCATCTGCTTTACGTACACCCGCAGTGCAATTAGAAAGGAGGCTGCAAGATTTTGACCCAGCAATAATGAAGAAATGGCGATATCGTTCCAAATCAGGATGTCTGTGTCTTGGAGGAAGCATTCAAGTGTTCATGTTTCCATGCGTCTGCCGCCTTTATCCTTTTAGGTGTTAGCGGTCTGATGCTTGAAAGGAGCTGTCGAAATATATTTAGTAACTTCTTGCGGTGTGATGTTATATTTGGTGCACACGGCAGCCACTGTGTGCTGGTTTTGGAAAGCGTTAAGTGTTAGTATGGTGCATCGGATGCACATCAAGCAAGCCCATTTTCTTGGATTTTTCTGAGGCGCTTGAGTTTTGTTGGCGGCGGCACAGATCCAGGAAAGTGGAGTGTATTCCATTATTCCTGACTTATACCTTGTAGATTGCAGATGTAAAAGTAAGTGAGTTATTTGTTGCATAAATCCCAAAGTCTGATCTTCTCTGGAGCAACAATATTTATTTGGCTGGCCCAGTTAAATTTCTGATCAAAGGTAACGACTATGATATTAATAATGTGGTAATTGGGGAGTGACCACGACGATGAATATCAGGGGAGGTGGTTAGAATCTCTCTTGTTGGACAATGACATTTCATGGTCAATTTGTGTTGCGATTTTTAGTTGCCTTTCATCAGCCCAAATCTGATGCAAACAATGCAAAAAATGCAATGCTTTTTGTGGGAGTGAAAGAAGACAGTTTCAGTTTGTCCGTCATTTTTCCAGAGTAAATTGCTTCTCAACCTGGCCTCAATCTTCGACCGTATAATTGAAAGAGGAAAATGACAGGGCAGTTGGGGGAAGTATAAACTATCTTTGGTCTATTTGTTGAAACAAACCACGAGTTTCATGATTGGATGCGATAATTTTTAAAAGGGACATTGTAATGATCAGGAGTACATGGAAAATAAGGTGTACTGTGTCATATATGGACAAGAAGAGGGGTAATTGGATCTGATACAGGCTCTTCAATTCACCATCAATGTTAGAACATAGAACATAGAACAGTGCAGCACAGTAAAGGCCCTTCGGCCTCCGATGTTGTCCCCAACCATTAACATACTCGAAGATCAAACTACTGACATACCCTTCACTCTGCTATCATCCATGTTTTAAAGGGGAGGTCACAATATGGATAGTTATGATTGTGTGTATACGAACCTTGGGGCATTCAAGGCTTAATCTTGGAAATCAGAAGAACCATATCTTCCCACTGCGTGGAGAGACATCGTAGTAACAGGGGGAATGCAGAATGGGTGTGCGGGGGTTCGGGCTAATGGGAGGGCCAACCTTGCCTTCTTGTTGATGGAACTGTTCCTCGAGTGTCCAGTTGGTAGGTGATGGAGGAAGCTGTTAGCAGCACAGCACTTACTCAGAGTTCTGGAAGGGATTGACAACGGATTGCAGTGTTCCACGGAAAGTAAGTAATACAATTACGGCCCCAAAATATAATTCTATCTTCTGAGTTAACAAAACACAGCAGCAAGAAACATCTAACAATGAGGACTATGTCAGTTGGCTGTCAAGGCAAAGCTGCCACAGGTTTCACATTTATAACAAACAGAAACGAAAGACGTGGATTCACTGGTGAATCAGATTCAATCCTTTGTCAGTACAAACATCTTCCTATTTCAATAATTTCGTTTTCTTTTCTCGAGAAAGTCTATTTTCCCTCCTAATTTTACATGTTGTTCCCAAATATTTATGTGATTTTCTGTTCAATTTCGCACAATATCAGGATGGAATAGTTCTACACTTACTAACTTGACATTCAACAAACCCCCCCAAAAGTCTTCAAGGCAAATCTGCCAGCAAATGTATGGCCATGTTCTTCTGCCTCTCCCTCACATGAATTACAATGATTGCAGATTTTTACTTTGTGGTGAGTAGGTTCCTTGTTGGTTTGAATTACCCTGAGGGAGGGACTGATAACCTCATGGAATATTTTGTTCACCTGCCCTGCACGGCCTGAAGTCAGTCAAATCCCACTCCCTGACAGCGATCAACAAAGGAACATGAAACATGCCAGTTACAAGATCTGATCCTGAGAAGGCGCAAAATGTAGGACCATTATGTTAATTTGATAAACATGCATCCTTCAAAGGATAAAGCAGGAACCAGTCTTACTTCCACATCGGTTTATTCACAATCATCCATATATTATAAGTGCAGACTACATTTACCTGCTCCAGACCAGCTCCCCTGTATCCCTCCCAGGGCGGAAACTGGTTCTTCCAAAAGTACCCTAATATTTCCACAATTAGTATCAGCTGCTCTTAATCACAATTAGAGCAAGCAGCTATATATAATCAATTGACAAATCATTTGCAACATTTGCTCATTTGCAGCATTTTATTACCAGTCCATCAATGTGTCCATTGTTCATTATTATTTTTCTTGTGATTCCTGTTCTAATATATAAGCTACATGTGAGAATTTCAGCTCCTGTTTGAAGACCAGAACTGCTCTTCTCATATCCTGCATTGCATGAATGCACAACCTGTGGACTGTTCATTCAAAACACACCATGAAATCTAACGCGGCGGCGCCCACTCACACAGCGACATACACAAACACAAATATTCCATCCAGACATCTCAGAAGGCATGATAGAGCAGGTTAAAACAGCGTGACATCAAGCACGAGGGCAAACGTATGGAGAGTGCGAGATTGATGAGCACATAGTGAGAGATATCGACTTCCAGACGGGTTTTGAAGCCAAGAAGAGTGTTGAAATGGTGTCGTGCTGGAATTTGCGATGCCCTGGGTACAGTTTATTGGGGAAAACCCTGTTGACGATGCAGCAGAAACAGTGGTGCATAACAAATACTGTTCGACAGCAGATGATAAGGGAGGAGTGGAGTGTGGCAAGTTCACAGCGATTTATAGCTTGGCAGATTGTTGTGATTGACACGGTGTCATTTGCAACAGGGTTGATATGTTCGTCCACGATTCTTCAAATTATTTCAGTGGAGCAATAAGGAAAAGGGAAATTTGATGAAACTGTGCTGGACAGGGATTGGGGTCTTATTCTTGGTCAGGATTTGAGCTGTGGCATTCAGCATACCTGCCGTTTAGGCTGTGCTCCTGATTTGCTCGTTGGTGGACAAAAACTGTGGTGGGCGACAGGGATAGTGAAACTGACCAGGAGCAGAGCCTGGTCATGTGATCCTGTCTTATTGGAATTGGGGTAACTTGTGCTGGCTGCTGTTTGATTGGCTCCTGGCTTTGTGATCAGATTTCCTCCATGGCTACCATTCAAAAGCTTCAGTGAACTTGGGCAGCAGCTGGTTCTGACAGTGGACACAGTGAGTATGATTCTTTCATATAAATAGATGAAAAAATACGAGCGTAGAATGTGGGAGGTCGGCCACGAGTGTGTTTGAACATTCAAACCTGGAGCTGGCAAAGACACGGATGAGTTTTCAGCAGCATTTGAGGTGAAACGGGGAAGACGAATGGGTCATTGTGATGGCGCAGCCTTGTGGCTGAAAGCTCATCTCGAGGTTACTATGTGACCAAGATTGCGAAAAATATGGTTCAGTCTCAGACAGTTTCCAGAAAAAGGAATTCTGGCTCGAGAGTAAAGTTTGTGGCAAGGAACAAAGGAAATGCCTTCAGACTTTCCACAATTTAATTGAAGGACATTGCTGTTCACCCAGTACCAGATTTCTGACAAACCGTGTGACAATCCAGAAACAACTGAGGAATGAGAGATGTGAGGGTGAGGTAGAGTTTGGTGTCTTCAGCACCAATAGTGAAACTGATATTCTGATTCTGGGTGATGTCATTGGCAGACAGAATGTAAGTGAGAAATAGACCTTTCGAGATAAACAGAGACATTGCTGCAGAAATTGGAGTAGAATCTACTGATGGTGATATTCTGGCGATGATTATAACAATAATTAGAATTAGAATTAGAATATTACAGCGCAGTACAGGCCCTTCGGCCCTCGATGTTGCGCCGATCATCTGACCTACACTATTCCATTTACATCCATATGTCTATCCAATGACCACTTAAATGCCCTTAAAGTTGGCGAGTCTACTACTGTTGCAGGCAGGGCGTTCCACGCCCCTACTACTCTCTGCGTAAAGAAACTACCTCTGACATCTGTCCTATATCTTTCACCCCTCAACTTAAAGCTATGTCCCCTCGTGTTTGCCATCCTCATCCGAGGAAAAAGACTCTCACTATCCACCCTATCTAACCCTCTGATTATCTTGTATGTCTCTATTAAGTCACCTCTCCTCCTCCTTCTCTCTAACGAAAACAACCCCAAGTCCCTCAGCCTTTCCTCGTAAGACCTTCCTTTCATACCAGGCAACATCCTAGTAAATCTCCTCTGCACCCTTTCCAAAGCTTCGACATCCTTCCTATAATGCGGTGACCAGAACTGCATGCAATACTCCAGGTGCGGCCTCACCAGAGTTTTGTACAGCTGCATCATGACCCCGTGGCTCTGAAACTCGATCCCCCTACTAATAAAGGCTAACACACCATATGCCTTCTTAACAGCCCTATTAACCTGGGTAGCAACTTTCAGGGATTTATGTACCTGGATACCAAGATCTCTCTGCTCATCTACACTACCAAGAATCTTCCCATTAGCCCAGTACTCTGCATTCCTGTTACTCCTTCCAAAGTGAATCACCTCACACTTCTCCGCATTAAACTCCATTTGCCATCTCTCAGCCCAGCTCTGCAGCCTATCTATGTCCCTCTGTACCCTACAACACCCTTCGACACTATCCACAACTCCACCGACCTTCGTGTCATCCGCAAATTTACTAACCCACCCTTCTACACCCTCATCCAGGTCGTTTATAAAAATGACAAACAGCAGTGGCCCCAAAACAGAACCTTGCGGTACTCCACTAGTAACTAAACTCCAGGATGAACATTTGCCATCAACCACCACCCTCTGTCTTCTTTCAGCTAGCCAATTTCTGATCCAAAGCTCTAAATCACCTTCAACCCCATACTTGCGTATTTTCTGCAATAGCCTACCGTGGGGAACCTTATCAAACGCCTTACTGAAATCCATATACACCACATCCACGGCTTTACCCTCATCCACCTGTTTGGTCACCTTCTCGAAAAACTCAATAAGGTTTGTGAGGCACGACCTACCTTTCACAAAACCGTGCTGACTATCGCAAATGAACTTATTCTTTTCAAGATGATTATAAATCCTGTCTCTTATAACCTTTTCCAACATTTTACCCACAACCGAAGTAAGGCTCACAGGTCTATAATTACCAGGGCTGTCTCTACTCCCCTTCTTGAACAAGGGGACAACATTTGCTATCCTCCAGTCCTCCGGCACTACTCCTGTCGACAATGACGACTTAAAGATCAACAACAACGGCTCTGCAATCTCCTCCCTGGCTTCCCAGAGAATCCTAGGATAAATCCCATCTGGCCCAGGGGACTTATCTATTTTCACTCTTTCCAAAATTGCTAACACCTCCTCCTTGTGAATCTCAATCCCATCTAGCCTCGTAGGCTGTATCTCAGTATTCTCCTCGGCAACATTTTCTTTCTCTACTGTAAATACTGACGAAAAATATTCATTTAACGCTTCCCCTATCTCCTCTGATTCCGCACACAACTTCCCACTACTATCCTTGATTGGCCCTGTTCTAACTCTTATCATTCGTTTATTCCTGATATACCTATAGAAAGCCTTAGGGTTTTCTTTGATCCTATCCGCCAACGACTTCTCGTGTCCTCTCCTTGCTCTTCTTAGCCCTCCCTTTAGATCCTTCCTGGCTAGCTTGTAACTCTCAAGCGCCCTAACTGAGCCTTCACGTCTCATCCTAACATAAGCCGCCCTCTTCCTCTTGACAAGCGCTTCAACTTCTTGAGTAAACCACGGCTCCCTTGCTCGACAACTTCCTCCCTGCCTGACAGGTACATACTTATCAAGGACACGCATTAGCTGCTCCTTGAATAAGCTCCACATTTCGTTTGTGCCCATCCCCTGCAGTTTCCTTCCCCATCCTACACATCCTAAATCTTGCCCAATCGCGTCATAATTTCCTTTCCCCCAGCTATAATTCTTGCCCTGCGGTATATACCTGTCCCTGCCCATCGCTAAGGTAAACCTAACCGAATTGTGATCACTATCGCCAAAGTGCTCACCTACATCTAAATCGAACACCTGGCCGGGTTCATTACCCAGTACCAAATCCAATGTGGCATCGCCCCTGGTTGGCCTGTCCACATACTGTGTCAGAAAACCCTCCTGCACACACTGGACAAAAACAGACCCATCAAAAGTACTCGAACTATAGTATTTCCAGTCAATATTTGGAAAGTTAAAGTCCCCCATAACCACTACCCTGTTACTCTCGCTCCTGTCGAGAATCATCTTCGCTATCCTTTCCTCTACATCTCTGGAACTATTCGGAGGTCTATAGAAAACTCCCAACAGGGTGACCTCTCCTCTCCTGTTTCTAACCTCGGCCCATACTACCTCAGTAGACGAGTCCTCAAACGTCCTTTCCGCCGCTGTAATACTTTCCTTGATTAACAATGCCACACCCCCCCCCCTCTTTTACCCTCTTCTCTGTTCTTTCTGAAACATCTAAATCCCGGAACCTGCAACATCCATTCCTGCCCCTGCTCTACCCATGTCTCCGAAATGGCCACAACATCAGGATCCCAGGTACCAACCCATGCTGCAAGCTCACCCACCTTATTCCGGATGCTCCTGGCGTTGAAGTAGACACACTTTAAACCAAGTTCTTGCTTGCCAGTGCCCCCTTGCGTCCCTGTAACCTTATCCCCTACCTCACTACTCTCAACAGCCTGTACACTGGCACTGCAATTTAGGTTCCCATTCCCCTGCTGATTTAGTTTAAACCCCCTCGAAGAGCACTAACAAATCTCCCCCCCAGGATTTTGGTACCCCTCTGGTTCAGGTGAAGACCATCCTGTTTGTAGAGGTCCCACCTACCCCAGAAAGAGCCCCAATTATACAGGAAACCAAAACCCTCCCTCCTACACCATCCCTGCAGCCACGTGTTCAACTCCTCTCTCTCCCTATTCCTCTCTTCGCTAGCACGTGGCACAGGCAACAACCCAGAGATAACAACTCTGGTTGTTCTCGCTCTAAGCTTCCACCCTAGCTCCCTGAATTTCTGCCTTAAATCCCCATCTCTCTTCCTACCTATGTCGTTGGTGCCTATGTGGACCACGACTTGGGGGTGCTCCCCCTCCCCCTTTCTTTTGGGCCTCCTTATCTCGAGAGACAATGGATACGCGCCTGGAGGTGGTCAGTGGTTTGTGAAGCAGCGCCTGGCGTGGCTATAAAGGCCAATTCTGGAGTGACAGGCTCTTCCACAGGTGCTGCAGAGAAATTTGTTTGTTGGGGCTGTTGCACAGTTGGCTCTCCCCTTGCGCCTCTGTCTTTTTTCCTGCCAACTACTAAGTCTCTTCGACTCGCCACAATTTAGCCCTGTCTTTATGGCTGCCCGCCAGCTCTGGCGAATGCTGGCAACTGACTCCCACGACTTGTGATCAATGTCACACGATTTCATGTCGCGTTTGCAGACGTCTTTATAACGGAGACATGGACGGCCGGTGGGTCTGATACCAGTGGCGAGCTCGCTGTACAATGTGTCTTTGGGGATCCTGCCATCTTCCATGCGGCTCACATGGCCAAGCCATCTCAAGCGCCGCTGACTCAGTAGTGTGTATAAGCTGGGGATGTTGGCCGCTTCAAGGACTTCTGTGTTGGAGATATAGTCCTGCCACCTGATGCCAAGTATTCTCCGAAGGCAGCGAAGATGGAATGAATTGAGACGTCGCTCTTGGCTGGCATACGTTGTCCAGGCCTCGCTGCCGTAGAGCAAGGTACTGAGGACACAGGCCTGATACACTCGGACTTTTGTGTTCCGTGTCAGTGCGCCATTTTCCCACACTCTCTTGGCCAGTCTGAACATAGCAGTGGAAGCCTTACCCATGCGCTTGTTGATTTCTGCATCTAGAGACAGGTTACTGGTGATAGTTGAGCCTAGGTAGGTGAACTCTTGAACCACTTCCAGAGCGTGGTCGCCAATATTGATGGATGGAGCATTTCTGACATCCTGCCCCATGATGTTCGTTTTCTTGAGGCTGATGGTTAGGCCAAATTCATTGCAGGCAGACGCAAACCTGTCGATGAGACTCTGCAGGCATTCTTCAGTGTGAGATGTTAAAGCAGCATCGTCAGCAAAGAGGAGTTCTCTGATGAGGACTTTCCGTACTTTGGACTTCGCTCTTAGACGGGCAAGGTTGAACAACCTGCCCCCTGATCTTGTGTGGAGGAAAATTCCTTCTTCAGAGGATTTGAACGCATGTGAAAGCAGCAGGGAGAAGAAAATCCCAAAAAGTGTGGGTGCGAGAACACAGCCCTGTTTCACACCACTCAGGATAGGAAAGGGCTCTGATGAGGAGCCACCATGTTGAATTGTGCCTTTCATATTGTCATGGAATGAGGTGATGATACTTAGTAGCTTTGGTGGACATCCGATCTTTTCTAGTAGTCTGAAGAGACCACGTCTGCTGACGAGGTCAAAGGCTTTGGTGAGATCAATGAAAGCAATGTAGAGGGGCATCTGTTGTTCACGGCATTTCTCCTGTATCTGACGAAGGGAGAACAGCATGTCAATAGTCGATCTCTCTGCACGAAAGCCACACTGTGCCTCAGGGTAGACGCGCTCGGCCAGCTTCTGGAGCCTGTTCAGAGCGACTCGAGCAAAGACTTTCCCCACTATGCTGAGCAGGGAGATTCCACGGTAGTTGTTGCAGTCACCGCGGTCACCTTTGTTTTTATAGAGGGTGATGATGTTGGCATCGCGCATGTCCTGGGGTACTGCTCCCTCGTCCCAGCACAGGCATAGCAGTTCATGTAGTGCTGAGAGTATAGCAGGCTTGGCACTCTTGATACCCTCCCCCTTAAGGATCCCAAAAACACGATCGGAGACATCACGTACCCTGGCACCTGGGAGGCAACACACCAACCGTGAGTCTCTCTCGTTCCCACAGAACCTCCTATCTGTTCCCCTAACTATGGAGTCCCCAATGACTAATGCTCTGCTCCTCTTCCCTTTTCCCTTCTGAGCAACAGGGACAGACTCTGTGCCAGAGACCTGCACCCCATTGCTTACCCCTGGTAAGTCGTCCCCCCCAACAGTATCCAAAACGGTATACCTGTTGTTGAGGGAAACGGCCACAGGGGATCCCTGCACTGCCTGCTTGTTCCCTTTCCTTCCCCTGACGGTAACCCATCTACCTACTTCTTTTACCTGAGGTGTGACTGCCTCCCTATAACTCCTGTCAATAATCCCCTCCGCCTCCCGAATGATCCGAAGTTCATCCAGCTCCAGCTCCAGTTCCCTAACGCGGTCTGTGAGGAGCTGGAGTTGGGTGCACTTCCCGCAGATGCAGTCAGCAGGGACACTCTTGGCGACCCCTACCTCCCACATTCTGCAGGAGGAACATACAACTGCCTTTACCTCCATTCCCACTATTCTAGATTCCCAATAAGAATGGAAGAAGATAATTGCAGTTCCAGACACGGGGACGATGGTGGAGAGATTTGAAGGATTGACTGATCAACTCGGTCAATTGCTGCAGACAGGTCGAGAACTCGAGGAGGGAAAGTTAACGTTTATTTCAGTCACACAGGATGCCATTTGTGATTTTGATAAGAGCGAATATGTTACTGTGGCAGTGACGGATGTCTGATTGGAGGACTTCAATTGTGGAGTTCTGGAAAAGATAGGCACAAATTAAGGAGGCAACAAGAGAAAGGCAAGAGGTTGGGGTGGAAAATGAGTTTGTAAATCGATTAAAGAAACGGTTATAGAATAAAAACAAAAAGTGCTGGACATCCTCACCAGGTCTGGCAGCGTCTGTGGGGATAGTAGCATAGTGAACATTTAAGGTCAGTGAGCTTTCATCAGAAATGGCAAAGGTTAGGAATGTAATAGCTTTTAAGCAAATAAAGCTGGAGTAGGGCAAAAGAGAACAAAATGGAAGGTGTTGATAGGCCAGAGGGTCACAGATAATAACTGACAAGAAATTCGTGGGGCAAAGGCAAAGGCAAAGAAGATGTGTTAAAGGTGTGGTGAAAAACAGCACATTCGTGCAGAGACGTTATAAATGACTGAATAATGAAAGCTCTCACCAAAACCACAAACATGAATAAAAACAGTGGGCAGGCACATGGAGAAAATAAATTGAATGATGTAACAAAGTAATATAAAATAAAGTAAAAATGAAAAGTAAAACTAAAAATAAAAACAATGGGGGCTAGTCATGCTCTGAAATTATTGAACTCAATGTTCAGTCCAGTTGCCTGTAGCTGGCCGAATCAGTAAATGAGTTTCTGTTCTCCAGCTTGCGTTGATGTTCACTGGAGCAACGCAGCAAGCCCAGGTCAGAGATATGGGAATGGCAGCAGGTGTGTGTGTTGAAATGGCAAGCGACAGGAAGATCGGGGTTATGTTTCCGGGCTGAGTGGTGGAGTTCGGAAAAGTGGTCACCTAATCCACGTTTGGTCTCCCCAATATAGAGGAGACCACATTGTGAGCAGCGAGTACAGTATACTAATTCGAAAGATGTACAAGTAAGTGGCTGCTTCACCTGAAATGAGTGCTTCGGGCCATGGATGGTGAAGAGAGAGGAGGTAAAAGGGCAGGTATTACACATCCTGCGATTGCATGTGAAGGTGCCGTGGGAAGGGGATGAGGTGTCGGGGGTAATGAAGGAGTGGTTCAGGGTGTTGCGGAGGGAATGATTCCCTCGGAATGCTGACAGGAGAGGGGAGGGGAAGATTTGTTTGGTGGTGGCATCACGCTGGACGTGTTAGAAATGGCGGAGAATAATCCTCTGGATGTGCAGGCTGGCGGGACAAGAGGAGCCCTGTCGCGGTTCTTGGAATAGAGAGGAAGGGGTGAGAGCGCATCTGCAGGAAATGGCCGAGTCACGGTTGAGGACCTGTCAACAACAACGGGGGCGGGGAGGGGCGGGGGCGAGGTGGGGAATCCTCGGTTGAGGAACAAGGAATATATTTTCGAGGCGCTGTTGTTGATGGTTGCATCATCAGGGCAGATGTGTCGGAGAGGGAGAAAGTGTGAGAATGAAATGGAGTCCCTGCAGGAGGCAGAGTGTGAAAAGGGGTCGCTGGGTCTAATCCTATTCTGTCTGTTCTGTTTCAATGATTCTGGGAAATGCTTAAATCCCTGAAGCAAAGGAAAGGACAAAGAAATGGAGACTTCCGATCCCATGTACTTTGATACACTCTGATTTTTTTTTTAGCATAATACGTTGCCTGATAAGTTTCAGTTATTCCAATTTGCTGGCAATGTTAACAAACCTATAAATGTACTTTTGTTTCGAAGAGTCTTAAAGAAATAAGACAATAACAGAAATCTTTGGGTCGTAAATATAAGAAAGTTTAGGCAAGGAAAGACATAATTCATAAACTTAGGGTAATGGCATTTACAGCTTTAGCCGGTTTCATGATTTGCTGAAGTATAGGTCGCTTTCAAGCTCTGAGGTCTCTGCTCTTGATATCGAACCCGCTTGCAGAAATAAAATGTAGTGCATACTCCGGAAACTTCAGAATCTGTGCAACACAGAAACCTGATGGAACCCTCATTGTTATTCCTTAGATAACTATCGTGTATGTCGCAGTTAGTGTATTTTTGACTTAATAATTGGTATGAGCTGTTGTTTGGTAAACTTAGTTTGTTCTTAATTGCATCTTCCAGTTGATAACACCTGGTTTGAAATGGTAGCAATTTGTTATCCATAGAGAACAATGTTTTCTTTACCCTACCAGTTTCAATCTGATGCTGAGCAACTCAGTATTCATAAGCTAGACTCTTACAAGGCCTTGGTGTACAGTAACTTATCAGAGTTTAGAAAGATTCCAATTTCATATGAAATTGATTTTTACAGAAACTTTAAACTTAAACAGTTAGTATTCATTAATACTTTAAATGAATAAACATACTTTCTAATTTTTTTATCAATTACAACAATGCACTCATTATAACTTAATCATGTTTCATTACTTTTATAATCATGACTGGCTAATACTTAATGCAGAATCAATGCATGTAGATGATCCATAATACAAAATGCAGAGTACGAAATGGCTGAAAAGACAAATGATAATCTTAAAATGGCTTCCTTGACCTTATTGGTTATTAAAGCGAATACAGTATCAAAATGCTAAACTTTAGCTGAAATCTAACACTCCGCGGCTGCCTACAGCTATCCCTACAACCCAGGGATTTTCAAGGTTTACCCAAACTGGAGCCGCAATAGTCGGCGGCGGACCTGGGAGAGGGTAGATAAACGTAAAAACACGCAATCACAGCAACAAAATACTTACATTTGCCATGTAAAATACCATTTAAGATAACCACAGCAAATATTACTCATGTTAGATACAGCAGATGTCGCTTGAGCTAATCGCAGAGTATATTAACTCAACAATACACAGAAAATATCATTTCAACTGGTCACAGCAAACATTACTGAAAATTGCTGTAGAAAATGCCACTTGAACTGGAAATAGAAAATAACACTTAAACTAGACACTAGAAATATCACTTAACATTATCACAGCAAATTTCAGTTAACATTAACACAGCAAAAACTGTGCCCATTTTCAGTATTTTTTTCTTTTTTGGGGATCATTTTACGTGATGTTTTCTGCGTCCTTCTTTTGTTGCATTTATTGTGACAATTTTAGCTGATATCCATTGCTGTCATCTTACGAACAGGTAGTTAATTTTGCAAACACATTTCTATATATTTTCAACAACCTGTCTATGAGTAGATTGTGATTTAAATGTTTTCCTTTTCTTCAAGAAAAAACCCTGATGACGCATTCCTCCACTCCCTCAGCTTGTGAACTTGTAACAGACTGTCACAACACTGTTCTTAAAGTTAAGTCAAAACAGTCGGGTTTATTAACACACAGTCTTGAACTCGGGAGGGGGTTCAGTTCACAAGACACGCTCACAGACATACAAAGAAAGTTAAAGGCATCAAAAGGACAAAGACATTTACCAAGTAGAAAATAGCTTAATTACAAACTGACAGGGGCTTCAGTTGAAAATATGGATGGTTTATTTTTTTAACCAACATAAAGTTTAACAAGGATTTATTTAGTGACTGTCATTCCTCCACAAGTGCCCATTGTGCCTTGACGCACCATAACACTTCCAACAATTGCTTCCAGTCCACTGGATGTGGCAACACGGCTCTGCTCAAGGCCAGTTAATTCTGTAACCATATTAATTACCTTTTCGATGACGAAACTATATAATATGTAAATGTGGTGCAGGGGTTTTCGAGTATGTAAATAACTTAACGGGAAATAGCTTTATCTGTAAACTGATGTATTAGCTACCAATTCAGTACTGTTTAGATGATGTTGATTTTCAGTTTGATTGTTTTCGCAAAAGTCGGAAAGCATGGAATCTTGCTGTCATATTCTTTAATTGGTCAATGGAAAATTCATACTTGTTGTTTCAAGATAACATTCTCTATCGAGGTCAGACCAGACCGGACCTGATGTGTGTGTTTCACTGAGCCAGGGGGAGAGCAGACCGGAAGCTCTGTGTTTGTATCAGTGAGCATGTGAGAGAGCTGATGGGCTCCACTGTGTCTGTATCACTGAGGCTGGGCAGAGAGCAGACCGGCCCCTCTGAGCCTCTATGACTGATCCTGGGGCAAAGTGGCAGGGTCCACTGTGTCAGTGTCACTGAGCCTGCGGTGGAGCAGACCTGCCCCATTGTGTTTGTATCACTGAGCCTGCGGGAGAGCAGACCGGCTCCACTGTGGCTGTACCACTCAGCCTGATGGAGAGAAGACCCGTTCCAATGGATCTTTGTAAGTAAGACTGACGGAGTGAAGACTAGCCCCAATTTGTCTGCATCACTGAGCCTTGGGGAGAGCAGAATGTCGGCACTGTGTGTACATCACTGAGACGTGATGAGAGCAGACCGTGACAACATGCCTGCATCACTGAGTCTGACGAAGAAAAGACCCGCCCCACTGTGTCTGTATGACTGAGTCTGAGGGAGACCAGACTGGCCCCACTTTGTCTGCATCACTGAACATGGGGGAGAGCAGAAAGAGCTCCAGTGTGTCTCCATCACTGAGCCTTGCAAAGTGGCCCCACTGTGTCTGTATCACTGAGCCTGGGGAGAGTAGACCAACTCCACTGGGTCTGTATCACTGAGATTGGGGGAGACCAGACCGGCCCCAACGTGTCTGTTTCAGTGAGTCTTGGGGAGAGCAGACTGGGCTCATTGTGCTGGTATGAGGGATCTTTGGGAAGAGCATACAGGCCCTCTCTGTTTCTGTATCACTGAGCCTGGGCGGAGCAGACCAGCACCACTGTGACTGTATCACTGAGCCTGACGGAGAGAAGACCCGCCCCACTCTGTGTCACTGAGTCTGGGGGAGAGCAGATTGACCCTGCTGTGACTGTGTCACTGAAACTGGTTAAAGCAGATCGGCCCATCAGCGTCTGCATCACTGAGCCTGGGAGGAGGACAGACTGACCCCACTGTGTCTGTATCACTGAGCCTGATGGAAGGAAGACCCGTCCCAATGTGTCTGCATCACGAAGACTGACGGAGAGCAGACCAGTCCCACTTTGTCTGCATCACTGAACATGGGGGAGAGCAGACGGGCTCCACTGTGTCTGTATCACTGAACCTGTGGGAGAGCAGACTAGCTCCACTGTGTCTGTATCACTGAGCCTGACGGAGAGAAGACCTGCCCTACTCTATGTTACTGAGCCTGGGGAGAGAAGATTGACCCTGTTGTGTCTGTGTCATTGAGCCTGGGAGGGGAGCAGACCGGCCCACCAGTGCCTGCATTACTGAGCTTTGGGGTGGGCAGACTGGCCCCACTGTGGCTGTTTAGCCGAGCCTGACGGAGGCAAGACCCGTCCCAATTTGTCTGTATCACTAAGACTGACGCAGAGAGGACCGGCCCTCCTGTGCCTGTATCACTGAGCCTGGGAGAGAGCAGACTGGCCCCACTATGTCTACATCACTGAGACGGGGTGAGAGCAGACCGACACCACTGTGTCCGTGTGGCTAATCTTGGGGAAGAGCAGACCAACTCCACTGTGTTTTTATGAGTGAGCTTAAAGGGGAGCAGACCGACTTCACGGTTTCTGCATCAGTGAGCCTTGGGGAGAGCAGATCGGCTCAACTTTGTCATTATTACTGAGCCTGGGGGAGAGCAGACTGTTCCCGCTGTGTCTGTATCACTGAGCTGTGGGAGAGCTGACCGGCTTTACAATGCCTGTGTCACTGAGCCTGGGGGAGAGCAGCATTACCGCACTTTGTCTGCCTCATTGACCCTGGTGGAGAGTAGCCTGGACCAACTGTATCTTTATCACTGAGCCTGGGGGAGAGCGGACCGGTCCCACTGTGTCTGTAACACTGCTCCTGGGGTACAAATAACAAGGAACAAAGAACAGGACAGAACAGGAAACGGCCATTCGGCCCTCCAAGCCTGCGCCGATCTTGATGCCTGTCCAAACTAAAAGCTTCTGCACATCCGGGGTCCGTATCCCTCTATTCCCATCCAATTCATTTATTTGACATGGTGCCTCTTAAAAGTTGTTGTCGTACCTGCTTCCGCCACCTCTGCTGGCAGCAAGTTCCAGGCACACACCACCCTCTGTGTAAAAACCTTGCCTCGCACTTCCCCTCTAACCTTTGCCCCTCGCACCTTAAACCTATGTCCCCCAGTAACTGACTCTTCCACCCTGGAAAAAAGCTTCTGACTATCCACTCTGTCCACGCCACTCATAACTTTGTAAATCTCCATTATGTCGCCCCTCCACCTCCGTCCTTCCAGTGAAAACAATCCGAGTTTATCCAACCACTCCTCACAGCCAATGCCCTCCAGACCAGACAACATCCTGGTAAACCTCTTCTGTACCCTCTCCAAAGCCTCCACGTCCCTCTGGCAGTGTGGTGACCAGAAATGTACACAATATTCCACGTGTGGCTGAACTAAAGTTCTGTACAGCTGCAGCATGACTTGCCAATTTTTATACTCTATGCCCTGACCGATGAAGGCAAGCATGCCGTCTGCCTTCTTGACTAACTTATCCACATGTGTTGCCACTTTCAGTGACCTGTGGACATGCACACCCAGGTCCCTCTGCCTGTCAATACTCCTAAGGGTTCTGCCATTTACTGTATACTTCCCACCTGTATTTGATCTTCCAAAATGCATTACCTCACATTTGTCCGGATTAAACTCCATCTGCCATTTCTCTGTCCAAGTTTCCAACCGATCTATATCCTGCTGTATCGTCTGACAATCCTCATCACGACCAGCAACTCCACCAACATTTGTGTCGTCCGCAAACTTACCAATCAGACCAGCTACATTTTCCTCCAAATCATTTATATATACTACAAACAGCAAAGGTCGCAGCACTGATCCCTGTGGAACACCACTAGTCACTGCACTTCATTCAGGAAAGTACCATTCCATTGCCACCCTCTGTCTTCGATGACAGAGCCAGTTCTGTATCCATCTTGCCAGCTCAGCTCTGATCCCGTGTGACTTCATATTTTGTACCAGTCTGCCATGCGGGACCTTGTGAAAGGCTTTACTGAAGTCCATATGGACAACATCCACTCCCCTTCCTTCTTCAATCATCTTCGTCACTTCCTCAAAAAACTCAATCAAGTTAGTATATCTTGGAAGATTTTAGAGCTGCAGGTGGTTCCGGAGTTAGAGAGGGGCGAGAAAATCGAAGGAATTTAAAACAAGGATGACATTTTTATCATCGAGGCGTTGCTGGTCAGGGAGCCAATGTAGGCCAGCGATCTCCACGGTGATCGGAGAACGGGACTTGGTATCAGTTAAGACAAAGGCCGCAGAGATTTGGATGATTCAAGTTTATGGAAGGAAGCATGTGGGAAGCCAGTCAGGTGTGCATTGGAATATTCAAGTCTGCAGGTAACAATGGCATGGATGAAGATTGCAGCAGCAGATGAGTTGATCAAGGGGCCGAGTTGAGTAATGGACAGAAGTTGAAATCGGTGGTCTTCATGATGGTGCGGTTCTGTGCTCTGATCCTCATCTCAAGGTCAAATATGACATTGATGCTGCGCACAGTGTTGTTCAACTCAGACAGTTGCCAGGGAGGGGGTTGGATTTGATAGCCAGGGGACGATGTTTGCGCCAAGGGAAAAACACAACGGTCACTCTTCCCAATATGTGACTGGAGGAAATGCCTCTTCATCATGGATGCTCAGACAAGCAGTCTGAGAAATTAGAGGCTGTCGAGGAGTTGAGAGAGATGAATATGGTAATGTAGAGCCGGGTGTCGTCGGGAAGTTGATGCTGTACTTTGGATGATGTCTCTGAGGCGCAGCATGCCAATGAGAACTATAAGTGGGTAAAATATAGATCCATGGGGGACACCAGAGGTAAAAGTGTTGGAGCAGGAAGAGAAACCACATCAGACAATTCTCAGGCTGTGATTAGATCGGTAAGAATGGAACGGGTTGAGAACAGTCGCAGCCATCTGGATTCTCACATTACTCTTGCCTTGTTCTCTGCCTCCTTATTGTAATATTTCACTGGTGGAACTCCCTTTTACGTTGCTTTATCAGAATTTTCCACATTCTTCGTTTTAATCCACAATTCCTTTTTTTCCTTAACTCGATTTCTGTAAAATGCAATTCATTAACGGTGATTTGTACATTTGAACGGCCCTCATTGCAACACCAGATGAGTTTTGTGTACGGAACTAGATCCAATTAGCAAAGACAACATCAAGCCTGGAATTCGTGCCAAGCAGCAGGGACTACGGCTGTTTCCTGGTTTGGTTTATTGTTAATTTGCTCTTTCTCTCTCTTAGAGTGAACTTGCTGACGATTGTGATCCTGTCCAGAGGGAAGTGCCGTCTCACCAAATATGGCACTCATTATTTGGTGGCCACGACATGGTGCACCTAATGGTGGCATTCATTGAAATCAAACTGAAGTGAATTAACAGTACTTACTTGCTGATAAATGTCTTTTTCATCAGTTCCATAGGCGCCATGAAACTTGTCAATAAATTGCAGCAATAAAAACAAGAAATTATGGAAATACTCAACAGGTTTGACAGCATCTGCGGAAAGAGAAGCAGAGTTAACCGTTCAAGTCAGTGACCCTTCTTCAGAATTAGCAGATATTAGAAATGTGAAAGGTTTTAAGCAAGTCAAGGGGGGGTGGGGCAAAAGATAACAAAAGAGAAGGTGTAGATAGGACGAGGTCACAGAGAATAACTGACCAGAGGTCACGGAGCAAAGGCAAAAATATGTTAATGGTGTGTTAAAAGATAGGGTGTTAATGGACTGAAAACTAAACAGCCACAAGCACAAATATTAAAAAAAACAGTAGGTAGGCAAACTGAACAAACTAAGATCAAATAAAATAATATAAACACAAAAAAGATTTTTAAAAGAGAGAAGAAAAAAAAACTAAATAAAAAGTAAAATGGGGGCCCGTCATGCTCTGAAATTATTTAACTCAATGTTCAGTCCAACAGGCTGTCGTGTGCCTAATCGGTAAATGAGATGCTGTTCCTCGAGCTTGCGTTGATGCTCACTGGAACACTGCAGCAATCCCAAGACAGAGATGTGAGCATGAGAGCAGTGGTGTGTTTTGCAATGACAAACAACTGGAAACCCGGGGTCATGCTTTCGGACTGAGTGGAGGTGTTCCACAAAGCGTTCATCCAGTCTGCGTTTGGCTTCCTTAATGTAGAGGAGACCACATTGTGAGCAGCGAAAACAGTATACTACGTGGACAGAAGTACAAATAAATCGCTGCTTCAGCTGAAAGGAGTATTTGCGGCCTGGGATAGTGAGGAGAGAGTAGGAAAATGGGCAGGTATTATACCTCCTGCGATTGCACAGGAAAGTGCCATGAGAATGGGACGAGGTGATGGGGGTAATGGAGGAGTGGACCAGGCTATCGCAGAGAGAGAGAGCGATCACTTCAGAATGCTGAAAGGTGAAGGGAGGGGAAGATGCGTTTGGCAGTGGCATCACATCGGAGGTGGCAGAAATGGCGGAGGATGATCCTTTGGATATGGTGGCTGATGGGTGGAAACTGAGGACAAGGGGAACACTGTCGCAGTTCTGGAAGGATGGGGAAGGGGCGAGGGTAGGGTACGGGAAATGGACCAGACACTGTTGAGGACCCTGTCAAACACAGTTGTGGGGAGGTAATCCTCGGTTGAGGAAAAAGGAAGACATATCAGAAGCGCTGATATGGAAGGTAGCATCATCAGAGCAGATGCGTCGGAGATGGAAAAACTGGGAAAATGAAATAGAATCCTTAAGGAGGCAGGGTGTGAAGAAGTGTAGTCGAAGTAGCTGTGGGTGTCGGTGGGCTTCTAACGTACACTAGTGGACAGCCTATCTCCAGAGATAGAGATAGAGAAGTCGAGGAAGGGAAGTGTCAGAGATGGACAATGTAAACCTGAGAGAAGCAAGGTTGATAAAGTTATCCAGTTCGGGGAGGGAGCAGGAAACGGCACCGATACAGTCATCAAAGTACCGGAAAAATACTTGAGAGAGGGAGCCTGAGTTGGACTGGAACAACATATGTTCGACATATCCCACTAAAAGGCAGGCATAACTAGGATCCATGCGGTTCCCCACAGCAACACCTTTTACTTGAAAGAAGTGAGTGGAGTTGAAGGAGAAGTTGTTCGATGTGAAAGCTAATTCAGTCAGGCAGAGGAGGGTGGTGGTGGATAGGGATTGGTTGGGCCTCTATTCAAGGAAGAAACGGAGAGTCCTCAAATCGCCCTGGTGGGGGTGGAGGTGTAGAGAGATTGAACGTCCATAGTGAAAAGGGGGCGGTTGGGGCCAGGATACTGGAAATTGTTAAAATGACATATGGCCTCAGAAGAGTCTCAGATGTAGGTCAGAAGAGCCGGGACCAGTGGAGAATGGATAGAGGTAAGATAGGAAGAAATCAGTTCATTGGGGCAGGAGCAACCTGACACAATGGTTCTGCTAGGGATGTCCTGCTTGTGGATTTTGGGAAGGAGGTAGAAGTGGGCTGTCCAGGATTGCGGGATGATGAGGTTGGAAGATGTCAGTGATTGTCTTGTGGACAGTCGCTTGATGTTCGGTGATGGGGTCATGGTTCAGTGGAGGTAGGTAGAAGCATCTGCAAGTTGGCGCTGAGCCTCTACAAGGCAGATGTCGGTATGTCATACAATAACAGCACCACCCTTGCTTGCAGGTTTGATGAAAATGTCGAGGTTAGACCTGAGAGAACGGAATGTCTCAAGTTCAGAGGAGGACAGGTTAGAGTGAGTCAGGGGGGCAGAGAAATTGAGATGACCAATGCCTCGCCAACAGATTTCAATGAAAAGATCAAGAGCGGGTAAGAGGTTGGGGGAGGGGTCCAAGTCGAGGGAGAATGCTGGAGGTGGGTGAATGGGTCTGCTGATCGGTTGGGGGCGGGCTGGGGGTTCTCCTGGTCAAAGAAGTGAGCTCCGAGGCGCAGGCGATGGAAGATCAGCTCAACGTTATGTCGAGTGCGAGATTCATTGAGGTGGGGCGTAAGGGGATAAAACGGAGTACTTTGCTGAGTACAGAACCTTCGGCGTCAGAGAGCGAGAGATCAGAGGCATATTTATCCGTGGCGGATGGGTGGTTTGACAGAATTTTAACGCATTTACAGCCGAACCTTTTCATCCTGTTGTTCAATGCGCTCACTGTCCAACATATTCCGACGTCCAATATATTCCGGCAGGGCACTGCTACGCAGCATGGATGACTAAAATGATCCAGACAGCAAGAACTGGAAGAGATCAATGATCTTGCTCTTTACTATGTCTGGCAATTCCGCTATTCACTGGGTGGCATCTGTTGCGCATTGCCTGAGGTAGTGGGTGTGGGGGACCACAATTATACAAACAATACGACAGTAACCCAACATACATCACCAAGCAAACGGGATGCCTGCTGCAGCTTGTCAGCTGTTGTAACAACACATGTATCTGTGGACTGACACCGGGAACGTTCACGGAAGAGTTGAAGAATGGGATGAAACATCTGTTTACACTGAATCGGAGATTGGGAACAAAGCAAACAATTGATCAGAATGCTGCACCAAGCTGTGTGAATTGCAATCCAGACTATAACACCTCATTTTCATATATATTCCGTAACACCACGATAGCAGGTGATGGGAGGAAACAGGCTGACTCTCTTGAGAGTGAGAGCTGGCCAATGAACCAGCTCAGAAGCAGAGTGCAGCTGCATTGGGTCTGCCCCCACACTTGATATAAAATAGAAAGAAAGAAGACAGGTAAGGCAAATACAACAAAAATGTCTAATTCAGAAAAAAAGGAATAAAAAGAATGGAAATTCATCTGGTCACTTTAGAGCAGGTAATAATAATCTGGATTCAACCAGATCTTGTAAATGTCAAGTGTACAAATGTAATGTACACTGGACCACATCGGTTAAATATGAAACCATGAGCAATAATGCATACTGGATCATATCTGTTATATGTGAATCATCGAATCATGTAAAGTTCAAGGACAGAAAGAGGCAACTTGGTACATCATGTCTGTGTTAGGGAAAAAGATCCACCTATTCTAATCCCACCTTCCAGTACGCGGTCCGTAGCCCTGCAGATTATGGCACTTGAGATGAATATCCGGACTCCTTTTGAATATGTTGAGTGGATCTGCCTCAACTATCCTTTCAGGCAATGAGATCCAGACAAACACCACCCTCTGGGTGAAAAAGGGTTCCCTCATCTCCCCACTAATTTGTGTACCAATCACGTTAAATCGATGCCTGCTAGTCACTGGCCTTTCTGCTCAGGTGAATAAATCCTTCTCCTCCAATCTATCCAGGCCCACACAATTTTGCAAATTTCATCAGATCTAAATTTCATCAGATCTCCCCTCAGACTGCTCTGCTTCAAGGAGAACAACCCCAGCCCATCCAATCTTTCCACATAGTTGCATTTTTCAAGTCCTGGCAACATCCTCGAAAACCTCCTCTGTACCCTCTCCAGTGCAATTACAACCTTCCTGTAATGAGGAGACCAGAATTGCACACTATACTAAAGGCGTGGCCTAACCAATGAGTCAGACAGTTCCAGAAAAACCTTGCTGCTCTTGTATTCTATACCTCGTCTAACAAAGGAAAGGATTCCATATGCCTTCGTAACCAGCTTATCGACCTGTTCAGCGACCTTCAAAGGTCTGTGGACATTGACTTCCTCTACACCTGTCAGTATTTTCTCATTCATTGTGTATTCCTTTGCCTTGTTTGACCTCCCCAAATGCATCACCTCACACTTCTCCAAGTTGAATTTTTTCTAACCCATCTGACCAGACCATCAATATCTTCCTGCAGCCTACAGATGTTCTTCTCGATATCTCCCAACCATTGTGTCGTCCGCAAACGTTTTGATCATGCCCCCTACATGTACGTCCAAATCGTTTATATACACCACAAAAGCATGGGACCCTGAACAGAGTCCTGCAGAACGGCGCTGGAACTGGAAACAGCCCTCCAGTCGTTAAAACAGCCGTCAACAATTAACATTTGTTTCCTGCCACTGAGCCAAATTTGTATCCACATTGCTGCATTTCCCTGCATTCCATGGGATTTTACTTTTTTAACCAGTCTGCCATGTGGGACCTTGTCTAAAGCCTTGCCGAAAATCCGTGTAGACCACATGAACTGCACTAACCTCATCTACTTTTCTTGTGACATCTTCAAAAATTTCGATCAATTTGTTGAAACAAGATCTTCCCTTAACAAATCCATGCTGACTATCCTTGATTATCCTATGCCTTTCTAATGAAAGTTGATCCTGTTTCTCACAATAGATGCCAGTAATTTGACCACTATTGAGATTAGAATTACTGGCCTGTAATTATTCGCTCCATTTTTAAACAGAGGTACAACGTTAGCAATTATCCAATCCTCCGGCACCACAACTGTATCCAGTGAGGACTGGGGAATGATAGTCAGACCATCACTATTTCCTATCTTGCTTCTTTTAACAGCCTGGGCTACATTTCATCCGGCCCTGATGATTCATCAACTTTCAAGGATACTAATCCCATTAATACTTCCTCTCTCCCTATGTTTATCACATCCAATAATTCACACTACTCCTCCTTAACTACAATACCTGCATCGTCCCCCTCTTTTGTGAAGAGAGACGCAACGTATATATTAATAACCATACCACTATCTTCTGCTCCTGCACTTAGGTTATCTTTTTGGTCTTTTGTGGGCCCTATTCTCTCCTTCATTATCTTCTTCCTCTTCATGTATCGATAAAACATATTTGGGTTGATCTTAATCTGCTTGCCAATATTCTTTCATGCACATTCTTTGCTTTCGTTATTTCCATTTTGATTTAATCTCAACACTTTCTATACTCCCCTCGCCTTTCTGTAGTTTTGAGTTCTCGGCGTCGGACATAAGCTTTTCTTTTCCACCTTAGCTCTGGGCTCCTTGACATCCATGGGGTGTGTGGGGGGGGGGGGCGGTGGGCGGGAAGGTTTGGCCGTCTCACCCTTTTTATTCGTGGGGACAGGTTTACGCTGAACCCCTTGAATCTCCCCTTTGAATGCCTCCCACTGTTCTGACACTGATTTACCTTCACGTAGCTGTTTCCAAACCACTTTCGCTAAATCACTTCTCAGTTTAGTAAAATTGGCCTTGCCCCAACTGAGAACTCTAACTCCTGTTCTGTCGCTGTCCTTTTCCACAGTTCGGTTAAAAGTGACTGAATTGTGATCATTACCACCAAAATGCTCTCCCACTGCCACGCTTTCCACCTGCCCATCTTCATTTCCTAAAACTAAGTCTAAAACTGCTCTCTCTCTTTCTGGACTTGCTGCAAATTGCGCAAAAAGTTTCTTCTGAATGCACCTCAATAATTCTGCTCGCTCAATTCCTTTCACACTAAAACTATCCCAGTTAATATTGGTGCAGTTATTGTCCCCTACTATTAATGCCCTATTGCTCTTGCACTTCTCAGAGATTTCCGACAAAGCTGCTCTTCTATCTCCAGCTGACTGTTTGGGATGACTATAGTACACTCCCAGCAGTGGGATTGCACCTTTTTTGTTCCTTAGCTAAATCCATATGGCGTGATTTGATGAACTTTCCAAAATATTATCCCTCTTCGCAGCTCAATAGTTTTCATGACCAAAATTGCCACTCTCCCTCCTTGCCTATCCTCCTCCCTGTGCATCTGAAATCCCTGCAACCAGGAACGTTGAGCTGCCATTCCTGTCCCTCCTTAAGCCATGCTTCTATAATACCTATGATATCATACTGCCACGTGTCTATCTGTGCCCTCAGCTCATCTGCTTTATTTTCGATACTACCTGTATTGAAATAGATACACTTGAGCACTGCCAAACTCTTTTATTATTGTCTAACTGTCGTTTGCTCTGTCTTCCAGACTCATCCAGTAATTTGCTGCCTTCCATTTTCATTTCTGAATTTTCTGTCTTCAATTTTCATTTCTGTCTGCATTTAATAATAATGCACACAGAACCACGAGTGGTAAATGTGATGAATATATTAGTAATATAGACAGCACGACATCTAGTAAATGTGAAACATTTAATAATATTGCACACAGGATCACAGCTAATTGTTACAAAACATTTAATAATAATACACTCTGGGACTTACCTGGCAAATGTGAACCATTTAATAATAATGCA
The DNA here is from genome assembly GCF_036365525.1 of Heterodontus francisci. Lineage (NCBI taxonomy): Eukaryota > Metazoa > Chordata > Chondrichthyes > Heterodontiformes > Heterodontidae > Heterodontus > Heterodontus francisci. The sequence continues at coordinate 763,062 of NW_027140434.1, forward strand.
CACAGCACCACAAGTGGTAAATGTGAACCATTTAATAACAATGCACATTGGACCATACATGGTAAATGTGTTGAATAAATTAGCATACAGACAGCCCGACATCTAGTAAATGTGAAACATTTAATAATATTGCACACTGGACCTCAGCTAATTGTTACAAAACATTTAATAATAATACAGTCTGGGACATACCTGGTAAATGTGAAACATTGAATAATCTGCACACGGGACCACATGTGATTAATATGATGAATATATTCGTAATGCAGACTGGACTACCTCTCGTAAATCTGATAACTTTAGTGATATGCACACTGCATCACTTCTAATAAATGTGAACCATTTAATAATATTGCACACTGGACCACATTTAGTTATTATGAAAAAATATTATAATACATACACTCTGTGCCATATCTGGTATATGTGAATCATTTAATAATAATTCAAATGGATCAAAATTTGATAATTGTAAATAATGCACACTGGTAAATAATCCATACGTTTTAAATATCAACTGTTCAAAAATAATGGAAATTGGAACACACGTGGAAAATCTGAATTGTTCAGTAATTTTAAGTATTTCATGGGGTGTGGGCATCGCTGGAAAGGACAGCATTTTCTGCCCATCCTTAATAGCTCTTGACAACTGGGTGGCTGGATGGGCCTCTTCAGAGGGTAGTTAAGAGCCAAACACATTGCTGTGGCTCCGGACTCACAGTCGGACAGACCAGTTAAGGACTGCAGAATTTCTTCCCAAAAGGACATTAGTGCACAAGATGGGTGATTACATCATCAAATAAAGTTTCATGGCTGCAGCATTGAAGCTCGCTTTCAATTCTGGATTCTTATGAATTAACTGAAACTAAAAATCCACCAACTGCTCTGGTGGCATTTGAAACCATAGCCGCAGAGAATCCAACTGCGTCTCGAGATAAATAACTTAGTCACATCAGCACAACACCACCACCTTGCATTGCATACAGACCTAACTGTGGAAGATGCGAAAAGTTTAATGATAATGCATATTGCGTCATGTGTGGTAAGTGTTTAATCCTCAATAAAACTGCAAACTGGACCGCATTTTGTAAATGTGAAGCATGGAATAATAATGCACACTGGACCACATCAGGTGAATGTGAAGCATTTGATAATATTGCACAGTGCACCAAATCAGGTGAATGTGAAGCATTTGATTTTATTGCACACTGAACCAATTCTGGTGAAGTACATAACTTATAATACTTTGCACTGGACCACATCTCGTAAACGTGAATCATTTAATAATATTCATCACTCGATCGCATCTGCTAAAAATGAAGCATTTAATAATGGTGTACACTGACCACATCTGGTAAATGCGAGTCAATAAAAAATATTGCTCACTGTACCACATCTAGTAAGTGTGAGGCATTTAATGCCAAAGCAAACGTGACTACATTTGGTAAATGTGAAGCATTTAATGATAATGTACACTGGACACATCTGGGAAATATGATTTATTTAATTAGAATACGCACTGGCCACATCTGGTAAAAATGGAAGCATGTAATGATAATCTGCACGTTGCCAAATCTGATAAATGTGAAGCATTTAAAAATAATGCACATTGCATCACATCTGGTAAACGTAACACATTATATAATTGAATAATAATGCACATTTTACAACATCCGGTAAATGTGAAGCATTTAATCATAATGCAGATTGACCACATCGGGTAAATGTGAATCATTTAATATTAATGCCCAGTGGGCCACATCTGGTAAGTGTGAGTCATTAAATAATGCAGACTTGACGTAATCTGGTGAATGTGAAGCAATCAGTAATAATGCAAATTGGACCACATCTTGTAAATTTGAAGCATGTAAAAGTAATGGTCACTAGATTACTTCTGATAAATGTGAAACTTTTAATATCAATGCACACTGGACCACATCAGGTACATGTGAAGCATTAAATAATATTGCACACAGTACCAAATCTGGTTAAGTAAATGATTTAATAATAATGTACACTGTGCGACATCTGGTAAATGTCCAATGTTTAATAATGCACACTGGACGATATCTTGGAAATATGAAGCATTTAATAATAAAGCACAATAGACCATACGTGGTAAATATGAGCATTTATACAATAGTGCACATTGTGTTCAATAAGAATGCAAACTGGAGCATACCTGGGAAATGTGAATTGTTAAGACTTTTTTAATTCTTTCATGGAATGTGGGCATCACTGTCGAGGCCAGCATTTGTCGCCTATGCCTAATTTCCCTTGACAACTGACTGACTTGCTACGCCATTTCAGAGGACAATTAACAGTCAACCACATTGCAGTGGGTCTGGACTCACATGTATGCCGGAACAAGTAAGGGTAGTTTCACAGCAACATTGTGAGGCGAGCTTTCAATTCCAAATTTTTTTTAGTTAATTGAATCTAAGTTTCACCAGCAACTATGATGATATTTGACTCGGTGATCCCAGGGTATTAGCCTGGGTTCTGGATAATTAACTAATTTACATTACCACAAAGCCAACATTTCCCATTTCACACAGAGCTGTGTACGGCAAATGTGAAGATTTTCATGATCATGCATATTGGATCATACTTGGTACCTGCTTAGTCAGTATAATAATTCACTCTTGTCCTCATAAGATAAACATGAAGCACTTAATAATAATGCAAACCGGACGTCATCTGGTAAATGTGAACCATTTAATAATCATGCAGACTGAAGCACATCTAGTAATAGTGAAGAATTTCATAAAGATTGGACCACATCTAGTAAATGGGAAGCATTTAATAATAATGCACACTGAAGCACATCTAGTATTTGTGAACGATTTGCTAATAAGGCAAACTGGACCTAATCTGGTAAACGTGACGCATTTAATAACAATGCAAACTGGATCACATCTGTACCTGTGAATCATTTAATAATAAACGGTTGGTAGCACAGAAATAGAGCATTGCTGAAAATGCAGACATTTTGTCAACCATTTTCTTCTTGCACTCTTCAGGACCAATCGCGAGAATACCATTGTAAGGGAAACCAACAAATTAATACAGTATGGGAAGAGACTGTTGATTGGTTCGCTAGTCGACTCTGATTGATAGAGGTGCTGTCATGGAGAATGCACAAGTTTATGGTGATTGACAGTCAACTGCCAAGCTTTCTTTGAAATTTAAATCAGCCAGCTTGCCTATGATTGGTCAAGGCGTAGCCCTGAGGAATGAACCAGAGAATGGCTGTCACTTATTTTGAAACAGGCACAATATGTGCACATGTTCCTTCAGTCTGAATAGCACAAGGATCTGTGATTTATTATGTGCAGCTTCCAGTACGCTTAAATATGCCACGCTGCGGCCTGACTGACAATCTTGAATTGTCAGCATAATTCCTATCACACTGAGAATAATTCAACAAGTGCTACCCAATCATGGAATCACATCTGAAGTCGGACATCGTGTTTTGAGTTTTGCAAGCACGGGTTGTTTGGATATGTCCTGTACCTTACCCATTGCGAATAGCAGAAGGGACATGTTGTGTAATACGATCTGCCATTACTTGGGATGTACGGCCTATGTATTGAGCATCACACTGGCATTGAAAGTCATATATCACATTACTCATTGTGTGATTGGCAGAATGTCTTTTTTGGCTTCACAGCAGCATCCTGTCAGTTGTGAATATCACACGAGTTGCTGATGCATAGTAGCAGCGTGAAACTGCTAGCTTCACCTCTTGCTCAAATTGTTGGGATACATTACCATTCCAGGCGAATCCGAGGTAGGCTGTGCACATTTTAGGGCAGAAAATGAGGGCCTTAGGCCCGTTTTTAAGTTTATGCGTTATACAGCGACAAATGATTTGATCAGGGTAGCCATTGTCACGCAGGATGCCTTTGATTCAACCTCTTTCAGCATCAAGCTTGCATGGTGAGCCAAAGGCTTGGGCTTTATTTACAAGGTTGGCGATAAGGTCAATCTTATGGCACATGGAACTGTAAGAATCAAGACACGTGCATTTACCAGTGAAGTTAGGCTTTCTCAGTTGCATGTGTGAAAGGTGGTGTGACTTGTAAAGTGTGTGTGTGTTTGCATGTGATGTGTGTGTGTGTCTATTTGTGCCCAGATTCACTATTGCGTAATGTAACCCCAGGGGCCCCTGACGATATTCAAAGAATGAGAGTTACACAGAACTTCATTTCCTTCTCCATTTATTTGAACACAACCCGTCCCTCTGTCTCTCGATTGTCTCTGTCTCTCCACTATCTCTGTGTCTCTCACTGTCTTTCCTGATCACTGTCTATATCTCTCCCTCTCTCCGTCTGTCTCTGACTCTCCCTCTCTCTCTGTCGTTTCTTCTCCCTCTGCCATTGTCGCCCCCTCTCCCTGTCTGTCTCTATCTCTGTCTGTCTCTACCTCTCCCTCTTTCCATGTCTCTTCTTCTCTCCCTGTCTCTGCCTCTTTACATGACTGCTTGTATCTCTCTCACACCATCTCACCCACTCCCAGTCTTGTCATCTCTCTATCCCTCTCTGTCTCTCCCAGGACATACCAGCCATTTATTCGTTAATTTTGAACCTTTAGCTCTTGCCCTTGCTGGAAATGTCACTACATTTTGAAAGTATCAAACACTGATCCAACACTCGCCCCCAAAAACACTTACACTAAGCCCCCAACGCAGTTCTGGGCAAACAATGGGGATTGTTACTGAGGTTCTGTCAAGTTCCCCTCGCACTCTGTCTCCCCTTCGCTCTGCCTCTAATGTTTGTCAGTTGTTAATGATATTTTTCAACAACATTAGATTTAATGTAAATGTAAACATGTGGCACAGCATCAATTGCCGTTTGTGGAAGAGAGATTCAAACTGATACTACACCTGGTATGTCGAAGTGTTTCTCCATTTCACTCCTGAAAAGCATTTAGAATAGGTTTCAATTTTTAGACGATGCCTCCATTTCCTAGACTCCACATTCTATGGGAATGGTTTCTCTCCGTTTACCCTATCAGTTTCCATTATTAACTTGAAAACGTTGATTAAATCACTCCTTAACCTCCCAAATTCCAGGGATACACAGTGAACCTCCATCTGCACAGTCCCGTTAAACGCTCCCAAGCCAAGCACAGTGCCGTGTCAGCCACAGAGTAAATTCCCAGCTGCACTGTCTAATATCACACTCCCAGGGCAGAGGCAGCATGGGGTTAGATATAGAGTAGAGACAGGCCCTATTGTATTATCAACAGAGAAATGGTCATGTGCAGTGTAAACTGAGACAGGGTGAAACGCAGCATTAGCAAATACCTGGCGCAGTGGAACAAGCCAAGATGTAGTCTGGTGCAGTACCAGCGGAGGTAGGGTCTAGTGTTTAAGAACAGAGGCAGGATATAGTGCAGTAATAACTGAAAAACGTTGTTGATCTTAAACAGATGAAGACAATCGTGGGGCTAATTGATTGTTGGATGAAGGGATGGAGAGTAATGTATCCAGCTAGCTGATAACGCAAATTCGGGTGGTACAGTAAGCTGTGAGGAGTCCACAGATAGGATATGGGCAGTTTCACTGAGTGGGCAAGAAAGTTGCTGATGGAATATACTGTGGAGAAAAGTCTGTGTGTTCACTTTGGCGGGAATAATAGATGTACAACTTTTTTCTCATATCATGGAATCGTTTCAGCTAAGAAGGATGACTCCTCAATGAAAACTCCTTAACCTCTTCTCTGAGGAAAACAAACCCAGCATCTCTATCTAAACACTTAACTGAAATCCTCGATTTATGAAAACATTCTCGTCAATCTTTTCTGCACACTCTCTGCAGTCTTCACATTCATCCCAACTTGTGGTTCCTAGAATTGGACACAGAACTCCAGTTGAGGCCGACCCAGTGTTTTACAGCGGCTCATCACAATCTGCTTGCTTTTTTACTCCACGCCTCACTCTATTTATAAACCCATGATCCATATGACTTTTGAACCACTTTCACCAACCTTCCTTGCCACCTTCGATGATGTTTGCACGTGTCCCCCAGATCTCTTTGCCACGTCACCTCCTTTAAAATTGTATCCTCCAGTTTATAATGCCTCTCCTCATTCTATTTACCTGAGGAGCTGCAAGATGTCGGCATAGTTCTTCGTGAATATTTTACATCAGTCTTCACAAAAGAGGGCGCAATGCTGATATTGTAGTCAAGGAGGAGATGTTTGAAATTTCGGATGGGATAAACAGTGAGAGAGGAAATGTTAAACGGTCTTGTATATTTGAAAGCTGATAATTGAACTGCATCAGACTGTTAAGAGGTGCAAGGGAGGAAATATCGAAGGCTGTGACCATCTTTTTCCAATCCTCTCTACTTGCGGGCATGATGCCAGAGGCCTGGAAGACTGCAAATTGATTTTTAAAATGAGCAAGGGATAGACTGAGTAATTACAAGCCACCCAGCCTAAACTCAGTGGAGGGCAAAGTATTGGGAAACATTCTGGTGAACAATATGAATCGTCACTTAAAAAGGTGCAGATTAAACAAGCGCAGTCAGCGTGTATTTGTTAAGTGAAGATTGTGTCAGACTAACTTAACTGATTCTTTCGCGGGGTAACAAGGAGGTTTGATAAGGCTAGCTGCTCATCACCACCTTCCAAGGGAAATTCGGCAATAAATGCCGTTCTTTCCAGTGATTCCCATATCCCGTGACTGAATTTAATACAGAGTCAGCTCCTGTGCACATATGGTACAGCTGTGTACAAGAAATAATTCACTCCTGTCCACTACTGTGTGTCCCAGCGTCACCATGTGTCTGGACCATCACTTTTTTAAGCATTAACCATACATTAGTGTGGAGTCAGTCTCGGAAATAAATGTCCCCGTCCTGTGGGAACACAACAGCGCCATCGTGAACAAACCTAAAATGGCTGTTGGATGTTAGTAAACTAACGTTAAATGAATGAATGGCTAATGTTGTGACTGTGTTTTGTTATTGAGGTTCTGAGTGAGGATTTAGACAGGCATTCAGAGAGAGAAGATGATAGATAAAGTGACAAAGAATGGCCGAGGGACCGAGAGAGGCAGGGGGAGTCAGTGAGGGTTCAGAACAAATATGTTCAGAACAAATAGATGAGGCCCGAGCAGCACTCCAGGAGTCCCAGTCTGCCAAATTAAAAATGTTCTGTTTATCCCTATTCTTTGATTCCTGTTCATTAACCAGTTCTTCGTCCATGCTAATATAGTACCCCTAACTCCATGTGTACTTATTTTTCATTTTAATCTTTTGTGTGGCGCCTTTTCGAAAACTAAGTTTGAAACACCTACTGGATGATCTTTAACTGGTCTCCCAGTTACATACTCAAAATACACAATTTACTTTTCATGAAACCATGTTATTAGTTTGAATCTACTATTGCACATTTCTCAAGACTGCACACGTACAGAGGGGCCTGGAGGCTCACCTTCAGTCTTCTTTCAACTCTGCAGGACATTTCAAGAGAGTAATTAGCAAAATATATGTGATCTTGGACTTCATCAGAGAGACAAGGAGAGAGTTCGAGGGCGAGATGGGCAGAAAGAGGGAGAAAGAGACGGGTAGAAAGAAGAAGGGGAGACGGGGAGAGACAGACAGAATATAGGAGAAACTTAACAATTAACCATGTTAAAAATATTAATTAAACATTTATAGAGCCTGTGCACTGAAAATATTGTCTGCAGACAGCAACTAAAGTCGCACACCATCCTAACTTGGAACTATGTCTCCGTCCCTTCATTGTCGCTGGGTCAAAGTCCTGGAAATCTCTTCATAACAGCACAGTGGGTGCTCCTACCCACATGGACTGCACTTGTTCAAAAAAGTGGCTCACCCCCAACCTCTCAAAGGGAAATTAGGGATGGGCAATCAATGCTGCCATTGCCAGCGACACGCACATCCCACGAATGACTAAAATAATGGCACCAACCCACCTCAGGAACCATTAGCCTAGACGACCAAAAACCTGGACAGAGAGGTTGGATTGAGGGAGCGTCTTCAAAGAGGAAAGAGAGGTAGTGAGATGGAGAGATTTAGGAACAGAATTAGCTGCAGAGTAAATCTCTGTCTTCTCTGTTCTATCAAACACTCCCATGGCAGGTACAGTGTGGGTTAGATATAGAGGAAAGCATCTTCAATATCTGCCTCGCTTTCTCCTCCTCCATCCAGATGGAGAGAGTAACTGAGAAAGACAGGGATAGAGATGGAGCGAGAATGACAGAGAGAGGAAAGGACTGAAATGAGTTAAGAGAACCAGGGAGAAAAAGGAAGAGATTGGGATGGAGAGTGTCGGTCAGTGTTCTCACAAAACTGTGTGCGGCAGCCTGGAAGGTACCACACAGGTCCTGCTCCGTGAGAAAAATACACACGTCTGCAAAGATTCCTTGAAACGTTGAAGGGACCACGCATGGGACAAAAACAAATCTGGCCGCACATAGAAACGAAACTTTCTGGGATCATTGGAACCAGCTGTGACTCAGTGGGCAGTAATCTTGCCCCGCACACATGATATTGTGGGGTCAGGTCAGAGCACGAAACCTAGCTAATGCCACCCATCAGAAAATCAAAACAGGTTAGCGAGACTCAGAAAATGAAACTTTTGTTAAATTTGTGAGACTCTCTTTCTGGAATGCTTTAGTGTTTGCTGAGAATGTTGACCCAGTGAAATTTTGCCCGTGTGGGATGGCACTTGTTTGAACAGACATTATAACAACTTATTGCAACATGAAGGTACTGTGCATACTGAGTGTAACAACATTTGCAGCCTCGCGCCATATAATATGCTTTGCTGGGTGTGGAATCAGGGATTGAGATTTTCAAAACACTGAGGTAAAATCGAACTTCTCTCGACGCTAAGATCAGTGTTTGTAATAAGCCTGGTTATGAATTAATCATTTAAAGTGTTTAAAGCATAGAGAATATGCCATTAAATAGCGGGATATGGGTTTCTGACCAGCCTGCATAAGAGGGGCACCCACTGCAGTTGTGGTCTCACCAAAAGCAGCCAACATCAAATGACTAACAGAAGTATGTGGTGTTTTACTGAGGTTCCGAGAGATGAGAGAGAGACTGGCATTGACACACACACACACACACACACACACACACACACACACACACACACACACACACACACACACACACACACACACACACACACACACACACACACACACCAAGGGACAGAAAGTGACTGAAGAATGTTTCAATTTCCGAAATGCATTCAATAAGGTCCATCTTAGATTTAAAATGGAACAACTGATTTAGCAACAATAGGCATTTGCAGAAGACATTTGCAACACTCGCCCCTAAAACATACACACTAAACCTGAACACATGACTGGGCAGAGAATGGGGATTGTTACTGATCGTTGCAACTTGTGTCATCCTCCCTCTGTCTCTCCCTTTGTCATGTATGTACATATCCAGCTCCCTCTGTCTCTCTCTATATCTTTCAATCTCTCTTTTGCTCTCCACGTTTCAGTATCTACATCTCACTCTGTCCCTCCTTTTGTCTCTCTCTCCATCTCTCTCTCCCTCACACCATCACTCCCTCTGTCTCTCTCTGTTAACATGGGTGAGTTGAATTACATGTAACCCAGGCATTTAGTTTAGAGATACAACACTGAAACAGGCCCTTCGGCCCACCGAGTCTGTGCAGACCATTTATATTAATCCTACACTAATCCCAGATTCCTACCACATCCCCACCTGTACCTATATTTCCCTACCACCTACCTATACTAGGGGCAATTCGTAATGGCCAATTTACGTCCCAACCTGCAAGTCTTTTGGCTTGTGGGAGGAAACCGGAGCACCCGGAGAAAACCCACGCAGACATTGGGCGAACTTGAAAAATCCACACAGATAGTACCCAGAATTGAACCCGGGCCGCTAGAGCTGTGAGGCTGCGGTGCTAACCAATGCCGGCGCATCCTCCATAAGAATATTGTTCGACAATTAAGCTTTTTATTTCATGGCACTATTACTCAGACCACCTTTCAATTCCAGCATTTATTAATTAATTGAATCTGAATTCCTCCAGCAGCAATGCAGTGAGGTATGCCTGTATTCCCAAATAATTAACATGGGCCTCTGGATTAGTAGCTCAGTAATATTATCAGTACACTACCTTCTCTCTCTGTCATCAATCCAACGGAAGCCCCTTTGACTGAGAGCTGCTTCAATTAATGGTCAGCTGTGCTCTTCAGCACCGTCATTTTTGAGAAACCATTCTTGTGCCTTCTGAAAAGATAACCGCTCTCAGTAGGTCCAATTTTTCATAAAGTATTACAAAATCAAGTGTACAATCATATTCGGGCTCTGGACTGTGAATAGAAAATTTATAACCCTGTATTGAGCTTAGATTGTGGAGTCTGGAGCGGATCTTAGTGCTAAAACACGAAATATTCACTTTTTCTATGATTTAACTAACTTAACAATTAGATTAAGTGGGTATTTCAGGATCTTTTTCAGCTCTTCTCGGAATTTAGTCTGGCTCACTGCGTAAATACACGTGTTGGTGCAGGAACTGAGAAGCTGCAGCATTCCTGCTGTGTATTCTGTGATATAAAGAGGGTCATTGGTGGAGGAAGGATATTGTTTTGTAATTCGCTGATAGATGTAAAATACGACCTGCGTCACCCACAACAGTATAAAACTGCCAGATATACTAAACAGTAAAATAATAGATTTCTTTCGATTCTCCATCTCTGAGTCATTGTGATTCTGTCCACTGCTGAGGCCCCGGAGTTGCCTGCGGCCTCTACTGGCCACTAAAATACGTCTCACAATCAGAGCATTGAGCAGCAAAATCAGAAAGAACGGGACACAAGGAGTTAAAACGCGATGAAACAACTCAAACGCGCTCCATGCGGGGGAAGTATTGAATATTTCCTGGGAGATACAGTACCAGGGAACATTATCAATTATATATAAAGGTTCGATTGTAAAGTACCAGGGAAGACTTTCTAAAGCGCACAGCACACTTACTGTTCCGATAACCACAGCTGCTGTTTTCTCAGTGCAATATTTCGTCTTTAGCTTCTCACAACAAATGGTTACAAATCGATCAAATGTGAAAGCGACTGTCAACCAGACAGAAATCATTGTGGTTGCAAAAATCAGGAAATAAATTGAACTACAGATGGGAGTAATGAACAGGAATGAATCTGTGAAATAAAGACTTGGAATCCACCTCAAAATAGGATCTGTGATAATGACAAGCAGATCAGACACTGCCATTCCCACCAGGTAGTGAGTGACACATTTGGAGAGACCGCACTTTCCTCGGGACAGGATCAGAATCGCCACCAGGTTAACTGAAAGAGATAGAAAAGGATGCAGAGATATTAATGGCCAGACCTCAAGTTAAAACAGACCTCAAGTTTGACATGATCTAGTATTAAATTGACAGCTTTGTTGCAGCATCCAGCATTTCGGTCAGAATATTTTTTGAACACATTTATCAAGAATTGATTTGTAAAAATAAAGGTGAAATAAAATGATCATTGGATACAGTGGAAGGTCTAGGTGAGGGCGCGCTGCCAGGGTGGAAGGGCAAAGGGTTTTTCAAAGAAGGAATCCAATGGTTTAAATCCAGTTTAGCCTCCAGACCAATGGCCGAGTAAGTGAGGAGCAGGGAAGCTGTTTTTTACTTCTTGGTTAAGAGAGTTAACGTGGGCTGACCCGAAAAGTGAAAATGTCGAGTGCCGCTGTGGTGAGTGCTAGACAGTTTTAGGTCGGGAAGAGGCCGATGGAGGCTGAGCCAGAGAGTGGATTGGAGTGATATAAACAAAATGACATTTGGGAACTGGGGAGGAGGCAGGTCCTGAAGGGTTTGTAAAGCGAGCAAAGTGAAGCACCATTTCATTCGGTAAATAACTGCTTCCATTAAGTTATTTACTCAGTTCAGAAATAATTAAGAGGAATATTCACTAAAACAGGTTGAGGATATGACCGGAGTAACACACAGGGAGTGAGTCCAGCAGTAAATCTCACCCAATCTAGCAAAATCCTAATCATACCTTCAACTCACAGTTTCACTATAATAGTTACAGAAAATTTATCAGTTCATATTCGTGAATTATTCATACTGTGGCCTCTCTCCCTCTTTCTCCTTCTTCCTTCATTCTCCCTCTGTCTTTCTCTCTCTCCATCTATTTCATTTTCCCTATTCATTCTTGCTTGCTCTCTCTCTCTCACTCAACTTCTCTCTCTATCCACAGCTCGTACCCTGTCCAATCGCTTCTCCAGATTATTCAAGCGTCCACATGCTCAGTCAACATGATAACTCAGGTAAATCACCCTCCACAATCCAGCATGTGCACAACTCAGAATGTTCTGATCAAAGGTCACGGACCTGAAATTTTAACCTTCTTTCTCACTCCTCAGATGTTGACTGATCAACTGTGTATTTGAAACACTTATTGCTTTTATCTCAGATTGCCAGCATCTGCAATATTTTGCTTTTATTTACTTATCCAACATAATTTCTATGGATCGGCCATAATTGTCGTTTCTCTAACATTGGCAGGACTGAATCCATCACCTTTATTCCAATCCAGCAACTGTATCCCAGGTATTCATTCCAATCCACCTGATGGCTGCTGTCTTTGAATGACCGTCAGAACACTATATGACCCCAGGTTATGCTTCATACGTATTGTTACTATCGAGGCTGGAGGTGTGCACTGTTCATTCACTCCCACCTTTCCACAGGTCACAACATATTCTTAACATTTTCTCAGTTACGGATCCAGTCAATTATCTTCCTCAGAATAAAATGTACTAACCATGTTTCTTTGCTGAACAGCAAAATTAACTGTTTATTACAGAACAATTCATAATTAGTAATAAATTAAAATAATATCAGATCGGTCAAATTATTAAAAATCGAACATTATTTTTTTAAGTCCCCTTTGGTACCTTACCGCTTCACGCATGTGCACATAGACACACATACGCACACCCAGAAACACACACATGCACACACTTACATATGTACTTGCCCACCCCTGAGAAAAGTAAATAGCAGATGAGACACGCCCCGACGAACGGCCACAAAGTCCAAACCTCGAGCACACACAAGCAAGGTCTTTAGAATATTCTAGAATTTGCTGCCTTCAGGCGCCGTTGAAAAGGAATTTAACAGGCCTTCTTGAAAGACAGGAAACAAGAGGAATTGGCTTATTAAACTTCACAGAGTCGTTTTGGGAATTGCGAGAAAAAGAGCTGGGTAGTGGCCTTCTGTTCGTGCTTGGAATACGTTCCTTCTGCTGCAGCAAACATGACTTTCGGCTCCTTCCAGAAGGTATCACAAACACACAAACACAGTGACTCACAACCAAAACTTTTAACAGTTTTCTGCCCTCCCAGATTTTCTCTGTTCCCACTGGGCTTGTCCATTCAAAGGAGTGCTTGTCACTTTTCGGCCCCTATTGTCAGAGCTTCAGCTTGTCTTTAACCCAAGCCATGTAACAAACAGCAACACTGTTGCTAATCCGGCTCCCTAAGTCCTCCTGATTAAAAAAAATCTGACACATTGTTTAGCTTAACTATATATATATATTTTAAATATATGTTTTTTAACAAAACTGTGTCACGTTCATAGCACCATGTGTCATGCCGAAACAGTTATCTCCTGCTTCCACATCACAGCATCACTACTCTTGGTTCCACTCTTGCCTTAGTTCATCAGATATTGAAACGTACTTCCATGCCTTTGTCTCATCCAGACTGGAATGCACCAATTGTCACGTGGCACACAGCCACCCCACCCGGCCCCCCACCCCCCGCACCACTATCCATTCACTTATGGATCTAGCAATCTGCTGCCTTTATCCTATCCCATGCCCGGTTCCTCTCAAGAAACATTGCTCTATTTTCTGACTTGCATTGCATGGAGAATCCCAACGTCTCCAGTTTATTTTTTCCTTCCTTGCATTTCAAAGCAACACAGAATCCATTTATCCCTATTAATTTATTCCATTGCGTTGTATCCTTAATTCTTAATATGATTACCTCAAAAAGTCTATCAACCTCAGTTCTCTAATGTTTATTGGTCCCCTAATGATATATGTATTTGACCTGCAAACGTCTCAGCTTGTCCCCAGCTCAGAGCTTCTCACGATTAAGAAGCAATTGTCATGCAGACCCCCACCTGCCCAGAATGAGGCATATTAAATTTGTCATTTTAAACTGTTACTGGAAAGAAAAAAGGACTTGTTAAAGTAAATAAACAGACGCTTGCCTTTAGAATCATTTTCAGACTGACAGATAGTGCTTGGAGGGACAAAAGGGTTGCTTCCCTTCTCCATTTATCCGAAAATGGACTTTGAGCACCAAGGTATGTTGTGGAAAAGGCATTCCAGGTTGAATTCTAAGATGGCCGAATACACAAACAGACATGGCCATACTAACTAGTCTCATGACTAACCTGCTTGGCGACCTGGGTTTTCTGAATTGTGCAAAAGGTTTGAAGTCAGCAGAGATTGAATGGCCCTGGACTGAAAATACCTCTTCTGGCCTGCTCTCCCTCCCTTTCCCATGGAACTCCAACTCCACTGAAGACACATGAACCCCAAGAGAGAAAGGTCTCCTGCACAGCGTAATGTTTAAGAATAATACTGGGCCACAAGGAAAAGCAAGGTCTAACTACAATCAGGGACTCTGCAGCGAGCTCGAAGAACCATAACAAAAACTCGTGTTCAGATACTGCCTCAAACTTTTCCACTTCATTGTTTCTGCTCTTTTCTGCCTCTCCTGCATGTGTGTCTTGCGTATGCACGCTAGCGTGGGTGCATCTTGTATCCCTATGCGTTAAGTTTAATAGAATTTCAACGTTTCTTCTTTAAACCTAAGATAACATGTTTTGGGATGGTTTCCTTGCCTTATAATTGGAAAGCAGTGAACAAGGATTCACAAGGGGGGAACTTTAAACAGGGTGTGTTTATAATTAAACCCTGTTCCGTTAAGATCAGGTGAAGGCTGAGATGGAAAGTTAGACCCCTTTCTCACCAGATCGTAACACTATTCTGATTTATCATTCTTTGGTGCACAGTGAATGACCTCAAACCTCCCCACATTGAACTCCATATCCCACAGTTTATCAAATCAGTTAAGCTATCGACAACTCATTTGTACAATTTTCTTTCCATCTACACTATTTACTGAGTCACTGAACTGACAGTCGTCAGCAAACCTAGATGTATGGACCTCGGCTCCTTAATTCAAATTATGTGGAAATACAGTGAAAAGCTGTGCCCTCAGTCCAGATCACTGGGAGGCACTAATAATCACATCCTGTATTGGATTGCTTTCGTACTTCAATTCAAATATTTACTTTAAACACCAAAGTACACAAGAAGCTCATGTAACGGTAGAGAATTCGGTCCTTAACTGCACATCACATAAAAAGATTCCAGTATCTGTTTCTTCCATGTATTATTGTTTAGTTGTAGTATGCACATAATGTAGAGATCGAAGGTATTATTGGTTTAAGTGTTGTGAATATAGAACTGTATGTACAGGTTCCGTAACTTGTTTGATCTCATCGTGAGCACATCCCACAAATAACCCAGGACATTCATATACACAGGTAGGGTGGACACTCATTCCCACAGCTGGCATTGTTCAATCTATCTGCAATACATAGAACACATAAAATTGAGTACCTCTTCCAGACCAGAACCCACGCTATTTGAAATTTCATCTCTTGTAATTTTAAAGTCCAGAGTTAGATTGTGGATTTGCTCAATCAACAAAACTACACCATCAACACTGCGATTTATAATCTGCAATTAACTAGAATGGCTTGTGATTCCAAGACATCCAGTCCAAACTGATACAACATAACATCAATACATTTACAACGAATCCCTCTGATAGTAAATAAATTGAACTGCAGTGAATCAGAGAAGGGGATGTTAAAGGGTGATCAGCAAATTCAGTTCAGTTGCGAGACCTCTGAAGCAGCGTCAGATCCCCATAAGGAAATACTTTATCAAAGTGATAACCAATAAAATATTGAAATTCCAGTGAATCCCACTCATGGGGCCAAAATAGGTGACGAGTGGAAAATGTTGTGACCCTCACACACGTCACTAAGTCGCAGAGCACCTGTGATTCTAAATTCGTGGCTTATTAACATGGCCCAGGCGGCTGTTCCCGAACTAATGATAACGTGGAGGGAGAGGCGAGCCATCCCTCCGTCCCTGGCAAGGGCTTTCAGCACCAATGCTCAGTTGCCGACGTCTTTTTTAATGGGATTATAGCCCTAAATGATTGTTCAAATTTTTAGAGACACGCTTATTTCAACGTTTATAAAATTTAGTTAAAAAAAAATAAATGCCCTCTCCCACCACCCCCAATGGCATTACACATTATTCCTGCCCTTTACAACCCGCCCCCGCCCCACCCCCAACCCGCCCCCGGAATACCTACCGTTAATTTGCTAACTTCCCACCGCCCCCACCCCCTTACATTTCGGCATCTTTGTCCTTTCCCCCTTCCCATTACCCCTTCGACCAATCCGTAGCATTGAAATCCCGCTTCCCCTTCCCACACCAGGAAAATCACCTCCACCCCTCCCCACAGCTGTGGCGCCTCCTGATTCGAAGGTACGGCATTCCCGCCGCCGGATGAAAATCCAAACCTGCTGGCAGAATCACTGTGGCCTGCATATTAATAAAAGGGAAGTATCCATTTGCATATTCTAATGCAGTTCCTGTCGCCAAGCAGCGGGGAGGCTGCCACGAGGTCTCATCCGCCGCTGAGTTCAGGACGGGACCAGCAGCTGGGTCGGTTACGGGCCTAACCCCGCTGTGTCTTTCATGTCCCCATCCCCCCTCCCCTCCCCTCCCTCCACCCCCGCCACCGGTACCAGCGTTGGTGAACCTTTACAATCCAGCCGTTGATGTTGGAGAAAGAGGACACGAAGCCGTCTCATTGTAAATTACCGAAATTAGAATCGTGAAATAATATCTCAGGCCAGGTTAGTTCCACAACTCCTGATGGTCTGATAACTGATCGTACAACCTTGATGGGAACACACCTAGACTACTGTGTACAGTTTTGTTCCCCTTATTTAAGGACGAATACACATAAATTGAGGGAGGTTCAGAGCAGCCTCACTCCGATGACTCTGATGTGTGTTAAAAGGGGCTGTCTTGCGAGGAAAGGTTGAAGCGTTTCAGCCTATATACTTCAGAGTTTAGAAGTATGGGAGACATATTGAAATACGAAATTCTGAGGAAGAATGGTGAGACGATGTTGCCCCTTGAGGGGTAATCAAGAACTTGGGAGGGGGGGTGGGCGCAAAAGGTGCACATTTCAGGTGGAGCTGAGGAGGAATTCATTTTCTGTGAGAGTCATGAATCGTTGGAATTCTGGACCCCAGAGAGCTGCAGAGGCTGAGTCATTGATTATATTCAAGGAGAAGGTCGAGAGATTTTTGAACTACAGGCTATTCAAGAATTGTGGAGAATAAGGGAGAAAATAGTTTTCAGGCAGAGATCAAATGACAAATGATCTTAATGTATTGTGGAGCAGGATCGAGGGGCCAAATGGCCTACGCTGGTTCCTATTGCTTATATTCTTACACACTTATCCCGGGCACCTGATTCCAATACATTAATTTGAGATATTAATCTGAGCCCATTCTCAGGGATGGAACAACATAAATCATTACACTTAAAGGATGTCATACAAGCCCGAGCATTTAGAATATGAGGAATTCTATCAACGGGCAAAACATTTATCACAGTGAATAGTCCAATACTAATGCAAGGATTTGTTGAACATAGATCATCAAAGTCAATATGCTTCTGCTACAACACCAAATGTTCAGAGCCATCGGACAGCCCATCATTCAACAGAGCAGACAATTGCGTAAAACATTCAGCAAGTAAGACATTATCAAATACAACAGTCGATTTAACATTGATTTGCTACAATAACAGCTGGAGATAGCAGCTTACCGGGAACTCCAATGGTTGCAAGAATTGGATAGTAAATATCTACAATCTGGTATATTACTGGATATCCCATTTCTGCGAGAAGCACCAACTGATGTTGTTCTGAAATACGGAGCTCTGGTCGTCATTCTGAGCTGATACATATTCACAGTCCCTGTTTTATATAGGGGATAAGTCTCGACTGACATGGTTATTCCCCTGATCATTGCTATTAGTGACAGACACTGGAACAAACACATTACATCGGCAGCTTTGTCTGCGATGTTAATAAAATGGTACATAGAACATGAATATCTTAAAGTCCAGCAAAATATCTTAATCAGACCTCTCTTGGGGATAAGGCCGATACATGTAAGCATACAAGACAGACCCCACAATAATGAGCGGCTTCACATGCAGGCTTCATGCAATTGTAATGACAATGTTCACTCCTAATGATTCATGAATTAATGCTACAGAGTTTTCCAGAGTATATACTGAATCCAGGGACACAAGCAGTTCAATGTGAACTTTGACACGACGGCAGTTAGATACATGCTCAGGGTTGCAGCTGAGAACTTACTATGGGTGATAGTAGGGGCAGACTCTGAGTGTGCTCCATTGACAACCCTCTCGCTGCTATTTTATGCAAATAAAATAATTGTAAATAAAACAGTAGCTAAAGACGAGTAAAATTAGAAGTGGGCCATCTCCTGAGACTATTCCTCCAGTTCACTCCTCACTGGGGCCCCAACATCCACCTTCCTTCTATCCAAAACTCTACCATACATCTCCATCCCCCAAAAGGTCCAGCAGCTCACACAACGCAATGATTTTCACTGACCTACATTACATCTCAAATTGCTCAACAGCTTACATTTAAAATTCTGGTCCTCACCTTAAAACCTGGTCGCGGTCTCGAAATTCACTATCTCCACCCTCTCTTCCAAACCGGCATCAGACCTCGCCCGTGATCTCTCCATATCTCTTACATTGGGCAATTTTGGTGGGACTGCCATTTCTTGGTTCATGTCTTACCGATACAATAAAAGCCACAACTTCCCCCGCAATGAATTCCCTCCACCCACCAGCCTGTGCCTGACCTTCCTAGTTTGCCTCCTCCTTCTCCACATCGACATGTTATCCAATGCCAACAGCACCGACAGACATGAGGTCAGCTTCCATATGTGTGCGGGAAACACCATGGTCCAGCTCTCCGCCAACTCTCTCGACCTTCCACTGCCTCTGTGTGACCATACTACAAATGTCTGTTTAGCTGCAGCTTCAGTTTTCTCCAACTAAATATATGAAATACCAGAGCAATCATATTTCTCTCTACCACAGAGTCCATACTCATTTCACTGACACCATTCCCCATCCTAGCTATTGTGCCAGGCTCAGTACGATGTTTTTTAACGTTTATTCTGTTGGTCCCTGATCTGAACCTCAGATCTCATAAGCCTTCGATCATAAACTATACCCATTTGCACCTCCCTAACATCGCTAGCCACTCGCACTGTCTTAGTCCATCTGGCACTGAAACACTCAATCACTGCTTCCATATCTGCATCTTGGAGGTGAGGACGTGGAAAACTATTGGAGAAAATTCGTGATTTTCTTACACTGTGGAACTGTTTGGCACCATCGTGTTGATAATCCTCTTCAGAGGATTAGTACGGAATATTGTTATAATATAAACTAATTGACCTGTAATCTTTTAGATATACAAACATAGAATGTGATTTAATTGTTGTTCATGTTTAATTTGCATTAAATCTTGAATTGAGAATAGAAGACTCCACGCTGGAGGACGTGATTTGGAGATGAAAGATGAGATTGACCAAGGGGAAATTCCTCGTAGCTCTGACTTGGCGAAGTATGGCGAACCTGAAAATGTAAAATTAGTGAAGAGGGAGTAGAAGTTTACATTGTGCAATTTGAGCTATTGCCACAATATGGAGTGGCCGAAATCATCTTAGACAAGCTCCTGGAGACCCTTTTTAAAGGAAAATCTTTGGAAGTGTATTCATCTCCTTCAGATTATCACTGACGTGACTATAACAAAGTAGACTTTTCCCAATGCATAATAATTGATGTTGCCGTAATGGGAAGTGGGTGACCCTGGCACAACCAACATTTACTGCCCATCCCTAATTGCCCTTGACAGCTGAATGGCTTGCTGGGCCATTTAAGAAGCCAGTTACGAGGTAACAATATGGATGTGGGTCTGGAGTCACATGTAAAGCAGACATGCATATTTCCTTCCCTGAAGGTCAACTAGGCGGGTGTTTGCGACACCCTATGTCAGTTTTCATGGCACCATTACTGAAAATAGCCTTCAATTACAAATTGTCTTTTATTAGTTAAGTAATTTTATTAATTAATTGAATTGAAATAAATTTGCACCAGCTCCGGTTTTGAGATTTGAACCAGTGTTGTCATCTTGTACGGGCTTTACAACACTCTTAATGCAGATATGACCACTAGTCACTGGTAAATATTGCTTTACACCGATCACAAACCACTCGCTTCTCTGCAGAAAAAGCAGAACAGAGAAAGCCAGGTTGTTTCAAGAAGAATTTTGTTACAGGCAGTTGCACATGAAATTGTACATCTTGCAGAGAAGAGCAATGTCATTGCTAATGCTCTGACCAGAGTTCGAAGAGAGGCAAGTCTGAAGGAAAGGTCTGAATTGTGAGAATTTTGACTTGTCTGAATTCTATTAATCTTACATTTGTTATTGGTAAATTTCGTAAAATTGTCGGCTGTCCCTTGATTCGAGGACGACGTCTACACAGGTTCACAATTGGCTGCCATGGGGCATCATGTGACTGAATAGACCAATTCTCGACCCACAGATTTTTGGGCACGTGGGACAGGACTTCACACGAGGTAGTGGGATCCCGAGTGTGGGATTTGATTCCTTTTCTTTCCTGCTCTGTCGCCACTCTGCCTCATCATTAAGGCGATTGGATTCAAAGCATGATTGACAAGTTGTCACCATTTTGAACGGTTGGGAGCAAATTCCTCCCAGTCATCAATATCAAAGCTGCCACGCTTCAGAGAGAGCTTCTGAGTTTCTTTGAAGCATTTCCTTTGTCCTCCCTGGAGGACATTTGAGAATTGGGAAAACAGGACCTGGCGGGGGATACGATTTTCGAGCATCCAAATGGAGTATCTTGTTTTTCTCAAGGAAATTTGCGTGAATGCTTGTGGAGCTGGTTTAAAAAATGAAACTAGCGTGTTTTCGATGGTTCTTCCCGTTAATCTGGAGGATGCAGAAAAGAGTCATAGCTGATGAAATTTCTCGGGCGCTTTTATGTGTCGCTGATACACAGTTCAGGTCTCACTGCAGAACAGGAGTACGGTGATGACAACTGTTTGTACAATAGCACTTTTTCTAACTTGCAGAAGTCTCTACCGGCAAACACTCTCTGCTGCAGTTTGCAGATGGCTGAGCTGGCATAGCTGATCTAGTGTTGGATCTCCCCATCAATGGCTGCCTTTTGAGAGAGGTGGCTGCCAAGCTATGGGAAGTTTTCAACGCATTCCAGGGTCTCTCTTTCAACATATATCGGATATGGAATATTTGGATAACCACAAATAGATTGATATAACAGTTTTTTTGGCAACATTACAGGACATTCAAGTCCCTTCCGTGTAGAATTGAAGAGATCGAGAGTGACTTTTAAATCTGGAGCAGTATGGGCAATGACACTGCAGTCATCCACAAACTGTAGACCATGTATGTCTAAGTTTAAGTTTGGCACAGAGGCGACTGAGGCGAAAGAGTTTTCCATCTAGGCCAAATTTGAAGCCCCCACCAGAGTGCAGTTGAACTTTGATGAGGCGAGCAGCTACTGTCAGCTAAATAGTATATAGTATTAGTAAAATATAGTATGTGTTTTATGATTGCATGTCACCTCTGCAGTACACAATAAGTTACTTGTAAAAAAAAATGTTCACAGTATCAAGATCGTATTGTATTTTCTAACCGTTTCAACGAAGCCCTTACTGCAGTAAGGCATTCCTTTTCCCAATGCGGAAGTGTGATGACTACTAGGCCTGGATGTAATGCCACCCCACTCTTAGAGATAGAATAGGAAGTGTGTGTCCCATAGATGTGCGATGTCTGGAAGGGAGGAAGGGACCGTCATCTTTCAATTGCACTGCTACAAATTGGGAGTGGAAAAATGCTTCCACGGCCAGAGGCCGATTGAGGGCCCTAAGAGGCCTATTATTACCTGCTTAAGGGCCTATTCCTGCCGCTGGTGGAATTAAGATCAGTAAAATGAGTGTCCTCCCTATAGGCGCGGCTGTCTTCCTCCGTGGGCAATCTGTGGCACACAAAGTGCCCCATCAGAGAACAGCCCACCCCTTCGAAAAGCCCGCCTTCCTACATTCATTACCCACCCTCCTTCCCCATCATCCGTGCCTGCCAGACTGTGAGCTGTGTCATTCTGAGTCACTAAAATTAGATTTATAAAGTACGACTACCGAACAGGCTAGTTCCACAGGGTGAAAATGTTCTTGGAACGTTGGTGGCGAGACACCTTGAGTACTGTTTCCAATTGTAGTCCTCTTACTTCAGGAGCAATATACACGCATTGAAGGCAGTTAGGAGAAGGTTTATTGGGCAGATTTCCAGGGTAAAGGGGCAGCTTTGTATGGACTGGTTGAGCTAGGATACTTTAAAGGTAAGATGTATTGAAACATATCACATTATGACTACTCCAGTTCAGTTCCTGGTCAATGGTAACCACCAGGATGTTGATCATGGGGGATTCAGCACTGGTAATGCCATTGAACGTCAAGCGTAGATTGCTAGATTCTCTCTTGTTGGAGATGGTCATTGCCTCCATCCAGTATTATTCTCGTTAACTTCTTAGCGGTTTTATACTACTTAGTGACTTGCCAGGCTATTTCAGAGTCAACTGTACTGCCGTGGGTCTGGAGTCACATGTCAGCAGATTTCAATCCCTGAAGGCAACAAATGAACCAAATGGGCATTTATAGCAATCGATGATGGTTTCATGGCCATTATTAAATCAGCTTTCCATTCCAAATTTACTCTGTGAAATCAAATTCCACTTCCTCCTGAGGGGAGATTTGAACCTACATCCCCAAAGCAGCAGCTCCTGGGTGCGTGGGTTACTAGTTTATCGACAATAGCACTCTACCATCGCCTGCCCTACGCTGTGGTGCTGTCTCTATATTGGGTGACCGATTGGTTGATTGCTTTATGGAGCACTTCCGCTCATTCCAAAAACATGATGCTGAGGTTCTGGTCGCTTGCCATTTCAGCACCCCACACCGGCTCTCATACCCACATTTAGGTCCTTGGCCTGCTGCAGTGTTCCAGTTAACATCAATGCAAGCTCGAGGAGCAGCAACTGATCTTTTAGTTAGGCACTCTACAGCTTTGCGGGCTGAACACTGAGTTAAATAATTTTAGAGCATGTCTGGCCTTTGTTGCCTTTATATTTTTTAAATATTTTTTTATTGTATTGTATTTTTTTAACCATGTGCCTGTTCGTCGTGCGGACAGAGTTGCTCATAACTTTGCTATCAACACTGTCTCTGGACGAATGCTTTGTCTTTCAATGGAAGCATTAACACCCTCTTCACTGTTGCCTCAGGACGACTTCTTATTTTATCTCTCCTGACCTCTGCCGTATCACACACATTCCCTTTTTATCGCTTCCGCACCAAGCCACCCCTGCTCCTTCTCTTGCTATAAAACCTAATTCCTTTCCAAGGCTTGCCAGTTCTCATGAAGGGTCACAGACCTGAAACGTTAATTCTGCTTCTCTGTCTGCAGATGCTGCCTGACCTGTTGAGTATTTCCCAGCACTTCTGTTTTTATTTCACAGTAATTGAAATGCTTTCTGTTGTAACTTTGAAGTTCAGAGTTAGTCTGTGGGCTGGGTCAACAAAGAAACGCAACAACGCTGCGTTTCATAATCTGCAAATAACGAGAGGGGCTCTGGATCCCAACAAATACAATGCACAACAGAAAATGAACATTTTTACTATTAAATTGAAGTCAGGTGAAGTACATAAATTCATCCGCAGTGAATCAGAGAAGGAGATGATAAAGTGTCAGCAGCAAACTCTGTTCACCTGCCAGAACTTTGCAGCAGCATTCGGTTCACACAAAGAAATAATACAACAACAGTGATGACCAATAGAAATACTGAAATCCAAGTGAGACATGATGTTGGGGAAGGCAGAAACTACTGCCTCCTTGTAACACTGAGACTGCGAACTGTGTTATTATAAATCACCAAAATTATGTTTATGAAGTAATATTCCAAGACAGGTTTGTTCCACAAAGTGAAACTTTTAACAACTCCTGATAGTCTGGTAATTGTTCTTAAACATTGTTTGGACTACATCTATATTACTGTGTCTAGTTTTGGTCTCCTTAAGGAGAGTACGCATGCATTGAGGGCAGTTCAGAGAAGGATCACGATTCGACTCCTGGGGTTAAGGGGCTCTCTTGTTGGGAAAGGTTGAACAGGTTAGGCCGATGCTGTTTTGAGTTTAGAAGTATGAGAGAAGTATTGAAACATGCTAAAGTGTGAGGGAACTTGACTGGGGGATGGTAAGAGGAACATTTCCCTCGAGGGGGAATCCAGAACTAGGCGAAATAAGTCGAGCATTTCAGAAGGAGATGAGGAGGAATTTGTTTTCTAAAAGGGTGATGAATCGTTGGAATTCTCGAGCCCAGAGAGCGGTGGAGGCTGAGCCATTGATTCCATTCAGGCTATGATGGAGAGAATTTGAACTCTCGTGGATTCTGTGGTGATGACGAAGAAACAGGAAAGAGAATTTGAGGCCAAGATCAGATCAGGAATGATCCTATAGAAAGGCGAAGAAACTCGAGGGGCCGAATGGCCTACGCCTTCTCCTATTGCTTATATTCTTGCATACATAATCCTTGCATCTGATTCCAGTACAATTAGTTTTGACATTAACCAAATAAAACTCTCGGGTTTGATTAACAAAATCATGACAGACATAAAGAAACTCATACAAGCCCGAACATCTAAAATCTGAGGATATTCCATCATCCAACAACACATCCAGTAAAGAGAATAAACCAGTAATAATGCAAGGAATTGACTAACAGTGATCAAAGTTATTATGCAGCTGCTACAGGACCAAATGAACAGAGACTTATGACAATCCGTCATTCAAATGATCAAAGTGAAAAGACGGCTGTGTCAAACATGCAGCGAGTAAAGCACTTTCAGATACAGCAATCAAATAATGCTAATTTAAGCCATTAACAACTGGAGAAAAAGTGGCTTACCGGAAACTCCAAAGGCTGAAAGAATGGGATAGTAAATATGACTTATCTTATGCATTACTGGATATTTAGCTTATTTGCGAAGCATTGACCGGTGTTGGTCTGAGAATCAGAGCTCTGGCAGTCACTATGAACTGGTCCATTCTAACAGACAGTGATTTATACTGGGGATAAGTCTCCAATGACATGGGCTATACCCCTGATCATTGCTATTAGTGGCAGTCAATTGAACAAACATATTGCATCAGCAACTTTGACAGCATTGTAAATAAAATGGTGCATACAAACAAACATCTCAAAATCCAGCACATTATCTTCATCAGACGTCTTCCGGGGATAAGACTGAAAACGGTAATCATACAAGATTGATTCCACAATAATGCACAGCAGAGTTTACTGGTTTAAAATAATTGCAATGATAATATTCATTCGTAACGATTCATTTATAAATGTCACCGATTTCTCCTCAGTATACACTGAATCCAAGGACATAAGCAGATAAAATGAGAAACTTTACAAGAAAACAGTTTAATCCATGTGTGAGATTGCAGCTGATAACTTAGTGCAGGTGTCATTGGGAGAATGATACTCCTCTCTCTGTTATTTGTATTGCACATATTTAGCGGTTTGTTCTACTGTGGCTTCTGTAAAAATAGAACTGTGCCACTGCCGGACAATATCCCTCTGGTTCACTCCTGACTGGCAACAGGATCTAAAACTTCCTTCCTTCCAACACTGTGCTGTACAACTCCATCCCTCAACAAGTCCAGCTCGCCCAACACTGTCGCATTCACTGACCCTGATTAGATCTCAATCCGCCCAACAACTTACATTTGAAATTATTATTCCCAATTAAGATCCCGTCATGACCTAAGCCATCATCATCTCTACTCCTGTAAAACTGCATCAAAACTCACCCGTGATCGCTCCATACCTCCGACGTTGGCCGCTTATGGAAGGACTGCCCTTGCTTGGTTCGTAACTCACTGGCCTGATCATAGCCAGAGAATCTCCAGCAATGGCTATTCCTCCCACTACCAAAACTGTTCAATCACCAGCCCCTGAACTTACGGTTTTTGCATCCTCCTCTTCCACTTCTGCACTCTTTCCAACGGCAACAACAACGACAGACATGGGGACGGCAAAAACAACGACAGACATGGGGTCATCTTTTGCATGTGTGCTGACAACACACAGCTCCAGCTCTCCACCATCATTCTCGACCCTCCACTCCCTTTGTGTGATCAGACAACAACTGTCAGTTTTGTGTGAGCTGCAATTTTCTCCAGTTTAGTTTAGTTTAGTTTAGAGATACAGAACTGAAACAGGCCCTTCAGCCCTCCGAGTCTGTGCGGACCATCAACCACCCATTAAGACTAATCCTACACTAATTCCATATTCCTACCACATCCCTACCTGTCCCTATATTCCCCTACGACCTACCTATACTAGGGGCATTTTCTAATGGCCAATTTACCTGCAAGTCTTTGGCATGTGGGACGAAACCGAAGCACCAGGAGGAAACCCACGCAGACACAGGGAGAACTTGCAAACTCCACACAGGCATTATCCGGAATTGAACCCGGGTCACTGGAGTTCTGAGGCTGCGGTGCTAACCACTGCGCCACTGCATCGCCCAACGTACACAACACCAAATCAATCATCTTTTGCCCTCCCACAAACTCCACCGACCTCATCCCCTTCGTAGTTGTTGTATCAGGCAGCAAATGATCTTTTGTAACATTTACCCTATTCGTCCTTCCGATCTGAGCTTCCGATCTCAGATCTCTTCAAAAATAAAGGATGCCTACATCTGCCTCCCTAAAATGACGGTCTCGAGCCCTGTCTGAGCCCATCAGCCACTGATAAAACATATATTGGTCAACTCTACCTCCTCTCGGACAATCTGCCACCTCCTCATTCCTCTGAAACTCGCCTCTCTGTGGGACTTCTTTCCTTATTTTCACAGTTATCTATCTGATCAAATACAGAATCTCCAGTAGTGGAACCTCCCCTCATCCCACATCAGCATTACCTTTGATGTTTCAATTCATCCTCAATGATAAATTTCCAGTGAGCATTTACCGGCAGGTGTGGGCCATGATATTACTTCTGCACTGATGACATCCATCTCTCTCGCTCAAAGCTGCCCCTACTGTCTCTGTGTTATCAGACTATTTATGCAACATACTGTTTTGGATGATCACAATTTTCTTCTATCAAACATCGACAGGACTAAATCCATCACCTTTCATCCCAGTCACAAACTGTCCATTCCAGTCACAAATTTCAATATACATGATGGCTTCTGGCTCCGAGTTCCACTCAGTGCACGAATTGTCCCCAAATTATGCTCCATACACATGTGTCCCTCCGTTAAAGAGATCACTTCCTTCCAACTCAGCAGCACCTGCGGCTCCACTTTTGTCTCAGCCCAACAGATATTGAAACACTCGTCTATGTCTTTGTCACATTCAGACTCGACTGTGCGAATGGACACCAGACTGACCTCCCATGCTCCACCTTCCTTTCACTTATTGATCCAAAACATTGTTGCCTTTTTCCTATGCCATACTAAGTTTCAGATCACTGGGAGACAACAATAATAATATCCTGACAATTTCAGCACATAGCCTTTGACACTAATCTGTTGCCTTACTCCAAGCCAATTTCCCAGCCCAGCCAACAGGTTGCCTCACCAATCATTGCTCTCTTTACTGATCTACATTTGATGGAGGACCCCGAAGCCTCGAGTTTATTTTTCTTCACAATGCATTTCAAAACGCGCACGACCTCCTCTAACCCTACTAATACAATTGGATACTGAGCCTCCGATAATGTGAATCTCAACGTTGTCAACCAGCCTTTTCAGAGAACAACAAAGAACAATGAATAATACAGCACAGCAACAGGCCATTCGGACTCGCAAGCCTGCGCCGATATTGATGTTTGCCTAAACTAAAACTTTCTGAACTTCCGGGGACCATATCTCTCTATTCCCATCCTATTCATGTATTTGTCAAGATGCCTCTTAAACGTCGCTATCGTAGCTGCCTCCACCACCTCCCCTGGCAGCAAGTTCCAGGCACTCACCACCCTCTGTGTAAAGAACTTGCCTCGCACATCCCCTCTAAACTTTGCCCCTCTCACGTTAAGCCTATGTCCCCTAATAACTGACTCTTCCACCCTGGGAAAAAGCTTCTGACTATCCACTCTGTCCATGCCGCTCATAACTTTGTAAACCTCAATCATGTCGCCCCTCCACCCCCGTCGTTCCACTGAAAACAATCCGAGTTTATCCAACCTCTGCTCATAGCTAATGCCCTCCAGACCAGGCTACATCCTGGTAAACCTCTTCTGTAGCCTCTGCAAAGCCTCCACGTCCTTCTGGTAGTGTGGCGACCAGAATTGCACGCAATATTCTAAGTGTAGCCTAAAAAAAGTTATGTACAGCTGCAGCATGACTTGCCAATTTTTATACTCTATGCCCCGACCGATGAAGGCAAGCATGCCATGTGCCTTCTTGACTACCTTATCCACCTGCGTTGCCACACCTGTGGACCTGTACGCCCAGATCTCTCTGCTTGTCAATACTCCTAAGGAACTGCCATTTACTGTATACTTCCCACCTGAATTAGACCGTCCAAAATGCATTACCTCACATTTGTCCGGATTATGCTTCATCTGCCAATGCTCCGCCCAAGTCTCCAACCGATCTATATCCTGCTGTATCCTCTGAGAATCCTCATCACAGTCTACAACTCCACCGACCTTTGTGGCGTCCGCAATCTTACTAATCAGTCCAGCTACATTTTCCTCCAAATCATTTCTACATACTACAAAAAGCAAAGGTCCCAGCACGGATTCCTGACCCCACTTGTCACATCCCTCCATTCAGAAAAGCACCCTTCCACTGCGACCCTCTGTCTTCTATGACCGAGCCAGTTCTGTATCCATCTTGCCAGCTCACCTCTGATCCCGTGTGACTTCACGTTTTGTATCAGTCTGCCACGAGGGACCTTGTCAAAGGCTTTACTGAAGTCCATATAGGTAACATCTACTGCCCTTTCTTCATCAACCATCTTTGTCACTTCCTCATAAAACGCAATCAAATTAGTGAGATACGACCTCCCCTTCACAAAACCATGCTGTCTCTCGCTAATAAGTTCGTTTGTTTCCAAATGGGAGTAAATCCTGTCCCGAAGAATCCTCTCTAATAATTTCCCTACCACTGACGTAAGGCTCAATGGCCTATAATTTCCTGGATTATCCTTGCTACCCTTCTTAAACAAAGGAATAACATTGGCTATTCTCCAGTCCTCTGGGACCTCACCTGTCGCCAATGAGGATGCAAAGATTTCTGTCAAGGCCCTAGCAATTTCTTCCCTTGCCTCCCTCAGTATTCTGGGGTAAATCCCATCAGGCTCTGGGGAGTTATCAACCTTAATGCTTTTCAATACACCCAACACCTCCTCCTTTTCGATAATGAGATGACTGAGACTATCTACACTCCCCTCCCCACGCTCATCATCCACCAAGTCCTTCTCTTTGGTGAATACTGATGCAAAGTACTCATTTAGTACTTCACCCATTACCTCTGGCTCCTCACTTAGATTCCCTTCTCTGTCCTTGAGTGTGCCAACCCTTTTCCTAGTTACCCTCTTGCTCTTTATATCCGAATAAAAATCCTTGGGATTTTCCTTAATCCTGTTTGCCAATGAATTTTCATGACCCCGATTAGCCCATCTCACTCTTTGCTTAAGCTCCTTCCTACTGTCTTTATATTCCTCAAGGGATTCTTCTGTTTCTAGCCTTCCAGCCCTTATGAATGCTTCCTTTTTCTTTTTGACCAGGCTCACAATATCCCGCGTTATCCAAGGTTCCCGAAACTTGCCAAACTTATCCTTCTTCCTCACTGGAACATGCTGGTCCTGAATTCTAATCAACTGACATTTGAAAGACTCCCACATGTCAGATGTTGGTTTACCCTCAAACAGCCGTGGGCACCCTGTTAAACGAGGGCTGCTGTGACACGGATTCCCTCGGATCCATGGTGTGCAGCAGAAATCTCAAAACCCTGGAGAGGTCGGCTGCGTTTGCTGAAAACGTAAAGACTCGGTGACGCAGTACTTGCACATGGGCAAATTCAGTCTCTTCAGCTGGAACATCTGCTTCTGAGACGTTCAGGCAGTTGCCCGGATTAAAGATGGTGCTGCTCAATTTATCACAGAAAATGCTTATAGCTAGATAGTTCTAACAAACTAACCTTACATTAAGTTGGATGGAAGCCCAGTAATATGTTATAGGATACTAAGTATAAACCTCAGATACATATAATATTCCAGTAACCCTATTAAGCAAAAAATATCATGATTGA
This sequence comes from Heterodontus francisci, assembly GCF_036365525.1. Classification (NCBI taxonomy): domain Eukaryota; kingdom Metazoa; phylum Chordata; class Chondrichthyes; order Heterodontiformes; family Heterodontidae; genus Heterodontus; species Heterodontus francisci. Next base: position 793,724 of record NW_027140434.1, read on the forward strand.
ATTTACATGTTCTGATACTTTAGGGAGATGGTGAATTGGCACCCCGATCGATGGAGAAGAAAATCGGACAGAGTATAAACTCTGCTGCCAATTCGTTATTGTGATTCGATTTTATGACTGACCAGGATTTGATTTCACCCAATTGCAGCGAATAGTTAGCCGCTCTCCTCCTCTGCAACTCGCTTTCTCCCCTCCTGCATACAAGCCTCTTCCATCCCCCACGCCCTCAGCCGTTCGCTCCTTCACTCCCCTGCCCGATTGCTCCTCGCTTCTCGCCATCCCGCTTCCCATGACCCCCGTTACTGCCGCTAGCTGTAGGCCACACAGCTTCTTTCTTCTCGGCCACTAGGCCTCAGGTTTGCTGGTTCACCACACGCCACCCGAAGAAGAAAAGCAGGCCGTGAAGTGATACGGGGCGAATTAGGAGCGATCGGCCGAGAGGAGGAAGTGTTGAGGCCAGAAGGGACTTGCCAGGGAGGGAGGAGAGCGGCTAGTGGGGATGGAACGAGTGACGGGGATCGAAGTCCAGCCTCAAAGTCTCCAATTCAGCCGCTCCCTCCAGCCGAATTGGGGGACTGGAGAACCAATGACACGTTACTACGCATGCGCGACGGCCAGGCGCATGCTCGAGAATAGCCCAGGTGCCGATATCTGATGATAATAAATTAAATAATAGAAAAATACTGCAGATACTTGAAATATGATATAAACTAATAAATGCTGGAAGTGCTCAGTCGGTCAGGCAGTATCTCTGGAGCAAGCAGCACAGTTAACGTCTCAGGTAAGTGACCCTTCATCAGTGGATCCGAAATGACATCATTTGCACCACTTGGTCCTGGCCCTTGCAAGACGTTTGTTGTGCATTTGCGCAGCTTGGAGCATCTGATGACCTTTGCAGATTCCTGCGTTGTCAGGAGTCAGCTTGGGAGAGATATCACCAGTGTGCTGGCACAAGCTCCTGCAAATTCAGTGGCAGGACAGCCGCTCCAATATCAGTGCCCTCTCTCAGGCCAACGTCCCCAGTGTCCAGACACTGTTCATAGTCACTCAGTTATGTTGGGCGGGCCACAAATATAACAGGCCTGACACAGGACTCCCAAAACAAGCTTTCTACTCTGCGCTTTGGCACAGCAAGAGGCTATCAGGAGAGCAGAGGAAATGCTACATTGTCTTTAAAGCCTCCGTGACAAAATATTAACTCTGCACTGTTACGTGGAAACATCTTGCCCCAGCCTGCCCGAAATGGAGAGGAAGCATCCGTGAAGGTGCCAGCCAGTTCGAAAAACGTTGACATACTCAGACAGTGACCAGGTGCAAACAGCGGAAGGAACATTTGGAAATTCGAGCATCTCATTCACTCACCTCACCAAACACAACCTGTCCCAGCTGGAGTGGGGGAAAGTCATCCTCATTCCCGAGAGACTGCCTAAGTCTTTGCTAAACACTTTCTTGAAATCCACAGCAGCAACCTCCATTGCATTCTCATCATCAACATTCTCTTTTACCTCATCTAACAATTTAATTAAATACTTAATTGAGGTGGGCATGTGTGAATGAGTTTAAAGTTGGTTATTTAAAGCCGAGATTATTCTTTCATGGGATTTGGGCATCACTGGCAGGGCCAGCATTTGTTGCCCAAGCATAATTTCCCTTAACAACCAAGGGTTTACTAGGCCGTTCCACAGGGAAGATAATAGTCAACCACGTTTCTGTGGGTCTGGAGTGACATGCATGCCAGACCTTGTAAGGACGGCAGATTTCCTTCCCTAAAGGACATTAGATGGGTTATTACTACAGTTAATGATAGTTTCATGGCACTATTACTGACACCAGCTTTCAATTCCAGATTTTACTTTTAGTTTGGATTTTTGTATTGATTAATTGAATGTAAATTCACCAGCTGTCGTGGTGGATTTTGAACTTGTGTCCCCAAGGTATTATCCTGGAAATCTGGATTACTAGCTCAGTGCCATCACTACTCCGCCACCAAGCAGTGAGAAAAATTAGCTATGCATGAACTAGTCAAAAACGATGGGAGGGACTCAAAGAAGTATTGAGCACAATACGCATTGAATACTTGGATCCTGTTCCGACTCTTTGGAAAATGAACTCAATTAATATCCATGCTCCGTTCTTTACTGTTACCCTGAATTTTATTTCCCTTACGGTATTTATGCAATTCTCTTTTGAATGTTAATATTCAATCTGAAATTAACAGCCTTTATCTGGTGCCATCAACCCACAACAACACGCTGATAAAAATTGTTTCCCCATGTAGCTCCTCAATGCGCATTTTGGATTCGGAAAGGAACATGTGTGACTTTAAAAGAGAGAACTTCTGAGAAGAATGGGTAGCCTTAACGTTTCAGGCAGCGTCCACTGCCCGTCGTCAGGAGAAATGACTCGTCCAGAAAGAAGAAATAGCTTTATATCTGGTGGAGCATGGAAATGTGCGCAGGAGGATATTGCTAATCGGATATTACGTGTTCTCGTTCTTGCTGCTATTGGTAGGCGTATTGTGTTTCGTGGTATGTCGGTTTTGCTCTTCCTTCCACAATCAATGTTCACCTTTTGCTTTCCTCATTCCATTTCTTGCCTGCAACATTGCCTTATATAATATTCATTTGCAACACATACTCCATTAAATTTACTCTGCTTGCCCGCTGTTCCGGGGGGGTGATGGAGCATACCTCCCATTCACACCAATACACATTTTTGCTGTGATTTCAGTTGAGAAATTTAGATCTGCCAGACGGTTTACATAAGAACATAAGAAATAGGAGCAGTATCAGGCCATTCATCACCTCAAGCCTGGCCGCCATTCAATAAGATCATGGATGAGCTTCCCCAGGTCCCAACTCTTCTTTTCAGTCAGCTCCGCATACCCCTCCACTCCACGAGATTTCAAAAATCTATCTACGTCCTCCTTAAATATATTTAGTGGCCTAGCCTCCACAACTCTCTGAGGTGCAGAATCCCAGAAAATCACAACCCTCTGAGAGAAGAAATTCCTTTGCATCTCAGTTTTTAATTTGTGCCCCCTTATTCTGTAATTATGACCCCGAGTTCGAGATTCCCCCACAAGTGGAGATATAGTCTGAACATCTATCCTGTAAAGCCCCGTCAAAATCTTATATGTTTCAAAAAGGTCACCTCTTATTCTTCTAAACTCCAATAAATGAAGCCCGAACCTGTTTAGCCCTTCATGATAAGACAATCACTTCATCCCAGGAATGAGCCTGGTGAACCTTTTCTGAACAGTCTCCAATGCTAGTATATCCTTCATTAAATATGGGGACCAAAATAGTACACAGTACTCCAGATGTGGCCACACCAATACCCTGGAACAAGACTTCCCTATTTTAAACTCTAAGCCCCTGGCAATAAAGGCCAACATTCCATTTGCCTTTCGAATTACTTGCTGCAGCTGCATGCAAACATTTTGTGTTTAATGTACAAGAGCACCCAGATCCCTCTGTACTGCAGTATTTTGTAGCCTTCACCATCTAAATAATAATCTGTCTTATTTTCATCCCACCAAAGTGGATGACCTCACACGTTCCCACATTGAACTCCATCTGCCAAGTTTTCTTTTTTCCCCCCACTCACTTGACCTATCTTTATCCCTTTGCAGATTCTGTGTCCTCATCACAACATGCCTTCCCACCTATTTTTGAATCATCAGCAAATTTAGATACACAACACTCTGTCCCTTCCTCCAAGTCATTGATATAGATAATAAATAGTTGATGTCCTAGGACCGATCCTTGTGGCACCCGATTAGTTACGGCTTTCCAATCTGAAAAAGACCCATTGATCGCAATGCACTGCCTTCTGTGCTGTGTGATACACAAGCAAAGCTAGGCCTACGTGCGAAATGACAGCGAATGGATTGTTCACGAAATGTTCCTGAGGAACCTTCTGCCACAGGTGATGCTAAGCTAAAGAAATGAATTGCTGATAATTGGCGCTTCTGTATAATATTTTGATGTGTATGGCTGACTGAAGACAGAGTTGCCAATGACGATTGAAATGTGCCTTTTTGGCAAGTTGGTTCAGCGCAACAAGATCCAAACTGCTCCTCCTTTATCATAAAAACTCATTTATAAAGTGGCCTTGAATCAATTGGAAGGCAAATGAACAGAACACTGGAGGTGAAGAATTCTTCTAATTCCAATGAAAAAAGGGCTAATCTGTTTAGCTGTTCTTGATAAAGACAAGGCTTCATCACAGGAAACAGCCTAGTAATTATTTTATGAACTGCCTCTAATGCTGGCATATCATTCCTTCAATATGAGGACCAACACTGTATGCAGTACTCCAGGTGTGTCCTTACCAACATCCTGTACAGTTGTAACAAGACTTCCATACTTTTAAACTCTGACCCCCTAGCAATAAAGGCCAAAATTCCACTTACCTTCCTCATTACTCGCTGATGACCTGCATGATAACTGTATTGTGTTTAATGTGCAAGAACACCCAGATCCCTCTGTACTGCAGTATTTTGTAGTCCTTCTCCATCTAAATAATAATCTGCCTTTTTACTCTTCCTACCAAATTGGATGACCTCACACTTTCCCACAATGAACACCATCTGCCAAGTTTTTTATCCACTCACTTAACATATCTACATCCCTTTGCAGCTTATTTCTGTCATCATCACAGCATGCCTTCTCACCTAAATTTGTATCGTCAGCAAATTTGGCTACACTACACTCTGTCCCTTCCTCGAAGTTATTAATATAGATAGTAAATAGTTGAAGCCCCAGGACCGATGCTTCTGGCATCCCACCAGTTATGGCTTTCCAACCAGAAGAAGACACATTCATCCTCACTCTCTGCAGACCATGTGCTAGACAATCCTCGATCCATGCCAACACATTACCCCCAATACCCTCAGCAATAACCTTTTCTGCGGCACCTTATTGAAAGCCTTCTGAAAATCCAAATGCACAACATCTACCAGTTCCCCTTTATCCACTCTGCTGGTTATATCCTCAAAGAACTTTAACAAATTAGTCGAACATGATTTGCCTTTCATAAAACTATTTTGACTGTGTGTGTTTGCATTATGTTTTTCTAAATGACCTGCTATTTCTTCCTTAATAATGGACTCGAATATTTTCCCATGTTAAGCTAACTGGTCGATATATTTGTGCTTTCTGTATCCCTCCTTTAGTGAATCGGGGCGTCACATTAGCGGTTTTCCAAACCGCTGGTACCTTACGCAATCCAGTGTGTTTTGGTATGTTATGACCAATGCATTTACTATCTCTGCAGCCACTTCTTTAAAAACCTTTGGATACAGGCCATCAAGTGCTGGCGACGTGTCTGCCTTTATTCCCATAAGTTTGGCAAGAGCCTTTTCCCTCGTGATAGAGATTATTACAAGTTCCTCCCTCCCATTTACACGTTGCTCATCTATTATTGTTGGGATGTTTATAGTGTCCTCCACCGTGAAGGCCAACACAAAATATTGATTTAAATTAGCTGCCATTTCCCTGTTCCTTGTTATTAATTCCACAGTTTCATCCACTAAGGGACCCACACTTACTTTAGCTACTCTCTTCCTTTTTAGATAACCGTAGAAACTCTTTGTGCTTGTTTTTATATTTCTTGCCAATTTACTCTTAATCAATTTTCCCCCTTTTCATTAGTCTTTAAGTGATCCGCTGATTTACAAAAAAAAAAATCCCAATCCTCTGCCCTGCCACTAACTTTCCCCACTTTGTACGCCTTTGTTTTTGAATTGATACTCTCCTGAACGTCCTTTTAGTTATCCACGGGTGGTCCATCGTTTTCATTGGGTCCTTCGTTCTGACCAGAATAAATGTTTGCTGCGTGTTATGAAATATCTGCTTAAAATGCTGCCACTGTTCATCTGCTGTCTTTTCTTTTAGTCTATGTTACCAGTCCGCATTAGACAACTCTAAGGGCAGCACAGTGGCGCAGTGGTTAGCACCGCAGCCTCACAGCTCCAGCGACCCGGGTTCAATTCCGGGTATTGCCTGTGTGGAGTTTGCAAGTTCTCCCTGTGTCTGCGTGGGTTTCTTCTGGGTGCTCCGGTTTTCTCCCACATGCTGAAGACTTGCAGGTTGATCGGTAAATTGGCCATTAGAAATTGCCTCCAGCATCGGTAGGTGGCAGGGAAAATCTAGGGACAGGTGGGGATGTGGTAGGAATATGGGATTAGTGTTGGATTAGTGTAAATGGGTGGTTGATGGTCGGCACAGACTCGGTGGGCCAGAGGGCCTGTTTCAGTGATGTATCTCTAAACTAAACTCTTTCTTCATACCTCTGTAAATGTACTTGTTTAAGTTGAAGACACTGGTTTGAGACCCGAGTTGCTCACCCTCCAACTGCATTTGAAATTGTACCATGTTATGAACACATCCCCCGAGACGATTTTTAGCTACGAGATATCTTCTTTATCCTACCTGATTGCACATTACAAATCTGAAATAGTCTGTTCCCGGGTAGATTCTGCAATGTGTAGTTCTAAGAAACAGTCCCTGATGCATTCGACAAATTCGTCTTCCTTGCCAATTTGATTTGTCCAGTCGAAATGCAGATTAAAATCACCCATGATAATTGTAGTGCTTTTCTCACACGCCTCCATCATTTCCTGATTAATACTTTGTCCTACAGAGAGGCAACTCATTGGAGACCTACAGACCACAGCCACCCGTGATTTCTTTCCTTGCTATTCCTTATTTCTACCCAAACTGTTTCTACATCACGATCTACAGCACCTATATCCTTACTCAAAACTGCACTGATCACTTCCTTTAATAGCAAAGCTACCCCACCTACTTTTACTTTCTGCGTATTCTTCCAGAACGCCGAATATCCTTGAACATTGAGGTTCCGGTCTTGGTTATCCTGCCACCACATCTCTGTGATAGCTATCAAATCATATTCATTTATTTCTATTTGTGCCATCAGCTCATCGATTTTGTTACAAATGTTACGCGCATTCAGATAAAGAGCCTTAAGCTTTGACTTTTTTTTAAAACCATTTTTACGTACTCTGGTTCTAATTTCTGCTGTACTCTTATGCTTGTATTCTGTGTCCCTTCCTGTCACATTCCGATTAATGTATGCCCTTTCACTACCATGCACCTCTGCTGTCTCGTTACGTTTCGACTTTTTAAACTTCCCTTCTATTGGACCCTCCCCCCACTATTTACTTTAAAGTCTTTTCTGGAAACCTACTTATACGATTCTCCATGATACTGGTCCCAGCATGGTTCAAATGAAGCCCATCCCAATGGAACAGCTCTCTCTTTCCACATTAATGTTGCCAGTGTCCCATAATCGGGGCCCATTTCTCCCACACCAATCTTTGAGCCATGCATCTACCTCTCTAATCTTATTTCCCCAATGCCAACTTGCACATGGCTCAAGTAGTAATCTGGAACCTTTGTGGTTCTGCTTTCTAATTTAGCCCTGAGCTGCTCATAGTCCCTCAGGAGAACCTCCTTCCTGTGCTGTTAATAGCTATGTGGACCATGACACCTGGATCCTTCACTTGCACTCCAAGATCTTCTCTAGCCCAGAAGAGATGTCCTTAACCTTGGCACCAGGCAGGTAACACAGCCTTTGGAATTTTCTATTTTGCTGCAGAGAATTGCATCTGTTCCCCTAACTATGCTATCCCCTATTACAACTACATTTCTCTGTTCTCCTCCCACTTGAATGGCGCACTGAACCAGAGGTGGCGGGACAGTGGTATACAGCAGGGAGGGAGATTCCCTGGGAGTCCTCAACATCAACTGCGGACCCCATGAAGTCTCATGGCATCAGATCAAACATGGGCAAGGTAACCTCCTACTGATTACCACCTACCGCCCTCCCTCAGCTGATGGCTCAGCACTCCACCATGTTGGACACCAGTTGGAGGAAGCACTGAAGGTGGCAAGGGAAGACAATTTACTCTGGGTGGGGGATTTCAATGTCCATCACCAAGCGTGGCTCGGCAGCACCACTACTGACAGATCTGGACGAGTTGGAAAGGACATAACTGCCAGACTGGATCTGCGGCAGGTGGTGGGGGAACCAACACGAGGGAAACACATGCTTGACCTTGTCCTCACCAATCTGCCTGCCGCAGATGCTTCTGTCCATGTTTGTATTGGTCGGAGTGACCACAGCACAGCCCTTATGGAGACGAAGTCACGCCTTCACATTGAGGAGACCGTCCATCGTGTTGTGTGGCACTATCACCGTGCTAAATGGGATTGATTTCCAACAGATCTAACAATGCAAAACTGGGCATCAATGAGGCGCTGTGGGCCATCAGCAGCAGCACAATCTGGAACCTCATGGCCCGGCATAGCCCCCACTCTACCATTACCATCAAGCCAGGAGACCAACCCTGGATCAATGAAGAGTGCAGCAGGGCATGGCAGGAGCAGCACCAGGCATACTTCAAAATGAGGTGTCAACCTGGTGAAGTTACAACACAGGACTATCTGCATGTCAAACTGCGTATGCAGCATGTGATAGAGAGAGCTAAGCGATCCCGTAACCAACGGACTAGATCTAAGCTCTGCAGTCCTGTCACATCCAGCCGTGAATGGAGTGGGACAATTAAACAACTAACTTGAGGAGGTGGCTCCACAAATATCCCCATGCTCAGTGATGGATGAGCCCAGTACATCAGTGCGAAAGATAAGGCTGAAGCATTTGAAACATTCTTCAGCCAGAAGTGTGGAGCTGATGATCGATCTCGGCCTCCTCCTGAAGTCCCCAACATCACAGATGCCAGACTTCAGCCTATTCGATTCACTCCGCGTGATATCAAGAAAGGGCGCAGTGGTTCGATTCTGGGTACTGCCTGTGTGGAGTTTGCAAGTTCTCCCTGTGTCTGCGTGGGTTTCCTCCGGGTGCTCCGGTTTCCTCCCACAAGCCAAAAGACTTGCAGGTTGATAGGTAAATTGGCGATTATAAATTGTCACTAGTTTAAGCAGGTGATAGGGACAGGTGGGGATGTTTGGTAGGAATATGGGATTAGTGTAGGATTAGTATAAATGGGTGGTTGATGGTCGGCACAGACTCGGTGGGCCGAAGGGCCTGCTTCAGTGCTGTATCTCTAATCTAATCTAAAAAAAAAAATGACTGAAGGCACTGGATATTGCAAAAGCGATGGGCCCTGACAATAATCCGGCAACAGGACTGAAAACCTGTGCTTCAGAACTTGCTGCGCCCCTAGCAAGGCTGTTCCAGTACAGCTACAACACAGACATCTACCCTGCAATGTGGAAAATTGCCCAGGTCTGCCCTGTACGCATGACAAGTCCAACCCGGCCAATTACCGCCCCATCAGCCTACTCTCAATTATCAGTAAAGTGATGGAAGGTGTCATCACCAGCACGTGCTTAGCAATAACCTGCTCAGTGACGCTCAGTTTTTGTTCCGCCAAGGCCACTCAGCTCCTTTCTTCATTACAGCCTTTGTTCAAACATAGACAAAAGAGCTGAACTCAAGAGGTGAGGTGGGAGTGACTGCCCTTGACATCAAGCCAGCATTTGAGCGATTATGGCATCAAGGATTCCTAGCAAATCTGCGGTCAATTGGGAATAAGAGGGAAATCACTCCGGTGGCTGGCGTCATACCTAGTGCAAAGGAAGATGGTTGTGGTTGTTGGAGGTCAATCATCTCAGCTCCAGGAGATCACTGCAGAGATCCTCAGGGTAGTGGCTTCAGCCCAGCCATCTTCATCTGCTTCATCAATGACCTTCCTTCAATCATAAGGTCAGAAGTGGGGATGTTCGCTGATGATTGCACAATGTTCAGCACCATTCGTGACTCCTCAGATACTGAAGCAGTCCGTGCAGAAATGCAGCAAGACCTGGACAATATCCAGTCTTGGGCTGATAAGGAGCAAGTAACATTCGTGCCACACAAGTGCCAGGCAAGGACCATCTCCAACAAGAGAGAATCTAACCATCTCCCCTTGACATTCAATGGCATTTCCATCACTGAATCCCCCACTATCAACATCCAAGGGGCTATCATTGACCAGAAACTGAACTGGAGTAGCCATATAAATACCGTGGCTACAAGAGCAGGTCAGAGGCTTGGAATCATCATGCGAGTAACTCACCTCCTGACTCCCCAAAGCCTTTCCACCATCGACAATGCACAAGTCAGGAGTGTGATGGAATACTCTCCACTTGCCTGGATGGGTGCAGCTCCAACAACACTCAAGAAGCTCAACACCATCCAGGACAAAGCAGCCCGCTTGATTGGCACACCATCGACAAATATTCACTCCCTCCACCACCGACGCACACTGGCAGCAGTGCGTACCATCTTCAAAATGCACTGCAGCAATGCACCAAGGCTCCTTCGACAGCACCTTCCAAGCACACGACCTCTACCAACTAGAAGGACAAGGGCAGCAAATACATGGGAACACCACCACAAGCAAGTCCCCCTCCAAGTCACACTCCATCCTGATTGGAACTATATCTCGCAGGTTGATAGGTTAATTGGCCATTATAAATTGCCCCAGTATAGGTAGGTGGTAGGGAAATATATAGGGACAGGTGGGGATGTGATAGGAATATGGGATTAGTGTAGGATTAGTATAAATGGGTGGTTGATGGTCGGCACAGACTCGGTGGGCCGAAGGGCCTGTTTCAGTGCTGTATCTCTAAACTAAACTAAAAAACTAAAATCCTGGAACTCCCTTCCTAACAGCACTGTGGGAAACCTAAACCAAATGGACTGCAGCGGTTCAAGAAGGCAGCTCACCACCACATTCTCAAGGGAAATTGGGGATGGGCAATAAATGCTGGTCTGGCCAGCGTCGCCCACATCCCATGAATGAATTAAATAAAACTGGCTGAGGCTCCTCCAAAGCTAAATTGTGGATCTCTATACCTGCCTCACTCACAGTCACACACTCCTGTCCCTGCCGAGGGTCCAATTTTGATGTAATTAATATAATTGGTGTGACTGTCTCCTGAAAACAGTGTCCAGATAACTCCCCCCATTTCTGATGTGTCGCAGTGTCCGCAGCTGGGACTCCAGCTCATCAACTCTGAGCTGAAGTCCCTCGAGCGGCCAACACTTGCTGCAGAAATGATCACCGTGGATCGCACCGGCGTCCACCAGATCCCACATACTGCAGCTGCAACACATCATCTGCCCAGCCATCTCTATTCTATTTAATTAATTAATTTGGATCTCAGTATTTAAAAAAATAATTATTTAAGTGAACACTCAACGTGCAATGATTCAACAAAAAATAGAGACACGGAGGAAATACCCACCTGTCAATTACCAGCTCTCCTGTGGCGTCCCATTCGATTTTTTTGGTCAAGCAGGTCCACAGTACAGAACCACTGTTTCTTTTTTTTTATCCCCGTCTCCTCGCCCCTGTTGCCGCTCTCGCTGACGCCGCTCTGGTCTTGCTTATCGGGTCTCTGAATTTAAACATTAGCCTGTAATCATTGGAAAAGAAAAACTTCCTTCTCATTTACCACTTTAATGTTAGAAGGGTTTATCAAGCTGGAAAATGGACATTTAACACAAATTTTATTAACAATCTTCCACTTTTCTCCTCACTTTTTAAGTTCAGCGATAACGACCTCCACATTCTGACAAAGAGTTTTTGCTGCTGCAATAAAGTGTCACTTGTTTCCATTTGCTCCCTGACTGTTTCTTTCCTCAGCTCCCCTGGGGGATTCAGAGGGGTTTTTGTTCATCGCTTGTCCAAATTCAGGAGTTTCCAGCTCCTCTGCATCTGCTGTCCTGGAGAAATCAACTGTATTTAAAATGTTTCCCTCTGTTTGGAGAGATGAGGAAAAGCTGTTTACATAACAGAGGGGGGAAACTAATAGGCAGAGAGTTGTTATGTTCTGGAATTCACTATCTGATGGGTTTCTCAAAGCAGATTCAATATTAACTTTCAAAAGCCAACAGGATCAAAACTTCAATTACTCTTAGATATAGTAGAAAAGATACCAGCATGGAAAGATAGGTGAGAGAGACCGATGGCATAACATTAGCGATGAAGAACTCAACACAACCTATTTAGAGAGCGTTTATGTGTGAATGATTGCATGAGTTTTATTTAATGATGTTGCTTTATTTATACATTACCTTTCATCAATCAAAATAATTTTACAAACATCAGCCAGTTTAATGTTACAACTGTTTACATAGTGGGAAAATAGCCATTTAACGCAAATTGTATTGCAATTCTTTTATTCTGCATCACAGGTTTAAATAAAGTAAATACCTCAAACTGGTGGAAACTTCCAAACTCATGAACACAGAATTTCCCATCAGCAATTGCTCAGCATCTCCATCCGCTGGTGGCCATGCCTCAGTGCACTTACTGTCTTTCTCACCATCCACGTCTGCTGGAGTTCCTGCCGCACTGCAGTTTCTGCCCCACTCTCACCATCTCCATCTACTGGTGTCCCTGTCTCACTGCAACTTCTGTTCCTTTCATCATCTCACAATCACTGTGATTTGTCGCTTTGTCCATTTTGCTCTGCGTCCAGGCTGGGTTTGGTTGAATCCAGCTGAGATTTTCAGTGATGCCTTTGTGTGAAGTCCCACCTCAATAGGCCAGTTTATTAATAAAATATAATCTCAGAATCATATTTAAATCATTTCAGGGCTCATTGCTGTGAATATAAAATACGCTTTTGGTCATGTGTGGAGGGTAGGGAATGAAATATGAATGGGATTTAGTTCCAATCTTCGAAACCTTCAGCTCTTTCTATGATTTCACTAATTTAACAATGAGATTGAGAAAGTAATTCACTGCGCTCTGCAGCCCCTGTCTGAATTTAGTCTGGGTCGCTGCGTAAATACATGTGTTGGTGCAGGAACTGAGAACCTGCAGCATCATTGATGTTTTATTTGTGATAACGTGAGGGTCAATGTTGGAGGAAAAGTACTGAATATCTGCAATTCGGCTGTAAATGATAAACACAACCAGTGTGATTCAAAACATTATAACACTGCCAGGTCTACTGAAGAGTAAAATAATTGTTTTTCTGCGATTCTCCAAGTCTGGGTCCTTGTGATTCTTTCTTCCCATTAGCTCCTTGCTTATCCGATATCTGTGGGATTATTATAGTCTCCTCCAACGTGAAGACCGATGCAAAATATTGGTTTAAATTATCTACCATTTCCCTGTTCTCTGTTTTCAACTCTCCAGTCGCATCCTCCAAGGGTGCCACACACACTTTAGCTACTCTCTTTCTTTTTATATAACCGTGGAAGCTCTTGCTGTTTGTTTTTATATTTCCTGCCAATTTGTTTTCATAATGGATTTTCTGCTTCTTTATCAGCTTCTTAGTCATCCACTGCTTGTTGCTAAAATATTCCAAATCCTCCGGCCTATCATTAGTTTTTGCTGCTTTGTATGCCTTCGTTTTTGATTGGCTGCTCTCCTTGACCGCCTTTGTAGACCACCGGCCGTTCATCCTTCTCATCAAGTCCTTCTTTTTGACCTGGATAATTTTTTTTGCTGTGCATTATGAAATATCTGTTTAAATGTCTGCCACTGCACATCCACTAACCTTCCCCTTAGTTTTTTTTCCAGCCCTCTTTAGAAAACTCTTTCTTCATACCTCCATAATTGTCTTTGTTGAAGTTGAGGTCACTAGTTTGAGACCCGAGTTGCTCGCCTTCAAACTGATTTTGAAATTCTTCCATGTTGTGCTCATTACCCCCGGATGATCCTTAACTATGATATCTCTTATTGATCCTACCTCATTACGCATTATTAGATTTAAATAGCCTATTCCCAGGTAAGTTCTGCAACGTATTGCTCTCAGTAGCAATCCCTGATGCACTCTATAAATTCGTCCTCCATCTTACCTCTGCCAATCTGATTTGTCCAGTCAGTCTGCAGATTAAAATCACCCAAGACAATTCTTACACGACTCCATTGTGTCCGTTTTAAAATTTGTCCTCCAGTGAGGCATCTCTTCAGGGGCCGATAGACGACCCCCACGAGTGAAGTCTTACCCTTGCTATTTCTTATTTCCACCCAAAATTGCATCTATATCACTGCTCACCACCGTACTATTAGCTTCTTTTTTTTAACAAAGCTACTCCACCTCCTTTTCCGTTTTTCCGATTTTTCCAGAACGTGAAATACTCGTGAATATTGAGTTCCTAGTCTTGGTCACCCGACAACCACTTTTCTATAATAGCTATCAAGTCATATTCATTTATTTATAAATGTGCCATCAAATCATCTATCTTTATATAAATGCTGTTTGCATTCAGATAAAAAGCCTTAAGCTTTGACTTTTTACCATTATTATTCATCCTGGTTCTAATTTTAGCTTCACGCTTCAGCTTATATTTTCTGTCCCTTCCTGTCACACTTTGATTACTTATCGCTTCCTCATGACCCTGCAGCTCTTCTCTCTCGCTTCTTCCTTGACTTATTTAAACTTCCCTTCAATTGAACCCTACCACGACCCTCCCCGCCCTCCACCTCCACCCCCCCTCCGCCCCCCAACTAATAATTTTAAAGTCCGATCTACAATCCGAGTTATACGATTCGCCAGGACACTGGTCCCAGATTGGTTCAAATTAAGCCTATCCTAACGGAACACCTCTCACCTTACCAGTACTGGTGCCATTGTCACATGAATCAGAACCTATTTCTCCCACAGCAATCTTGGAGCCACGTGTTTACCTCTTTAAACTTATTTTCATAATACCAATGTGCATGTGGCTCAGGTAGTAATCCGGGTACCTTTGTGGTTCTGTTTCTTAATTTAGCCCCGAGCTGCACATAGTTCATTAGCAGAACCTCTTTCCTCGGCCTACATATGTCGTCGGTACCTAAATGGATTACAACAACTGGATCCTTCCCCTCCCACTCTAAGTTCCTCTCTCGCCCAGAAGAGATGTCCTTAACATTGGAACCAGGTAGACAACACCGCCTTCAGGACTCATTGTCTTTGCTGCAGAGAACCATATCTATTGCCCTAACAATGCTACCCCCTATTACTACTATATTTCTCTTCTCACCCCTCACTTGAATGGCGCTCCGAACAACTGTGATGTGCTCAGTTCATTCATCCTCCCTGCAGTCTGCGCCCTCGTCCACACTGGGAACAAGAACCTCTTACCTATTGAAACAGGGGACTGGCAAAGTCTCCTCCAAAGCTAAACTCGGGATTAGCATACCTACCTCAATCGCAGTCACACCCTCATGTCCCTGACCATGGTCCAAGTTTGATTTAATTAATCTAAGAGTGTGACTGTCTCCTGAAATACTGTGTCCAGGTAACTCTTCCCCTCCCTGATGAGTCGCACAGACCGCAGCTCGGACTCCAGCTCATCAAATCTGAGTCGGAAGTACCTCGAGCAGCTAAGACTTGCTGAAGATGTGGTCACCGTGGATCGCACCAGCGTCCACCAACTCCCACATACTACAGCTGCAACAGTAACACATTGCCTTCCCAGCCATTTCTATTCTATTTAATTAATTAATTTGGATGTTAAATATTATAAAAGTGAATTTCTTACCTGTACTCTTCAGCTGTAATAATTTCTTGATTTAAACCACTTGACTAATCAAAAGAGACACCATCAAGATACCCACCAATCACCTACCTGTTTTCCTGAGATGTCACACCTCGGCTCTGACAGGTGGAGAGAGGTAGAAGGGATTCTCTGCCGCCGCTTTTTATCTCCCACCGCCGCTGCCCTTCTCACACAGGTCCGCTCTCCATGTCGTTCTCCCGACTGAGTAACGATTATGCTCTGCTGATGAATAACTAAAATATTAAGAATTAAAGTGCAAAAACACTTTAATTTCTGATCAGATTCTCCTGCTCTCCCAACATACTCCGGAATCCACAGGGATAGTGTGGCACAGTAAAACAACAATATATTGTATCGAGGAATTGGTGCACATTTCGTACTTGAAATACAATATAGGCATTAATATTGACAAAGGCACAAATTCCAGCTAAAACATTGAATAAATGTGTTATTATTATTTTACGTTATTTCCATTGTACATCAACACAGACTTTATAAACTGCAGCAATTTGTCCACATTAACTATATGGCAGTGGCGGAAGCAGTTACAAGAAATGCAGATTAAAGAGACAGATTTGTTATTGGTCACCCGATGTATTCTAAACCTTCTTTAATAGGAGATGAAAATGTGAGGCGGTTACAAAAGGACCTTTGCATAAACTCTTCATTAATAAACAATGGTTTTAATCTCTGCAACAGTGTTGGTAATTGCATGTGGAGTAATATATCTCAGTATTTGTATCGACAGAGAAATGGTCCGAAATCAATTCTGTTTGGAATTTTAATTAAACAGAAAACACACATTGTCAGACAAAATATAGAGAAAAAACAAATCTAATTATTTCAACACAAAGTAAAATGACGGTTGATTAAAACAAAGTGATGTTTATATAGTAAATCATACCTTCATAATTTCCTTTGTTCAAAATTAACACCCTGGCTTCAGGTTGAACTACTTCACTTTCAAACATAACGTAAAATTCTATCATATATGGTCACTCATCCCGGAAGCATCTTTACCAACAAGATGATTAATTAGCCCTTTCTCGTTACCTAATACTGATCTATAATAACCTGTTCTCTAGTCTGTTCCTCAACATATTGCTCTAGAAAACCATTCCTCACACTCCAACGTCTCGTCCTCCACAGCATTCGTGTTCATTAGATTTACCCTGTATATCTGCAGATTGAAAACACCCATAATCACTCTATTACACATGCTACATGTTTCTAATCTCCTGATTAATACATTGCCCCACTCTGTCACTACTGCTTGTTGGCCGATCAGCAACTCCTGCCAATGTTTGCTGCCACTTGCTGTTTCGTAGCTCCACCCAAACAACACATTTTTTTCTTACAATCTGAGATCATCCCGTACTTTTGCTTTAATCCCATCCCTTATTATAAGCGCTAAACCACCTTCTTTTCCTGCCTTCCTTTCCTTTCTAAATGTTGAATCTCTTTGAATCTTCAGTTCCCAGTCTTTGTCACGCTACTGTCAAGTTTCCGTCATGACAATGAGATCATACCCATTAACCTCTATCTGTGCCTTTAAATAACCTACCTTGTTTCGAATGCTCCATGCATTCAGGTACAGTGCTCTTAACCTTGTCTTCTTAATATTATTCTGCATTCTAAACCTAGTTGAGGCTTGCCTTTATTTCGCCTACCTTCTAATGCTGCTGTCTACTTTTATACCTCCTGTTTTAAGCTCTGCATCCTTCCAATTTGAGCCATACCTCGGTTCCCATCCCACTGACAAGATTGTTCAAACCCTCTCCAGCAGCACTGTCCAATCTCCCTATGAGGATATTAGTTCCAGTCCTGTGAAGCTGTAGACCCATTAATATGCCACTCGAGGGCCTCAGTTGGCCTCTGGGTGTGAAGGTATCATTTGGCCTATCCAGCTCCCAGGAGAATCAGAACCTGCAATCCTGGTGTCAGGTTCTGTGGGAAATGATTCTGCCTTGATTCTCCAAGCTTGCACTGCAAATCACGACTTCGGGAGGAGAACAGGTTCCAGCAAAATGAGTCTGATTCCAACCTAATTTCCTGATTGGTTTTGTGTCATTCTCTCACCATTTCCACTGGAATTCCACTCTTTGGCAGTGACTCTGGCCTGGGAATTAAACCCAACCCCGTTTTGTGATCCTGACCCCTGCGCAGGAACCTGTTGTAAATTATAGGTATATAGAACATAGAACATTACAGCGCAGTACAGGCCCTTCAGCCCTCGATGTTGCGCCGACCTGTGATACCATCTGACCTACACTATTCCATTTTCATCCATATGTCGATCCAATGACCACTTAAATGCCCTTAAAGTTGGCGAGTCTACCACTGTTGAAGACAGGGCGTTCCACGCCCCTACTACTCTCTGAGTAAATAAACTACCTCTGACATCTGTCCGATATCTATCACCCCTCAACTTAAAGCTATGTCCCCTCGTGTTTGCCATCACCATCTGAGGAAAAAGACTCTCACTATCCACCCTATCTAACCCTCTGATTATCTTATCTGTCTCTATTAAGTCACCTCTCCTCCTCCTTCTCTCTAACGAAAACAACCTCAAGTCCCTCAGCCTTTCCTCGTAAGACCTTCCCTCCTCCATACCAGGCAACATCCTCGTAAATCTCCTCTGCACCTATTACAAAGCTTCCACATCCTTCCTATAATGCGGTGACCAGAACTGCACGCAATACTCCAGGTGCGGCCGCACCAGAGTTCTGTACAGCTGCAGCATGACCTCGTGGCTCCTAAACTGGATCCCCCTACTAATAAAAGCGAACACACCATATGCCTTCTTAACAGCTCTATTAACCTGGGTGGCAACTTTCAGGGATTTATGTACCTGGACACTAAGATCTCTCTGCTCATCTACACTGCCATGAATCTTCCCATTAGCCCAGTATTTTGCAATCCTGTTACTCCTTCCGAAGTGAATCACCTCACACTTTTCCGCATTAAACTCCATTTGCTTATCTCTCAGCCCAGCTCTGCAGCCTATCTATGTCCCTCTGCAACCTACAACATCCTTCGGCACTATCCACAACTCCACCGACCTTCGTATCATCCGCAAATGTACTAACCCACCCTTCCACATCCTCATCCAGGTCATTTATAAAAATGACAAACAGCAGTGGCCCCAAAACAGATCCTTGCGGTACACCACTAGAAACTATACTCCAGGATGAACATTTACCATCAACCACCACCAATTTCTGATCCAAAGCACTAAATCACCTTCAACCCTATACTTCTGTATTTTCTGCAATAGCCTACCATGGGGAACCTTATCAAACGCCTTACTTAAATCCATATACACCACATCCACTGCTTTACACTCATCCACCTGTTTGGTCACCTTCTCGAAAAACTCAATAAGAGTTGTGAGGCACGACCTACCCGTCACAAAACCGTGCTGACTATCGCTAATGAACTTATTCTTTTCAAGATGATGATAAATCCTGTCTCTTCTAACCTTTTCCAACATTTTACCCACAACCGAAGTAAGGCTCACAGGTCTATAATTACCAAGGCTGTCTCTACTCCCCTTCTTGAACAAGGGGACAACATTTGCTATCCTCCAGTCTTCCGGCACTATTCCTGTCGACAATGACGACTTAAAAATCAAGGACAAAGGCTCTGCAAACTCCTCCCTGGCTTCCCAGAGAATCCTAGGATAAATCCCATCTGGCCCAGGGGACTTATCTATTTTCACACTTTCCAAAATTGCTAACACCTCCTCCTTGTGAACCTCAATCCCAACTAGCCTAGTAGTCTGTATCTCAGTATTCTCCTCGGCAACATTTTCTTTCTCCACTGTAAATACTGACGGAAAATATTCATTTAACACTTCCCCTATCTCCTCCGATTCCACACACAACTTCCCACTACTATCCTTGACTGGCCCTAACCTATCACTCGTCATTCTTTTATTCCTGATATACCGATAGAAAGCCTTCGGGTTTTCTTTGATCCTATCCGCCAATGACTTCTCGTGTCCTCTCCTTGCTCTTCTTATCTCTCCCTTTAGATCCTTCCTGGCTAGCTTGTAACTCTCAAGCGCCCTAACTGAGCCTTCACGTCTCATCCTAACATAAGCCTTCTTCTTCCTCTTGACAAGCACTTCAACTTCTTTAGTAAGCCACGGCTCCCTCGCTCGACAACTTCCTCCCTGCCTGACAGGTACATACTTATCAAGGACACGCAGTAGCTGCTCCTTGAATAAGCTCCACATTTCGATTGTGCCCATCCCCTGCAGTTTCCTTCCCCATCCTACACATCCTAAATCTTGCCAAATCTTATCATAAGTTCCTTTCCCCCAGCAATAATTCTTGCCCTGCGGTATATGCCTGTCCCTGCCCATCGCTAAGGTAAACCTAACCGAATTGTGATCACTATCACCAAAGTGCTCACCAACTTCGAAATCTAACACCTGGCCGTGTTCATTATCCCGATCCAAATCCAATGTGGCATCGCCCCTGTTTGGCCTGTCTACATGCTGTGTCAGAAAACCCTCCTGCACACACTGGATAAAAACAGACCCATCTAAAGTACTCGAACTATAGTATTTCCAGTCAATATTTGGAAAGTTAAAGTCCCCCATAACCACTACCCTGTTACTCTCGCTCCTGTCAAGAATCATCTTTGCTATCCTTTCCTCTAGATCTCTGGAACTATTTGGAGGTCTATAGAAAACTCCCAACAGGGTGATCTCTCCTCTCCTGTTTCTAACCTCGGTCCAGACTACCTCAGTAGACGAGTCCTCAAACGTCCTTTCTGCCGCTGTAATACTTTCCTTGATTAACAATGCCACATCCCTCCCTCTCTTACCATCTTCTCTGTTCTTAGTGAAACATCTAAATCCCGGAACCCGCAACATCCATTCCTGTCCCTGCTCCCTGTATATGGACCTCGGGTGTAAACAATGGGATATTACACACTCAAACAATATCTCTGGAAGACTGTATGGGATAAGCAGTGCTTCATTTGCTTAGAATACGGGGACCATTCTTTGTTCCCTTCCTTCACATTTTTTCCCGATAGTTTGCTGACTGTGCTGCTGCTTTTTACTTATTTTGCCTTGAACTGGATAATTTCATCAACTTTTTCTCTCAATATAATCCGTCCTTGGGCTTCTCATGGCCATCTCTGACACTTCCCTTGCCTTCTTTGACCATACTGCCTCTATTTCATGGGTTGGCTATACACGATTATCTACTTTAATCCCGCCAACTCCCACAACTACCTTGATTATCTTTCATCCACCCCACTTCCTAGAAAGATTCCGTGCCATTCTCCCAGTTTCTCCATCTCTATTCCATCTGTTCCGATGATGCGCCCCTTCACACCAGTGCTTCAGAAATGTCGTCATTATCCGTCATCCAAAGATTACGCCACTGTGGTTAACAAGACCTTACATCATGTCTATCGTATTTTCCGTGTTACTGCCTTCACCCATTCCCCTCCCAGCAAAAACCATCATAATGTTCCCCCTGTCCACACTTTCCACCCCACTCGCCTCCACAATGAACACACCATCCTCCAACATTTCCACCATATCCAGTTAAGTCCAGCACTAAACATATATTTGGCTCCTTTTCTGCCACCCTGTTCCCTGCACCCTGGTCCACTCCTCTATTACCCACAATGTCAGGTAATTTTCCCTGTCACATTTCCATGCAAGGGCAGGAGAGGTATCCAGGGCCCCAAACAATCCTTCCCAGAGAAACAATTTGCTGTACTATTTTCCATTTAGTAATCGTATTCAGTACGCATGGTGAAATCTGCTGGACATTGGGACAGGAGCAAATGCAGATTGGGTGATTGCATTGCATGACTCGTCCATTCAGTCTGCAAAATGTAACCCTGAGCTTCCAGTCACTTATCATTTTAATTTTACATCCTACTCCACTCTGATCTCTCTACCGCTAACCCCCTATCCTCTTTCATTGCAGCTCAATTTCGAATAGGTGTTTTATTGCATCTCGGGTTCAACACTTAGATTAAAATATTCAGATAATAAACATTGCTTCCATTTTCTCGGACAGCCTGTGCTGTTACTGGGGGATGGTTACACCAGAGTCAGTCAGAGTGGATGTGGTGCAGGGTTTCCCAATTCATACACAGCTGGTGGGTTTACTCACCATTCTGAGTCACTTTTCCAGGCTCGTCTTTGCCAGATTTTCCAGGTTCCACCCTCCTTCTGTAATCTGCTGTAGCCATTTAAACAACCCACTTTTTAATCCTCTCCTGTTTCTTTGTCCCATTCGCCATATTTTTTTGTCTTTGTATCATTCCTGCCCTGCAACTGATCACAGATCTTCCCCATTGTTAGTTCCCCCCATACCAGACTTTTCACAGACTCTATCATTGCTTTAAAACTGTTAATCTTTAATATCGCCCAGTACTGGAGAAAACCTATCAGATTGAATCGTTAACACCCTTGCTGTATCCACAGATGGTGTCTGCCCTGCTGAGTGTTTTCTTTAATTCTGCCACGGGATGTGTGTGCTGCTGGTAAGGCCAGTATTGGCTGGCTATCCCTTATTTCCCTCGACAACTGAGTTATTTGCCAGACCAGTTCAGAGGGCAGCTAAGAGTCAACCACATTGTGCTTGGACTGGAGTTAAAGGTAGTCCAGGCCAAGTAAGGATATCAGATTTCCTTCCCTACAGGACATTAGTGAAGCAGGTAAGTTTTGACAATATAAATGCGAGTACCACCATTACTGAGACTAACTTTCAATTCCTGCCTTTTGTTGACTTGCTGACTTTATTAATTATATTGAATCTAAATTCCACCAACTGCCAAGGTGGGATTTGAATCCGTGACCCCGGGGCATTAGCTTGGTCCTCTTGATTACTAGCTTAGTGGCACGACAACACATTTTCCTCTTCAACATTGTCCTATTTTCAATCAGATTTACAGCAGTGTCAATATTTTGTTTTTACTTTGGTATAGATATTAAAGAATGAATGACATACTTGGGGATAGGTGTTCCTGAGTTTTAACTGCACGCACTAACTTTTTAATCCTTGACACGTACCCCGCCTGATGTCACACTAACAGGCTTTGCTTCCAATTGGGTAGGAAGAAGTGTCGACCAGATCTTAGGATCAGTGCTGTCCAAATACTGACCCCGGGGTATGGGAAGAGCTGCCTGACATTGGGGTCTCCAAAGGCTAACACGAGAGCGAGAGAGTGTCTTGAAATGTCCGATCACTGGGTTCCCAATCCTGAAAGCAGGGGATGGGACTCGTATCCTGAAGTGTGATCTCAGGCCAGGGAAGGATGGGTCCTGGAGAGTATGTTATCCAAGAGACGACGACCGGTCTGATCAAGGAAGAGGGGTCCAATCCTGGAGGGAATTCTGATCCTGCAAGTGCGGGTCTAATTCCGGGAGTGCGGTCTAATCTCGCCGTTCGGGGTCCAGTTCTGGTGGGGGATGGTTAGAATGGCCAAACCTTGCTTTATTTTTCCATGACATGCAAATGTTCCCTATGATAACAGGGAAAGCGGGCCGGCCAGAGTTAAACCTGTCAAACACATAAAATCAGAAATTTCCAGCATCAGTAAAATATTCCAATTGCTAACCTGCCTCCTTGGAACGTGGGTCTGCCCATCCCCTGTCACAGCTCCATTAAAACCAGAAATGGACGGGTCAGAGGTAGGTTGTGGGATTTTTAAAATTTTAACCTCTAACGCATCAGCAACTCACCTATTTGACGTGATAAAAACCTGCCCTTACTGTCGGTAAAATGTTGATCCTTAATTTCCAGTCATTATTCCCTTTTCTCCCTTCCAGTTAATTTACTCGCGATTGTTATCCTGGCTCAGGGAAAATGCGGCCTCTTCACCTGCACAACTCGTTACCTGGTGGCTATGGCAACGGCAGATCTACTGGTCATTATCACTGAGGTCATACTGTTAAGGATCAGTACATCGTATTTCCCAGGTTCCTTTCTGAAAATCACCCCTGTGTGTAGTGTTAACATTGTCCTGGTTTGTGCAGCCGCACACTGTTCTGTCTGGTTCACTATCACGTTCACCTGTGATAAATTTGCGGCTATTTGTTGCCAGAAGCTGAAAACAAAGTATTGCACTGAGAAAACTGCAGCTGTGGTTCTAGCAACAACCTGCATTCTGCTCTGTTCACAAAACATCCCCTACAACTTTATGCTTGGACCTATATGGATAATGGACAATGTACCATGGTTTTGTGTTATCAAAGCAAGCTATTATACTGATAATGGATGTGTGGGATTTGACTGGTTTAATAAGATTTTAACCCCATTGCTCCCATTCGCTTCAATTCTGTTGCTCAACGCTCTGACAGTCAGACACATTTTAGTGGCCAGTCGAGTCCGTAAGGGACTGAGGGGTCAAAACAACAGAGAGAATCGCAGTGACCCAGAGATGGAGAACAGAAGGAAGTCTGTGATTTTACTCTTCTCCATATCAGGCAGCCTCATACTTCTATGGTTGGTGCATGTTATACATTTCTTATATTATAACATCACAGTATCTGATCCCAGGGATTACAACAGTTCTGAATCTATATTTCAACAAGTCGGATGGATGTTGCGGATTTTAAGTTGCTGCACAAACACATTTATTTATGGGGTGACTCAGTCCAAGTTCAGAGAGCAGTTCAAGAGCACGGTGAAATATCCAGTTACATCAATTATTCCACTAATGAATAAACAATACAACTGAGAGCAGTCCAAGGCGGGTCCAAGTATTTCCAGTACATGAATGGAATATTTATCCACAATGGGAAAGATGTGACTGACAGCGGGTTGACCCACAATACATTGGTGGGTTGGGGTCATGAAGAGACACACGCCAAAGAGCAGTGCAGCAGCAGAGAAGAGATGACAGACAGCTCGATGACTGAAAAACCACTGGTGTTGGGGTTGTCACACACACCAAAGGGCAGCTGGGCACTGTGCCAGAAGTAAACATTTGGATTCTGGAAATACACTGACTGGGTTTGGCAAGGTGGATGGTTGCACATGACAAATAACAATATGCTGGCGGGCAAGAATTCACCTTCGGAGCACTGGACAGAAAAGGAGGAAGATAGAAAGCCAGAATTCCCTCTGTAGAATATGAAGAGAAATAGCAATCACAGTCTCCCCTCAACTGCCACTAGTTCCATTCACAGTTCATCAGTGCTGCTCAGAAAACAAAACTTGGTCGGAGACCAGCAATATGCTGCTGATGGTGGGAAGCTTTCTCTCTCTCTCTCTCTCTCTCTCTCTCTCTCTCTCTCTCTCTCTCTCTCTCTTATCGGAGTGCTGAATCTCGGAGATTGGTAGTGGCTGGAAGAGATTCCATAGATAGACAGGATGAAGGTCTCGAGTAGGAAACAGAGATAGGGATGGTTGTAGCGTTTGTACATTTTAAAGGGATAGGGAGGGTTGTAGGGGCTTGAGGAAGTTAGACAGATTGGGTGGGCTGGAGGGTTGGAGGATTTTACTGAGGTAAGGGGGTGGGGGGCTGTACTGGCTTGAGGTGGTAGCGAAGATAGGGGGAGTTGCAGAGCTGGAGCAGGATACAGGGATAGGGCGGGTTGCAGGGCTGGACGAAGTTTCAGCAATAGCGACTGTAATAGGGGTTGCAGGAGGTGCTACAGTTGGGGAGTATTGCTGGGGCATGTGCAGGATCCAGAAATAGGGAGGGGTGAAGAGCCTGAGGAGGTTACAGTGATGGGGATGAGGTCATGGAAGGATCTGAACACAAGGATGAATATTTCTTTTTTTAAAAATCATGTTGTTGTACCAGGGTCGAATGTCGGTCAGCAAACACGAAGGATGTGGGTGAACGGGACCTAATCCTAGTTAAGAGATGGGACAGCAGGGAGTTGGATATACTGAACTTTATGGAGAGTGAAAATAGGGAGGCCAGTAAGGAGAGTATTTGATTTATCAAGTTTTAGATAACAAAGTCATGGCTGATGGTTTCCACCGTAGATGAGCTGAGACAATGGAGAATATGGACATTATTCACCCTCCCGCTCACATTCAGTGGCACTGTTAGATTGAGATCGCACATTAACCCATTCATAAACCACACTTACTTACTCTCAGATCATAAGTACATACTGCAGTGTCATTCGCCACTCCATGAAAGAATAAAGCTGTTTTCAAAATATTTTCTGTGTAGATTGATTCACAGCATGTGCTTCCCATTTGCAACTATGGCATTAATTACCGATCCTTAATTGCCCCTTGAGAAGATAATGCCCAGCCTTCTGGCTTCAACTAGCTGCTCTTCCCCCGGCAATGGAGCTCCCACAGATGCTACCTTTGAGTGAGTTCCAGGATCTGGCTCAGTTGTACAGCTCTCCATGGTAGAATAGCCTGCCAACAAACTGTCTTTTTTTTCTCAGGTGTAAACTGGGCCACTTGGATGAGGGAGTCTGAGGAATTGCCAGAAAGAAATGTAACATATTTTCTTTCATAACTATTTTAATCAAATAAAACAATCTGCTTGCTGCAGCTAGAAAGCCACAAATTCCTCCTGGCGCTGTTGGAGAAGACGGATAACTTTGGCTCAACCCTGTCTCTTCCCGGATTCGCTTTGCCAACAATAACGGCCGTAGCCTGTCTTGTTGTCCATCAGCGGCCGCCATCTTTGTGAGAGGCAAAGACAAAAAAAAGGCAACAAGTGAACTTCAAATGGGCCAGAATAAAATACTGACCATTCCCAATGAATGACAGAAAACTGAAAGTTTTAAAACTAATAATATTTTTGGAGCCACATGGGTTACACATTTACCTCAAACCCCGCTCAATGTGACATACACACAAGTACAAACGCGCAGTCACATTCATAAACACCATCTCAAACACACACACACACACACACATACTAATTAAAACTCACCATGTCATTCTCACGAGCAGTTAGACACCGGCAGTAAATGCTGGTCTAGCTAGCCACGCCTCAGCCCATTAAAGAATAAAATCAAAGCACACTCACATTCACACACACAAACACTCACAAAGACACACACACAACCACACACACATAAATACACATGCACGCACCCCCACCCTACCCTCCCCCCCCCCCCCACACCCACACACACAATCCAGAGTGAGTCTTGTGGCAGTAGGAACTGACTTCTCGTGGAAAAAACTGCTGCTGAGAAGAGAATGAGGGGAAATGAGGAGGAGAGGATGTTGGCGTTAATGCAATAATCGTAGGTAGCAGAAAAATCTACTGTGAGACTGCAAGTACTTACAAAAAAATGATTGTTCATCATTCCTTGCACGTAATAACGGGATCTAATCAGCTCAGTTTAATGTTCTTGCTACTGATATACATATAATTAGCTGGAGGCCGTTCAGCCCTCAAGTATGAAGTGCCACTCAGTCACATCATGGCAGATCTGACTCTGAACTCCATAATCCACCTGAGAGTTCATATTCCTCAATCCACTTGGTGGGGAAAAAATCTACCTACCACAGGTTTAAAGTTATTTATTAGGCTCCAGCATTTCCTGATTTTATTTCATGGGAGAGAGTTCCACTCAAGCAATATTCTCAATGCGATGCACTGTTTCCTGTCTTCCACCATCAATGGCCTGCCTTCTGCTTTAAAGGTTTGCCCTTGAATCTAACACCAGCAGGAAAAGGCTAATGTCCACACAATTCTTATCAATTCCTTTTATATCTGAAAATCTTTAATCAAAACCTACGCTGCAGCCCTTCCTACCTCTGTAAATCAATTCACTCCAACAACCCTCCCTATGCCTGCAATCTCCTCCACTACTACAACTCTCCCTATCGCAGTAATCTCTTCCACTTCCACAGTGCTCCCTATGTCTGTAATATCCTCCAACCCTGAAACGCTCCCTATCTCTGTAATTTGCTGAGGCCCTGAGCTCTGGAATTCCCTCCAGATCCGACAACTCTCCATATCTCTGAAAACTACTCCAGCCCCTGCACTCTCCATATCTCTGCAAATTCCTGAAACCCCTCCAATCCTACCAATTTCTGTAAGATCCTCCAGCCCCCTAAAGCCCTCCCTTTCTCTGTAACCTCCTCCAGACGCTACATCCATCTCGATTTCTGTAATCTCATCAGCCCTGAAAAAATAATCCTACCTCTGTCAGATGAACCAGCCTCGGTAAACCTCCCTATCGCTTCAATAACGTCTGAAACCGCTAACCCTGACTATGTCTCTGACCTCCTCCAGTCCCTACAGCTGATCCCTGTCTTGGTAACATCCTCTAGATAATACAAACCTCCCTATTGCTGGAACATCCTTTAATCCCTACAAGGCTTCACCGTATCTGTAACCTCCTCAAGTTTCCACAAACCTTACTATCCCTGTAATCTCCAGTAGCCCCGACAACCCTCACTACTTCTGAAAACTCCTCCAGCCCCTACAAACCTCCCTATCTCGGTAGGCTCCACCAGCCCCTAAACCCTCATGAATCTCTACCTACTCCAAGACCTATAACCGTCATAACCCGATAACCTCCACCTGACCCTGCAGCTCTCTGAATCTCTGTAAACTCTTCCAACGCCTTCCCAGCTATGCATAATCCTCCAGCCCCTGAGAACCTCCCTATCTCTGTAAACTCCTGCAGCCACTCAACCCTCCCTGTCTCTGTAACCTGTCCAGCCACAAAAAACTTCCCTATCTCTGGAGCATCCTCCAGCCTTCAAAAGGAGTCAACCGTTTTAATGGCCGCATCAGGGCAAAATAAATTAATAAATAAATAAATAAACGATGCAGACATTTGAAAAGTATTGCAGGGTATGTTGGCGGGGAAGCTTAAGATAGGAATTCCAGAGCTCAGGGCGTCAGCAACTGAAGACACGACCGCCAATTGTGGAGCGATGTAAATCAGGGACGAAAATGGTCTTAACTAGATGGTCACAGAGATCTTGAAGGAATTGTAGGGCTGCATGAAAGTCTACAGAGACAGGGCTGGATTGGACTGCAGAGATAGGCTGAGTTTACTTCTGGCCGAGGTTTCAGAGACAGGGATGCTTATAGGACTAGGTGAAGTTACAGAGATAAGGAGGGCTGTAGATTCTGCAGAACGTTACAGAGATAGTGAGCAGTGTGGGACTGGAGGCTGTTACAGAAATAGGGAGGGTTGTAGTTGCTGAAGCAGGTCACAGAGATAGGGAAAGGAGTGAGGGCCAGGGAGGGATTTGAAGGAAGAGGATTTTTTTAATACCAGAGTTGCTGGACTAGCAGCAAATGTGAATCATCAAGCACAAGAAGTGACAGGTGAATAGGACTTGGTGCGAGTTAGGATTCAGGACATCCTGAATGTTTCATTGTACGTTAGATAACGTTCCTCTCCACAGTACCGGTGATCAGCCTGCATATGTTCATCACAGTAGGCGTCCTCGTGTTTTATATTGTCTGAATACCTTTCATGCCAAGCCAAATGAAAGCATTTATAACATGGTATAGTATTGCATCGGGGAACAATCAGAGAAAAAAATGAACGCAGAGCTTGCTCGATTGCTGCACACGCTGGCCAACATAAGCTCCCACTCATTCCCGTGGTTTCGAGAACTGTCTTCTCTCCGCAATTTTCAAGGGGTACTATCTGGCTTCAAGAAAATGGTTTGGAAACAAAGGAAAGTGCAAATATTCGCAGAATAGAAGGAGGCCATTCGACTCATCATCCTTGTGCTGGATCTATCCAGTCTAATCCCGCTTTTCAGTGTTTGGGTGCAGCTGAGAGAGTCTCTGTGTCACCGAGGGTAATTCATGGGCTCTTGTTGTGCGATGTTGTTTTACAATGACTTTTAATCAATTTGCTCTCTGTCCCTTTTGCTCTAAGGAATTTTCATTCTGAAAACTGCATCATGAAGATCGGGTAAGTTTGCGACGAGAAATCATTGGACAGGAACTTCCTCCAGAGGGGACAGACTGAGGCCTTGTCCACAGGCTGCACTCAATGGGACCAAGTGAGTTGTGTCTGTTTATTAGACCGAGGTTTAATTTCCTCTCTGGGGCCCTGGGTTAACCAGTTCCTGCTCAATTGGGGCCCTGGAGTTTTAGATAGGTTGAAAGCCTGGGGTTGAAGGAACAGCCCCAGGAGGAATTCCCATTTG
Source organism: Heterodontus francisci (assembly GCF_036365525.1). NCBI lineage: Eukaryota > Metazoa > Chordata > Chondrichthyes > Heterodontiformes > Heterodontidae > Heterodontus > Heterodontus francisci. The sequence continues at coordinate 823,366 of NW_027140434.1, forward strand.
CCACTTGCTCTTTCCAGTGCTGTCTGTGAGGTTTGTTGGTGCCCATTTTAATTCATTTTACAGTAGTGCTGAGGTTCGCATCCCTCCATCTCCGCATTCTTTTCCTTTGTCTCTATCTTGCCCATGCTTTCTCTTCTCTGTCTCGGTTTCACACTCCTCTTCTCCATTTAAACCTTTAATAAATTAATAAAAAAACACACACAGCAATGTCGTTATTTGAAATGGTGAGACAAAATCAACAGCTTGTTCCCAGTTTAAAGAGGGAGTTTTGCCCTTTCTGGGGACTGAAATCTGGCTATTTTCACATTGCTGCTTGTGGAGTCTTGCTGTGCTTCAGGCGCCCTGCAGCATTACATACATGACACCAATGAGGACACTTTAAAATTCAGTTCCTGAGGTTCTGAGTGTGGGTTACTCTGTGTTTTCTCTCCATCTTCCTCTGCTTTTCTCTCCCCCGCACTTTCTCTATTTTAACCATGAATCAATAGGTGCCACAATGTGAGGTATGGTTATTTTAAATGGCGATAGAAATACTTCTCAGGACAGTTCAATCCAGATTAAATCCCAGATCGAGCGAAGAAGAAATAAATGTGGATGGAGTGCGGGGGTGCGGGGGAGGGGGGGCGGGTGGCAGAGCAGGGAAAAAAGACAGGGAGAAGGGTGTTTGAGATTTTCAAACTGCAGGAATGTTCCTCCCTCTGGGATCTCGAAACGTACATCACGAAAAACAGATTATCTGCATCTGATCATATTGCTGCCTGTGGGATCTTGCTGTGCAAAGATTGTCTGCTGGTTTCCTACATTGCAACAGTGATGGCCACTTTCAAGAAATAATTCATTGAGTGTCAACTGCTCCCGAGGGCCAATAATTACAAGAGCTGAACGTGAAGCTGTATAAAGACTTGTTCTAAGTTTAAAGGTGGAGTTCAGCATTTTCTGAGAACTGTGATGGGATATCTCGCTATAATTACATTGTGGGATCCTGCTGTGCATACATTCCCTACATCAATTCCTACATTGCAACAGATGGAGAGAAAAAGAGGGAGAGTGAGAAATAGCTGTAGGTGGCAGGTTAAACGCAGAGACAGGCGAAGTGTGGGTGAGGAAGGGAAGGCAGAGAAAGATGGAGAGAGACAGAGAGAGAGAGGCAGCTAGGGTGTGGGTGAGGGAGGGAAGGCAGAGAAAGATGGAGGAAGAGAGAGAGATTGAGAGAGAGAGAGAGTGAGAGATAAGGAACCCACAATCAAAACTTTGCTAAACTGAATACTGCTGCGTCACCATTGCTGGGACATTAGTGTGCACAGCTTGCCTGCAGAATTCCCTGCCTTTTAACAGTGACTGAATTTTAGAAGTGAGTTCATTGTGTGTAAAGTTCTCCAGAAGGCCTGGGAGTAAAGTCCTGAGCGTGAAGCCGGTATAATTCCCGAATAATGCTGGTGATTTGGGCAGTGCCATGAATTTGAGCGTTAAATGAAATGTGCAGCAGTCATTTGAATTGAGAGTGAGGTTCTGAGAGTAGATTTCTCTGTCTCTTTCCCTGTCTCTCCATCTGTCTTTCTGAATGTGATTAACAAGATGGAGAGAGGCGCAGGGGAGTGAGGGAAGCATGTAGAGAATCAGAGGGGGAGAGCAGGGGTAGAGGAGAGGCAGAAACAGATGGAGAGCGACACACAGCGAAATAGAGGGAGAGCGAGAGAGAGAGGGAGAGAGACAACAGGAAATGACAGGGTAAACACATGCACAATTCCCATTCTTCAGCTCTGTGTCAGGGGATGTGTTTGTAAGATGGGGTGTCACTGAGAGATTGTTTTGTGTTAGTGAGTGAGGGAAAGAGTCCTGTGCTCTTGCTGTGTTTTATTTCTGTTCAAAAATGCTTTGCTTTCTTTGAATCAATTTTATTTCTCTTATTCCCAAGAAGAATCTTTTTGGAAACTGCAGTTTTGATGATGCGGAGGGGAAATCTTCTGGCCACGTGGAATCGTCAGACAAGTACTTTAACCAGAGAGGTAAGTAATAATACATATATATGTGTCATTGTCAAATTCATTTCCAGATATAGAAAAGAAGACTGTGTGTTTGCAGGGCTGATAGAAAAAAATATCAAGTGCTGGAAATGCTCAGTATTTCCAGCACGTTGTTTTTTTTCAGAATTCCAGCATCCGTAGTATTTTGGTTTTGTGTTTTTCAGGGGTTTGCGATTTTATTTTACCACAAGGGATAGGCTGGAGGGCGCTCCGAAGCAAATAGTTTGGGAAGCGCTGCTCCAGAACAGTCAATGTAATCCCGTAGATTTCCCTCTCCATCTCTTGCTGCAACCTGTTCCCTGCACCTTCCTCAATGTCCTTAGCTCTGTTTCTTCACATCTTTAAATCACTTTCTCTGTATCTCTCCACATACTTTCCATCTCTGGCCCTCTCTAGAGTCTCACAAGTTTTCATTTTCATTCTCTTTCTGCCACTCTCTGCATCGTTATCTGTCTCTCTCTCAGTCCATTTCTTCACTCAGTCACTTCCAAATACCTGACTCTTTCCATCTTTGCTCCTCCTTTCCTGAAAGATTATCCCTGCATTTCCACCCCCACTGCCCCGGGGCACCACTCGTTATTATGTTAACACATCTTACATTGTATCTCTGCCCCTCCACTTCTTTCCATCTCTGCGTCTCTCAATATCTATACCGTTGCTGTGTTCACTCTCTGCACCTCCAGCTGTCAATGTAACTCTGTTTCCTCTGTTCTCAGTTTCTCTCTCACTGGTTTCTGTCTACCTGCATCTCATTCTCCATCTCCCTTTCCATTTACCTTTCTCGGTGGTGGATTTGAACTTGCTGCCTTGGTGTTGTACAGGGTGATTGTGAACAGGGATCCTGTTTTCCATTAGTTTAGCTCCCATTGAGGTAAAAACAGGGGAGAGATGCTGAACGGACAGCCGATTCACAAACACCCCCCTCCCCTCCATCCTGGTTTGCACCATTGGCACCAAGTCCGAGTCCAGCCAGAGTTTCTTTGTCTCTCTGTGTACCTGCTCCGGGACTGTCTCTACCTGTCTTCTTGTGGCTCAAGGAGGGAAGGGACTGATCAGCCATGATCTAACATGGGTGGAACAGGCTCAAAGGGCTCAATGGCCTCCTCCTGTCCTTGTTTCAGTCAATGTGTGTGTCTGTGTGTGTCCTCCTCTGCTTCATTCCCTGAAGCTGACGGGAGAACAGGTGAAACGCCTTTTTGCAGACGGGGATGTGTCTGGGCTGGGATGTTCCTGTGCGTTAAAGGCTCAGAATGCCGTTAGCCTCTGGGTGTTGGTCATTGCTCTATGCCCGGCCCTGCCGTTGGCCGTACATGAGTTAAAGTTGCCGGGGGTCCGGGAGCCAGTTGATGGAATTCCAGTGGCTTACCCAGACCAGGAATTAAAGAGAATTATCAATTGTCGGGAGACGGAGCCACACCCAGGAAAGTGATGGAGGTTGCAATTACACGGGATGGGGTTGGGGGGGTGGGGTGAACGGGGGCGGACTGTTGACTGGGATGGAAGTTACATGGGGGGCGAGGGGTGGGGATGCTCACGGGGGAGATGGTACATGATGGGAATTAGTAGAGTGGGGCATTTAGAGGACAGGGAGGGTATTTAGAAAGGGGGCATTTACAGTGGGAGCAGTGGGAAGAAATAGAGGGCAATATTTACACAGGGAATTAGTTATGCTAAAAATGCAAGGGGAAGGATTCTCCAGGTTTAAAACTGGAGGGGGAGGATACTCCAGGTTTAAAATGGGAGGGGGAGTGCATATTCTCCAGTCTGTTCATGGGGTGTTTAGGTGTGGGAATTTTGACGGGGAGGGTAGGGATTAATTACATGGGGGGGCCTGTTCACAGGAGGAGCATTAGATGGGAGTCTGTTCACAGGGGTTTTTTGATGGGAGTTTGTTCCTGGGGTTATTTAGATGGGAGCTTGTTCCTGGGAGTGCTTAGATCGGAGTCTATTCCCAGGAGGGGTATTTAGATGGGAGTCTGTTCACAGGAGGGGTATTTAGATGGGAGTCTGTTCCTGGGGGTACTTAGGTTGGAGTCTGTTCAGGGGGTAATTAGATGGGAGAACTGTTCACAGGAAGGGTATTTAGATGTGAGTCTTTTCCTGGGGGTATTTAGATAGACGTCTGTTCCTGAGTATATTTAGATGGATGATCTGTTCACAGGACGGGTATTTAGATGTGAGTCTGTTCCTGGGGGTATTTAGATGGGAGTCTGTTCACAGGAGAGATATCAGATAGGGGTGTAGACGAGGGGTAATTAGATGGGGGCGTCTATTCAAGGCCTGGGGGGGATTCGCAGTGCAGGAATTTACCAGGGGGGGAAATGTTGCCTTTTTTAAACATTGAGTTGGGAGAGGAGGACATTTGCGGGGTGTAGAAATAATTTGCGGGGGAGGGAAGAAATTTATGGGGGGGGGATAAATTTGCAGGGGGAAAATTGTGACGGGGGAATAATTTGCTGGGTGGAATTTTCAGCATTCTGAATGCACATCTTGACTCACTCTTCCATCAGTAAAAACACCCAATCCCCTTCTAATGGCACCTTCCCATGCAAATACTGGAGATGAATCACCTGCCCTTTCACGTCCTCTCTTTCAACCGTCAGGGCTGCAAGCACTCTTTCCAGGTGAAACAGTGATTTACTTGTACTTGCACAGTGGTGCAGTGGTTGGCACCGCAGCCTCACAGCTCCCGCGACCCGGGTTTAGTTCTGGCTACTGCCTTTGTGGAGGTTGCAAGTTCTCAGTGTGACTGAGTGGGGTTCCGCCAGGTTCTCTGGTTTCCTCCCACAGTCAAAGACTTGCAGGTTGATAGGTAAATTGGCCATTGTAAATTGCTCCGAGTGTAGGTAGGTGGTCGGAGAATGGTTGGGAATGTGGGGTTAATGTCGGATTAGTATAAATGGGTGGTTGTTGGTTGGCACAGACTCGGTGGGCCGGAGGGCTTTTTTCAGTGCTGTATCTCTAAATAATAAAATGTTGTATTCACGATCATTGTCCTTTACACTGAGGAAACCAAACACATGTTCAGTTTTGCTGAGCTCTTCCAATAAGACTGCAAACGTGATGCTTAGCTTCCAGTCACTTGTCATTATAATTCCCTGCCCCATTCCCATGCTGACCACTCTGTCCAGGGCCTGCTCCACGGTCTCAATCTTCCGGAATCAGCAGCAACTTCAAAAGCGCACGTGATAACTACTCCTCTATTTGTTTTTGACAGCGGGGGTTAGGAATGATTCCGCTGTCCATTCAATCATTCATGCCTTCCACCCTATCACAGTTATTCTCTTCAGTTCTTTTATTCCTTTCCTCTGTTCCCCTTTTCCCACCCTCTGTTCTTACTTAAATACTGGTGCAACAGGACACTTTATCGTTCTGGCGAAAATTCTCCAGCCGGGAATTTTAACTCTGTTCCTCTTTCTAAAAATGCTACCTTGCCTACAAGGCAGTTTCAGCACTTGCTGTTAATTTCTCAGCTTCCCCGCTTCCGCAGGATTTTGCCTTTTTACAGAAGGAAATGTCATAGAATGTTATAGAAGAAGTGAGGTTGCAATTGAATGTAAAGAGAAAGAAATACATGCAATAGAAACATGACTTTGGAGAGGCTGGCAAAAAGGGGCCATGAGGGGATGAGGAAAGTGATCTCATTAGAAATACATTTTGTAACTTGCTGCCTTGCTGTCGAGGGCAGCCACCTCGATTGCCATGACCACATCACTGTTTTTCTTGCCCAATTTTGCTGTATAAGCCCACTGTAGAGCGGCAATGTGTTTCTGAATCGGACCTCTCAGAAATGCCGCACAATTATACTCCATATAAGGACTGTGTAGCTTTCGAGGGTAACTTGCCAAATTATTGAGGAAATGTGATCACTCAGTGAGACTGTCTGGAGAATCAGAACACAAAGACACACTGACTGGTAATCAGAAGTTCCACACATTCACCATCGTTGAACTGTGCAGGGAGGGATGTGATGTGTTCCTTGTAAGCATTACAGAATGTGTTTTATAAAAGGTGATCACTTGGAAGCAACAAAGAATTTCCATTACCGAAATATATGAAAAGCAGCTCACAGTCTGCAGGACCTCAGAACAGTCACTGTGTGTTTTGCTGTTCTGTTCAACTGAGAGGAAGCGCCTGACATTGTGATGATTTCTGTGACATCAACAGACTGCTGTAGGACATTTCACCTCGGACTTTGAATTTAGCTACATAAAATCCATAAGGACAAAGTATCGGGGGAAGAATGTGACAGCTTAGTGACTGCAAATAAACTGATCTCTTATTACAAAGACTGAATCACAGTACAAAGATACGGTAATCGGTGAACACTTTCCAAAATGTAAAACCCAAAATCAACAGGTCACGATAAATGACTAAGTTCAAATCAATCAGCAAAGTTAGGTAAAGCATGAGCATCAATTCTCCCTGTGGTTTTAAAGTAAAATAGATGAACTCGTGAAATGTTCAGGCTGTTGTCTCTACCTGCATATATAGGTTAATGAAACAGTAAGACTGTTAATAATCTAGTCAGGCGAATGAGGCTGTGTTACTGTAAACGGTTAACTCGTTGTGATCCAATCATCAGGAATGTAGCCTCGAATAATGTCATTTGTTAACTCACTATGATTCAATGCAACGATGGGAGCTGAAGGTAGATGGTTGTTTCAATAAACTGCCCACTGTAACTCAATAAATAAAAATGAATCTCAGCCTGATATATCCGGGAGTAAAAGTAGATCTGGAGAATTAAAATAGCCTGAAGATCTAATGCTGATCAATGAATTAGCACAGCTGAGGTTTCACTGTAAAGTTACCACAAGTAGAAAACCTTGAAATGAATTCATCCCCCGGATGTAAAACAGCAACTCTCCTGAAATGGACATTTAACCAAAGAATTCACAAACTGTATTGGAACCAGGCTAATAACTCTGATAACTTTGCCATCCACTCACTGGTTTCTGCAGGGATATCGGGTGCTGTCGGAACCTGATAGGTTTGTCCCCCTGAGTTATGTTTTGCAGGTATCAAACAGACTGACAATACAGTAAGTATGAGATATGGGTGTTGACAGCAACTGGTTGCCACAGCAACTTGACTGACTCGTACATAATGATGGAGGTTTAAGATGTTTGGTATGGGTCTCTTGTATCTGTGAGAAGCCGGCCAATCCTGTAAATCATAAATATTGGTACTTAATTCATTTAGAGATACAGCACTGAAACAGGCCCTTCGGCCCACCCATTCGGTGCCGATCAAAAACCACCCATTTATGCTAATCCTAAATTAATCCCATATTCCCTACGTAAACTCGGGGCAATTTATATTGGTCAATTTACCGAACAACCTGCAGGGCTTCTGCTGTGGGAGGAAACCGGAACATCCGGCAGAAACCTACACGGTCACAGGGAGAAATTACAAACTCCGCACAGGCAGTACCCAGACCTAAACCCGGGTCACTGGAGCTGTGAGGCTGCGGTGCAAACCACTACACCACTGTGCCGCCCTGATTAGCCATTAACATTCTGAAAATGGTGCAAGTAACGAAGGAACATCCAGTAAGCACTGATATTCGGATGTAACTTATGCCACACATGCAAGATCCTATATAAACGTTGAAATTCGAGGATCTCCTTGTCAACACGGTAATTTCCGAGTATCTCTGTCAATAGATAACATTAACGGGACACAATAAATACTGACAGTTGCAAGGTCTCCTGTAACGAAAATCTTATGGGCACAGAAGATATTACCAGACTCCCAGAGATTCTTTTCAAATGCTGTCACTTCAATGGACAAATTGTATTCATTGATAAGCAATCCCAGAACTGTCTGTCGATAACAAAAATCCAGAGGTCTATTTGTAAATGCTGAGAATGCCCTACGATTCTGTAAAAACTAGTACATAGTCTCACTCCCAGTATTCTCTGCAAATAAATTCTCGCACCCGAGGGATCCCCTGCACACACAACTCCCAATCCAGGGATGTCATGTAATTGTTCAAATGGCGAGATGCAATTACCGCCAAGAGCCGCGAATATACGTTGTTAAATGATAAAACAAATACAGTAAAGCATGCTTCATACAGTTACTAACTGGATATTGTAGTGTTTTGACAATTGTACTGGACATATTGTTCATTTGAGGCTACCATGCACACACGAGCCAGCAGATGGCACTGAAAGAGAACGTGAAAGAAAACAGAGTAAAGAATACTCCATTATATTCAAGAGTTTGCTGACTCGGTCCTCAGTCTTTTCCTCATATGTCTTACTAAACTCTGCTAAACCACAGGCCAGTCCAGAGACCATCAGAGTCATTGATCCTTACAAGGAACAGGCAGCAGTAATGAGGTGGTTAATGAAACAAAAAGACAGTAGTTTACTGAATTAATAGTTGGAGATGGAGGCTCACCAGGAACTAACGAGCAGAGATAGCACAACCTGTGGACACTCTGAACTGCCATATGTATCATAATTTTTATATATACTATATGGCAATTTGAATATACACATTGAAACTCCCAGATCATACGCTTCCAGGCTATTGTTTTCAGATGTTGATCCATTCTCTCCCTCTTTGTAAAGCTACAGGTGACTGTCAGTCATTGACGCAATAGTAGAGTAACATTGCAAGGAGAATCTTATTGACATCAAAGCGAAACCTTGCAGTGGCACAAATAGGTCCCTTGGAAAGTGTCATGAATCACAGTCACTAAACAAACAAGGTCAGCAACATGCTTTCTTCTGAACACGTTGTATGTCAAACCGTGTACTTGCCCAGATATTGCGCAGACATGAATTGAAACTTCCCAAAGCCCAGAATATAATTTGATTGACTGTTCCACTGGTGAAAACTGCACAGCGCAATAGTTATATTGGTATAATACTGTCCATATCTGCCTGTGGATTCTGAATGGTGTCATGCTTGCATTTAAACAGTATTGCCTCCCTCTGCTGGTGAATACTGCACAGTACAATTGTTGCATTGATACAGTAATACCTCCATTCTTTCGTAGGTATGACAGTGCAGTATTATATTTATATAGTAATGATGAGTGCAAAGACTAAAATGATATAGTAAAGTCTACCTCATTTGGTGAATACCAGCTTACACCTCTGGTGGGGAAGACTAAGGAGTGCACTGGCTGCATTTTCACAGTGATATCCTCGACTCTTTGGAATACAGAATAGTGCATTGCTTATTGTTACGATCAGGTGACGAGGGGTCACACTACACCCCAATTGTCCTTCTTCTCATTTGACCGCAGCAGGGTTTATTCCTTTCTAAACACTGGATGTACTTAACACTCCAGTGAGTGTTTTACCTTTATCCTTTGTTGTGATCGTAAAAGAACCAAATGGACAAGTTTTCTTGAGTTTAAACAAGGAAGAGGTGAGTTTAGTATACTTAATAATTAAACGTTTAAAGTCGGTTGCCAATCCATGAATTTAAAAAAAAATCCCCTTTTTAGAGCAGGTTTTCTTGACAGTATGTTTAATATCATAATGCTTACCACCACTGGTAGATCCACTTCCATAAACTGCACCAATGGCTCCAACTGATGCAATATGTGTTTATCCAGTATTTCATAACTGTTTCATGGTCAAGAAAATAAATGTGCACGGCATCCATTGAATGGCACATTGAACATCAACTGGCCACTAACCATAAACGGACAGCAGTTTCATAAACTGACCTCCTACGGACAAACTGAACAAGTTCAAATAAACTGACCCCGACCACGCATCTGAACGATTCAGAAAATGCTGCGTGACTCACTAACTTAACAGGTCTCTAAAGCGGACACATCGCAGCAAAATACATAACCATTGACATTGATTTGTTTTGCGAAAGGTTCTCTTCTTTTCTTCTTGTCCTAGATGTGCATCTCTTTAAGGGAGCTGCGGCAAATTGTAGGTGCCTCTCCACTCTCACAGATATGAGGTTGCTTAGCCTGCCCAGTACTCATATTTCGCTTTTACTGTCTCTGCTGACAGATTCTTCTGCACGACTCGGCCCTTCAGAAGCAGGAGAACCAAGCCAGCAATACCAATCTGAACAGTCACCCCTCTGACTTCAACACGCACCAGTTCAGCATTTAGCACAATGCATGGGAATGATGGTGAGATAGCACAGTCTGTACAGGGTGAAGTTCACATTGCAAGTGAGTAGCACGGGTAGTGGTGAAAGGCACAGTAGAGGACAGAGGAGGCAGGCGAATGCGCCCTGACCCAAACATTGCTGAAGAGTGTGGGGAATACCAATTCAATGCCTGGCTGTTCACGCAAAGGAAAATTGAATAGTACCAGCAGAGAACGGTTGCGTGGGTAACCTGTCAAGGACTTTCAACATCATGGATGAGACTATGGAGGAGCCAATAGTCTCTGAATGGCACCCGGACGTTCCTGTTCATGGAACGAGTTGCCTGTGTTCTCTTATGAAGAATATGTTGTCCTCTACGGAAGCTTACTATGCAAGAGCCCTGGTAACCACCAAGGCCAGCTTTGATTGAAACCCAACCTGCTGCTATTGGGGCTTTGGTTTCTACAGTGACGTCCAGCCTCGAAAAGTAGTGAAGCAGCGTTGACAGATTTAGTGGTTCGAATGGAGAGGAGCTTGGGTCGGATCAGTGGTGTCCTTTAGTTTTCTCTCATGCAGATCAGTGCCCTTGACAGACCCTCGTCCCATGCCCATGCACGCACCAGCAATGTAGTCCAGATGCACCAACCTGAAGCCAGTCCCGCCGAAAATGCTGGTTGTAAATATCTGCAGTACCATTTTTACGACAGCAGCAAGCGTCCACCACGCTGAATTAAAAGGGGCAGCTCCATAATTAGAAAATACCAGCCTTCAAGGGAACACTATTAGGTGGCACATGAATGAATATTAATTTGAGTGCAATTTATTAACGTAATATTAGTCAAACATTTATCCATGTCAATTTGTGCAAAATGTTTTAGTAATAACTTAGGGCCCTCACAGTGTGTGGGCGTGGGAATGCCTCATGCAGGGATTTTCTCTGTCCAGGTGCAGTGGAGATTTGACCTAAATGTAGGGGAAGAATCATCTTCGTGGGTCACTTGGTGCAGGGGTGGGAGGAAGGGGTTTGAGTAGCATTTCAATGCAACCAATATTTAATCACTTGTTCTCAGACTTCACATGTTACTCGCTGCTTCACCGTGCAATGCCAGGCACCACGTGGTCAGCTTTCGGTGTGGTCTCCAATTCTGCTGCACAATGACAGTGCAGTGACTGGCACGGCAGAGCCATCTCTCAGTGTGGGCTCCAGGTCTGGCTGCTGATACATGGCAGTGGGAGGGAAATATGAAATAATTGTCAAAGAGGACCACATATCTGCCAACATGATAGGAAAGAGGAAGGTTGAGTCCAGGGTAACTGCTACTGCCGTGAGTCAATAGGGGATCCGGACACCGAGCACGAACCCATACTTCCTCCAAGTCAACTTGCTCGTCCATTACAAATACCCGCTATTAAAAAATACAGGAGCAATTTTAGGGCTGAAAAGTGCTAATATAAAGTTGACGTGTTCATTGAAGCCTCATCAAATCGCCGTTTGTTCTCAACAGAATAGACTACATTGTGAGTAACAAATACCATGTATTCAGTTCGAAGTAGGTGCAATTAGATGCTTGTTTCATCCAGAAAGAATGTTTGGGATGCTCTCTGTGAAAAGGGAAGAGGGGAAAGAACAGGTGTTGCATCATTCAACCATTGCATGAGATGTTTTTTGTTGCAAGAGGAGTGATTCTGGGATTGACAGAGAACTAACCAAGAGCTTGACAGAGGGAATAGTGCCTTTGGATTGTTGAATGGGGAAGGGAGGGAATGATGCCTTTCGTCGTCACATGGCGCTGGCGGCTGAAATTGCAGAAAACTGTTGAATATGTAAGTGTTGCTGTGGCAAGTGAGGACAAGGCTAACTGGATCATGGCTCTGGTGGTGACGAGAAGGGATGAGGGCGGAATTGCAGGTTACGTGCCTGAAGAAGGGAACTCTTCAGCCGATCAAAGACAGAAGCCAATTCGGAAATGATGATGTGGAAGGTGGCATCATTGGAACTGCTGTAACAGAGATGTAGATACCTGGAGAAGGCAATAGAGACCTGACACGAAGCAGGATGGGGGAGGTAGGGGTGCATAATCGAGCTAGGTCTCTGGGTTGGTGGCTACAGATAGACATTGTGAGCTACCTGCCGATCCTCAGTTTTAGAAATAGGATTTCGAGGAATCGAATTGGGGATGGGTCGTAAAGTAGGGCTGGCAGCTAGAAGCAAAGTTAATTCCTTTCAGCTGAGAATGAGCTCAGGAAACTACAAGGAAATAGTCATCAATGTTACCAAACAAGATGTCGTGTGCTGGTGGGATGTAAAGGTGTCAGACAACTGGATGGCGAGGTGAGGGATTGCGATACAGAAAGGCTGCACGTCCTATTCAGAGATACAGGTGTAGGTGGAAGATACATCCTGGTGAAAGATGGACTGTAAAGCGACTGGACATCCCGGTGTGGGACGGAAAAGTACAGACCTGAATATTTTGAATGGGCTTAGTTGCAGATGGTTTGAACATCCTGGTAAGAGATGGACATATTGAGGGTATGGCCGTCCTGATGAGGGATGGACTTGTAGGGATCCGAATTTCCTGAATGGATTGAGTTTTAAAGGGATTGATCGTCCTGGTGACAGATAGAGTTTTAAGAGAATTACATGCTCTGGAGAGGGAAAGAGAAGTTTAAAGGGAATGAACATCTTGGTGAGAGATGTAAATGCAGAGTGGTTGGACGGCCTGGGGAGGGATGTAGTTGAAGGAATCTACATATCTTGTTTGCAGTGTTGGACTGGATGTCCATGGTGAAAAGGAAACATTTATGGCCAGGAAACCAGAGTAGCTAAAATCGTGGATGGCGACAGAAGAAGACAAGGGGAGAGAGTGCAATAGAAAGAGTTAAGACCCATCGGAAAGGAACAGATTGAAATGTTGAGTCTGACGATGTAGCCTTGTTTGTGGATGTTTGGAGGATTTAGAAGGGGCTGTGCGCGGTCACAGGCACGGGGTGAAGATCTCAAGAGGAAATGAGTTCAAAGATAATATGGGAAAGGATGACATGATGTTCAGTGATGGACTCATGGTCTGGGGGAAGTGGAATGATATGTCAGAGAGTTCGTGCTTAGGCTCCCCAAGGTAGAGGTCTTTACAACAAACAACAACAGCGATTCCATTGTCAGCAGGTTTAATGACAATGTGAGGGTTGAGAGAATAAAGTGCTGCACATCACAGGGAGATAGATAAGAGAGAGTAAAGGGGGCGGAATTCATTTCATAACACTTGCCTCCATCTGAACACAAACCTTCACTCTTTTACTCTCTCCAGTCCATCCTTTTTCCCTGATTCTGTATTTGCTAAAAGTAATTAATCTCGACTAATATATATTTCTGACGAAATCGCAATAATGTTGAAAGCTGGTCCCGTGTCTCTCGCCACAGATGATATCTCAGCTGTTAAGTGTTTCCAGCATAATTCGTTTTCAATTCAAATGATGTTCGCCGTCTGCTGGTGGATACGGGTATTTCAGTAAGCCGACGAATCACAAAAATCACAATTTTCTGGAGAGTAATGCATGGTGTAGCTGCTCTCCCGACAGAGTAACAATTGCGCTCTGCTGATGACTAACTGAAATGTTTAAAATTGACGGCAAAAACGCATGAATTTCTGACCAGTTTTTCCTGCTCTCCCACCATACTCCGGGATCGTGTAGCGCAGGAAAACATTATATTGTATCTCGAAATTGGTGTATATTTAGTCCTTGAACCACAATACAGTCGTTAATATTGACAAAGGCACAAATTCCAACTGCAACATTGAATAAATCATTTTAATTATTTTTGAAGGTTATTCCCATTGTACATCAACACTTACATTAGAAACTGCAGTAATTTGTCCATATCGAGTATGTGGTGGTGGAGGAAGAAGTTACAATAAATGCAGATTAAAGAGACAGACCATTTATTTGTCACCTGACGTGTTCTAAACCTTTTTTAACAGGAAATGGAAAAGTGAATCGGTTACAAAACGAACTTTGCATAAACTCTTCATTAATAAGCACCGGTTTTAATCTCTGTAACAGTATTGGTAATTACATGCGGAGGAATATATCTCAGTATTTGTACAGACAGAGAAATGATCCGAAATCAATTGTGTTTGGTATTTTAATTAAACAGAAAACACGCACCTTCAGACAAAATATAGAGAAAAGCCAAATCTAGTTATTTCAACACAATGTAAAATGATGGTTGATAAAAATAAAGTGATGTTTATATCGTAAAACAAAGCACAATTATCACGTTCACACTGTTGGGAAAGTTCATGCCGTTCCTTCAGATTTAACACAGAATAACACATCAGTCTGTGATCCACCTCCAGACATCATACACTGGATTTGAGGCTGACTTTTACCTGAAACCGCAACAAAAACGACTTGAGAGGTTTACAGCAATGTTAACCACCAAACAAATACATCAAATACAGTATATGATCTCCTCAGAATATTTCTGCTTCAATAAGCCTCCTATTTCTTTTGTAAGTACAGAAAATGTTCTCTTTTTTTTCGAGATACAGCACTGAAACAGGCCCTTCGGCTCACCGAGTCTCTGCCGACCATCAACCACCCATTTTTTCTAGTCCTACACTAATCCCAAATTCGTACAAGATCCCCACCTGTTCCTACATTTCCCCACCACCAACGTCTACTGGGGGCAATTTATAATGACCAATTTACCAATCAACTGCAAATCTTTTGGTGGTGGGAGGAAACCCAGCGAAAACCCAGACACAGGGAGAACTCGCAAACTCCACACAGGCAGTACCCAGAATTGAACCCGGATCGCTGGAGCTGTGAGGCTGCGGTGCTAACCACTGTGCCACCCATCATCTTTCTGATACTTTGGAATCAATATCGATATTCTTAATATCGGAAACAGCTGGGACAGCACACTGTCAGCACAATACACGGAACAAATTATAAAACATTGGTCTTACCAGACTGATGGAGATGTAAGATGTTGAACCATACAGTCAGTGCCCATCTTTGGTGTAATGTCTGCTATTGTGAACGTGTCATAGTGAACATCCTCATTGTTTTCAGGAATGGAGGGAGGCATCAAAGCGGGATCAGTGCGGGTCTGAGAGCTATATACTGTGGAGAGAAAGATTATGGATTAATGATTGAACTGAAAGTGGGTTCAGTGCGTGTCTGAGAGCTGTATACTGTGGAGAGAAAGATTATGGCTTAATGATTGGACTGAAAGCGGGATCAGTGCGGGTCTGTGAGCTGTATACTGTGGAGTGAAAGATTATGGATTAATGATTGAACTGAAAGTGGGTTCAGTGCGTGTCTGAGAGCTGTGTACTGTGGAGAGAAAGATTATGGATTAACGATTGGACTGAAAGCGGGATCAGTGCGGGTCTGAGAACTGTATACTGTGGAGAGAAAGATTATAGATTAATGATTGGACTGAAAGCGGGATCAGTGCGGGTTTAAGAGCTGTATACTGTGGAGAGAAAGATTATGGATGAATGACTGGACTGAAAGTGGGCTCAGTGCGGGTCTGAGAGCTGTATACTGTGGAGAGAAAGTTTATGATTTAATGATTGGACTGAAAGCTGGTCCAATGCGGGTCATCTATATACGTATAACGTAAAGGGGACTGGAATTTGTTGGCCTCGGAATGTTTTCCATCTCCATTCACCGTGTTGTTTTTTTTACCGCTGGGTGAAAGCAGATGAAATGGATCAGCTCAGCCTGAATCAGGGTGTTCAGATTGAGCACCTGGAAGATTTGCAGTCAAAGTGTTAGCAAGAGAGATATCACACACCGAATAACATAAGGGTGTCTTTTCTAAAATATTTCAATCATTGTTTTGTCTAATTTCCTTTAATCACAACATGTATTTAAATCAACCAGCAGTCTGTGACATCGCCGAGTGGAACGAAATTCAAAGTAGTGACAGAGAGCTGGTGACTGTGAGAGTTTAACTCACCGAGAGTGGAGAGATCACCGCCAGCACTTGTGAAGAGATCATCAGGATATTTTCTAATATTTGTCAGTTCCGAAGAAGGGTCACTGACCCGAAACGTTAACTCTGCTTCTCTTTCCACAGATGCTGCCAGACCTGCTGAGTGAATCCAGCATTTCTTGTTTCATCAGGACTACTGTCCAGCAACAAGTGACCATCCTGAGTGTCAATGGCTCCAGTCTCAACATCATCATAATCACCCGGAACCAGACCTGAGCGGAAATAATGATTTTCACTGAAATTAAATGGTATCACTGAATACTTAGAATTATATTATTAGACGTCAGTCGACACGGGCAAGCCAGGGTAAACTGTGATCTTCAGCCGTAGTGAGATTAGAGGCTGGCGAATGATGGGACCGTGTCGTGTCACGATAGGCGAGTCATAGCTCATGCTATGTTTAAAATGCAGCCTGTAATCGATTAAAAGGAAGGGGCAGTGTAGGATATTGGTTGGGAGACTGACAACCTGCATGTTTGGCAGATGGCAGCAGCCAGAGCAAGGTTGGCGCCCAGGTTTTCGCATGCCTCCATGGAAGTGCTCCTCCAGGCAGCAAGGGCAAGGAGGGAAGCGCTTTTCCATCGGGACCGGAGGAGGAGGCCAGCGAGGCAGGTGGGGAGGGCATGGCAGGAGATTGAGCAGGGAGTGAGCAGCCGTGAGGTAGTCCCATGTAAGAGGTTTCAGTGCAGGAACGGGATCAATGCCCTGATGTAGTATGACAAGGTGAGTGCAGTGCCTAACATTAATTTGACAGCCTTAAATGTCACAAATGATAAAAATTAAATTAGAGAAGGGGTGCCTCACTCATTTGTTCAGATGTTCCTACACCATGGAGCACAGCTCAGTGCCCACCTTCTTGGAGAAGCACAATCTTCAGTGACACTGCTGTTCCGACATTTGCAGGAAGCAGAGCCTCTGATGGTAAGCCCTCTCTGGTGGGTAGCATCTTCTGCACTCAAGAAGCTGGTTGCGTGCGGCTGTGTGCCCTGTTCATCCACACTCTTTTCCAGCCTCATGATTATTGTCCCTATCTGGGTGCTGCAGCCCAACTCCTGGTGACTGCAGCTGCTTCCATCTCTCATTCTCCTCCACAATGGGAGGCCTCAAAACCGGCGTGGCATAGACCTATTGTAAATTGCTGCACTCACTTCTCAAGGTCTCCATTCTTTTTACTTGGTGCAGGTAAGTTTCAAGTCTGAGAGGATGCTCATCCTAAATACCTCTGTTATGATTGCCAAGATAGGTCAGCCTCCAGATTGCCAATACCGCGATACAGTATCTCTCCCCCTCCCTCCAGTGCCACAATGCTTTTCACAGCCAAAACTGACCTTCCTCTGACCTTCCCCCTCCTTATAGATGGCGAGTCTCTGAAAACTGTTGTCACCTTTCATTAAATTGTGAATGGTTTGGAAAATTGCCATGAATTTCCTGTTTATTGACTCAATTGCCTGCCCAGTGCCTTAAAGTGCAGCCTCCACCCACCAGCTCGGCCGCTTCCAGGAATATCACTTAACAGAGTAAATACGTCGGGCTTCCTTTGCACTGCTATCCAGCGGCAATTTCCCTCCCAGTCTGTCGCCACTGTGTGACAAAATTCTGCCCTCCGTTTTAAAGTCACATCTGTCCCATTGAATCACCCATTCAACATACACACAAATGTCACATTTCACCGCCCACACAACAGTGTCAGAAATCACAATAATTGAATGTTTCATTCCATTAAAGTATTGGTTGCAATCGGTATTATTTTGCAGACATCCAAATTATTTCTCCTTTCTTAAAAACTAAAATCCCTCAGCAAATCCCCATGCATTCAGCAGCATCATTTTACAGCGATTAAGTTCTGATATATTTAGTTGTTGATTTTAGATAACAGACTGCGTGATGGATTAAAAAAACGTGATGGTAACAAATAAAAATGTACCCACCCTGAATACTGGAGGAGTTCCCTTCAGGATTTTCTGATCCAGGATCCGTATCACCCAAACTGTGACTGGTGTAATATTCAATCCGATTTAGGGACTCAATGGAATCAGCAACTGTTAAACACAAACATGGATGGTTATTGGAGAGATCGATTGGGACGTTCCAGCAAATAACATAATGCCGTCATCATCTGGTGACAATGTCCTGGGACTTTGTATCTGACACGATTGTGAAACATTTATCACAGGGACTGCAGTAGTTCAACAGCAACTCGGGATGGACCAAATATGTTGGCTCATCCAGCGAGCAGTTAAAACAATACACAGTACAGCTGGTGGGTCAGATTTCAAACATCAGAGCAGAGACAATAGTATAAAACATAATCAGTTCGCACAGTTTCATAATCCAGAATCCCTCCATCCTGTCCGCGTTTCTTTCAATTTCAGAGTCTCAAACGGATGGTGGTAGCTTTAAAACCGAACCCCACCCCGGATAATGGGGCAGAAAAGTGTAAAGAGTGCAAGGAGACGAATAACGGATTTGTTCTTTCCTGGTATTTTTTGCAACCTGAGAAATTAATCTCAATGGTTAAATTGCCCTCCAAACATATCGCAAGACAAAACTTTTATCGATTTGCCAGTGTTGTTGCCCCAGTATTGTGAAACAGAATTTGTAGATTAATGTTAAACTTCAGAATGCAAAGTGTTCGGATATGTTTTTTGCAGGAACCACCGACTTCAGTTTAGGAGTTCCTGATGGAAGCGTGTTTCTGATCCAGAAATCCAGTCAGTTAGAGAAATAAACTCTGAGTCAATGTGACTGTCTCCTCCTGAGAGCAGTGACTATTTATGGTCTAGCTGAAATGGAATAAAATGACATGATAGTTACAAACAAACAGAAATCACGTTCTTTAAGCAGTAGCAACGGGCGGGAATCTTCCCAAACCTATTGCTAATCTTGCTATACGCACAGATATAGACACACTCGCACTGTGATTTGACTCCTTCACCTGGGGTTATCGAGCGGATTTCTGACAGTGTTCAGTCAGTAAACTGACCATTAACATGGGGTAGTTAAGTGGAAGTGACATTTGTCTTGTGAACATTCGGCATGAAATATAAAACACAGACCTGAACGCCGGATCTGATAGGAATCCTTGCCAGGTGGAATATTCCCAATCTCTTCATAAATTGCTTGGTATAAACCAGCCGGTGAACCCTTGCCACTAGTGACAGAACCTGTCAGATGGAGGGTGGGAAGATGAAAGTTTAGTTGCAACCCACGAGCGTTGAACAGTAAATTATCTGCGAACACATCCAAATCACAGAGACGGAGAGAGTAAAGGGACAAAGTCGGGTACAGTGAATGCGGAGTAGTTTTGTTGTGTGTATTTTCGTACATGTCTATGTGTCAATTTTACTGCATATCCCTATGTTCACCTGCAGCAGACTGAGGACAAATGTGTTGACTGAGGAAAAAATTCAATCAAGTTTGTTAGAAACGATCTCTCCCAAACAAAGCCATGCTGACTGTCCCTGCTTAATGCCTGCCTCTCCAAGTGGAGGTTAATCGTGTTCCTCAAAATATTTTCAATATTTTCCCCAGCACTGACGTTAGATTCACCTGCCTGTAATTACCTGGTTTAACCCTGATACCCTTCTTGAATAATGATACCACATTCACTGTCCTTCAATCCTCTGGTACATCTCCTCTGGCCAGCGAGGATTTGAAAATGTGTGTCAAAGCCCCTGCTGAATCTTCCCTTACCTCACTTAACAGCCTAGGTCACATCTCATCTGGGCCTGGGGATTTTTCCATTTTAAGCCCACAAAAACAACAAACACTTCCTGCCTTTCAATGCTAATTTGTTTAAGTACTTCACAACCCCGCTCCCTGATCTCGACACCGACATCGTCCATCTCCATGGTGAACACAGATGAAAAGTAATCCATTAAAGCCGAATTTACGTCCTCTGCCTGCACATCGCAGACGGCCATTTTGATTCCTAATCAGTCCCATTCTTTCCCTGGTTATCCTCTTGCCCTTGATATACTTTTAAAAAATGCATTGGGCGTTCCCTTGATCTTCCTCACCAGTGTTATTGCATGCCCCCTCTTCGCTCTCCGAATTCAATTTTTAAGTACCCCCTATACTTTCTGTACTCCTCTCTGGAGTCCGCTGTTTTTCAGCGCTCTGAATCTGCCAGTCGCCTCCTTTTTGCTCCTTATCCAATCCTCCATATCCCTTGACACCCACAATATCCCTGGAATTGTTCGTCCAACCCTTCAACTCTATGGGAACATGTTAGCCCTGAACTCTCAATATTTCCCTTTTGAAGGTAAGAGCCAATGGGATCCAGGGCAATTTGACAAATTGGATCCAAAATTGGCTGCGTGGTAGGAAGTAAAGAGTAATGGTCGAGGGTTGTTTTATTGAGTGCAAGCCTGTGACCAGTGATGTACCACGGGGATCGGTGCTGGGACCCTTGCTGTTTGTAGTGAACATTAATCATCTAAACCTGAATATAGGAGGTATGAGGAGTAAGTTTGCAGATGATGCAAAAACTTGTGGTGTCGTAAATAGTGAGGAAGAAAGCCTTAAATTACAGGACGATATAGATGGGCTGGTAAGATGGGCAAGGGAGCAGCAAATTGAATTTAATTCTGTGAAGGGTGAGGTGATGCATTTTCGGTGGAGTAACAAGGCAAGGGAATATACAATGGATGGTAGTACCATAGGAAGTACAGAGAATCAGAGGGACCTTGGTGTACTTGTCCATAGATCACTGAAGGCAGCAGCATAGAAAGATAAGGTGGTTCGGAAAGAATATGGGATTCTTGCTTTTATTAGCCAAGGCACATAATATAAGAGCAAAAAGGTTATGATGGAGCAGCATACAACGCTAGTTAGGCCACAGCTGGAGTACTGTGCACAGTTCTGGGAACTGCACTGTAGGAAGGATGTGATTGCACTGGAGAGGGTGCAGAGGAGGTTCACCAGGATGTTGCCTGGGAAGGAGCATTTCAGTTATGAAGCGAGACTGGAAAGGCTGGGGTTGCTTTCTTTAGAACAGAGAAGGCTGAGGAGTGAATATGATTGAGGTATACAAAATTATGAAGGGTATTGATAGCATAGATAGGAAGAAAACTTTCCCCTTAGTGCAGGGGTCGGCAACCAAGGGGCATCGTTTTAAGGTAAGGGGAAGGATATATCGAGGTGATTTGAGGGGAAAAGTATCACCCAGAGGATGGTTGGAGTCTAGAACACATTGCCTGAAGAGGTGGTAGAGGCAGGAACCCTCACAACATTTCAGAAGTATTTAGATGAACAATTGAAATGCCATCGCATACAACACCATGGACCAAGTGCTGGAAAATGGGGTTAGAATAGATAGGTGCCTGATTGCCGGCAGAGATACGCTGAGCCGAAGGAATGTTTCAGTGCTGAATAACTCTATTAATCTATGACTCTATGACCTGATCTCCTGCTTGTGATCGTTTGTAAACGACTGCCTGTCCAGTGAGGTTACAAGGCTCGATCTCATCAGTTTTCGGACTGTCTTGTTACAGAGCCTGTTCTGGTCGGGTCCTTGGCAGTGCTAGGCGCCTATGCTGTCCCAGCTACAGAATCTTTCTGAAGAGAGAGAGGTCTATTTCTATAGGAACTTTATATTATTATGAAAAGTGTCATTTATTAAGCGTCCCATTTCTTATAATAAATCAGGAGTGATTTGGATGGGTGAAATATGAGTGGAAGCGTCGTTTTGGAATGTTGAATCACCGCTGGTGAATACAGAAGGTCCTATACAAGTATCACCTGTCAAAATAACAGTCAGACACGGTTAGACAGCTCGATATTGGATGCCCAGAGCCGGAATCTGAAAGGCTGGAACTGATAACCAATGGATGAAGGAAGATTACCAGACAAGTAAATAGTTGAATGCACAGCTTAAAAAGTTGAAGTAAACTTCCGGATCCTTTGTTACAATAAGTAAATTCTTCCAGAATTTCATGTATGATGTGCTGAACTCTCACAGTGAATGTGGACACTTCAAATCACTCTCCATTTTAAATGTCACATTTTACTAAATCCTTAGCACATTGAATGGAGAAAATCAGCAACAAAAAAAAATGTCTTTCTAACAAGGCCACTTGACAGTCCATAGAAATCTGCAAGGAACGAGAGTTTTGCATGCATATGACACAATATCTGGGACCTTTCGTTGGATCCGCGGGAAGATATGAACCTCACCTCTTCTGATTGACTTTTTCTGTATAACCACCATCAGTGAGATCAACACACAGATTAGCAGAACTCCGAAGCAGACCGCAACTAGGATGGAAGTAGTTTTATATCCCTGTTCTTAATGACAATAATACAGAAAGGTTTAACACATACACAGTCCGTCTTGCACAATAACATATTTACAAAAGGGAGTTAATAATTATATCCACTGCTACCGGGCGATGAGTCAGGCTGAACATTCCGCAATATGTGTGGTGCACATTGCACCAGAGGGAAGTGTGAGCCAGTCTAAATTACAGAGACAGTGCCCCCATGTTTCTGATGAGAACACGACAGTTCAGGTACAGCCAGAATCTGAAATTAGCTGAATTTCAACCAGACCATTTGAAATATGCGGTGAGGAAAAGATATTCCAGTCAGTGAGAAATTGCTCATAGCATCTTGAGAAAATGACTACAATACCAATTCAACTAATTCAAACCCTAACGCTGGCGAGGATACTAATAATGGTAAGTACCTGCAGATGTGGACGGGACAGCAATTGGAGGCACATCGAGCCCTGTGGAGTATATTGTACAAAAGGTTCAGGAGGATGAAATTTCAGCACTTTCCATTTAAACGATAAATACTGTTCTTAATTTCCGGAACTAGTGAGCCAATTTAACAAAACAATGAACCCTAACCCCACTCTCCAAACCCTGTCACCCTCACCGGAACAAATCACACTGGCATCTTCCTTGTGATCACAGTCAGACTGAGCCGGCGATGAAGAAGGACAGTCGGCCAGAGAAGATTCGCTTCCAGTGCATTTCACCTCATCCAGCCAGATAACACCGTCACCCTGGGAAAAAGTAGCTCCTCCTGGGGCCAAAAGAGCGTGACCACAATCCAGCTGTCTGCAGACAACATTGGCATCGGCCATATCCCAGGAGTCATCACACACCGTGCCCCAGCTGTTATCGCACAATATCTCAACTCTCCCGGAGCAGTTGGTGTTACCTCCAAACAGGCGCAACCAATGTCCAGAATCTGGCAAAGAGAATCAATGGTTATTATTGATGTAGTATAAGACAGGAGTACAAGTCAGATAGTTGGTATAATAAAGAGGAAGTAGCACCTGGTGAAAGCCCACGTTTACAATCATATTCTCGAATGCAGTCCTTTGATCTGTGGTGCTGCTCCTTAGTTACTTTTGCTTCTGTTTAGAAGAGAAACATGCTGACTGTATCAGACACCAATGTTTGAAATGACACTCGCACATTTATAGGTTTGTTGTGTTACCTGAACAAACAACACCAGCATCCTCCCTGTGTTCACATTTGTGTTTACCCCACGGTTCTTTTTGACATTGCCAAAGGAACGATTCGTGTGAAAGACATTTCATCCCATCAAGCCAAATGGGTCCGGATCCTTCTCCAAATGACTGAGCATAATAATCGATAGAACTGAGGGGACCGCACTGTAACTGTTTGCAGATCACTTCTGCATCAGGTCCATCAAGTCTCTCCGAGCACACTGTTCCCCAGGTGCCATTGTAGAACACTTCCACTCTCCCCTCACAGCGATGCTTCCCATTCACCAGCCGCAGCTCTTTGTGCTCTGTCAATGACACAAGAAATATCCAGATAGTTAGATTGATAGCTCGTTGTATGTTCATACTGCACAGCTCAACACATGCTGCACCGGTTGTGTTCACTGATTTCCAGTAATTATTTCAGAAAAGCGATAGAAAAACACTGACAGCCCATAAAGTAATAAAGAATAATCAACACGGATTTCACAACAGAAAGACAAACAACGTTATTGAATTCTTTGAAGAAGTTACAGAAAGATAACAGGGATAATGCAGTCGATGTAATATGCATGTTTTTTTTTTCAGAAGGCCTCTGACAAGGATCATGACTGGGGTCAGGGCCTGTGAAGTCAAGGGATCAGTGGAAGAATGATAGGAAACCAGCTACAAAGCACACCGTCTGGGTACAATGTGGTAACCCAGAATGATGGAAGTTGGGAAGTGGTGTTCCACAGGGCTGGGGTCACTGCTGCTCAACATTTACATGAACGATTTGGATTTAGACAAGGGAGACTTAATTTCAAAATTTAAGAGGACAGCAATTTGGGGATATAGTTAACACTAAGAAAGACAGAGACAAAATACGGGAAGACGTTAATAAACGGGCCGAATGGGCATACAATTGCCAAATAAGTTGAATAGAGATAAGTCTAAGGTGCTCAGTGTTGACAGGAAGAATAAAGAAGGCACGTACTTCTTGTAAAATAAGAGTGAAAATGAAATAGATCAGCAAAGAGACCTCGGGATACAGAGGCACTAATCACTTCTGAAGTGACAGAGGCCGAAGCTAGTGATCATAAATATAGGATAATCACGAATAAATCTAAAAAGAAATTCAGGAGAATTTGTTTTTTTTTTACCTCGGGAGTGGTTTGAATTTTGAATTCCGAACACATGCAATTGCTGAGGTGATTTGCACTGATGCCTTCAAGGTAAAGCTATACAGGTACATGAGGCAGAAAGAAGCAGGAGGATATGCAAAGAGGGTTAGGTGCAATGATGTGGGGTGATACTCGTGGGCAACGTAAACACCACATTGACCAGTTAGTCCGAATGGCCAGATTCCGTGCTGTCCATTGTATGTAATTCGAAGTTATATCTTCCCTGTGAAACCACGTGCACAACACTACGGAAAATGGGCACATGGAAGCACCGTTACCTGAACACATGATCCTCACAGCTTCTTTATGACAACAGTCGTGGTTACCCCACGATGCTGAGGGACATTCCCAGAGTAATGATTCGTTACTGGAACAATTCAGTTCATCCAACCAAACTGGCCCTGAACCTGGTCCACAAGATGCAGGAAGTGCCAGGTCCAATGCCTTTCCACAACCCAGCTGTTTGCAAACCACGTCAGCGTCCGCCAGATCCCAGGAATCATCACAAACTGAGCCCCAAGTCCCATTGTAATAAATCTCCACTCGGCCACTACATGGGCTTCCACCGTCAGACAGCCTTAACTGCACGTGGTCTGTTGGATAACAGTACATGAGGATTATACTTTCAATAGACATTCACATCATCACTCAATACAACTGATTTTACCATCACCAGCTCAAAAAATGAAGGTTAAATGCACCTGTGACAGGTAAATAAAACTATACAACAGAATATCTGTTTACACTTACTTCTTACATAGAATGTAAAGAACAGCAATGTTTCAGATATGCTATAACATCTGGCTTTGACAAGTTCTGGTCTCCAGTTCCCCTCTTATGTTTTGAATGCTGTGTACGGTGTCAAACAGGCAATCACTCACACGATTAACAGTTAATTTATACTCATGTTATATAACTGCATCTGTTCCTTGTCCATGTATGTTACCCTTATTTGTTATCTTGGTCAGACATTTACTGCCATCTCCTATTGCCCTCATCTTCAATTACAAGTGACTTGCATTTATCTAGCGCCATTAACGTAATTAAACATCCCAAGGCGCGATACAGGAGTGATATCAAAGAAATTTTAACACAGAGCACCGAAAAATATATTAGGTCAGATGACCAAAAGCTAAGTCAAAGAGTTAGTTTTTATGGAACGTCTTAAAGCAGGAAAGACTGGTTGACAGGCAGAGATATTTAAGGAAGTAATTCTGGAGCATGTGACCTTCGCAAATAAAGGCACGGCCGCCAATGGTGCACAATTAAAACCAGGAATGCTCAAGAAGCCAGAACTGGGAGCTGTCAATCTGGAGCCGATTGCAAAGACAGGAGCTGTGAGGCCAGGAAGGGATTTGAAAACAAGGATGAGAATTTTAAAACCGCTCATTGCTGGGAAAGGTAGGTCAGTGAGCAGAGGGCAGATGCCTGAGTGGCAAATGGTTGAGACAGCGGAGCTTGCAGAGGTTGAAACTCGTGAAGCCAGCCAGGAGTGCATTCGAATCATCGAGTCTGGAGGGAACAATGCTATCGACAAGACGAGATAAGGGCAAATGCGGGTGATTTCATGGAGGTGAAAATAGACAGTGTTAATGAGGATATGGAGATTTGATAGGAGGATCACCCTGGGGTCAAATATAACACCAAGATTACAGGCTGTCTGGCTGAGTGACAGACAGTTGGCATGGCGAGAAATGGAGTTGGAGACAAGGAAACATGCGATGGGGACTGATGGTTTCTATCTTTTCAATACTGAGTTGGAGGAATTTTCTGTTGATGCAGTACTGAATGTCAGCCTGGAATTCTGACAGTGTGCAGGCATTGGAGGGCTCAAGAGTGTTGAATGTGAGGTAGAGTTGGATACAGTGAGATACACGTGGAAACTGAGGCTGTGTTTGCGGATATCACTGAAAGGCAGCATGTAAATGAGTAATGAAGTGTCAAAGGATAGATCCTTTGGTGACACTATAGCTGACTTTGCAGGAGCGGGAAGAGAAGCCATTGCAGGCCACTTTCTGACCATGACTGTATAGATAATACTAGAACAAGCTGAGTGCAGTCCCACCCAGCCGGGTGTTAATGGGGAGGAATTGGAGAAGTATTTCATGATCAATCATATCAAAATTTGAGACAAGTCAAGAAAGAGGAGGTGGAATCGTTTATATTTGTCACAATCACTTCGGATGTCAATTGTTTTCGTCCTGTGGTGTGGATAGAAAATTGACTTGCGGAATTGAAACATGCAGCTTCATATAAGATGAGCATGGATTTGGGAGGCGACAACACATTCAAGGACTTTGGCGAGGTACGAACAGTTGGAGCTGGGGCCGCAACCTGCATGGACAGGTGGTCAATGGTTCCTTTCTGAGGAGAGGTGTGATGACTGCTGATTTGAAGGAGAGGAGCCTGAAAATGTAGAGAGAGAGAGAGAGAAAGATAATGGTTAATGATGCCAGCTAACATGGAACCCAGGAAGGGAATGTTTGTGTTCAGTAGTTTAAAAGAAATAAGGTGTAGACAGCAAAATGTGGATTCCATCAACAGTACAGGTTCCGAGACAGCGTGAAGGATTCTAGGAGAGAAACAAGAAATGGGAATTCAGGGTGATCGTATGGGATGGGGATGGGAACTGATAGGAAGTTAGGCCTGGTGGGTTGGGGAAGAAAGGGAAGTAGTGGAGGTGACTGAACGGATGTTTTTGAACTTTGTGACAAAATATCTACGAGCTCCACTCACATATTTTTGCAGTTCAGGGTGGACGAGGCAGGGAAGTGGTTCAGGAGGAAGATTTATGATGGAGAATACTTGCTGTGCGTTTTCTATGCCTTCCTGGATAATCTTTGTCAAACGGGTGGTTTTAGTGAAGATGAGGAGGACCCGATGATGCTTTATGTGATTGATCCATTCAGAATTATATTACCAGATAGTTCGCCAGATGTCACCATTCCTTTCTGTTTTTTAATTATTTCAGGGGATGTTGGTGTCACTGGCAAGACCAGCAGTTTAATCCACCCTATTTATTACTTCCACTTCATATTGGAGAATGTAACGTCTACAAAAATAGTACCCTTAAACATCAGCCTTGCAATGTGCAGTATCTTCGTGTAGAACTACGTTCTAGGGTTGTGTTGATTATAACATTATCATAAATCAATTTAATATTAATTGCATAGGAGAATCAATTACTTTTGTAAGGATGGGACTCTGTCTTTGACAAGGAACATATTTGAGTAATTTTAGAGACATAAACCGCATGTCTGAACAGAAAATATGCAGACCTCTCTGTCCAGACAGACTGCTGCAATTATGTTCAATGAGCAAACGAAACTTGTGAGGCAAATTAACAATTGTTATTGTCTGTAAAAAGTCAATGAACTAAACGACTAATTCTATCAATATATGACTGTTGGACCGGACCAAAGAGGGCAGGAAACAGGATCTCTCTTCAAAATGTTGGACAGGATCAGGAAGCGCCTATGGGCAATTGAACTCCAGATGTGTAGACCTCCTGGATGAACAGAAACCAGTATTTAATCTGGACTGGACAAAAATGATTGGACTAATTGCGTCAGGCACTTTGGAGAATAAACATCAGCGATGTTACCCATCAGATAGAGAAGTAGAAGACAAGGAGAAGACACATGGCTTCTGAAGGTGGGCATAAATGTTGGGTGGAGCTTAACATCTACCTAACTGAAGAACAAGATGACATACTCTACTCTGTCCAGTGACTGAGTGTGTAATAACCATTCAGCACTGTAAACTTCTGACGTGAAACGCTGGAATGTATTGATTTCCGCTGTTCCCGAAGAAATTATTTACTGTAACCAATCGGTATCAAATCTGAATCATTAACTATCTCATATGTTGTAAGTTCCACTCTGTCGTATGGAAATAAATGTTCATTGGAACAACCCGAAAACATCTGCCCACACTTACACTCTGCATAATGCAACATCCCCAGAACACATGCCTGCATTGACATGCTACACAATGAAACTTTAAAGCGTATAGTCCAAAACATCTGTCTACTTTTATACACAACATAATGAAACTTACACCATAACAACTCCCACACAGCTACCTCCACTTATATACTGTACAGTAGAACTGATTGCAAGCTCGACGCCGGATTTGATACCAGAGCTGAGATTCCAATTCCGTATTCTCTTTTTCATAAGGCCGTTATCTTTCACCTCTATCATCATTCACCTCCCTTCCTGCCTCAGCCCATCTGCTGCTGAAATGCTCACCCATGCTTTGTTTCCTGCAGAATCGAATATTTTAATGTTCTCCTGGGCGATCACCCATCTTGCATCCTCCAGAAACATCAGCTCATCCAAAGTTTTGTTGCCTGCCCGACATGAAGCCCCTCTCAGGAACACCGTGGCACTCGACGATCTATTGGTTTCCCCGCCATCAATACCTCGTGTTGCCAATTATGATCTTCATGTTCAGCCACCTTCATGCTCTCCCCCTGCATCAGTATAACCGTCTCCAGCCTGAAACATTTCAGGAACTCTGCTTTTCTCTGAATACAGCTTCTTGTACTTCACCCACTTCAATTGCCTACAACTTGCAGTTTTGCCTTTAACCATCTAACCCCCAGACCTGAATTTCCACCAGAAATATTTCCGTGTCTCTGGCTCTTCAAATACAACCATCTGACTAAGAATTTAGTCACCAACTGTAACATCTCTTTGTTTGGTTCTGTGTCAGTTTTCTCTCCCTTTACATTCCTGTTAAACCCCTTGTGATGTATGTGTTAATTGAAATTTCTGTAATAAACACGTTCTTGTTGTTTAATTGTGTCCGTGTCCTCTCTCTCTGCACACCACCCCCATCCAGCCCCAGCTCCCCGACCGCCCACCATCCTCACCCACTCTCCTCGAGTGAAATGACTGGCTTGAGACACCCAGGAACAAGTAACCTAGATTATCACTTTTCTCAGCAGATTAGACATTTCACTTCTTTGTTTTTGTAAAGGCAGTGAAGAACTTGCTTACCTGAACACAGGACCCCTACATCCATACTGTCAGTGAGAGACGAATTCAATGTGAATAAGCTGCAGTTCTGGAGCTGCAATTCGTTTCCTTCACACTGGACATCATTCACCCAGACGGGTCCTTCACTCTCTCCGTCCTTTGAATAGTTATAAGCGGCTGTCGCTTCACCGCAACCCAGCTGTGTACAGACTACGTTGGCATCATTCACGGTCCAGTGTCTATCTTGCAATCTCCCCCAGCTGCCATTGTGGTAAATCTCCACTCGCCCATCACACCAGCTTCCCCCGTTAGTCAGCCTTAGTGACCAATTTTCATCTACAATATGAAACACATTGAGAATGTCGAAACTGAAGCAAAATATCTCAGAATTTACTGCCACCAGAAATGTCATTAATTTTAATGGTTGCTATTTCTGTCATCATTGTTCAGAAGGCTTGTTGAAAGATCTTCTTCACCATTACCTTTTCTCAGTAAATACATTTCAGAGACGTACCGAGCAGCTTACGTTTGCTGAAATGGGGACAGAGGGTAAAATGAACTGGGGGTGAGACCCGAGGGACTGAAGGTCGTCCTCCTGTCCACATGTACTGATATTTCCAGCTCTCGCCCTGTACTTGAAAATATCATCAAACTTTCTTCCAATTTATCCTCCTTATCTTCACATGGTCCATCTTCAACTCTTCTGTTCTCTTCTTCAAAATCTCTGTCTCTGATTCTGGGGATAGGTTATTAACTAATATAAAGAATAAACCCAGTGACTCTCACAGTTACCTGTCTATGCTTCCTCACCCCCCAATTATTCGAATGACTCTATCACATTTTTTCACTTGCACCACGGCAATGTATCTGTCTGGTGATTCAACCTTCCATACCAGTGGTTCCAGATATGTCTTCCTTTTTCCTCATCCGAGGACTCTCCTCACATCCTCATCCACCCACCATGGTTGACAGGGCACTCAAGCACGACCATTCCATTCCCCATACTTCTGCTTTCACCCTTTCCCCCCTCCCAGAACCATGATAGGATCCTGATTCTCCTCATCTTCCACTCCATCAGCTTCCATATTCAACAGACCATCGTCCACCATTTCCACCACCTTTAATGTGATGCCACGACAAAGCACATCTTCCCCTTCCCTCCAATTGTAACGTTCTGAAGGGACCTTTCACTCTGTGGCACCCTGATGCCCTCTTCAATCATTGTCAACACCCCTTCCCACAGGACCTTCCCATGAATGCGCAGGAGGTACAACCACTGCCCTGTTACCTCCACCTTTCTCACCATCCAAGCCCCCAAATACGGCTTCCAAGTGAAACAGCGATTTTCTTGTCCTGCTTTCTCTTTAGTATACTGCACTCACTGTATTGACTGATCATGATACCGTCTCCTTTACATTGGGACACCAAACATAATTGAGTGCTTACTTTGCACAACATCTTTGTTCAGTCTGCAAGCTTTACCTTTAGCTTCCAGTTACCTGTCCTTTTCATTCTTTATTCCGCTCCCACACTGACCTCTCTCTCCTCTTTCTCCTACACAGTTCCAATGAAGGTTAACGTAAGTTTGAGAAACAGCACTTCCTCTTTCCACTAGACTCTTTACAGGCTTATGGAATGAACACTGAATTCAGCAATTTCAGATCAGATTCCCTCCCCTTTTTTTCTTTTTTTGGACGATATTTTGCCTTCCAATTTGCAACACTTCTAGAAATGTGTTTTTTACGTGGCCCATTCCTATCTATTTTTGCCTTGCACTGTCCCATTTACCATTTAATCTCTCCTGTCTTCCACCATATCACAGATTGTTCCTTTCGCTCTTTCCTTGCTTTCCCCTTTCTTTAAAAACTGTTAAATCTCTAAGTTATGATGAAAGATCTGCAAACTGCAAGGTTGATTCTGTTTCTTTCACCATAGATGCAGCCAGAACTTCTGAGTATTTTCAGCACTTACTGTTTTTATTACCTATATTTTAAATTGTGAAACGTGGGAGCAATTTGCGTTGAGCAATGTCTCACGTACAGCGATCAGATAACAGAGCAGATAATCTGTTATAACAGGGCGTGGGTTGAGGGATAACTGGGAGAATTGTAATTTACATCAAGTTTGTGAAATAATCAAAGACATGGCATATTGGTGAAATAACGAGTTACTTCACTCGCTGTCATTTTAATGCCCTTGATGCAATGGAAATTAAAATTTATCTCATGTTATTTAGCTGGAAACAAGTTCACAGTGTTTTCTATTGTACAGCTGATCTTTGCAGAGACTTCCATGATAATTCATATTTGAACGGCCAACATTGATCACAGTTTCAATGCTCGAGCAACATTTCTATGCTATGGCAGTGGTCCTGGGAGCAAATTGCTGATTCTATGCCCCTTGAATAATGCCCTAGATTTACCACAAAAGAGATATTATATGAGCGATTAGTACTAATCATGAGACATTGTATGTATTCAATGTTTACTAGAGTGAAGCTCTTTGATTCATGTGTAATTTAATTTAGACACTTAAACCCACAAGCACATCTCGGAATCTTAGTGTCAAAGGAAGCATGGGATCAGCAAAACTAGTGAATCAGCGACCTGTGGAAATAGTCAATGATGCTTGACAGCAGAACAGTTGGTGTATTTCAGTTCAATTGACTGAGATGACTCACCCGTACAGATGACACTGGCGTCATTTTCATGTGAGCAGCTAAACTGATCCCAGGATGAAACAGGACACTCCCACAATCGCGTCTCATTCCCCCGACACCTGTAACTTTCCATCCACACTGGACCATCTCCCTTTCCAAAGTGAGCTCCTCCCGGTATTGAGGTTACTGTCCCACACTGAAGGTGCTCACAGACCACGTTGGCGTCTTCCAAATCAAAGTAAACGTCACACACCGTCCCCCACTGGTCTCCATGTAGCACCTCCACCCGGCCTGAGCATCTGTTCGTCCCATCAACCAATCGAGGTCCATGTTTCCCTGTATTGGAAACAAATACAAATCCAAATAATTTATAAATCATCCTCTGCATAGAAACAGCAAAATAGAAAATGGGTATAACAGTTGAATCTTATGTACACGATTATCTATCCATACTTTACACAAATTATCTATCAAAAAACAATTAGAATTACCACAGCAACACAAAAGCAAAATACTGCGGATGTTGGAAATCTGAAATATCACAGAAAATGCTGGAAATACTGAGCAGGGCTCGCAGCATCTGTGGAGAGATCAAGAGAGTTATGTTTTAGGTCTGTGTCCTTTCATCATAATAATTATTAAAGGACCTCTTTATGAAGTTGGCTGAACACTCAAAAATTAACACCTCTTGTTGCAAATGCTAATCGATTGTTGGTCTTTATCTCTTGGATTTTGGAATATAAAGATGACGGATTTGATGTTTCTGTTGTATCTGTTGTCACTTTTGGGCACTGCACTTCATAAAACCATTGCCTTTGGAGGTGGTTAAGGACAGAGTCACGAGAATGGCAACAATGCTTAAAGCGTTACATTATGAAGACAAGTTTCATAAACGTTGTTTGTAGTAGCTTTAGTTTAGAAGGATTACAGCTTATCTAGTTGATGTGTTTAAAATGTTTAAGTGGTTTGATAGATGTGCGATAGAAGATCTGAAGAACAAATACAGAACAAGCTCATTTGGGAGCTGCTTTTCTTTATGAGGGATGTGGACATCTCTGGCAGAGGTGGCAGTTATTGCTCAACATTATTTGCCCTTGAAACCGGTGTCAGGACCGTCCTCTTGAACTGCAATTGCCTGCATGGGGAATGTTCTTCTGCAATTCAGTAAGGTAGTTAGAGTTAAGGCAAAGTGTGCAAGCATGGACTGTACCTTTAGGTGCATTTGTTGCAACCAGAGTGGGAAGTTTGGAATTTGGTAATTAGTGGCTAAGACTGAAATCTAGCCTTAACATTTAGCGTTTCGCTTGTAATTAAAAACCAAACTGCAAGGCAGTTCATTGTTAGCAGTTAACAGTGCAAGTCAGGTTAGCAGTAAGCAGTCAATCAGCTGTGCTTGTCCGAACTGGGGTAATTACTGTCAGCTGGAAACTGTCTAAACTGTTGCATCTTGAATGTGCCTCAAAAGGCATATAATACTGGACGTCATTGCAAGAGGATTTGAGTAAAGGAGCAATGTCTTACTGCACCTATACAGGGCTTTGGTGAGACCTCACCTGGAGTATTGTGTGCAGTTTTGGTCTCCTTATCTGAGGAATGATGCCCTTGTCATGAAGAGAGTGCAAAGAAGATTTACGATGCTAATTCCTGGGATGGCAGGATTCACGTATGAGGAGAGATCGGATTGACTCGGACTATATTCACTAGAGTTTAGAAGAATGAGAGAGGTACTCAGAGAAACCTATAAGACTGGAACAGTACTAGACAGGCTAGATACAGGGCGGATGTTCCCGATGGCTGGAGAGTCCAAAACCACGGGTCACAGTCTCTGGATACGGAGTAGGCTATTTAGAACCGAGATGAAGAGAAATGTCTTCACTCAGAAGGTTGTGAACCTGCGGAATTCTCTACCACAGAAGGCAGTGGAGGCCAGATCACTAACTATATTCAAGAAGGAGATAGATATCTTTCTTAATACCAAAGGAATCAAGCGATATGGGGAAAAACGGGAACAGAGTACTGAATTAGATGATAGGCCATGACTTTTTTGAATGGTGGAGCAGGCTCCAAAGGGCTGTCTGGCCTACTCCTACTCCAATTATCTATGTTTCTATTTTTAGACTTCTAGTAAGGCAGAGTGTAAACAAAGATTGCAATGTTAACTGAATACATTATGAACATAGTGGGAAGTTAGAGTTTGCTAAGAGTAAGAATTCGGTTCAGAGTGGGAACAGGAGGTATTTTTTATTATTTCACAGGGGGTGGGACTTTCGGGCTAGTACGGCATTTAGTACCCATCCCGAACTGCCCTTGCAAAGATGGTGGTGAGCCGCTTTCTTGCACCACTGCAGTGCATGCGCTTTCAGTGCACTCACATTGCTGTCAGGAAGGGACTTCCAGGATTTGACCCAGCGACAGTGAAGGACCAGTTATATAGTTCCAAATTAGGATGGTGTGTGCTTCGGAGGAGAACATGCAGATGGTGTTCCCATGCATCTGCTGTCCTCGTCCTTCTAGGTAGTAGAGAGTGAGCGTTCGGATGGCGGTGTTCTGTTGTGTCTGTTAAACTGGAGTCAGTGACTCGAGTCACCGGTTTAAAAGAGCGTCACAGCCAGCAGCAGCAGAGCATATTGGAAGGGGCTGAGGGACAGACACCAGGCAAATAGAGGGAAAAACTCACTCAGTGAAGCAATTGTCAGGCCAGGGTGTGAGAGGGCGTGGGTAAGTTGTAAATAAGTATTAAGTTAATTGATGAGTGTTTAGTGTTTCGGCGTTAGCTAACCAGTGAAATAGCGTTAAAGCTAAAATGCATCTAAAAATAATTTTACCTCAAAAATAAAGACAGACTAAGTTCTGGCAGAGCAGTTTTTTTTCTGGATATTGGAATTTGTAGATAATGGAACTGCCGCGAGGGAACTTGTCTGTAGTAGATATCTCAACCTGGAACCTCTCTGGCTCAGGATCATAGAGCTGTTGTGGGAATTGGAGAAACGCCAACACATATGGCAGCAAGAAGAGTATTTGACAGTTTGCTGCAGATTTCAGTCACACCTTGTAGAGAGCTGCAGGATCAGAATGAGGTTGTTGCAGCTTATAGTGCACAGTAATGGAAATCCAGATGTAATGGAGAACGAGGATATACAGAAGCGAAAAGGAACAAAGTCCTGTCTATTTGTGAGGATAAGGATGAAGACGGTCAGAAGGACAGCCAGAATGTTGACCGTGATACCTTGGAATAGGAAGCTGTTCAAAAGGAGGAGGAGTGGATCATAATGTCATACTTTTAAGTGATTCAATAATTAGGGCATTAAGAGTTCCACACAGTAATTTCCCAACTTGTGCGAAGTGAGGGTTATCTCAAATCAGATTGCAAGAATGGAGGGGAAATATCCAGTCGTTGTGGCCCATGTAGGGATAAACAACATAGCGAAGAGTAGGCAAGAGGTTCTTTTCGGAGAGTACCAGGAGCTGAAATATAAAAGAAGATCTCAAGGATTATAATCTCTGGATTTTTATACAAGCTGCTTGCACATTGGCAGAGGCAAAATAAACGATTAGGGAGATGAACACGTGCTTGAAGGTTATGATGTTGGAAAGAGGTGTTACATTCCATGGGACGCTGGCACCTGTACTGGGATATTAAAGAACTATTCTGTTGGAATGTGCAGCACCGGAATCGGGTTGGGATCAGGGTCCCAGAATAAAGGATAAATAGGGTTGTTACAGGAACCTTAAAGTAGTAAATGGGTGAGGGGAGGCTGGTGGGGGCGGGGGAGCGGGTAGAGCACAGTTGTAAATGTAGCATTTCTAGGTGCGACAGGGAAATAGATAACTAAAATATGCAACATTTGAGTCAGACCATTTTACGGTTTTACATCGCGTGCCTTTGCGCTGAAAACAGCAGTTGCTTTCTTGAAAAAGCAGTTGTTAGAAATACTGACAGACCGCAGCGTTTTGGGCCGTGTACTCTGTCCATTGTCTGGAGAAATAATTGTAATTGGTAGAAGCTGTCCGTTTAAATGTAGTGCAGAATGGGAATGTGGGCTGGATCTTACTACTGTTAGGTTATTACATGTTCTTGTTCTGGCTGTTATTGGTCAGTTAATTATATTCCATGATTGGTCAGTATATGCCATTATACTTGCTACTGATTCGTCAGTTATTGTGCATCGTGGCAAGTCAATCCATACTACTGTTCTGGTCATGGTCTGTTGGCTGCATAGCAGGTGCTTGTGCGTTTCTCGAGTAGGGGAAGCCAGATATACACTGAGGAACAGGCCACTGTTAGGGGGACGGTCTTGTGTTTATCGATCTCCATAGCTTCCCTGACGCGGTGAACGGCACAAGCCTGCCATCAAAGAAGCTCAACTCAATGCCCACCGCATTGAATGGTCCAACTCCAAACTCAACCTCATCTATTATGGACTGGCGTGCAAGACACAGTAACATTGTAAGTATAAAAGTGACCAAAAACATGCAAAAATGGAAAAAAAATGCACAGATTTTCGTGAATGGCAGAGATACAAAGAATAGCAAAGGATGACAAAACAGATCGCAAGAGCTACAAAACTTTTACAATCACTTCAGAAACATATTGTCATTAAAAGCAATGTGGTCTCATTACAATGACAGTTGTGATATTATAAATGAAAATAAGGCAATAGCAGGAATTATACATAATTACTTTGCATCAGTATCTACATGGACACAACTTTTATTAAGGTTTGCTGTGGCCACAGTAGGCCAAATGCTGCTCTGACTTTGAGGGCAGTCACTCTCATCTGGAATACAGCTATATCAGCCATGTTTGTACAACGGGTGTGATGAGGTCTGAAACTGAGTGGTCCGAACAAACACAAACTGAGCATCAGTGAGTAGTTTATTGGTAAGTACTGCTTGATAGCGCTGTAAACAACACCTTCCATCACTGTGTTAATGATTGAGAGCAAACTGCTGGGTCAGTAATTAGAAAATTGCAATTGTCACACTGCTATTTAAAGAAAGGTTAGCGAGTGAAAAGAAGAATTATAGATTGGTTAGCCTAACAGCAGTTGTCAGGAAATTACTAGAGAGTACATTTAAAGAAGGAGTGTCTGATCACCTTGAAAAGTTACAGCTAATCAGAGAGAGCCAGCATGGATTTGTAAAAGGTCGATCATGCTTGATGAACCTGATCAAATATTTTGTGGAGGTAACTCAAGTAGAGGTCCGGGACACCTCAATGGATGTTATTCAAATGAACTTCCGGAAAGCACACAACAAAATCCCTCGTAACTGATTGTTGGCTAAAGTTGAAGCTCATAGAATTTAGGGAAAATTATTGACCTACTTAAGACGTTAGCTAAGTGGCAGGAGACAGACAGCAGGGATAATGGGCAGATCATCTAACTGGCAGGATGTGATGGTGCCGTCCCGCAGGAACCTCAACTATTCAGCATATTTATTAATGATTTAGATGACTGGATAGAAAGCCACACATAATTGACATACTCAATATTGCCATTGAAAGAAACCATCTGCCATATTGTAATCATGTATATTTTTAGCATAACTTTACAAAAAAAAGATTCAGTGACTTTGTAAAACTATTTCAATATTGGTGAGTGTGAGGTGTCCAATTTGGACTTAAAAAGATTACAGTACTTTCTAAATCGCCGGACGCAGCACAGGGAAAAGAGACTTCAGGGTCATGGGCAAGTACAGGAACGAAAATCAAAACAGCCAATGGAATGCTGGGCTTTATATCTAGAAACATGGAATACAAGGGGCTAGAAATGATTCTGCAGCTAAAAAAAAAACTGGTCAGGCCCCATCTGGTGTAATGTTAAGCTATGGGCAATATGCGTTGGGATGGATATGTTGACCAGGGAAACTGTGCAGCATAAGAGATGCTAGAATGATTCCTTGGCTTCAAATCTTTCTATTTTTTATTCATTCAACAGATGTAGGCGTCACAGGCAAGGCCAGCATTCGTTGTTCATGCCTCGTTACCTTTCACAACTGGGTGACTTTTTCGGCTATGTAAGAGGACAGTTAAGAGTCAACAACATTGCTGTGGGTCTCTAGTCACATGTAGGACAGGCTAGATAACAATGGC
Organism: Heterodontus francisci; assembly: GCF_036365525.1. NCBI lineage: Eukaryota > Metazoa > Chordata > Chondrichthyes > Heterodontiformes > Heterodontidae > Heterodontus > Heterodontus francisci. Next base: position 861,842 of record NW_027140434.1, read on the forward strand.
AGATTTCATCCCCTCAGGATATGACTAAACAAGATTTTTTTTAATGACAATGGACAATGGTTTCATGGTCACCATTACTGAGACTAGTTTTCAATTCCAGATTTATTAACTGAATTTAAATTCCACTAGCTGCGATGGTGGGAATTGAACCAGCGTCCCCAGAATTAGCCGGTGGCTCTGAATTGCTAGTCCAGTGACATTAACACCACGTCACTGCCTCACCTCATTATGAAGAAGGATTACACAAACTGTGGCTGGGTTCCCTGAAATTTATAAGAGTCATGTCCTTTCACATTCCCAGCCTATGTCTTCCAGCTGCTGGAAAGTCTTTGGGAATTCTGCAGGTGAGCTACTTGCCACAGAATGCCGATCATCTGACCTGCTCCACTTGCCACTACATTATTGTGAATGGTCTAGTTCAGTTTCTTGTCAATGACAACACCCAGTAGGATTTGATGGTGGTACTGAATTCACTGATTATAATAGCTAGGGGAGATGATATTGTCTCTCTTGTTGGAAATAGTCATTAACTGACACGGAGGTGGTGAGTGTGTTACTTTCTACCTATCAGCCCAAGTTTAAATAATGTCCGGATTCTTGATGTAATTGGGCATGAACTGTTTCTTAATCCAAGGAATTGTGAATGGAACTAAAGACCATGCAATTCTCAGCAAAAAGCCCAACTTCTGACATTTTGATGGTGGGAAGGTAACTGACGAAGCACCAAAAGATAGTTGGGCCTCAAAGAACAATTAGGAAACACATTTTTCTGTAAAAACAGTGTAAATCTGGAACATTCCTTAACAACTTCCAAAGTAAAGAGCTGTGGATGTTACATCTAATCTAAATTTTCAGACTCATATTGTTAGATTTTTGTTAGCTCGGAGTATCAAGGAATCTGGTTCAAAGCCAGGTAAAGAGACTTTGAAGAACATATCAGGTATGATCTAACTGAATGATCGAACAGGCTGGTGCAGCTGAAAGATCTGTACTGATAATGTGGATATGTGTCCGATCCTGTCATATTTAGCGAGTAAAATGCACACATTCTATAAAATAACTTTGTAATCTTTCACTTCTGGCCTGATTGCACTGAGCAGTGCTGGAGTACAGCCGTTCTTTTATACCCTGCCGTTCAGTAAGTGTTAACGTGGGCACAGTGGAGCAGTGGTTAGCATCACAGCACCAGTGACCTGGGTTCAGTTCTGGGTGCTGTCTGTACGGAGTTTGCACGCTCTCCCTGTGAATGCGTGGGATTCTGCCGCGTGCTCTGGTTTCATCCCACAGTGAAAGACTTGCAGGTCGAAAGTAAGTTGACCATTGTAAATTACCCCTACTGTGGGTTGGTGCTAGGAGAATGGTAGGTAATGTAGGATTAGTATAAATGGGTGGTTGTTGGTCGGCAGAGACTCGGTGGGCCGAAGGACCTGTTTCAGTGCTGTATGACAAGAATAATAACGTGGGCAGGGAGGGTCAGAAGGCTATTGTAATGTCGGATCATTCGTGGTGTTCAAATTAAAGTATCGAAATAGGCCAGTGCATATTCATTTAGTCAACTCCCAACTGTTGCAGCCAATATTCAATTCTAAATATACATTCGGTGCAGTGGTAAACAAACTTGCGAAAATTCTGCTTCTTGCAGAATAAATGTTAAGATTGAGAACCATCTTGTTTACCAGTAATTGTGGGTATTTTTACGACGTTACACCAAACCTATAGCAGTGATAGTAAACTATAATGACTAGTTTAGATATGAACCTTACAGAAAGAAACATGGGAATGCCACCTTCCTTTGTTTTCCAAATATTAAGCAGGAAGTTGTCTGCTTTTCAGTAAGTCTGTACTCACCGGAACAGATCACACTGGCATCGTTCCTGTGGCTGCACTCCTGGGTTCTTTGAAAAAGACGGCAGTCCAATAAACTGGACTCGTTTCCAGTACATTCAAAGATATCAGTCCGGACGAGGCCAGTGCCCTCTCCAAAATGGGCATATCTTGGCACGGACACGGCGACTCCACACTGAAGCTGACTACAGACCACATTGGCGTCTTTCAAATCCCAGTCAAGGTCACACACTGTTCCCCAGGTTTCACCGTACTGGATCTCCAGTCTGCCTGAGCATGGGGAGTCTCCGGATATTAGTCCAGGATATCTGTGATCTGAATAAGCATATTATATCATAATTAGCATAATACGTTAATAATCACAATAATACATAGATTTTTATTTCAATACGCATCTGATTAATCACAAATCTGGCACGAGCCGTTCTCAGATTCTGTTCAAAACTGATGATGCTGGGTTTCCTGCATCACTACTGCTTATAATGTGACAGGACAATAATGTTTAAAATGTGCCTTTATTTATTTATAACTTACCCAGTCGCCGTCACTGTATCAGCAGTTAGAACTGGGCAAGAAGTATAGTGTGACAAGAACTGGTGCTAGGAGTACTGTTGTTCATATTTAACATAAATGATTTCGACTCAGAAAAAGGTCGATCAATTGTAATATTCACTAATGACATTGACTTGGAGCAATAGTTAATACAAAGGCAGATTGTGAGAAAAATACTTCATGTTAAAGAAATTGTAAATGAATTTTAATGCTTACACATTTGGGTAGGAAGACTGAGAACCCATACTCGTTGGACAATGATTATCTAAATTGTGTCGAGGAGCAATGGAACTCAGGGGTACAGATATAAAAATCAATAAAATAGCAATACAGGTTAACAAAGCGCTAGAAAATACAAAAAAAATTGAGCTTTATTAAAGAGAGATACGTTGAAAGGGGTGTCACACCCAGCACAAGGAAAGATTTGGTGTTGATTGGGAGTAGGTTGATTGGGTGCTAACTAGTCAGTGTTTCCCTACTTTTCTAGGCAGTGTGCAACTGAGCAACTTCACACCATATCAGTTGAATCCTAGTGCTTTAACTGCTGTAACTGTACTGGATCGGCTTGGCTAGCGTTGTCGCTAGTTCTATGGCACTGATCTTCAGCACTACAGCTGGAGTGTTATCGGGCCCTTAAGTTTTGCTTTGTGCTGTGTGCTCAGCCGCTTATTAATATTGTGTGCCGTAATTTTCGGAATGGACCAAACAATGGAACGCATTTGCACAGCGCTAACCCATTGACATGAATTGTCACACAATACTTCTCACCTTTTGCCAGTCTGAATAACTACATAAACCCCGACTTTGATGACTGTTTTGTAGCCAGTTTGCTACAGTCTGCCATGATTACCCTTCAAAGCCCTTCATATGAAATTAATTACCTTGAAACCACTTCCACAGTTTTAAGTTTAAAAACTGAACAGACAGTTTGTGACCAGCAAGATGCAGCAGTCAGCTGATAATGATAGAATGTTTGCAACACAGAAGGAGGCCATTCAGCCCGTTGTGTCCATGCTGGTTATCTGTAAGGGCACCTCAGCTAGTCCTATGCTTCTGCTCTTTCTCCATAGCCATGCAAAGATTTTCTCATCAGGTGCTTGTCCAATTCCATATTGAAAGCCACAATTGAATCTGTCTCCATCAGACTCGCAGGCAGAACATTCCAGATCCTAACCACTCGCTATGTAAATACGTTTTTCCTCATGTCACGGCTGGTTCTTTTTCCATTCACCTTATAACAGTGTCCTCTGGTTATTGACCTTTCTGCCAAGAGGAACTCTTCCTCTCCATCTACTCTGTCTAGACCCCTCATGATTTGGAACACCTCTATCAAATTTCCTCGCAGCCTTCTCTGTTCTAAGGAGAGCAACCACAGTATATCCAATCTATCAATGTAACTGATGTCTTTCATCCCTTGAACCTTCCTTGTAAATCCTTTCGACACCCATTCTAAAGCATTCACATTCTTATGAAGTGTCGTGTCCAGAATTGTACACATTACGCCAGTTGAGGTGAACCCAGTGTTTCACAAATGTTCATAATAACTTCCTTACTTGTGTACTCGATGCCTCTATTTAAAAAGGGCAACATTCCATTGCCCTATTGACCACTTTCTCAACCTGTCATGCTGCCTTCAACCATTTGATCAGAAATACTCCCAGGTCACTCTTGGCTGCAGCCACTTTATAATTGTACCCTTGAAAACAGACTGGCAGCGAGCATTAAAAGAAATCCCAAACTTTTCTATCGACAGAGAAATAGTAAAAGGGTGGTAAAAGGAGGAGTGGGGTCGATGAGGGATCAGAAAGGGGATTTACATATGGAGGTAGCGGTCATAGTTGAGGTATTATCTGAATTCTTTTCATCTGTCTTTGCCAAGGAAGAAGATGCACCCCAGGCAATGGTTAAAGAGGAGGTAATTCAGATACTAGAGGGGTTTAAATTAATAAAGAGGATGAGATATTCCCTGTTATATACGAATATTCGTATGAATATACGAATTAGGAGCAGGAGTAGGCCACTCAACCCCTCGAGCCTGCTCCACCATTCAATAAGTTCATGGTTGAACTGATGACTCCGCATTTCCACCTGCTCCTGATAACCTTCCCCCCACCCACCCACCCCCCAAATTGGTTATCAAGAATCTACCTACCTCTGCCTTTAAAAAAATCAAAGACTCTGCTTCCACTGCCTTTTGAGGAAGAGAATTCCAAAGACTCACGGCCCTCTGAGAGGAAGAAATTCTCCTCCTCTCTGTCTGAAATGGGCGATCCCTTATTTTTTAACAGTGACGCCTAGTTCGAGATTCTCCCACAAGGGGAAACATCTTTTCCAAAGCAACCCTGTCAAGTCCCCTCAGGATTTTATATGTTTCAATTATGTCGCCTCTTACTCTTCTAAATTCCAGAGGATGCAAGCCCAGCCTGTCAAATCTTTCCTCGGATAACAGGTCACCCATTCCAGATATTAGTCTCGTAAACCTTCTCTGTACTGCCTCCAACGCATGTACATCATTCCTTAAATAAGGAGACGAGTACTGTACACAATATTCCAGATGTGGTCTCACAAATACCCTGTGTCGCTGAAGCATAGCCTCCCTACATTTGTATTCAATTCCACTCACGATAAATTATAACATTCTCCTTGCTTTCTTAATTACGTGCTGTACCTGCATACGAACGTTTCGCGTTTCATGCACTAGGACACCCATATCCCTCTGTATCTCAGAGCTCTGCAATCTCTCAGCATTTAGATAATATGCTTCCCTTCTATTCTTGCTGCCAAAGTGGGCAATTTCACACTTGCACACATTATACTCCATTTGCCAGGTCTTTGCCCACTCAATTAACCTAATTATATCTGTTTGCAGACTCCTTGTGTCCTCTTCACAAGTTACATTCTTACCTATCTTTGTGACATTAGCAAATTTAGCAAGCATACCGTCGGTCCCTGCATCTAAGTCATTTCTATAAATTGTGAAATGTTGAGGTCCCAGCACAGATCCCGATGGCACACCACTCTTTACATCTTGTCAACCAAAAAAATGACCCATTTATGCCTACTCTCTGTTTCCTGTGAGCTAACCCATCTTCCATCCATGTTAATATGTTACCCCCTCCACCATGAGCTTTTATTTTCTGCAATAGCCTTTGATGTGTCAACTTATCAAATGCCTTCTGGAAATCTAAGTACAATACATCTACCAGTTGCCCTTCATCCACAGTACATGTAATTCCCTCAAAGAACTCCAATCAATTGGTGAAACATGATTTCCCTTTCACAAAGCCATGTTGACTATACCTGATTACCTTGAATGTTTCTAAATGCCCTGCTATAACATTTTTAATAATAGCTTGTAACATTTTCCCTAAGGCAGGTGTTAAACTAATTGACCTGTAGTTTCCTGCTTGCTGTTTCCCTCCCTTTCTGACTAAAGGAGTTGCAATCGCTATTTTCCAATCCAAATGAACCTTCCCCGATTCTCGGGAATGTTCGTAAATTAAAATTAACGCATCAACTACCTCACTTGCCACTTCTTTTGACACCCTAGGATGAAGTCCATCAGGTCCCGGGGACTTGTCAGCCTGCAGCTGCAACAATTTGCTCAGTATCTTTTCCCTGGTGTTTGCAATTTTCTTGAGTTCCTCCGTCCCTTCCATTTCCCGACTTACAGCTAAAACTGGGATGTTACTTTTATACTCAATAGTGAAGACCGATGCCAAATATCTGTTCAATTCATCTGTCATCTCCTTATTTTCCATTATTAACTCCCCAGACTCACATTTTATAAGTTCAACGCTCACGTAGTTACCTCTTTTCTTTTTTTTTAAATGTATATATATTTATATATATATAAACTCTTACTATCTGTCCTTATATATCTATCTAGCCTGCTCTCGTCCTCCAATGCTACCTGACTTATCAATGTTTTTGTCATCCTTTGTTTTTTAAAAATATTCTGTTCAATCTTTTGACCTGCGTCCCATCTTTGCGCAATTACAAGCTTTTTCTTTAAGTATGATACGACCTTTGGCTGTTATACTTAACCACGGATGGTGGGACCCACTCTTGAAATGTTTCTTTCTCGTTGAAATATGAGAAATTGTGTATTCTGAAATATTCCCTTAAATGTCTGCCACTGAAACTCTATTGACCTATCCCGTAACCTGATTTGCCAGTTCACTTTAGCTAGCTCTACATTCATGTCCTCATAATTGCCCTTATTTAAGTTTAAAATATTAGTCTTGGACCCACTCTACTCTCCCTCAAACTGAATGTAAAATTCAATCATATCATGATCGCTGCTACCAAGGGGCACCTTAGCTGTGCGGTCATTAATTATTCCGACCTCATTGCACAATACCAGGTCTAGTATATCCTACTTTCTGGTTGGCTCCACAAGGTATTGTTCCAAGAAATTATCCCGAGAATATTCTATGCAGTCCTCATCTAGGCTATCTCTGCCCATCTGACTTTTCCAGTCTAAATTTAGGCGAAAATCCGCCCCTAATTATCACTGTACCTTTCTGACAGGCTGCCATTCATTTATTCATTTACAACCCGCCCCACAGTGTGGTTAATGTCAGGTGGTCTGTACACCACTTCTGACAAGCAAATTCTTGCCTTAATGATTTTTCATCTCTACCTGAACAGCTTCTACATCCTGGTCTCCTGATCTTAGGTCATCCCTCACCATTGTGCTAATACCATAATTAATTAACAGAGCTACCCCTCCACCTGTTCCTAGCTTCCTGCCCTTCCTAAATGCCATGTATCCTTCAATCTTCAGGTCCCTGTCTATATATATAAGTGAATTAGACCTTGGTGTACAGGGCACAATTTCAAAGTTTGCAGATGATACAAAACTTGGAAGCATTGTGAACTGTGAGGAGGATAGTACAGATCTTCAAACGGACATTGGCAAGTTGGTGGAATGGGCAGGCAGTTGGCAGATGAAGTTCAATGCAGAGAAATGTGAAGTGATTCATTTAGGACGGACTGACATGAAGATAAAATATAAAATGAAGGGTTCAATTCTAAAGGGGTTACAGGAGCAGAGGGACCTTGATTTAATAGGGCATAAGTCATTGACGGTGGCAGGCTAGGTTGAGAGAGCGTGCAATAAAGCATACACGGCCCTGGACTTTATTAATAGGTGCATAGAGTGCAAGAGCAAGGAAGTTATGTTGAACTTGTATGAGACACTAGTTCGTCCTCAGCTTGAGTAATGCATCCAGTTCTGGGCGCCGCACTTGAGGAAAGATGTGAGGGCATTGGAGAGAATACAGAGACGTTTCATGAGAAACGTCAAGGTTCCAGGGATGAGGAATTTCAGTTATGAAGATAAATTGGAGAAGTTTGGATTGTTTTCCTTGGAGAAGAGAAGGCTGAGAGGTGAATAGACAGAGGTATTCAAAATAATGAGGATTCTGAATGGAGTTCGTAGAGAGAAACTGTTTCCACTGGTGAAAGGATCGAGAAGGAAATGGCACCGATTTAATGCATTTGGTAAGATCAGCTGAAGTGACATGCGAAAAACGTTTTTCATGCAGCGAGTGTTTAAGATCTGGAATGTTTGTCTGAGAAAGTGGTGCAAGCAGGTTCCATTGCAGCATTAAAAATGGAACTAGACAGTTCTATGAAAAGGAAGAATGTGCAGAGTTATGGAGTGAAGGCCGGCGAATAGAACTGAGAGAATTTCTCTTTCAGAGAGCCCATGCAGTCATGATGGGCCGACTGGTCCCCTTCTGCACTGTAACTGTTCAGTGCTTCTGTGATATTGCCTCTACTCCGTTTTCCAACCAAAATGCATCAGTTCACACTTCTCTGCAAGAAATTTCATCTGCAACCTGTCCGCCCATTTCACCAGCCTCGCTTTATCCTCTTGAAGACTATTGCTATCCTCCTTACTGGCCATGTTTTCAGGCAAACGCGCCTCTTTTCTTCCATTAGTTCAACGGTGTTGAGTTTAATCGTTACAGCTACTTACTGAACTATCTTAGCTCCTTTGTTTAATATTCTGTGCATTTTACTTTCTCAATATTTCCTAAAATTTAAAAGACAATGCGCAGGCAGCGGTGGGATCTTAACGCGCAGTTTCCTCTTGTGATACCCACAATAACTGCGGACCCATTACTTCAGCTCCCCGAGGCTGAGAAACCTGCCTCCCTCCCTCCCCTGCTCCCCAGTCTCATCTTCACAATCTGTGTAATACATTAGATCTGAGGCCAAGCGATGGTTGCAGGCGGACAGCCGGTCTGACAGTGCATGCCGGGTAGCGGCTGCTGGGTTGATGAATGGAGAGTTGGATTGAGGTTGTGACATTTCCAGCCGTTCAGATAATTCACTGCGGATCAAGGGAAAATCTCAATGGAAACTGCTCTGTCTGCATTGTAAATGTGCTGAGTATCAGGTATTTGCTGCTGCCGGTGGATAATGTTTAATAAATATGGTGCTAATGATATAATTTTAAACAGTGATCCGAACATTAACATTCATTCTAACCGGAGATTACTGGAATTATTAACATCTGACTTTCCAGGTACCGACCATCCCGGATTGTTTTACTTTTGCTTCTTCCCAGATTCTATCAGCCGCGGTGGGAGACGGGAGACTGAGAAAGATTTTTACCTGAGCAGATGGCACCGGCATCATAGGAGTGTGAGTAGGAATAGTGATCCCATTGAGCTGACTCACAGTCCCGCAGAGCGGCCTCGGTCCCGCTGCACTTTACACTCAACGTCACAATGGGTCCGGACCCTTCCCCAAAGTGAGCCCAGCGTGGTGCAGAGACCGCAGTTCCGCAGCCCAGCTCCCGACACACAACAGCGGCGTCCTGCAGGTCCCAGTACGAGCCATACACAGTCCCCCACTGTCCCCTGTAGTGTATCTCCACTCTCCCAGCGCACCGACTGCCCCCATTCGCCAGTCTCAGCTTCACCATCTCTGTAAAATATCAGAAATATCATCAAGCGGTTATAGTGTGTTAAACCCACAGGTTCCCAGCGCACCGACTGCCCCCATTCACCAGTATCAGCTTCACCATCTCTGTAAAACATCAGAAATATCATCAAGCGCTTATAGTGTGTTAAACCCACAAGTTCCCAGCGCACCGACTGCCCCCATTCACCAGTCTCAGCTTCACCATCTCTGTAAAATATCAAAAATATCAGCAGGCGGTTAGAGTGTGTTAAACCCACAGGTTCCCAGCGTACGAACCCTCCCCATTCACCAGGCATGAATAGATAGGAACATCAGTCTGCACTCAGAACCCTAATAAAACCCGAAGTAAATATTACACATAAAAGAAAAAGGAAACTGAAATACTAATAAACGGTGCAAACGAGCAGGGAACCAGGAGACAGCCGGATATTCCCACCAACACAACTGCTCCAATGGGAACGAGGTGGCGACAGGCTCAGAGTCGATTGAACCGGCAGAAGTGGGGAGATGGGCGTGGCTGTAATGATCTCATATTTAAGTGCTCAGTACTGATTGGGCGAACACAGTGAGATCCCAGCACCACGAAAGAGCAGGGGAAATTGCCCCCTCACCCAACACAGCCAATAAAGATAGGGCTGGATGATGATGTGATCAGGATGTCAGCACAGATTGGTGAGGTGGACCTTTGGACCGGCAACAATGTCAGTGGAGGTGATTCTTCACACTCTGCTCTTCAGAGACCCTTAATTATTGTCCCACCACATGAAGACAGCAGTCATCTCTTAGCTAGGTAACAGTGTGAGTGGAGCTGATTATTCTCACTCTGCTCTGCAGAGACCCTCAGTTACTGTCTCTCCACATGAAGGCAGCAGCCATCTGTCAGCTAGAATTAAAGATCTTTACTATCACAATGAGCGACACACTCCCTTTCTGAGTATCAACAGGGCAACATGATCAAAAAGGTGCTGAGACTGTCGCCCAAGCTTAATATTTAATGGGATGGGTTGGAGCAGAGAGATAGCAGATAGTGTGAAAAAAAAGGCGATTACCTGACGGGCCAGCCTTACTGTTCCCAGGTCTGCCTGAAATGAGAAGTTAACAATTAGAGTTCACTGGGAAAAGAAATGAATGAAACTGTCAGAAAGAAAAGACACAAATGCAACTAACTGCAGGGTCATTATTCCCAACACTTTGCGGAAGAAATTATAAGGGATATGTGATTTCATTCCTTAAAACAGAAAATACAGTTTCTGCATCAAATTAATATTGGTAATGGGCCTAAATGTATCCAGAATTGTTTTCACATATACACACACTGACACCCGGATACACTCTTCCCTTGTGGCGGTGGGTGGACCTTATGTATTACCAGTGTGAAGGTGCCTGAGAAGGCGGTGGTGATGATCCTCTCCCTTATAGAATTTTACAATGAAACAGCACAGAGGGATGCCATTCGGCCCTTGGTGCCTATGCTGTCTCTTTGTCAGTGCAGTCTAATTAGTCCCACTCCCTTTCCCCATCGCCCTGTAAATGTGTGCTGATGGTGCTCTGACCATTGATGACCTGTGTAGGTGCCCTGAGAAGAGAGTGGTGATGGATCTGCTTTTCAACTCACTGGTGATGGCACGCTCAGTGAATTCAGTATTCTGATCTAAAGTTCGAGAAGGAATGGGAACATTTAAATTCTATTAAAGATTTTCCGATCCTGTGGTAGATTCCGATGCCTTTTCATTTACTGCAAAGTCTTCCACCTGTAACTTTCAAAGTTTCTATAAAGGTTTAATTGGGCCTTTCTGCTGTTCAATAAAATATATAGCTTCCTCAAACAAAACAAAACAAGATGAAGGATCTGTCAGTCTCCTAACTCCCTGCTGACTGTGTCTTACTAAGTTGCTGCTGTTCCGATTCTCTTGTCACCTGCCTCGCCGACGTGCCCTATTCTTTTACCCGTTAATGATGTTCGATCAATGGTCCTCCCGTTTACTGGTTAAGTGTTCATGCTTTTTAAAAATGCAGTCTGTCGGTTGACTCTCCCAATCCCCCTGATGACAATTTGTCTCACAGATCTCCAGGTGTTTTTCTATTAACACATTATATACGATGGAGGGTGTATTGAGCTGCTCCCCATCTCGCTGATCGCAATGTGTCTCACAGATCTCTAGGTCTTTTTTTAATTCTCAACATTACATACTATAGAGGGTGTGTTGACCTGCTCCCAATCCCCCTGATCACAATGTGTCTCACATATCTCCAGGTGTTTTTACGATTCTCAACATTATCTACTATAGACGGTGTGTTCATCTGTACCAATCCCCCTGATCACAATTTGTCTCACAGCTCTCCGGGTGTTTTTCTATTCACAACGTTATATACTGCAGACAGTGTGTTGACCTGCTCCCCAACTCCCTGGTGAAAATATATCTCCCATGTATTGTTGTCTCTTTGTATACTCTGGTGATATATTATTGCCAACGGGACACCAATTCCTGTCCTCAGCTGTGCCTTCTGAGTAATCTTGAATGTGTTAAATTTTCCCAACTATTATCTCATTGGTCTCTTTATGCTCCTAATTCGATAATGTAAATAGTGTGTGACTTCCTCCCAGTAGGAACCTTAGCATTCCTACCAACTTTCCGTGATAATAGTCAGTTCCCATACATCCCCTTTTCCAGTGACCCAATGACAGACGAGGGGGAATAATCTTTCAGTATTTACTGATAAACGGTTCCAATCTCAGTGTTTCTGTAGAGTCCGTGAATCTTCTTCAATCCATTCAGTCATTTCCCCTACTGTTCATGCATTTATCATTTCAGCCTGTAACCACCCATGTCACACTGGACTTTTTTTCCAGATAATCCAGTGGTTCAAGGAGAAAACCCACGAGCACCTTCTTAGGGAAACTAGGGATAGACAACACATGGGTGCAGAACAATATCGCCAACATGACGATAGTGGTTCAAGAAAACACCCCGCCATCCCATCTGGCTAAGTAGGGTTGTTCAGTAAATTCTGGCTAGCCAGCGAGCTCATATCCCGAAAATGAATCTAAACAATCTGTAACCGAGATTCCCATATTTGTCTATTCGACCAGTTTATTTCTTACCATCTCAGAGAAATGTTCAGTCGTTCCCCTTTCTCAATCATTACTATTTTTCCATTTATCTGCACTACTCATATCTGCTGACTCCTCCATTTGGCTCTCATATCCTTCCTCACAATTTGTAACCGCTCTCATTATTTTTCTTGAAAATGTTTGAATGCATTTCTTTGTGTACCGTTTTCCAAATCACCTCCACATACAGGGAATATACCCATTATTCCCATACTCTTCTGGTCGGCCTCCATCCCGAGGTAAACTTCAACTGATCTAAAACTCTGCTGCTGTTATCCTGGCTCGGACAGTCCCGCTCACCCGTTTCCCCAGCTCTCACCGACAAGTGGTAACTCCCGCTTCCCACACCTCAGATTTCGGCGGTCGCACCATTACCTTCCTGATGTTTAGACTAATGGGTTTGGTGCAAAACTGTTAAGTTATTTTAACATTTTATACTTATGTCAACTTGCTATTGTACCGTATTACTACAAACAGTAACATGGAAATATTAATTATAAATAACAATCAACTCAAAGGAGGTGAACTGAAACGGGATAAACGTGGGATATACAAAGACCAGAATTTAAACTCTTGAATGTGTCACAAAACCAGGGATGGAGTGGTTTAGGGATTACAAAATACAGTCAGTACAAAGAGTTTATAAGTACATGCTTGTCACGGCAGATTATTAGGTGGGTCAAGAATCAAAATAATTATATTTAATCAAACTATTTTAGTTCCAATTTGAACTACTTCCACAATTAGGTGAGCTCTTGTAGATTTCAGAAGCAAATTAATTGATAGAATTACAGTTATTGTAGCTTACACTCACAAGCAAAGCACTGGACAGAAGAAACTCATATCAAACAATCCGGAATCTGTGCGTCAATAGCATTATCTGTAACTTTTAGCAATCACTATCCATAACACATCAGCTAGTGTCTGAAGAAACGTTGCCACGGTTAGAAATAACCAAACACGCATCAAAAATTTACAGTACCGAGACAATTTGTTCTGGGCCCTGTCTATTGAATTGAAATATGCAAACGAATTCAGGGTTTCTTCCACAGGTGATCAGAGTATGGGACATGTGGAAGGACATTAAAGAATTTAATAGGATTAGGATTAGGCCATACTGCCTACGCAGCCTACTCCGGCATTCAGTAAAATCATGGCTGATCTCTTGCCCCAGATCTACTTTCCCACCTTTACCAAGAGACTGGGAAACAACTCCAGATCTTTCATTAAACACTGCATCGCACCATATAAAAAGTATGGGACATGTGGAAAGAGATTCAGAAACGCGTCTGGATATTAAATATTACATCAAATGTATGAATCATATAGAAAGAGACTGAGAAACACTAATTATTACACAACACCGTGCACCTAAACGTATGAAATAGAAAGCATGATTTAATGTGAAAAGGCTTTGTTTTGAAGATTGTCGGTGACTAAATAAAACTGTTCATACGTCAAATCCCCTAAAAACAGTAGCATCATTTCTGGAGGGTGTAATTGATAACTCTAATAATAATCAGTACAAATGTAGCAATATTGATTGCACCTCCTGTTAATATATTATACAATATTTATTGTCCTTTCTGAACGTTCCAAATTCTGTAAGAACTATTTAATCTAATTCTCTGTATCACACGGCACTTCACTGAGAAATTCTGGGGACAGATATCTCAATGTGGGATGAGTCGGCTAGATGCAGATTGCAGTATACTGCAGTTCTCACTCACATACACTCGATTGTAACACTGAGCAATTTCTACTTCCAGGAGTCTCCGTTTTAAACGCCTCATTAGAATTTTAACTCCAGTCTTCAGCGTCTGTACGACAGCCATAGGAAACAATATAAAACCAACTCTTGGGGCATTTATGTTCAGTTTTGGTACTAAAACTGAATTTAACTCAATTCTCCTCTGGAAATACAATTAAATGTTAATCAGATGACAAATATTAGATCCGCTTTTGCTGTCAGCGACAAAAGTGGATAACAGTTGCCTATTTGAATTTGATGAACTTAAAGTCAAACAGGACAAAATGTATTTAATGACAAATTTATAAATTAAGGAAACTGTTTCAATATTCACTTTATACGATCTCAATAAATGACAAATTAAAATAAATATGCACATTTCGTATAAATTGATTTTGATCTGGGGCCAATTGCTAAAAAAAAAAGATTCAGGGAGTCAGATAGATTTCATACTTTCTCTTTGTTCTTTGGCTTGCAGAAAATACTCTTAAATGACCTTCAAATTCAGGATTTTAGAATACAATCCATTTTACAAAAACAAAAGACAATTCATCATGGAGGTATGCAATAACATTTCGGGAGAGTTTTCCTGTCGTGAACCAGCATTTGTTGTCGATAGACATTGACAAATGTAACCAAACCCGCACTGGAAACAATGAGAAACTGAATCGAATCATCCACTGAAAAACTCTGCAAAAATATCGAGCAGGTGGAAGGAGATTATTCAAGATATCTCATTAAACAATTCGCGGTGTTTTACATAAAAGGAGCATGTGGAAGGATACTTTGCCACAATTATTATTACTTGACACTGTACATATGAATATGTGAAATAAGTTGAGAATTTACAATGCAAAGTTCTACAGTTGCAAGGTCATCATTAAGAAAACAATAACAAATGGAAAATCCTCCGGAGATTTTGGAATGTTCAGTAACATTATCTTTTGGAGAGGCACGTCACAATTACAGTAATAACTAATGCTAATTGAAACAATATTGGTTCTGCCTCCAGTTAATATTATACAATATGATAAGATCATGTGCAACACTCTAACGTGGAACAAACTATTTAAATTATTTCAGTTCCATTCAGTATGTTGCACAGGGTCAGACAACACTTCGACTGTGAAATACCTGGGACAGAAATGCCCGTGTGGGTTCAGTCAGCAGTAGATTTAGCTTTGACTGCTGTTCTATAATCCCTGCATTACCATCGAACCCAAACCCCGAGACCTTCTATTCTCACTGTGATCACGTTCTACTGCTAGATTGCTGTGTTTAAATCATCTGCTTAGAATTTCAACACCAGTCAGTTGTGTCGGTACAAGAGCATCAGAGGACCAAATAAAACAAATTGCCACGGTATTTGTTTTCAATTTTGGATTTAAATCAAAGTTTTACACATGTCCCTCCTGGGGATTTAGACGACGTGTTAATCAGATGCAAGCTATTATAAAAACAATGTTTTCTGATAGCAAAAGAATGAATAATTGTTCCCTATTTAAGACTGATGGAATGTAAAATCAAACCATCAGCTCAAGCTCCGTATTCAATGTGAATTCTACAAATGTGATAAACTATTTCAATATTCTCTTCATATGATAGCAAAGAATAACATTGTTTTTTGTCATAAAGCATGCCTGCTTTTAAAAATGATTCTGAGCAACTAACGATTGGGGAAAAGGATACAGGGATTCATACCTGCTTCATTGTTTATATTTTCTGTGGCTTGAATAAAGTTTTCTTTAAATAATCCAGAAAACAGGATTTTACTCTCCAATTATTGCATATTCATGGAAATATAATTCGTTAAATACAGAAAGTATCTGATAACACTGGGACTACGTTGTCCTGTCAGTAAACCAATAAAGTATTTTTATAGACAGAGATTAATAAATGGAACCAAACACACACGGGAAATAGTGAGAAACAGAATGGAATCATCAATGGAATAACACAACAAACATCGAGCCGTTGGAACAATAATAAAGAACAATATCGCTAACTCATTACACACTACATGGCACTGTGTAAAAATATGTGATTGGGAAAATTGAACTATCTTTAGGCACTGTACAAAAATGAGGAAATAGTAGAATTAATTTAATATAAAAGATATCGATCTTGAAGATCATCACTAACTGGTCAATAATACAGAGCAAATTCCCCAACGATTTAGGAACTTTCAGTAACATCATTTTTTGCAGAGTGCTCGTGAAAATTATACTAACAATAAAAACGAATTGAAAAATATTGGTTCCATCTCCAGTTGAGTGGTTATTATAGAATGAATATAACACTTCAACACTGAACAAATTACTTTAAAACATTTAGTTTCATGAACTGTATCACTAGGACAGCAGACAGCACTTGTCTTGAGAAATATCTGTGACAGGAATGTGTGTGGCAGTTCATGTGGGCAGTTGATGTAGTTTTGACTGATGTTCAACACTCAGTGAAATAACTTACACACAGACCTCGAAACACTCTATTCAAACAAAGACGGCACTCTACTTCTATCAGACGCGCTTTAAATAATCAGATTAGAATTTCAATTCCAGCTGGCTGTGTCAGTATAAGAAACACAGGGGGAAATATAAAACAAACTCCCGCAGTCTTTGTGTTCGATACAAATTCAACTGGGAATTCAAAATACCCGTTAATTCGATGTAAAATATTCCAAACTCGTTTCATGTAACCAAAACAATATTACTGTCAGCAGTAGCTCAATTGCCAGCACTCTGGCCTCTGAGTAAGGAGATGGTGGGTTCAAGTCTAATTCCAGAGACTTGAGCACAAAATCTGGGCTGCCACTCCAATGCAGTACTGAGGGTGTGCTGCACTGCCCAAGTGCTTTCCATCGGAGGAGAAGTTAAACCGAGGCTCCGTCAGCCCTTTCAGGTACATTATTTGGAGGAAGGGCAGGGGAATTATCCCTAGTGCTCTGGCGAATGTTGATCCCTCAATCAACATCACACACACAAAAAAAGTATTCTGGTCATTATCACATTGCTGTTTGTCGGCGCTTGCTGTGTGTAAATTAGCAGCCACGTTTCCTATATTACAGTATGGACAACACTACAAAACAATATCGAATTGACAGCAAAGCCCTTTGGGACGTCCTGACGTCGTAAAATGCGCTATATAAGCTCAAGGCATTTTTATATAAATGGAGGTTTATTCCTATTTGTAGTTGAAAGAACTTAAAATTGAAACATTCAATCCAAAATTTGTAGTAAATGAAACTACTACAAATTATATTACACAGTATCCATTTCATACCATCCCAATGAATGACAACTGAAAATAAAATAGATCCGTTTTACGTAAATTGATCTCAGACACTGACATATTCTATTCTAACAGCGAAGTGTCTCTTTTTCTAACAGACCCTGCTTAAATCGACCCATGAGAATTTCAACGCCAGTCTGCTCTGTACGAGCGGCTGGTAGAAGGCAATAAACAATTGCCAATATTTCATTAAACTCTACACAAGAAAATTAAAATGTATAAAGCATTATTTACTTTCCACATCTCCTGAATGGGTTCTGTATTAAAGATGATAATTAGATTAATAATATACATCTTGTAATAATAATCAGTGTATCAGTAAATAACATAATGCATTCAAAAATCTGTAACTTACAGTTCAAAAGCTGCAGTAGAGACAGGGTCAGGAAGGTTTGCATCATGGTTCTGGCGCTGGGTACAGCGATGAGAACAGAACATTACCCGAACGCACTTCTCAGACACTAAGAGCTCCTTCCAGCAGCTTCTGAAACTCTGGCTGTTGTGGAAATTAATTCTTTGACAGAAGTTTCTGCAGAAACCAATGTTTTCTTCCAAATAACCAATAGATTTTGACTTGTGTGAACTGTGAATTACAAGCTGGTAAAATACACCAATGAGACGAAATGTGACCATTAATGGATAAAATGAACCCAGGTTCCAACTACCAGCCTATCCTGCGAGGATAATGACGTGTGACAGTGTGAAAAGTAAATGAATCACTGATCTGGCGTCCAGATCATAGATTCATAGATGCACAGGAAAGGCCATTCGGCTACTTTAGTCAGAGTCGTCCCTTTGAAAGAGCTGTCTAATTTATTGTCACATATGTAGCTTTTTCTCGTAACCTGGAAATTATTCCATTGCAAGCACTTGTTTAATTGTCTTTATAAATTCCTCTGGAATCTGATTTCATCACTCTTTCGGGTCGTGCTTTCCAGATCTAAACAAGCCTTAGTGTGAAGAAATGTCTCTTCACTACCTGTCTAGTTATTCTTCCGGTTCTACAGAAGGTCTCGGACCCAGGCCCATCTCTGGAACCGCAGAGAAGAGGTAGGTGAGGCGGTGTCACCAGAGCCAGTACGCAAGGCCCCGGCGAGAGGGCCTGGGCGGTTTTCTTGTGCTGCAGGTGGAGGGAGGTCCCGGGGAATGAACTGGTTCCTGGTGGGGGTGCTCTGTGCGTCACAAATTGGCCATGAAGGAGGCAACGCCCCACCGCACCCACAAGGCCACAGGGAGAATGCTTCGTTTTACAAGGTGTCCTCTCCATATGGTGGAGGACATCGCTGCTGGTAAGATCCCAGCGGCGGTGGAATGATCCCATAATTGTCCCTTAATTGGCCACTGAAGATCCTCAATCTGCCATTGGGCGACAAGGCTGTTGTCGGCCTATCCTGCCTCCAGGATCACTGGACGATGGGGAGGCGCTGGGATCCCCATCCTGCCAAGTCCCTTGTCACACACCGCTTTTCTCCGTGCCCCCTCCCCACCCCTCCCGGCTTCCAATCACGCCTCTGGGGGCCAGTAAAATCCTGGCCATGATCTCTGATGACAAACGTATTCATGAGAGGAAATAAGTTCCGCATTCTTACTCTACCATAACCCCTCATTATTTTGAACTCTGTTAGATCTGGGATGGCGGGACTGGCGTATGAGGAGAGATTGAGTCGGTTAGAATTATATTTGTTGGAGTTCAGAAGAGTGAGGGGGAATCTCATTGAAGCCTACAAAATTCTAACAGGACTTGACAGGGTAGATGCAGGAAGGATGTTCCCGATGTTGGGGGAGTCCAGAACCAGGGGTCACAGTCTAAGGATGCAGGTAAACCTTTCAGGACAGAGTTAAGGAGAAATTGCTTCACCCACAGAGTGGTGAGCCTGTGGAATTCGCTACCACTGAAAGCAGTTGAGGCCAAAACATTATATGTTTTCAGGAAGGAGTGAGATACAGCTCTTGGGTCTAAAGGGTTCAAAGGGTATGGGGCGAAAGCGGGAACAGGTTACTGAGTTGGATGATCATCCATGATCATAATGAATGGCGGAGCAGGTTCGAAGGGCCGAAAGGCATACTCCTGCTCCTATTTTCTATGTTTCTATCCCACTGAACTTTCCCTGCTCCAATTCGAAAAATCCAAGCTCCTGAATTCTCTCCCTGTAAATGAATTCCCTCACCCGTGGTGCCTTCTTGATAATCCTCCTTTGTACGTTTTGCAGGGCCTTGAAATTCTTCCAAGGTATTCGTGCCCGGAATTGCACACAGGACGACAGCTGAGTCATAACAATTGATCTATTAAGTAGCAGCTTGATGCCCTTTATGTTTGAATTCAATAACCCCATTTTCAAATCAAATATCTCGTACACTTTCTCAATCAGCTTCTCTACTTGCCCTGCAATCCTTAAAGATTTATGAACATGCATTCCCCTGTCCCTCTGTTCTTGCACCTCCTGCAAATGGTACTATTTATGTTATATTGACATGATGCTGTCACAATGAACATCACTTCTGACTTGACCACAATAAATTGCATCTACCGTTGATCTGCCCATTTCAGCAGACTGTCTACCCTGAAGTCTGCGATTATAATATTCACGATTTAATGCAGAGCCATGTTTTTCACCATCCACAAATGTAAAAATTATACATTCTAAACCCAAGTCTATGTAACTTGCATGTAGAAAGTAAAAACAGTAGTCTTAAGACCAACCCCCGGGCAACAGCCACTCTCGCCTGTCAGGAGAACATCCATTCACCACTATTCTCGACCTCCTATCTCTTACCCAATCGACTACCCGAGCTGACATCGTCCCTTTAATAATATGCATTCCCATTTTCTGAATAAGTCTGTTATGAGGTACTTCGTCAGCATTGGATGCCCAAATACACAAGGCCTACTTCAGCCTCTGACTTGATTAAAGAACTCAATCAGTTAAGTTACACGCAATTGGCCTTTTATAAATCCGAGATGTTTTTCTCATCTTACCTCATGCTTCTGCAAGTGAGAATTAATTTTGTCCTTGATGAAGGCCTCTGGTAGATCTCTCAACTTTCACTGTGGTTAGACAGATTAGCGTGTAGTCACATGGTTTACCCTCTCCTCTCGTTTTGAAAAGGAGTCTAACGTTTGCCAAATTCCAGTCCTTTGGCCCCAGTGCGATATAAAAGGAGTATTGAAATATTGTGGTCAGACCTGATCTTATCTCCAACCCAGCTTCCTTTATCTCCCAGAATGCTTCCCATCTGGACCAGGGATGTTGCCGACATTTAGTGACAAACTGTTTCGCAACGCGTTCCCATCTATTTTATCCTATGCAGGATATCTGCATCCCTCTCCTCGATTGGGACATTAATTTCAGCCTCTTCTTTTTTGAAGGCAGTTGCAAATTACTCATTCTGTACCTCAGTCACGCCCTCTGCCTCGACAGGAATATTTATTTGCTTCTCCATAATCGGCTGCACCGTTCCTTTATTTTTACTTGTATATGTTTGACAAGATTTCTGATCCCCTTTACTCTTAGCTGCTAATTTTTGCCATGCTTTCCATTTGTCCTTCTTGTATTCTTTTCCAATTCTCCCTGTGCACTCTGCTTTCTATTTGGTTTGAGATTATATTCTTGAATTGGAATTTGTAATGAATCTCTCCTTTCTCTTTTTCTTTAACTGACAATTCATTTTTCATCCAGAGAGTGCAGCATTTAATTCCCCATCTTCACCTCTAGACTTGAGTATTCCAATGCATTCCTGGCCAACCTCCCTGTTTGCATCCTCAGTCATCCTGAGGACATCCAAACCTCTGCTGCCTATATACAACTCTCGCAAGGAGACGTTCATCCATCACCTCTGCACTCGCAATAGCTTCTGGTCATGCACCTCAACAATATTGAAATTCCCACGTTTATTTTATCATCTCCCCATGAGCTCTTCTCTCCCTATCTCTGTAATCTATTTCAGCCCTATCAGATATTTGTCCTCCTTCAATTCCGGATACCTGAGCATTCACAAATTTAATCGCTCCACCGCTGGTGGTCTTATTTTCATCTGCCAAGATCCGAAATTCTGGAATTCTCTCCATAAACCTCTGCCTCTCCACATATTTTTCCTCCTTCAAGATGCTGCTTAAAACTTACCACCTTGATGAAGCATTTGGTCATCTGCCATAATATCTGTTTACGCTGCTCGCTATCAAATTGTGTTTGATAATATGACTTGGATAGTTTAACTATGTAAGGGCACCTCATCAATAAGAAACTGTTGACCTTGTTTTCCACCTTCTCCTTTACTCTTCTCCAGTTAGAAGTGTGCTTTGGAACGAAGTGCATTTAGCTCTTTGCCACCGTGGCTGAAAGGGCCTTTGAACCTCTCCATTCCAGTTCCACTATCATTCCTTCCATCCTTCCTTCACATAATGAATTTGCCCTTACCCTCAACTTTCACTCCACCAGACTCTACATTCAATGAAATATCCTCCATCACTTCTGCCAACTTCACTGCAATGCTCCCACCAGACATCCTCTACTCCATTTTCAGCATTCTGAAGGTACAGCTAGACCCAGTCTTCCTTCACTCAAAACACCCACTACTCTCCCAATGTCACCTTTCCATGCAAGTGTTGGTGATGCGTGACCTGCCCTTTCACCTTCTCTCCTTCAACTGTCAGGACCACAAACAGTGATTTATTTGTATTTTTGTTTTTGTTTAATCAATGTATTAATTCTTAACAATTGTCCTCGACACCATGGAGATGAAGCATACCTTCTGCAATTACTTTGCTGAGTACTTCCATTAAGTCCCTTAGCTTCCATTCACTTGCCATTATAATTCGCTGTCCCACTCACAGCTGACCTCTCTGTACTCGGCCTCCTACATTGTTCCAATTTTTCTGACTCAGCATCAACTTCAAAAATAAACACGTGGGAACTACTGCCCCCCATTTGTTTTTGACAGCAGGTTCTGGTAATGATTCTGTTCTTCATTTAATCACTACTGCCTTCCACCCCATCACAGTTTCTCTCTTTATCTCCTTCCTCTGTTCCCATTTTCCCAGCCTCTGTCCTTACTGAAACACTGTTACAGCACAAACCTTTCCTGTTCTGAAGAAAATTCGCTTTCTCAAAATGCTGCCTCGCCTACTAAGTAGTTCCAACATTTTCAGTTCATGATTTAGATTTCCAGCATCTGCAATATTTTGACTTTTTAAAGAAGTTGATGTCATAGAGAAATGTGGTGAGGTTGCAATTGAATGTAAATACATACACACAATAGATAAATAACTTCGGAGAGAGTGGCACATGGGAATATGATGGGATCAGGAAAGTAATCTTCTTCGGCACACACTTGGTCAAATGTTGACTTGTTGCCCAGGGTAGTCACCTCGATTGCCATGACCACCATTACGAGCAATACAGCAATCACTGTTTTTCTGCTCAGTTTTGCTGTATTTGCCCACTGTGGAACAGCAGAGTGTATCTGAGACATTCCTCTCAAAACTGCTGCACTCCATATCAGGACTGTGCAGCTTTATTGGGAAAACAACGTAATTCATCACAAAAACTGAATCACAGCACAGAATATCTGTAATCTGTGTACAATTTCCAAATGTATAACACACAATATCAACGGGCCATGATAAATCACTCTGAGTCCAAATCAATCAGCAAAGTCAGATACACCAATGCATCAATTCTCGCTGTGGTTTTAACTTAAAATAGAAGAACCCATGAGATGTTGAGGCTGTTGCCTGTATAGGTTCATGAAGCAGGAATACTGTTAACAATCAAATACAATCAGGAGGATTGAGCCTGTGTTAATGTAAAGTGTTAACTCGCTGTGGTCCGATCACTGGAAATGCAGCCTGTGTCAATGTCAGTAGTTAACTTGCCGTGATTCAATTCAAAGAGGGGATCTGAAGGTGGACAGTGGTTTCAATAAACTAGCCACTGTGCCCCAATAAATAACATTTAATGTCAGCCTGATTTCTCTGGGAGCGAAAGTAGACCTGGGTAATGAAAAGAGTCTGAAGAACTAAAACAGATCAATAAATGAACACAGCTGAGCAGCCACCATAGAATTATCACAGGTAGAAAGTGTTCAAATGATTAATTCCTCCGGATCTCACATAGAATGAAACAAAAACTCCCCAGAAATGGACATTTAATAAAGGAATTCCACAAACTGCATTGTCAATCTAGACAAAAATGATTTGAAACAAGGTAAATCCCCCATAACACTGCCACACACTCTTTTGTTTCTGAGGATATGTCCGGTACTTTCCCAATATTATGGACTTGTCCCCCTGAGGTGTGTTTTGCAGAAATCACAGACTGACAATTTCATTATGAGCCAAGGGTTGTCAGAGAAACTTGAAACACACGCACAGAATGGTGGGGATTGGAGATATTTGGGTCAATCTCTTGTTTCTGTGAGGAGCTGATCAATCCTGTAAACAGTGGCACTTACACATGAACATACTGAGAAATGGTAGCACTAACCAAGGAACTTGCAGTAAACACTGATACTCAGCAAAGAACCTTGATAAATTATGTTATACATGCAAGATCTCCTCAGACATTTTAAATACTTAAGAGAATGCAGTATGAAAGTCGAGATCTGAGGATCTCTCTGCCAATACTGTCATTTTCTGGGGTCCCTGTTAATAATGTGACACGCAGGCAACCAAATAAACACTGATCTCAAATCAGAAAGTGCTAGAAATACTCAGCAGATCTGACAGCATCTGTGGAAACAGTTAGCATTTCAAGTCTGTGACCTTTCATCAGAACTGGAAAAGGTTAGAAATGTAACTGTTTTTTTCACAAAGTGAAAAGAAGGCGGCAAGAAGAAATAAAATTTAGATGTATGATAGGATGGAGGGCAGGAGAGATTTTTTGTTGTGACTATTCATTCATGGGGAGTGGGCGTCCCTGGCGAGACCAGCATTTATTGACCATACTCGATTGCCTTTGCGATGGTGTGAATTGCGTTCTTTAATTGCTGCAGTCCTTGGGGTGTAGGTACACCCAACAGTGCTGTAAGGAAGGGAGTGCAAGAACTTAAATCCAGCGACAGTGAAGGAACGACGGTCTTTTTCTTAGTCAGGATGGTGAATGGCTTGGAGGGGAATATTAAGGTGGTGGTGTTCATATGCATCTGCTGCCCTTGTTCTTCTCGGTCATATGGGTAGCGGCTTTGGTATGTGCTTGGTGTGTTGCCGCAGTGCACCTTGTTCTTGATACACGCTGCTTCCACTGTGTGTCGGTGGTGGAGGGAGTGAATGTTGGAAGTTGTGAATAGGGTGCCAATCAAGCGGACTGCTTTCCTGGATGGTGTCGAGCTTCTTGAGTGTTGTTGGAACAGCACCCATCCAGGCAAGGGGAGAGTATTCCATCATACTCCTGACATGTGCCTTGCAGATGATGGACAGGCACTGGGGAGACAGGATATGAGTTACTTGTGGCAGAATTCCTTAACAGCTGACTTGTGTCTGTAGCCACAGCGTTTACCTGGCTGGTCCCGTTCAGTTTCTGGTCAACGTTTACCCACTGGGTATTTATAGTGGGGGATCAACCTTTCTAATACCAGTGAGCATCAAGGGGAAATGGTTAGATTACCTCTTGTTTGAGATGGTCGCTGACAAGCACTTGTCTGGTGCAAATGTTACTTGCAACTCATTAGCACAAGGCTTGATGTGGTCCATGTGTTGCTGCATATGAACATAGGCTGCTTTTGTATATTATGAGTCGCAAATGGTGCTGAATATTGTGCAATCATCAGCAAATATCCCCACTTCTGGCCTTATAATGGAGGGATGGTCATTGATGAAGCAGCTGAAGATGGTTGAGCCGAGCACACTGCCCTGAGGAACTCATGCACTGATGTCCTAGGGCTGACATAATTGAACTCCAACAACCACAACCAACTTCCTTTGTGCTAGATACTACTCTAAGTGGAGAGCTTTCCCTCTGATGTCCTTCGGTTCCAGTTTTGCTGTGGCTTCTTAATGCCATACTCAGTCAAATGTTGCCGTGATTTCAAGAGCAGTCACGCTCCCTTCATCTCTCGCATTCAGCTCTTTTGCCCATGTTTGGACCAAGGCTGTAATGAGATCAGGAGCTGAGTGGCCCGGCGGAAACTAAACTGAGCGTCAGTGAGCTGGTTATTGCTGAGCAAGTGCCGCTTGAAAACACGATTGATCACCCCTCCCATCTCTTTGCTGATGGTCGAGAGTAGACTGATTAGGCGACAATTGGCCAGGTTGGATTTGTCCTGCTTTTTGTGCACAGGACATACCTGGGCAACTTTCCACATCGCCAGATAGATGTCAATTTAGTAGCTGTAATGCAACAGCCTGGTTCAGCGTATGGCTAGCTCTGGAACACAAGTTATCAGTACTATTGCCAGAATATTGTCAGGGTCCAGAGAATTTACAGTATCCGGTGCCTTCGACTATTTCTTGATATCAGGTGGAATAAATAAGATTGGCTGAAGACTGACATCTGGGATGCTGGCGACCTCAGCAGGAGGCCGAGATGGATCATCCAATCTGCACTTCTGGCTGAAGATGGATGTATATATTGCAGCCTTGTCTCTTGCACTGATGTGCTGGGCTCCACTCTTAGTGAGGATGTGGATATTTGTGGAACCTCTTCCTCCTGTTAGTTGATCATTTGTCCTCCACCATTCGTGACTGGATACGGCAGGACTGCAAATCAGTTTCAGTGTTATTGGACCTGCACTCATCCAGGTAAGTGAGTGGGGACAGTATCAATAATTACTTTTTAACTGTTAGCTTGTAGGTATAAGAGCGTACACAAAGCTTGTGGGAGGGGGAGGAGGAGTTTTATATGAACTGTGGAAAAAATGGAGTTCATCGACCAAAGGATTTACCTGTTTTCTCGACAAGTTATTTTATCTGATGTGTCATCTTGCTGGAAACCTTGCCTGATTCAACAGGCTGAATTTTTCAAGCTTTTTGTAGATGGCCTGGGAGTCAGGACGGCTGGCAATACGAGTAGGGCAGGCATCGGGTTGGGAGCTGATCTGTGTGTTGTGGAATTGTTTAACTCTGTCTATCACATGTTGCTTCCTCTGCTGGGCATGCAAGTAGTTCTGTGTTGTAGCTTCACCAGGCTGACACCTCATTTTTAGGTATGCTTGGTGCTGCTTCTGGGAAGCCCTCCTACACTCTCATTGAACCAGGGTTGATCCTGCGGCTTGGTGGTAATGGTAGAGTGGGGGATGTGCCGTGCCATGAAGTTACACATTGTGTTGAATATAATTCTGCTGTTGCTTAAGGCACAAAGCGCCTCATGGATTCCCAGTTTTGAGTTGCTACATTAGTTTGCAATCTATGCCATATAGCATGGTGGCAGTGCCAGACAGCACAATGGTGGGTATACCTCAATGTAATGACAGGACTTCGTCTCCAGAGGGACTGTGCGGTGGTCAGTCATAGAGTCATAGAGTCATACAGCACAGAAACAGGTCCTTCGGCCCAACGTGTCTGTGCCAGCCATCAAGCACCTAACTATTCTAATTCCATTTTCCAGCACTTGGCACGGACCATTGTATGCTATGGCGTTTCAAATGCTCATCTACATAATTCTTAAATGTCGTGAGGGTTCCTGCCTCCGCCACATCTTCAGACAGTGCATTCCAGACTCCAACGAGTTCAAATTCGTTCCCTCAAATCCCCTCTAAACTCCCTGCCCCTTACTTTAAATCTATGCCCCCTGGTTATTGATCCCTCAGCTAAAGGAATAAGTTTCTTCCCATTTAACCTATAAATGCCCTCAGAATATTGTATACCTCAATCACGTCCCCCCACAGCCTTCTCTGCTCTATGGAAAACAACCCTAGCCTTTTCAGTCTCTCTTCATATCTGAAATGCCCCAGCACAGGCAACATCCTGGTGAATCCCCTCTGCAATCTCTCCAGTACTATCACATCCTTCCGATAGTGTGGAGACTGGAACTGTACACAGCACCCTAACTGTGGCCTAACTTACATTTTATACAGCTCCATCATAACCTCCCTGCTCTTATATTCCATGCTTCAGCTAAAAAAAGCAAGTATCCCATGTGCCTTCCGAACCACCTTATCGACCTTTGCTGCTGCCTTCAGTGATCGATGGACAAGTACACCAAGGTCCCTCTGATCATCTATTTCCTAGGGTCCTACCATCCATTTTATAGTTCCTTGCCTTGTTAGCCCTCCTATGCATCACCTTTTCAGGATTAAACTCCATTTGCCACTGCTCCGTCCACCTCACCAGCACATCTATATCGTCCTGTCATCTAAGGCTTTCCTCTTTCATTATTTACAATGTCATCAATTTTAGTGCCATTTGCAAGCTTACTAATCATATTTCCTATATTCACGTCTGAATCATTACTCTACACTACAAACAACAAGGGTACCAGCACCAATCCCTGCGGTACAACACTGGTCTCACGCCTGCACTCCCAAAAACAACCCTCGGCCATAAGCCTCTGCCTCCTGCCACTAAGCCAAATTTGGATCAAATTTGCCAAATTACCCTGGAACCCATGGGCTCTTACCTTCTTCACCAATCTCCTATGCGGGATCTTATCAAAAGCCTTACTGAAGTTCATGTAGACTACATAATCTGCTGGACCCTCATCTACACATCTAGTCACCTCCTCAAAAAATTTCAATCAAGTTTGTTGGACAGGAAAATCCTCTGACAAAGCCATGCTATCTATCACTGATTAATCTCTGCCTCTCCAAGTGAAGATTAATCCTGTCCCTCAGAATTTTTTTCCCAATAGTTTACATACTACTGATGTAATTATCTGTTAGATCCCTGCTCCCCTTCTTGAATAATGGTACCACATTCAGTGGCCTCCTGGCAACCCTCCTGTTTCCAGAGAGAATTTTAAAATTTGTGTCAGGGCATCTGCTATCTCCTCCCTTGACTTACATAACAGCCTGGGATGCATCTCGTCTGGTCCTGGGGATTTATCCACGTTAAATCCCACTAAAACAGCTAATACTTCCTCCGTTACAATGCTAATCTGTACAAGTATATCACAATCCCCCTCCCTGATCTCTATGCCTACATCCAACTTCTCCATAGTCAAAACAGATGTGAAGTAATCATTTAAAACCATACCTATGTCCTCCGGCTCTACACACAGATTGACACTTTGGTCCCTAATGGGCCTAATCTTTCTCTAGTTATCCTCTCGCTCTGAATATCCTTAAAAAACGCCTTGGGGCTTTCCTTTATCTTGCCCAGCAGTGTTTTTTATGTCCCCTCTTCGCTCTCCCAATTATTTTTTTAAGTACACCCCCTTGCACATTCTGTAGGCTCGAGGGGCCGAATGGCCTACTCCTGATCCTATTTTCTATGTTTCTATTCTCCTCCATGGCTTCCACTGTTTTCAGCGCTCGAAATATGCCACAAGACCCCTTTTTTCCTCATCCAATCCTTGAGATCCTTTGACATCCAGAGTTCCCTGGACTTGTTAGACCTACCCTTCATCTTTACGGGTACGTGCTGGCTCTGAACTCTCACTATTTCCTCCTTGAATGACTCCCAATGATCTGATGTAGACTTACCTTCAAGTAGGTGCTCCCAGTCCACTTTAGCCAGATCCTGTTTTTCATATTGATATTTGCCTTCCCCCATTCGGTACTTTTATTTTCGGTCCCTCCTGACCTTTTTCCATAGCTACCTTAAATCTTACAGAGTTATGACCACTAAGCCCGAAATGCTCCCCCACTGATACTTCTATTACTTGTCCTGCTTCATTCCCTAGGATTAGGTCCAGTGCTGCCCTTTGTCTTGTTGGACGTTCTACATACTGGCTCAAAAAATTCTCCGATATGCATTTTTAAGAATTCTGCCCCCATTAAGCCTTTTGCACAAAGAATATCCCAGTTAATATTGGGGGAACATGAACTCCCCTACTATAGCCCTATCAGTGTTACACCACCCTCAGATTTGCCTACGTATCTGCTCTCTATCTCTCTCTGACTGTTTGGAGGCCTGTAGTACACTCCCAGCCAAGTAATTCCCCTTTTTCTGCTTTGAATTTCTACCCATATGCCCTCATTTGAGGATCCCTCTGAGATATCATCGCTCCTTACTGCAGTAATTGACTCTTTGATCAACAGTGCCTCCTCTTTTACCCCCTCTTCTGTCTCACCTGAAGATTCTATACCCTTGAATACTGAGCTGCCAGTCCTGCCCTTCCCACAAATATGTTTCTGTGATTGCATTAATATCATAATCCCATGTGTTAATTAACGCCCTCAAATCATCTGCCTTGCTAGAAAGACTCCTCGCATTAAAAAGATAGATGCAATCAATCCTTGCATTATTCACTCGTGCCTTAACAGGTCTGTATTTGCTCTACCTTCCAAACTGACTTAGATTTTCTTCTTTATTTGACTGTGCATCACCCCGACTGTACCTCCAGTCTTATACCATTGCGCTGCCAAATTAGTTTAACCCCAACAGCCCCCCTCCCACCACAACAGCACTAGCAAATCTACCAGCAAGGATGTTGATAAAACACACACACAGGCAAACACACACTGATCAGACCCCAGGCACTGAGCGAGACAGATATACAACCAAATACACAGACTGACAAAGAGAATCACACACACATACACCGATCATACCCCAGATTCTGAGCCAATCAGATATACACACACACACACACGGAGGGAGGGGAACTTTTGCAAAGAGTCAGAGGAGGGATGATCAAAGACAAGGACAAAAGACAGTAAGGGGGATAGGAAAAATGAAAGGCAGAGAATTCAAGGGCCAGAATTAAACAAGGCCGCAGTGAAAAATAGTGGAAAGGGGCAAAATAATGTTAAAAAGACAAGCCTTAAGGCTGTGTGCCTTAACGAGTGGAACATTCAAAATATAGTGGATGAATGAATCGCGCAAATAGATATAAACGAGTATGATACAGTCGGGATGATGGAGACATGGCTGCAAGGTGATCAGGGATGGGAAATGAACATCCAAGGGTATTCAGTGTTTTGGAAGGACAGACAAAAAGCAAAAGGCTTTCGAGTTGCATTGCTGGTTAAAGAGGTTTTTAATGCAATAATGAGGAAGGATATTAGCTCTGACGATATGGAATGTGTATGGGAAGAGCTGAGAAAATCTAAGGAGCAGAAAAGGATAGTGGGGGTTGCATATGGATCCCCAAACTGTAGTGGTGATGTTCGGATTGGCATTAAACAGGAAATTAGAGACGCATGCAATACAGGAACATTTGTATTTTCTGGTGTCTTTAATCAGCCTATCGAGTGGGCAAATCAAATTTGTCACAATACCGTAGAGGAGGAATTCTTGGAGTATATACGGAATGGTTTTCTGGACCAATACGTTGAGGAACCAACTGGAGAAGAGGCCATCCTAGACTAGGTATTGTGTAATGACAGAGGAATAATTGACAATCTGGTTGTGCGAGACGCCATGGGGAAGAACGACCATAATATGATGGAATTCTATATCAAGATGGGGAGTGACATAGTTGACTCTGAGACGAGGGCCCTGAATCTTAGTAAAGGAAGCTATGAAGGTATGAGGTGTGAGTTGGCTGTGATGGATTGGGAAACGTTACGTAAAGGGATGATGGTGGAAAGGCAAAGGCAAACATTCAAAGTGCGCATGGATGGACTGCAACAATTGTTTATTTCTGTCTGGTGCAAAAGTAAAACGGGAAAGGTAGCCAATCAATGGCTTGCAAGGGAAATTAGAGAAAGCATTAGATCCACGGAAGATGCAGATATATTCGCTGGAAAAAAAACAACAAACCTTAGGATTGGGAGCAGTTTAGAATTCAGCAAAGGAGGAGCAAGGGATTGATTAAGAAGGGGAAAATAGAGTACGAGAGCAAGCTTGTGGGGAACATAAAAACTGACTGTAAAGGTTTCTATAGGTATGTGAAGATAAAAGGATTAGTGAAGACAAATGGAGGTCCCTTACAGTCAGAAACAGGTAATCTATGATGGGGAACAAAGAAATGGCTGACGAACTAAATGTATACTTTGGTTCTGTCTTCACAAAGGAGGACACTAATATCGTACCAGAAATGTTAGGGAACGCAGGGCTTAGTGGAAGATGGGAACTGAAGGAAATCGGTATTAGTAGAGAAATGGTGTTGGGAAATTGGTGGGATTGAAGGCTGATACATTCCCAGGGCCTGATGGTCTGAATCCCAGAGTACTTAAGGAAGTGCCTAGACATGGTGGATGCATTGGAGGTCACCTTCCAAGATTCTGTAGATTTGGGAGCAGTTCCTACAGATTGGAGGCTAGCTAATGGAACTCCACTATTGAAAAAGGGAGGTCTAGAGAAAGCAGGGTATTATAGACCAGTCAGCCTGACATCGGTAGTGGGGAAAATTCTAGATTCCATTATTGAAGATTTTATAGCAGAGCACTTGGAGAACAGTGGTAGAATCGGCCAGAGTCAGCATGGATTTACGAAAGGGAAATCATGCTTGACAAATCTACTAGAATTCTCCAAGGATGTAACTAGTAGAGATGATGATGGCGAGCCAGTTTATGTGGTTTATTTGGACTTTCAGAAGACATTTGAAAAAGTCCCACATAAAAGATTAGCAAGTAAAATTAAAGCGCATGTGATTGGGGGTATTGTATTGCGATGGGCAGAAAATTGGTTGGCAGACAGCAAAAAAGGAGTAGGGATAAATGGGTCTTTTTCCGAGTGGCAGGCAGTGACTAGTGGGGTACCTCAGGGATCGGTACGAGGACCCCAGCTATTCACAATATATATTTATGATTTAGATGAGGGAACTAAATGTAATATCTCCAAATTTGCAGATGACACAAAACTGGGTGAGAGTTGATTGAGTGGGCAAATGCATGGTGGATGCAGTATAATGTGGATAAATGTGAGGTTATCCACTTTGGCAGCAAAAACAGGAAGGCAGATTATTATCTGAATGGCTATAAACTGAGAGAGGGGATTATGAAATGAGTCCTGTGTGTTCTCATACATCAGTCGCTGAAGGCAAGCATGCAGGTCCAACAGGTGATAAAAACTGCAAATTGTATGTTGGCCTTCATAGCGAGAGGATTCCAGTACAGGAACAGGGATGTCTTGCTGCAATTATACAGGGGCTTGGTGAGACCACACCTGGAATATTGTGTGCTGGTTTGGTCTTCCTTTCTGAGGAAGAATGTTCTTGCTATCGAGGGAGTGCAGCGAAAGATTACCAGATTGATTCCTGGGATGGCGGGACTGACGTATGAGGAGAGATTGAGTGGGTTAAGATTATATTCGCTGGAGTTCAGAAGATTGAGGGGGAATTTCATAGAAACCAATAAAATTCTAACAGCGCTTGACAAGGTAGATATAGGAATGATGTTCCCGATGGTGGGGGAGTCCAGAACCAGGGGTCATCGTCTAAGTATACGGGGTTAACCTTTCAGGACTGAAAGGAGGAGAAATTTCTTCACCCAGAGAGTGGTGAGCCTGTGGAATTCGCTACCACAGAAAGCAGTAGGTTTTCAAGAAGGAATTAGATAGAGCTCTTGGGTTTAAGGGGTTCAAAGCATATGGGGCAAACGCGGGAATAGGTTACTGAATTAGGTGATCAGCCAAGTTCACATTGAATGGCGGAGCAGGCTCGAAGGGCCGAATGGCCTACTCCTGCTCCTACACACATACACACACCGATCACACCACAAGCGCTGAGCCAGATAGATATACACACACACTCATTCACTGAACAGACTCCAGTCACTGAGCTAGAGCGATATACAAACACACACTCACAAAGAGAAACAGACAGACACAAACACACAGCATACACACACATACACTAACACACACACACACACGCACATGCACACATCGATCAGACCACAAGCACTGAGCCAGACAGGTGTACACATGCACACACGCACACACAAACACATACAAGCAAACACACACAAGCACTGATCAGACTCCAGGCACTGAGCTGGAGCGATATACAACTAAATGTACACAAACTGAGACAGACACCACACACCCACAGACACACAACAATCAGACCCGCAGCACTGAGGCAGACAGTTATCCAAACACTTAGACACAAACAGAGAAAGACACAAACATACACACCCCGATCAGACCACAAGCACTGAGCCAGACAGGTATACATACACACACACAAACAGACACAAGCACTGATCAGACCCCAGGCACTGAGCAGGAGCGATATACAAATAAATGCACACAAAGAGAGAAAGACACTACACACCCACAGACACACACCAATCAGAGCCCCGGAACTGAGGCAGACAGTTAGACAAACACTTAGGCACAAACAGAGACAGACACACACACACACACACACTGATCAGACCCCATGCACTGAGCTAGACTGATATACAAGCACAGACACACACCACACGCCCACAGATGCACACCGATCAGACCTCAGGCACTGAGCCAGACAGACATACAAACAGACACACGCACGCATACACACTCACGCAGACACACACACACACACACACATGCACGCACACACACACACACACACAAACATAGACAGACAGACAAATACTCACCATACACACACCAATCAGACCATAGGCACTGAGCCAGACAGATATGGAAACAGATACACATAGACACAGAGAGAGACACACACACCGAACAGACCCCCAGCTATGAGCCAGACAGATATACAAATATACATATGTAAACAGAGATAGACAGATGCAAATAACACACACACACACAGACACGCGCGCACACACACACACGCGCACACACACACACACACACACACAATCGCACCAATCAGAACCCAGGCTCTGAGCCAGACAGATCTGCAAGCACACAGAAACAAACAGAGACAGACTCACACACAAACACGCACACACACACACCGATCAGAACTCAGGCAATGAGCCAGACAGATATACCAACACATAGGGCCTGTACTGCGCTGTAATGTTCTATGTTCTATAGTGTAGGTCAGATGGTTTCACAGGTCGGCGCAACATCGAGGGCCGGATGGCCTGTACTGCGCTGTAATGTTCTATGTTCACACACACACACACACACACACACACACACACACACACACACACACACACACACACACACACACACACACACACACACACACACACACACACAAACATGCACCAACCCACACAGGCCAGATTTGATTAAAGCCTAACCTGCTGCTGTTGGGGCATTGATTTCTACAATCCCTTCCAGCCTCGAAAAATAGAGAGGCAGCATTGACAGATTTAGTGGTTCGAATGGAGAGGAGCTTTGGTCGGATCACTGATGTCCTTAAGTTTTCTGTCATGCTGATCAGTGAGAGATAATGTTCAGCCCCATGGGTGCAGACTGGTGCTATGGGAGATGCAGACGGTGTCCTCTTTCAAGAGGGAAGTGCATCTACGCCCTTGACAGACCCTCGTTCGATGCCCATGCAGGCACCACCAAGTTAGTCGAGATGCACCAACCTGCATTCAGTCGCCACTCTCGGTCGCACTGCCGAAAATGCAGGTTGTAAGTATCTGCAGTGCCATTTTTACAACTGCAGCAAGCGTCCACCACGCTAAAGTCAAAGGGGCAGCTCTAGAATTAAAAAACACAAAGCCTTCAAGGAAACACTGTTGGGTGGCACATGAATGAATATTCATTTGAGTGCAATTTGTTAACATAATATTAGTCAAATGTTTATCCATGTCAATTTGTGAAGATTGTTTTGTTAATATCTTTAGGGCCATCACAGCATGTGAAGGAATTGCTCTGTCCAAGTACAGTGGAGATCTGAGCTAAATATAAGAGAAGAATGATGTTCGTGGATCACTGGGTGCAGGGATGAGAGGAAGGAGTGTGGGTAATCATTTGTTCTCAGACATCTCTTGTTACTCGCTGTATCACCGTGTAATGCCAGGCACCACATGGTCAGCTCTCGGTGTGGTCTCCAATTCGGCCTGCACGATGACAGTGCAGTGACTGGCTCGCCAGAGCCATCCCTCAGTGTGGTCTCCAGGTCTGGCTGCTGACACAGGACAGTAGGATGGAAATATGAAATATCTGTCAAAGAGGAGGAGTGCTCTTGTCATCCCCCACTGTGGTCGGAAAGAGGAAGGTTGATCCCAGGGTAACTGCTCCTGTTATGTGTCGATAAGGGATCCCCACACCGAGCATGAACCCACACCTCCTGCAATTCACCTTGCGCATCCATTATAATACCCGCTATTCAAAAACACAGGAGCGCTTTTCAGGCTGAAAAGTGCCAATAGAAAGTTGACGTGTTCATTGTCGCCTCAACCAATCTACCTATCTATCCTCAGTTTGGTCTCTGCAAAGCAGACTGTACTGTGAGTAACGAATACCATGTAACTCAGTTGGAAGAAGTACAATTATATACCTGTTTCATCAAGAAGGAATGTTTGGGAGACTCTCTGTGAAAAGGGAGGAGAGAAAAGTATGTGGCATCATTCGACAGTTGCATGAGATGTTTATATGGGAACAGGAGTGATTCTGGGATTGACAGAGGATTAAACTAGAGCTTCACTGAGGGAGTAGTGCCTTTGGATTGTTTAAAGGGGAGGGGAGGGAATTTTGCATTTGATGGTCGAAATTGCAGAAAACTGTTGAATGTGTCGGTGTTGCTGTGGCAAGTGAGGACAAGGCGAACCGGATCATGGCTCTGGTGGTGGCGAGGAGGGATGAGGGTGGAATTGCAGGTTATGTGCCTAAAGAAGGGAACCCTTCAGTTGAACAAAGACAGAAGCCAATTCGGAAACAATGACGTGGAAGGTGGCATCGTTGGTACTGATTTAACAGAGACGTAGATGCCTGGAGAACAAATTATTGACCTGGCACGAAGCAGGATGTGGGAGTTCGGGGAGCATATCAAGGGAGGTCTCTAAGTTGGTGGCTATAAATAGACATTGTGAGCTACCTACCTGTCCTCAGTTATGGCGATAGGAATTCGAGGAATCGAATTGGAGATGGGTCGTGTAAAGGGACGGTAGGGTTGGCAGATCGAAGCAAATTTAATTCCTTTCAGTTGAGAACGAGGTCAGGAAAGGACACTGAAACAGTCATCAGTGTAGCTAAACAAGATGCCATGGGCTGGTGGGAGATAAAGGTGTTAAATGAATGGATGGCGTGGCGAGAGATAGCGAAGCAGAGAGGCTGCACGTCCTGGTAAGAGGTACAGGTGTAGGTGGAAGACATATCCTGGTGAAAGATGAACTGTAAAGCGACTGGACATCCCGGTGTGCGATGGGAAAGTAGAAACCTGAATATTTTGAATGGGTTAAGCTGTAGATGGTTTGAACATCCTGGTAAGAGATGTAAGTGTTGAGGGACTGGCCGTCCTGATTAGGGATAGAGTTGTCGGGACCCGAATTTCTTGAATGGATTGAGTTTTAAAAGGATTGATTGTCCTGGTGAGAGATAGAGGTTTAGCAGAATTACATGTTCTGGAGAGAGAGAGAAGTTTGCAGGGAATGGAAATCTTGGTGAGAGATGTAAATATAGAGTGTTTTTTTTGATTTAGAGATACAGGACTGAAACAGGCCCTTCGGACCACCGAGTCTGTGCCGACCATGAACCACCCATTTATACTAATCCTACACTAATCCCATATTTCTACCACATCCTCACCTGTCCCTATATTTCCCTACCACCTACCGATACTAGGGACAATTTATAATGGCCAATTTACCGATCAGCCTGCAAGTCTTATGGCTGTGGGAGGTAACCGGAACACCCGGAGGAAACCCACGCAGACACAGGGAGAACTTGCAAACTCCACACAGGCAGTATCCAGAATTGAACCCAGGTCGCTGGAGCTTTGCTAACCAATGCGCCACTGTGCCGCCCTGTGGAGCTGTACGAGTCTAACTGTCCTGTTTACAGTGTTGGACTGGTTGCCAATGGCGAAATGGAGACTGTTCTGAACAGGAAACCATAATAGCTAAAATCGTGGATGGCAACAGAAGAAGAAAAGCGGAGAAAGTAGTGTTGTGATAGGAAGAATTAAGATCCATCGGAAAGGAACAGGTTGAAATGTTAAGTCTATTGAGGTAGCCTTGTTAGTTGATGTTCGGAAAGATTTAGAGGGGGCTGTGTGAGGTTGGTAGACAGTGCGGTTGCAGGCTGTGAGGTGAAGATCTCAAGAGGAGATAGGTTCAATGATAATATGGGAAAGGATGACATGATGTTCGGTGGTGGGGTCATGATCCAGAGGGAGGTGGGATGATATGTCAGAGAGTTAGTGTTTTGGCTTCCCAAGGTATTGGTCTTTTCAACAAATAACAGCAGCGATTCCATTCTCAGTAGGTTGAATGACAATGTCAGGGTTGAGAGATTGAAGTGCTGTAGATCACAGGGGCATAGATAAGAGAGATTAATGAGGGTGGGGTTCATTTAATCACACATGCCTCCATCTTAACACAAGCCTTAACTATTTCATTCTCTCCATACCCCCTTTTCCCTGGTTCTGTATTTGCTAAAAGTAGTTTATCTCCAATGTTATGTATTTCTGAAGAAATCGCATTAACGTGCATAGCTAGTTCTATGTCTCTCTCCACAGATGATACCTGACCTGTTAAGTGTATGCAGCATTATCTGTTTTCAATTCTAATAATGGCCGCCCTCTGCTGGTGGATACGGGTATTTCAGTAAGCCGACCAATCACAAAAATCACAATCTGCTGGAGAGTAATGCACTGAACTCCATAATATCATTAGTAGCATACCCAACACCGGACACCTATTCCTGCTGGGGAACTTTAATGCCATGGTTGGGACCCACCATGACTCATGGCCTTCCTGCCTTGGGCGAAATGGCATTGGAAGGATGAATGAGAATGGGCAGAGACTGCTTGAGTTGTGTACCTATCATAACCTCTGCATCACCAACTCATTCCTTCACACTGAACCCTGTCACCAGGTTCCTTGGAGGCACCCAAGACCACGTCGTTGGCACCAGCTGGACCTCATCGTCAGAAGGCGAGCCTCTTTAAACAGTGTTCAAATCACACGCAGCTTCCAAAGTGCGGACTGCGACACAGACCACTCCCTGGTGTGCAACAAGGATATACTCAAACCAAAGAAGCTGCATCACTCCAAGCAGAAGGGCTACCCACGCATCACCACTAGCAGAATTTCACATCCACAGCTGTTACACAAGTTTCTAAATTCACTTGAAAATTCCCTCCACAGCACTCCCACAGGGGATGCAGGTACCATTGGGCCCACATCAGAGACGCCATCTATGATTCAGCAATGACCACCTATGGCAACTGTGTGAAGCGGAATGCAGACTGGTTTCAATCTCACATTGAAGAGCTGGAACCTGTCATAGCCGCTAAGCACATTGCACTGATGAACTACAAGAAAGCCCTCAGCGAGGTAACATCCATAGCATTAACGCTGCCAGAAGCGCTGCACAAAGAACAGCCAGGCGCTGCGCAAATGACTACTGGCAACACCTATGCAGTCATATTCAGCTGGCCTCTGACACAAGGAATATCAAATGGCATTAAGAGAGCTTTTGGGCAAACCGTCAAGAAGATTGCCCCCCTCAAATCTAAATCAGGGGACACAATCACTGAC
Organism: Heterodontus francisci; assembly: GCF_036365525.1. NCBI lineage: Eukaryota > Metazoa > Chordata > Chondrichthyes > Heterodontiformes > Heterodontidae > Heterodontus > Heterodontus francisci. The sequence continues at coordinate 900,937 of NW_027140434.1, forward strand.
CAACGCATGCAAATTGAACAGTGGGTGGAACACTACGTGGAACTGTACTCCAGGGAAAATGCTGTCACTGAGACCGCCCTCAATGCAGCCCTGACTTTGCCAGTCATGGATGAGCTGGACGTACAGCCAACACAATCGGAACTCAGTGATGCCATTGATTCTCTAGCCAGTGGAAAAGCCCCTGGGAAGGACGGCACTAAGCCTGAAATAATCAAGAGTGCCAAGCCTGCTATACTTGCAGTGCTCTACGAACTGCTTTGCCTGTGCTGGGATGAGGGAGCAGTACCACAGGACATGCGCGATGCCAATATCATCACCCTCTATAAGAACAAGGGTGAATGCAACAACTACCGTGGAATCTCCCTGCTCAGTATAGTGGGGAAAGTCTTCGCTCGAGTCGCTTTAAACATGCTCCAGAAGCTGGCTGAGCGTGTCTATCCTGAGGCACAGTATGGCTTTCGAGCAGAGAGATCCACCATTGACATGCTGTTCTCCCTTCGCCAGCTACAGGAGAAATGCCATGAACAACAGATGCCCCTCTACATTGCTTTCATTGATCTCACCAAAGCTTTTGACCTCGTCAGCAGAAGTGGTCTCTTCAGACTACTAGAAAAGATTGGATGCCCACCAAAGCAGCTGAGTATCATCACTTCATTCCTTGACAATAGGAAAGGCACAATTCAGCATAGCGGCACCTCATCAGACCCCTTTCCAATCCTGAGTGCCGTGAAACAGGGCTGTGTTCCCGCACCTACACTGTTTGGGATCTTCTTCTCCCTGCTGCTCCCACATGCATTCAAGTTCTCAGAAGAAGGAATTTTCCTCCGCACACGATCAGGTGGCAGGTTATTCAACGTTGCCCGTCTAAGAGCGAAGACAAAAGTACAGAAACTCCTCATTTGGGAACTCCTCTTTGCTGAAGATGCTGCATTAACATCTCACAATGAAGAGTGCCAGCAGAGACTCATCGACAGGTTTGAGGCTGCCTGCAATGAATTTGGCCGAACCATCAGCCTCAAGAAAACGAACATCATGGGACAGGACATCAGAAATGCCCCATCTATCAATGTCGGCGACCACACTCTGGAAGTGGTTCAAGAGTTCACCTACCTGCCTCTCGATGCAGAATTAAACAAGCGCATGGGAAAGGCTTCCTCTGCTATGTCCAGACTGGCCAAGAGAGTGTGGGAAAATGGCGCACTGACACAGAACACAAAAGTCCAAATGTATCAAGCCTGTGTCCTCAGTACCTTGCTCTGTGGCAGCGAGGCCTGGACAACGTATGTCATCCAAGAGCGACGTGTCAATTCATTCCATCTGCGCTAACTCCGGAGAACCCTTGTCATTAGATGGCAGGAGCATCTCTCCAACACAGAAGTCCTCGAGGCGGCCAACATCCCCAACATATACCCCCTACTAAGCCAGCGGCGCTTGAGATGGCTTGGCCATGTGAGCCGCATGGAAGGTGGCAGGATCCCCAAGGACACATTTTGCAGCGAGATCGTCACTGGTACCAGACCCACCGGCCGTCCATGGCTCCGCTTTAAAGACATCTGCAAACGCGACATGAAGTCCTGTGATAAGCAAAATACTGCGGATGCTGGAAATCTGAAGCAAAAACAAGAAATGCTGGATTCACTCAGCAGGTCTGGCAGCATCTGTGGAAAGAGAAGCAGAGTTAACGTTTCGGGTCAGTGACCCTTCTTCGGAACTGACAAATATTAGAAAAGTGCTTTTCTAACATGAAGTCCTGTGACATTGATCACAAGTCGTGGCAGTCAGTTGCCAGCGATCGCCAGAGCTGGCGGGCAGCCATAAAGGCGAGGCTAAAGCGTGGCGAGTCGAAGAGACTTAGCAGTTGTCAGGAAAAAAGACAGAAGCGCAAGGAGAGAGCCAACTGTGTAACAGCCCCGAAAGCCAATTTTATCTGTAGCACCTGTGGAAGAGTCTGTCACTCTAGAATTGGCCTTTATAGCCACTCCAGGCGATGCTGCACACACCACTGACCATCTCCAGGCGCTTACTCATTTTCTCTCGAGACAAGGAGGCCAAATAAGAAGAAGATTCACTGTGCAGCGTTCCCCCGTGCCCTGTGTTTAATCTTGTGAGTATTCACTGTGCAGCATGCCCGCTCGCCCTGCGTTTAATCTTGTGAGTATTCACTGAGCAGCTTCCCCCGGGCCCTGTGTTTAATCTTGTGAGTATTCACTCTGCAGCATTCCCCCTCGCCCTGTGTTTAATCTTGTGAGTATTCACTGTGCAGCATTCCCCCTCGCCCTGTATTTAATCTTGTGACTATTCACTGTGCAGGATTCCTCCGGGCCCTGCGTTTAAACTTGACATGACTGACTGTGCAAGATCCCCCCGGCCCTGTGTTTACATTTGTGACTATGAATTGTGCAGCTTCCCCAGGGCCCTGTGTTTAATCTTGTGACTATTCACTGTGCGGCTTCACCCCGCGCCCTGTGTTGAAACTTGTGAGTATTCACTGTGCAGCATTCCCCCTCGCCCTGTGTTTAATCTTGTGACTATTCACTGTGCCGCATTCCCCCTCGCCCTGTGTTTAATCTTGTGACTATTCACTATGCAGGATTCCTCCAGGCCCTGTGTTTAAACTTGACATGACTGACTGTGCAAGATCCCCCCGGCCCTGTGTTCAAATTTGTGACTATGAATTGTGCAGCTTCCCCAGGGCCCTGTGTTTAATCTTGTGGCTATTCACTTTGCAGGAAATCCCCGGGCCCTGTGTTTAAACTTGACACGAATCACTATACGGGATCACACCGGGCCCTGTGTTTAAACTTTACACGAATCACTGAGCAGGATCCCCCGAGCGCTCTGTTAAACTTGACTTGAATCACTGTGCAGGTTCCCCCCGGGTCCTGTGTTTAAAATTTACACGAACCACTGAGCGGCATCCCCCGGGCCCTGTGTTTAAACTTTACACGAATCACTGAGCAGGATCTCCCGGCGCTCTGTTTAAATTTGACACGAATCACTGGGCAGGATCCCCTCGGGCCCTGTGTTTAAACTTGTGACTATTGACTGTGCAGATTCCCCTCGGGACCTGTGTTCAAACATGTGACTATTCATCCTGCTGGTTCTCCCGGTCCCTGTGTTTAAACTTGACACAAATCACTGAGCAGGATCCCCCCAGGCCCTCTGTTTAAAATTGTGTCTATTCACTATGCATGTTCCCCCGGGACCTATGTTTAAACTTGTGACTATTCACTGTGCAAGATCCCCCGTGCCCTGTGTGTAAACTTGTGACTATTTACTGTGCAGTATCCCCTGGGACCTGTGTTTAAACTTGTGACTATTTACTGTGCAGTATCCCCTGGGACCTGTGTTTAAACTTGTGACTATTTACTGTGCAGTATCCCCTGGGACCTGTGTTTAAACGTGTGACTATTCACTGTGCAGGATTCCCCAGGCCCGGTGTTTAAACTTGTGAAATTCACCGTGCACGTTCTTCCCGGGCCCTGTGTTTCAACTTGTGAATATTTCCAATGCCGTATCCCCTTGGACCTGTGTTCAATCATGCGACTATTCACCTTGCAGGTTCTCCCTGGGCCCTGTGTTTAAACTTGTGACTTTTCACTGAGCAGGATCCCCCGGACCCTGTGTTTCAACCTGTGATCATTCACTGTGCAGATTCCCCCCGGACCCTGTGTTTAAACTTGTGACTATTCACTGTGCAGGATCCCCCGGGCCCTGTGTTTAAACATGTGACTATTCATTGTGCAGGATTCCCAGGGCCCTGTGTTTAAACTTGTGACCATTCATGGTGCAGGATCCCCCTGGCCCTGTTTTAAACATGTGTCTATTTATTGTGGACGTTGCTCCTGAGCCCTCTGCTTAAGCTTGTGTCTATTGTGTTCAGATTCCCCTAGGCCCTGTTTTTAAACTTCTGACTATTTATTGTGCAGATTTCCCCCATGGTGCCCAGTGTTTAAACTTGTGGCAATTCACTCTGCAGGTTGTTCCAGTCCCTGTTTTAAAAATGTGTCTATTCACTGTGGGCGTTGGTCCCGAGACCGTCTCTTTAAACTGATAACTTTTCACTGTGCAGATTCCCCTCGGCCTTGTTTTTAAACGTGTGCATATTCAATGTGCAGACATCCGTATTTTTTGCAACCATATTTTTTGCAACCTTGGTCATTTGGTTGACTTCGGGATGAGCTTACAACCACAAGCCTGCGCCATCTCAATGACCCATTCCTCGTCCCCCGTTTCACCTCAAATGCTGCTGAAAACTTATCAGTGTCTTTGCCAGCTCCAGATTTGAATGTTCAAACACACTCCTGGCCGACCTCTCACATTCTACACTCGTATTGTTTCCTCTATTTATTTGGAGGAATCATACTCACTGTGTCCGCTGTCAGAACCAGCTGCTGCCCACGTTCACTAAAGCTCATGAATGCTAACCAGGGAGGAAATCTGATCACAAAGCCAGGAGCCAATCAAACAGCAGCCAGCACAAGTTGTCCCTACTTCCAGTAAGTCAGGGTCACATGACCAGGCTCTGCTCCTGGTCAATCCCACCAGCCCTGTCTCCGACTCCATTTTTTGTCTATCCACGACCAAATCAGGAGCACAGCTTAAACAACAGGTATCCTGAATGCCACAGCTCAAATCCTGACCAGGAATAAGACCCCAATCCCTGTCCCGTACCTTTCCACCAAATTCCCCTTGTCCTCATTGCTCCACTGAAATAATTTGAAGAATAGTGAACGACCATATCAATCCTATTGTAGATGACACCCTGTCAATCACAACAATCTGCCAAGATATAAATCCTTGTGAACTTATTCCACTCCTCCCTTGTCATCTGTTGTCGAACAGTATTTGTTATGCATCACTGTTTCTGCTGCGCCGTAACCAAGTGTTTCCCAATAAACTGTACCCAGGGCATCGGAAACTCCAGCACACCATCATTTCAACTCTCTTCTTGTCTTCAAAACTCGCCTGGAAGTCGATATCTCTCACTACGTGCTCAACAATCTCGCACTCTCTCTATTTTTCCACTTCCTCTTGATGTCACGCTGTTTTAACCTGCTCTATTCTGTCTTCTGAGATTTCTTTTTGGATGTGTGTAGCACTTTGTTAATGTAAATTGTAATGGTTGTGGTCGGCGACCATTTCGCTGCAGGTCACCACCACCCCATACTGTACGGTCTGGGTTCACCCACTTCTTTCCTCATTGCAGTGGAATGCATGCTGCAACGTGCATACGTAAAGGAGGAGAGGAACCATCACAAGTCGAGTGATACTGGTGAGCTGTCCTATAACTGCAGGAGCCTGCTTAGATTGGAGGATCTGTGCAATGGGATTTGTGTCTCTTTTTTTCAATATATTTTAGCACTAATATCATTTGACACAATTACTTTAATATTATTGCCATGCCCAGTAGAGCCATGTCAAATTCATATCTTTTAAAATAGAATTTCACTGAGTGTGTAGCATTTTGTAACTGACCTTTCTTTTAAAGTGGACCATACGAGCCGCAAATGATGGCCACCAAAGGTCATCTGACCTGATCAGTGAATTTTTAAACAGACATACTGTCTCGCAAGGACAATATGATACATCCCAGATTAAGAAGTGGCGCCTCCACGTATCCTGAGACAATCCAAAAGGCAATCCTGAACTGAATGGGTCTTTCTGAAACAAAGACCGTAATCAATCAATAAGCCAGATAATAAATAATATGCCTAATTCCAACATCATGTTTGGGAAAGGGAAATGTGATAATGCACATAGTAAGGTAGCCATATTGGTTTCTTTTTATTCTTTAAGTGCTGTCTGAAGAAAGACACGACAGCAACAGCAGAAAGGGCAGCAGAAAGGGCAGCAAAATATATGCCTTAATAATTGGAGACTGTAACATGGTGAGGATTCCAAGCCTGTTCCATTTCGAGTCCACAAGTACTGTAAACTGACCACGTGGTAACGAGACGACAAGCAACCAAGTTTGTGGCCTGCAGAAATTCTATCCCTTTAATAGAATCTTTAAAGCCACTTCAGCACCTGAATCTGGCTGTTGAAATTAGCGAAGCTACACTTCAGGAGTGAAGACGTATTTTTCATAAGGTCTGCAACATGTCTTTTCGAGAATGAGCCATGTGAATTATGAAGTATTAGTTTGCTTCTAAGCTGTAAAAGTTCACTATTCTTTTCAACTGTACTTTCCTTAAGTGTGTTTCTGTGTGTCGCTATGTGAGTGAGTGCCGTAGCGTTAGATGTCGGGGTGAGAGTTGAATCAACAATTCAGAGGTTGTGCATTCATGCAATGCGGGACATGTGAAGAGCAGTTCTGTTCTTCAAACGGAGCTGAAACGCTCACATGTGGCTTGTATATTCGAACAGGAATCACTAGAAAAATAATAATGTACAATGGACACATTGATGGACTGCGAACAAAATGCTGCGAATGAGCCAATGTTGCAAATGATTTGTCAATTGGGTATGCTCTAACTGTGATTAAGAGCAGCTGATACTAATTGTGGAAAGAGCAGAGTCCACATGGAGCACTGTGAATAAACCTATGTGGAAGAAAGACCGGCTCCTGCTTTGTCCTTTGGCAGATGCATGTTTACCAAATTAACAGAATGGTCCTGCATTTTGCGCCTTTCCAGGATCTGATCTTGTAATTGGGATGTTTTATGCTCCTTCGTTGATTTCTGTCAGGGCGTGGGATTTACCTGGTTTCAGGCCTGTGCAGGGCAGGTGAACGAAATATTCTATGAGGCTGTCAGTCACGCCCTCAGGGTAATTCAAACCAACACGGAACTTCTTCACCACAAAGTAAAAATCTGCAATAATTGCAATTTATGTGAAGGAGAGGCAGAAGGAGGTGTACATGCTTTCGTTGGTAGATTTGCCTTGTAGATTTTTGGGGGTTTGTTGAATGTCAAGTTAGTAAGTGTAGAACTGATCCATCCTGATATTGTGAGAAATGGAACATGCAATCACGTAAATATTTGGGAATAAAATGTAAAATTAGGATGTCAGGGAGAAATAGATCTTCCCAAGAATGGAAACGAAATTATTGAAACAGGCAAATGTTTGTATTTACAAAGAATTGAATCTGATTTACCAGAGAGTCCGTGTGTTTGATTTCTGCTTGACATGAATGTGAAATCTGTGGCAGCTTTGCCTTTATGGACAACTGGAATAGACCTCGGGATTAAAGGTTTCTTGTTCCTGTGTTTAGCTAACCCAGAAGATTCAATGACTTCCTAGGGCTGGAGTTGTATTACTTACTTTCCGTGGAACTCCTTCAGCCTGTTGTCAATCACATTCAGAACTCTGAGCCAGAGCTGTGCTGTTAACATCTTCCTCCATCACCTCCCAACTGGACCCTCAAGCTACAGATCCATATACAAGAAGGTAACGATAGGCCTCCCATTACTCCGACCCTGCACCACCGCATTTCCCCCTGTTACAACGACGTCCCGCCATGTAGTGGGAAGAGACGGTCCATCTAATACCCCAAAGTAAGGTTTGCAAGCCCAATGGTTCGATGGATAGCAGCATAGCTCACCATATTGTGTACTCCCCTTGACAACATGTAACGAAGCATTAACGAGGAATAAAAGAGCTTGTATCAGATCCAATGACCCCTCCGCCTGTCCATATATGATCCAACCCTGCGAATTGTCCTCGTTTTTAGTTTAGTTTTAGCTTAGTTTAGAGATACAGCACTGAAACAGGCCCTTCGGCCCACCGAGTCTGTGCCGACCATCAACCACCCATTTATAATAATCCTACTCTAATTCCATATCCCTGCCACATCCCCACCTGTCCCTATACTTCCCTACCACCTACCTATACTGGGGGCAATTGCTAATGGCCAAGTTTCCGATCAACCTGCAAGTCTTTGGCATGGGGGAGGAAACCAGAGCACCCGGAGGAAATCCACGCAGACACAGGTAGAACTTGCAAACTCCACACAGGCAGTACACAGGATTGAACCCGGGTCGCTGGAGCTGTGAGGCTGCGGTGCTAACCACTGCACCACTGTGCCGCCCACCTGATTATTACAATGTATCTATTCGAAATTAGCAAAACCAATCAAGAAGCTTGTGCTTACTTCAACAAATAAATCAACGACAGTTTATACTTCCTCCATCTACCCTATAATTTGCCTCTTGCAATTATTCGGTCAAACACTGAGGCCAAGATGAGGTGAAGTCTACTCTGGTTGAATGGTGGACAAATTGAACCTTTCTTCCTTCACTCACGCAATGACACATCACATTTTTTGCATTGTTTGCATCCGGCTTGTGCTGAGTAAAGGAAGCAAAAAATAGCATCTCACATTTTCCAGGAAATGGCCATGTCCAACAAGAGAGAATATAACCACCACCCCTTGATATTCATCATCGTGGTCACTCCCCAGTTACCACATTATCAATATCATAGGCGTTACCATTGATCATAACTGGGCCAGACAAATAAATGCTGTTGCTCCAAGAGAAGATCAGACGCTGGGATTTATGCAGCAAATAACTCATCCACTGACATTTACATCGCAATCTACAAGGCATAAGTCAGGAATAATGGAATGCACTCCACTTTACTGGATCTGTGCCACCACCAAAAAAACTCAAGCGCCTCAGCAAGATCCAAGCAAATGGGTTTGCATGATGTACATCTGATGCACCATACTAACACTTAACTGCTTCCACCACCAGCACACAGTGGCTGCTGTGTGTACCATATACAATATCACACCACAGGAAGTTACTAAAATGTCTTTGACAGCTCCTTTCAAGCATGAGACCTCTAACACCTCAAAGGATAAAGGAGGCAGATGCATGGAAACATGAACACCTGAAGGTTCCCTCCATGCCACAGACATCCTGAGTCGGAACGACATCGCCATTTCTTCATTGTCTTCATTTTCTTCATTATGGGTCAAAATCCTGTAACTTCCTTTTTAATTGCACTGCGGGTGTACCTAAAGCTGATGGAGTTCAGCGTTTCAATAAAGCGGCTCTCCACCTCGTTTCCAAGGAAAACAAAAGATGGATAACAAATCCCAGCCTCGCCAGCAATACCCACATCCAAGGAGCAAGAAGGAACACTCTTCACCTTGCTAACTCAGTCTAATGTACCGTTGTGGTACATTGGTGCCCTGCCCGGCCCTGAGCTCAGCACATTCTCCACCATTTATGAATAAGCGGTCTCCCAATTAAAATCGTGATGAGGAGGAATTTCTTCTCTTGAAAGCTCCATTGCATTTGAAATTAATTTACCCAGAAGTCAGTGGAGTCTGGGTCATTGAATATATTCAAGGCTGGTTTAGACTGACTTTTCATTTGCGAGGGAGTGAAGATTAACTGTTCTCTGGCGGGAAATTGGAATTACAGCCATGGTCAGGTCAGCCATTATGGTATTGAATGCAGAACATGATCTATGGGCTGAATGGCCTACTCCCACTTTTATTCCTAGAGACTGTATCATCATAGGTGAAAGGTAAACTGTTGCATCTCTTGCACTTGCATAAAAAGGAGCTGCGGGCAAGCATACCACATCTTGGGTGTGATTGAAGAGTGAATACAGATATTTTGTTCGCGATTTTAGTTGGACATGGTGGAAATGGAGGGGGATGATGTGTTGAAGGTGGAGGAATTTGGAATGGAAAGTGAGAATAAGTGAATTAATATCATGGTTCTAGAAGGTAGGGAAGCTGTGAGGACAGTCACTCGGGTGATGGAACAGATACAGCTGAGGCCTCTGCAAAATTAATGTGAGGAATGCACGGTTAATGTGAAATGAAGAGACTACAGAAGCTCTGGTATGGAAGATGGCATCGTTGGGATAAACAGAAGGATGAGGAACCTGAGAGAATGGAAGCTATTATTTATGCAAAGTGGAGTTGGAGGAAGTGTGGTCAAGATAACTGTGAAGTTGGCGGATTATAGTAAATATTTATGCAGTGTCCGTCCACTTAAAATGAGAGAGGGAATTCGTGGAAGAGAAGTGAACTGTCACAGGTGGACCGTTTTCAAGCGAAAGAGGTACAGATTTAAATTCCATTATGATTAAAGTTTCGAACTCGATGTGAAAGAAGGGTTTGACACAAAAACAATCATCGATGTATCAGATAAAGAGATTGAAAAGGGAAACAGAGTAGCTTGGACTAAGTGAGGGACAGAACGATATTGCCATTCCTACCATTGTGTCCCGTTCCAGGCACCGAACTTTGAGGAACAATGTGTAGTCTTCACAGCGGGTGTAGAAAATGTTCAAGAGAAAATCCCAGGGCTAACAGATGTTTTATGCCGATAGATTAGAGAATCGGGGTTGTTCTCCTTAAAGAGGAAATTGAGAGACAGTTTGATAGAGTTTTTCCAAACCATGGCGGTTTAAACTGAGTAGACACAGAGAAACCGTTCTCATTGGCAGAAGTGCCGAAAACCAAAGGAAACAGGTTGAACGGATTGGCAATAGAATTCATGGCGACATGAGGGAAACTTATTTCTACACAGCACGTGTTTAGGATATGAAATGAACTGCCTGAGAGTATGGTGAAGACAGATTCAATCAGAAGCGAATTGAATAAACAACTGAAGAGAATAACAATGCAGGTCAGCGATGAGCAGATCTGGGAGTGTGATTAGTTGAGCTGCCTGTGCAGAGAGCAGACACAGTCAAGACAGACTAAATGGCCAAGTGCTGTGTTGCAACCATTCTATGTTCCTTTTTGTTTGAATATATGAATTGTTGAACGGAATTCCACAGATAAAGAGAGCATCCAAAGTACAGACGAACATCCCTTCGAGGCTTCTCTGACGTTAGGAACTTAATTTCTGAACAGTTATGCAGAGTGAAGGCAATCACTAAAACAACATGAGATCTAAAGATAGGGCTCAAGATTTATGTTGGACTTCCTTGATTTCTGTTTAGCACATTTTCCAGTTATGATTATTTGCTTATTGTGATCAGATTTGTCCAGTCTTGGGGGTGGGGATGGGTCCAATTCAATTTTCGTGGAAAATACATTCCATCAAGAGGGAATTAACCCAACTGTCGTCATCTGTTTGTTCAAGATTAAGAAAAACTGTTTGAACAATGTTGCAACCTCAGTATCCCCTTGGCGATCCGGGAGGCTATAAAGTTAATGCACTGGGAATGTGTCAGCTCAGAATGTACTTCAAAGATATTACCTGCAGCATGAACAGACCTATCACTCCAAGCAGAAAATGCACCGACCAATGCAATGGGTGCGGAACATATTCTATGTGATCCTTGCTATAATTGGTGTTCCTGGTAAGGATGTAAAACCAATGACGTTTTGTAAATCTGCGTATGAGCTGGTTTCTTCCCTTACCATGGGAATAATAATATTACATGAGATCGAACGGTTACAGTTACACAGACACACATTCAATAATTTAATTGCATAATTTTCCTGAATTATCTGTGCAGTTTTAATCTGTTGTCTCAATTGTTTCTAGCTCAAGGCACTATGCATTGTAAAGTGATTGAATTGTGTGGAATGTTGTATTCTGTAGAATCAGAGCTCAAAGCAGGAAAATCTCAGAGGGGAAGGATTACAGCAGTTATCTGTTAATGTAGAACTATAGTGTGTGTGTGCACTAACTGGAGTGGAGCACCTGACCTCAGCTATCATGTATAACTGGGAGTCTCTGTAACTACAGAATAGCACTGATTGTGGCTGACTAAATGATGTGGACCACTCAACACTGGGGACCATGTATTTCCTGGAGTATCTGTCATTACATTCAATGCGGGTCCCCATCTTACTCTTTCTCTAAGTAGAGTTGTTGACAGCACTATCAGGTGCTGATTAATATCTTTCCCGAGCACGGCCCTGAGAAGCCTTTGGTCATGAGTGACTGCAATAATAAATAATCCTCTTCAATATTACGAGAAACACTGATGGCTATGACTTGTTAATAAACATGTTACCGATTCTACAGCACAGAAACTGGGCATTTGGCACAACTAGATCACAACTGTCTTCATGCTCTGTATGAAGACATTACAGCTCATCTAATGCTATCAGCATATCCTTCCAGTCCTGTCTCTCTCATGTACTAACATCGCTTCTTCATTTTTTCTTCCATTACAACTACTCCAAGAGGTCTAAATTCCATGTTCTCAGCACTCAGAGTATACAGGTCTCTCTTGAATTCCATCGTGATTTATTGATGACCGTCTTATTTTGAGGAAATGCAAAACTGGCCACCAGCAAAGGTGGAAATATCAGATCTACGTTTTCCCTCTCTAACCCCTATATAATTTTGAAGTCCTCTATTAGTTCAACACGCATCATTCTCTTAACGGCAGAATAGAGCCACAGCATATCCGAATAACTATAATCTCTCAGTTATGGTATTATGTTTGTGAAGAATACGTGCACCTGCTGGTTACCCTGGATATTGTTCATCATGTGTAGTCCAGAAGAGTACACATTATTTCTGTGTTCAATAACCATCTTTATAATAGGTTATTATAAAACTTTTCTTTGAAAGATATTCCTGTAGAGATGAAAGCCCATGCTGTGATCACATTTGCATTGACTCAGTAAATTCCCTTTTCAATATAACTCATTTATACATCAGAGGGAGTGGTCCAAGACGTATGTGTGCCTCCAATCCGAGGGACTGGTTCGAGTCAGGGAGGAATTTCTTCGACCCCAGGGAGTGATTCGAGTAGGATGGGTTCCTACAGTGGCAGTGGTTGGAGACTGGGTGCAGGTCTCCAATCTACCCTTTTTTAGCTCCTCATTGCGATGTTTAACTTGCTGGCCAGCATTCGGTGAGCGGGGTGCCGGAACTACCCGTCCAGGATTTGTTAACTCTGGAAGTGCTGAGGTTGGAGGAAGGTTGGGGTCATGGACCTGGTCCCAATCCACACGGTTGTGGTGCTGAAATCCTTCCTGGGTTGAGAAGCGGAGAATATTTTTCAGTAATTTACAACCACTTTTCCCTTTTCTCATTTACAGTTAATTTAGTGTCAATTGTGATCCTGTCCAAGGGAAATTGCGGACTCTCCAGCTGCACCACCCGCTACCTGGTGGCCATGTCAATGGCAGATCTACTGGTTATTATCACTGAGATCATACTCCGGAGAATCAATAATCTTTATTTCCCATTAAATTTCCTGGACCTCACCTCTGTGTGTCGCTCTTGTTATTTCCTGATCCGTGCAGCCATCCACTGTTCCGTCTGGTTCACCATCGCTTTCACATTTGATCGTTTTGTCGCCATTTGTTGCCAGAAGCTGAAATCAAAATATTGCACCAGGAAAACTGCCACTGTTGTTCTATCAACAACCAGCATTCTGCTTTGTCGAAAAAATATTCCCACCTACTTTAGATATAAACCAAGACGGGTAATTGACAATGTAGAATGGCGCTGCTCGAATAAGCCAAGCTATTTTACTGACCCTCGATGGATTGGATTTGCAATGTTTGAAAAAGCTTTAACACCATTATTGCCTTTCATGTTAATTCTGTTGCTGAACGTTCTGACGTTCAGACACATTTTAGTGACCAGTCGAGTTCGTCAGAGACTGAGTGGTCAGAGCAAGAAAGTTAATCACAGTGACACTGAAATGGAGAGAAGGAGGAAGTCTATGATTTTACTCTTCAGTATATCTGGCAGTTTCATATTTCTGTGGTTGCTGTATATGTTATATATTTTTCGTATTGGTGATTTCTTAGATGACGATTCTTACTATATTTTTGGAAAGCTTGCATATATGCTGCGGAATTTGAGTTGCTGTACAAACACATTTATTTATGTGGTCACTCAGACCGAGTTCAGAGAGCAGTTAAAGAGCGCGGTGAAATATGCAGTTACATCAATTATTAAATTAATTAATAAACAAAACAACTGAGACCAGCTTAAACATCCAGTGGTTAATGGACGAGAGGTAACCGCTGGAGGTCCAGAAGACAATGGCCTGTTGGAGTAAAGACAAACAATAGAGCTGTCAGTGACGGGAAGAGGGGGTCGAGAGCAAGAGGATCGGATGTAAATTAGCAGAAATCGAAAAAGATAACGAGCAGTGAGCAAAGGGAAAGAGATGACCTTTGTAAAGGGGTCAGAAGGAGAGTGATTGCGCTCCCTAAAGAAACTGCTGTGAAAGAGGCTTGAACTGGATATGACACCTTTCATTAAAGAGGAACCAAGTAGTTTTAATAAGTATGCTAATTGACTTGATCAATTAAATATATCTGCAGAAGAAAACATTTATATTTAAACGCATAATTGTTCCTGATATTTCACTAGACACATTTATTATTAATTGCTTTGCCACACTGGAAATATTGAGGTGAATTGTTTATGATAGTTGACATTGTTGATGAGAAGATGAAACGTTGCTTGTACAACAGCTTTGTATCTACAAGTATGAAATATTTGTTCACACAATGAAATGTTAACTCCAGGAGCCTAGGAAATAAGAGATGGACATGCTTTTAGCATACACCACTCTATTTACAGAGGTGCAGTGACAGCAGATGAAACTCACGTTAAATTCATGGAAGAGGTAATTCAAAGGATTTCGTAATAAGGAATCGGAATCCCAAAAGTTGGAAACTCAGAGTCTTTGCTCGCACTGTTTACAATGGTGTCTTTGGTGTAATTATTCAAAAACACAGTTCAACGTAATGTCAATTCAGAGACAGGAGAACAAAGGGACCGCCTGTGCTGACAACATTCAAGAAATCCTGGCCTTGAAGGATAAGAAACTTCCATGTTGTCTTCAGTGCTTTTTTTGTTAAGTATTTATAACATCTTGTTTCATAAATTATACTGGATTCATAAGTAGCCATTATTTGTAACTTGTTAGGTCAGGCACAACTGAGGACCCCAGTGTAATAAATTGAAAATTCAGAACTGCGAATTTTTAAATAAAAGTGTTTTAAGCCTCAAAACCCCAAATCATACAAAGGTGCAACTTGGGGCCATACGTTGAAAAAGGCTAAAACGAAATGACTGGTTGTGAATTTGAGTGGAATCTTGCTCTGATTCGTCTGACCAGCTTTATTCATTCAAGGAAAGGAATCCATAAGAGGAACAACCAGACAGAGATCAGCAAGACCAGGGAGTAAGACGCCATTTGAATTACGAGGTAAAAGATTGGTCAAAAACATAGAACGAATATCAGCAGAAAAGAGGAATAATTTAGCATTTTAAACTTGCAAGAACCATCGAATCATAGAAACAGAGAATGTTTAAGGCACAGAAAGAGGCCATATTGACCCATCGTGTCTGCGTGTCTGTGCCAGCCGAAAAATGATCCACCTATTCCAAACCCACTTTCCAGCATTTGGTTCTTCGACCTGCAGATTATGGTAGCTGAGGTACATATCCAGACGCCTTTTCAATGAGTTGAAAGTTTCTGCCTCAATTACCCTTTCATGCAGTGAGTTCCAGATCTGTACCAACCTCTGGGTGAAAAATGTTTTTCCTCATCTCCCCTTTATTTTTCTAGTAATCTAATGCCCCCTCGTCACTGACCTCCCTGCAAAGACGAATAGATCGCTCACCTGCACTCGATTCAGGCTCCTACTGATTTTGTACATTTCATTCAAATATCCACTCAGCCTTTCCTGTTCCAAAGTGAATAACCACAGCCTATCCAATTTTTCCTCCGACCTGAATTTTTCCAGTTCTGGCAACATCCTCGTAAATATCCTCTGTACCCTCTCCAGTGCAATTACATCCTTTCTGTAATGACGTGACCAGAACTGCACACAGTACTCAAGTTGTGGCCCAATCAAAGAGTTATGCAGTTCCAGCATAACCTCCCTGTTCTTATATTCTATACCACAACTAATAGAAGAAAGGATTCCATATGCCTTCTGAACCACATTATTGATCTGTCCTGCTACCTTCTGGGATCTGTAGACTTTGACTCCAAGATCCCTCACTTTCTCTGCACTTCTCAGTATTTTCTCATTTATCGTGTACTCCTTTGTCGAGTTTCACCTCCCAAAAAGCATCACCTCGCATTTCTCTGGTTGGAATTCCATTTGTCACTTGTATGCTCATCTGACCATACCATAAATATCTTCCTACAGCTTATCCACCAAACAGCCAATCTTCGTCTGGTCTGCAAACTTCTTGATCATGCCCCCTACACTTACGTCCAAATCGTTAAGATATACCATATAAAGTAGGGCCCCAGTGCTGAGCCCCACGGAATAAGACTAGAAACAGCCCTCCAGTCATGAAGACACCCGTCAACAATTACCCTTCGTTTCCTGTCACAAAGTCAATTTTGTATCCACCTCGGATTTTGTGATAATTACTTAAGGGCATTTAGGTGGTCATTGGATCTACATATGGATGAAAATGGAATAGTGTAGGTCAGATGGTTTCACAGGTCGGCGCAACATCGAGGGCCGAAGGGCCTGTACTGCGCTGTAATGTTCTAATTCTAATTCTAATTACTGTTTCTGAATTACCACATATTTCTGGACGGAATTAGAATTAGAATTAGAACATTACAGCGCAGTACAGGCCCTTCGGCCCTCGATGTTGCGCCGACCTGTGAAACCATCTGACCTACACTATTCCATTTTCATCCATATGTCTATCCAATGACCACTTAAATGCCCTTAAAGTTGGCGAATCTACTACTGCTGCAGGCAGGGCGTTCCACGCCGTTACTACTCTCTGAGTAAAGAAACTACCTCTCACATCTGTCCTATATCTATCACCCCTCAACTTGAAGCTATGTCCCCTCGTGTTTGCCATCACCATCCGAGGAAAAAGACGCTCACTATCCACCCTATCTAACCCTCTGATTATCTTATATGTCTCTATTAAGTCACCTCTCCTCCTCCTTCTCTCCAACGAAAACAACCTCAAATCCCTCAGCCTTTCCTCGTAAGACCTTCCCTCCATACCAGGCAACATCCTAGTAAATCTCCTCTGCACCCTTTCCATAGCTTCCACATCCTTCCTATAATGCGGTGACTAGAACTGCACGCAATACTCCAGGTGCGGTCTCACCAGAGTTTTGTACAGCTGCAGCATGACCTCGTGGCTCCGAAACTCGATCCCCCTACTAATAAAAGCTAACACACCATATGCCGTCTTAACAGCCCTATTAACCTGGGTAGCAACCTTCAGGGATTTATGCACCTGGACACCAAGATCTCTCTGTTCATCTACACTACCAAGAATCTTCCCATTAGCCCAGTACTCTGTATTCCTGTTACTCCTTCCAAAGTGAATCACCTCACACTTTTCCGCATTAAACTCCATTTGCCATCTTTCAGACCAGCTCTGCAGCCTATCTATGTCCCTGTGTACCCTATAACATCCTTCGGCACTATCCACAACTCCACCGACCTTTGTGTCATCTGCAAATTTACTAACCCACCCTTCTACACCCTCTTCCAGGTCATTTATAAAAATGACAAGCAGCAGTGGCCCCAAAACAGATCCTTGCGGTACACCACTAGTAACTAAACTCCAGGATGAACATTTGCAATCAACCACCACCCTCTGTCTTCTTTCAGCTAGCCAATTTCTGATCCAAAGCTCTAAATGAAGTCATCTGGCTCCAAGCTGAATTGACCTTGTGTTCTTTATTTCTCTAAATATGTGGACCGTATGATCACAGAGATCAATCAACTTCAGCAGCTTCAGACTTTTGCAACATTTATGACAGCATGGTAATATTTTGATCTGAAGGCTTGTCCTTCGTTTTTTTAAAAAAGTCAGGAATTGGCATTAATTTATTCCTGCATTTGTTTCTATTTGTTATCTTTCTCGAGAAAGCCTTTGTAATTATTTGCAGTCAGCTTCCATAACAACTGCAGACATTACTGTCTCCGATAAATTCATCTGAAACCACGAAACATGGAAATAAATGTTCATGACTTTTAAATCAATAATAAATACATTAATATAGTCGCTATTCCAAGCACTCAAAAGGAAATCTACCTGAGTTTAAAGGGATATAAACATACGTCAATTTCAAAAAAGGTTCAAGGGAATACCGTCCAGGGGGTTGCTGAGTTTTGAAGGAAAAATTTTTTTTGAAGATAAATAAATGAAAGATATTATCAACTGACAACACCATTATTTGAATTTGGGAAACAGATGAAAAACAAATCAGCATAATTCGGTGCTTTTCCGATCAACAGTAAAGGGGTATTTGAGGTAAATAATAAGCCAGCGTGCATAATCTGTTGTTTTCATCGTATGTACATACATGATAATAGTTTGGAATTAACAGCACACCTGTGAAAGGATAATGACTGTCATCGAGTGAGGTGATCAGCAGATCGGGTGTCAGTCTTCAATCTGAGGAGTGTCAATGAAGTTTTAACAGATAATAACATTTATCATCATCAGTAGTCATTTGGGGTTATGATATTTTAGAAGGTAAGAAAATGTAAAATTTGTGCCGATCGCACCACTCATGAGCTAGAGAATAGAAAGAGTGGTCAACAACAATAATGAGATTGAGGAGGAGGCAGATTTTGTCCTGTGGGGAATTGGAGATTCTTGGAATGGTGTTTTAAAATGACTAACGTTATTTAATCCTCATAATAAATAATAAGTGGACTCATTAAGAAAGGGATTAGTCAATGTCATACCTTGTGAATGATAATATGATTAGTAAATAGTTTGCAACTTTTCCTTGGATTCACAATTAAACATTCATCTACAATATAAATGTGCGAAGATGCAGTAAAATCAGTTGAGCTACATTTATCTTTAAATAGGCAACTATTGTGTAGCAACTTGCAATAAGTCATTTGAGTTATAAGAGAATCCAGTTTCTGTTTTAACCTAACTGATATCAAGAAAATAGGGGAGAAATTATTTCAGGATGACTGCTGGGATTTAGAAGTGCAACAACAGCTGAGACAAAGGCAAAGAAATGATTATTGGAGGAATCAAATGAATAGACAAACAAAACATGGTAAGGCCTGGAAACAAATGGAATGTTGATTCTTGAAAAAAAAAGAAGCATTTCAAGTGTTGTATTGGATAATAAAGTTTCTTCAACGCTCATCAGTTGGTGAGTAACAGTTGTTAGAGAATTAATGCAAATAGCTGGGTTGGTAACGAGAGGTAAAGGGAAAGGTCTACAGTTTTCTTTTAATATAACAGGAAATTTTTGGAGGGAATCAATGTCCCTAGTGTAAATAATCTAATTGTTGGGTTATTTAAGGGTATAAATTAAGGGTAAGTCGTGGCAGGGCAGCTTGGCAATCTATATTGCTCCTCCTGTGCAATGTGGGAAGTCAGGAACACTTCCAATGTCCAGGGCGAACACGTGTGCAGGAAGTTTCTCCAGCTGAAGCTACTCGAAATCCGCGTTTCGGATCTGGAGCAGCGGCTGGGGACGCTGTGGACCGTCCGTGAGGCTGAGATCATCGTGGGTAGCACGTACAGGGAGGTGGTCACACTGCAGTTAAAGACTGCTCATGCACAAAGAGAATGGTTGACTGCCAGACAGAGTAGAGGAACTAGGCAGGTAGTGCAGGAGTCCCCTTGGTCCATCTCCATATCTAACAGATGTTCAGCTTTGGATACTGTTGGGGGAGATAGCTTCTCAGGGGAACGCAGCAACAGCCAAGTCTGTAGCACCACGGGTGGCTCAGCTGCACAGGAGGGGAAGAAAAGGAGTGGGAGAGCTATAGTGAAAGGGGATTCTATCGTAAGGGGTACAGACAGACGTTAATGTGGCCGCAAACGTGACTCCAGGATGGTCTGTGCCTGCCTGATGCGAGCATCAAGGACGTCAAGGAACGGCTGCAGGACATTCTGAAGGGGGAGGGTGAACAGCCGGAGGTTGTTGTACACATTGCTACCAACGGCATAGGTAGAAAGAGGAATGAGATCCCGCAACAAGTATTTAGGGTGCTAGGTAGCAGATTAAAAAGCAGGACCTCAAACGTTCTAATCTCTGGATTACTCCCAGTGCCACGTGCTAGTGAGCATAGGAATAGGAGGATAGAGCAGATTAACGCGTGGCTGAAGAGATTTTGCAAGAGGGAGGGCTTTAGTTTCCTGGTTCACTGGGTCTGTTTCTGGCAAAGGTGGGACCTGTCCAAGATGGACACATTACACCTGAACCGGAATGGGACCAACACCCTTGCTGGGAGGCTTGCTAGTGTTGTTGGGTGGTGGTTAAAGTAATTTGGCAGGTGGATGGGATACAGAGTGGAGGTGCAGTAGGTGGTAATTTCTCCACATCTCTGCCCTCAATGATTGGCCCCTTATCCTGATACTGCCCTCGCATTCTAGATTCCACGACCACTGGATCAATCTCTCAGCATTTACCCTATCAAGCCCTTTCAGCATCTTGTCTCTCTCAATTAGATCACCTGTCATGCTTCTAAACTCCAGAGAATATAGGTCCAATGTACTCAGCCTCGCATCATAGGACAACCCCCTCGTCCCAGGAACCATTTTAGTAAATCTTCACTGAACGCCTCCAGTGCAACTATATCGCTTGTCAAATGTGGAGACCAAAACGGCACGCAGTATTCGAGGTGCAGTCTTCCCAAAGCCTTGTACAATTTTAGCAAGTTTTCAAAATTACTTACTCCAATCCCCTTATAATTAAGGCCAACAAGACTTTTGCCTTCTTAATAACTTGCTGCACTGCATCTGCATGTTAACTGTGTGCGTTTCCTCTAGAAATGCCCTCATGCCTCTCGGATCATCAACACTTACCAGTTTCACACTTTAAAAATAAAAATAAAAACATCTGCTTTTCTATTTTACGGCAAAGTGAACAACTTCACACTTCCCTACATTATGTTTCATTTGCCATCTTGTTGCCCACTCATTGATCTTGTCCGTATCTCTTTCTAGCTCTCTATCTCCTTCCCTCAGCTTACCTTGTACCGATCTTTATATCATCAACTAACTTGGATACATTGTTCTCTGTCTCTTCATCCAACTCATTAATATGGAGTGTAAATAGCTGAGGCTACAGCATTAATGCTTGCGGCAGAACACTATTCACTGCCTGCCAACTTGAAAATGCCCCATTTATTCCCACTCTCTGCTTCCTGTCTGTTAACTCGTCCTCCATCTACGCTAATATATTACCCACAACACCATGCGCCCGTATCTTGCCTATTAATCTTTTGTGTGGCACCTTATTGAATGACTTTTGGAAATCCGGGTATACTACATCAACAGGTTTCCCTTTATCTACCCTATTAGTTACATCCTCTGAAAACTCAGATTTTTTTCGAAACAGGATTTCCCCTCAGTTTTACCATGCTGACATTTTTCTAATCATACTGTGCTTTCCCAAGTGCAATGATAAGGTTTATTTAACAATAGTTTCTAGCATCTTCCCAACGACTGTTTTTCCCTGTTTTCTCTTCACCTTCATTCATGAAAAGCGGTGCAACATGTGCCAACTTCCAAAATGACGGGACCATTCCAGAATCTAAGTAATTCTGGAAAATCATAGCCTGTGCATACCTTATCTCTGCAGCTATCTCTTTTTGAACACGAGGGTGTAGGCCATCTGGTCTCGGAGACATGTCAGATTTTAGTACCTCAAGTTTCTCCAATTTCTCCATGTTTCTCGGATGATATCAACTTTCTTAATTTCCTCACTCTTATTAGCCGTTAGGTTACTGCCTATTTCTGGTATGGAACCTGTGTCCTCTACTGTGAAGACAGATACAAAATATTTGTTCAAAGGCTCTGCCCTTTCCTCATTCTCCATGATGATTGCTCCTGTCTCAGCCTCTAAGGGAACAACGTCCACTTTAGCTGCTCTCTTCCTTTTTATGCACTTTTAAAAGCTCTTACAATATGTTTTCTACTACAGGCTGCTTTGCTCTCACGTTCATTTTTTTCTTGTTTTATCAACTTTTTGATGGTCCGTTGCTGATTTGTAAAACACTCCTAATCCTCAGACGTGCTACTATTTTTGTAATATGGTAAACCTCTTATTTTAATCTCATACTCCCTTTCACTTCCTGAGTAAGTCAAGGATGAGCCACTCTTGACGAATTTTGTTCTTTTAACGGAATGCACTTTTGTTGAAGCCTTCGAATTGCTTCTTTAAATGTTTCTCACTGTTCATGTACCACCATACATACCTTCCAGTCCATTTACCCAATTACCCGTGGCCAGTTCTCCTCTCACCCATCGATATTGGGTTTGTTTCAGTTTAAATTTGCTATTGATTGAATTGTGTCACTTTCAAACTGAACATGAAATTAAATGGTATTGTGATCGTTATTTCCCAGTGGATCTTTTACTATGACATTAGGTATTAACCCGTTCATTGCACAATACGAGATCTAATATACATCTTTCCCCAATCTATTCTACAACGCATTTCTCCAAGAAACTGTCATGAAAACATTGTAAACTCATCTTCTACACCATTGCTGCTAATTTCACTGTCCCAGCCTATATGCATATTAAGATCCCCCACAATTCATACATCACCTTTTTTACACGTTCCAATAATTTCCCATTTAATGTCCTGTACAAGAATATAACTACTGTTTGTAAACTACTGCTGCCAGTGTTTTTTTCTGACTCCTGCTGTTCCTAATTTGCACCCAAACGGATTCTGCATCATGATCTTCTGAGACCAGATCCCTTCTTATTAATGTCCTTATGTCATCCTTTACTATCAGGGCTACTCCTCCTCCTTGGGTTTTCCGTCTGTCTCTCTGAAATATTGTTCACCCTGGAATATTCGTTTCCCAACTTGATCTCATTGTAACCATATGTCACTAAAGTCAATTTGATCTAGATAATATACCTCTATTCGTGACAGTAGTTCATCTATATTATTAGGGATGCTTCATGCATTCACATAAAGGCACTTTAATTTATTTATTTACCTCCATTGTCTGCAATGTCGGTATTTGCCAATATACATATTTTGCTAAACTCTCCGTCCCTTCTTACCTCATTCTGTTGGCATTTACCCACATCACTAACCTGCTCTGATACCCTGACCTCTCTATTTGAATTTCTACATTTGCCTTTACCCAAACGCGCATGCACCTTCTGTTATTTTAAAGCCCTGTCCACATCCCTAGTTTTTGCCACCGGCACTGGTTCCACCTCGGTTCAAGTGAACCCATCGCAATGGAATATCTCCATCTTCCCTGATTACTGAAGCCAGTGCACCAAGAATCGTAACCCCTTCTTCTCATACCACTAATTCCCCGTTTCACTGCAGTTACTGCCCGCTCTCACCATCCCCATCTGCTGGTGTCCCTGTCTCACTACAGTTACTATCTCCCCTCATCATCTCCATTTGCTGTTGTCCCTCTCTTACAGCAGTTACTGCCCTGTCTAACAATCTCCATCTCTAACCTTAACTTTAAGACTACATCTAACAGTTGCACTTTTTTCCTATTCATTCATGGAATGTGGGCCTCGCTGGCTCGTCCAGCATTTATTGCCAATTACTAATTTCGGTTGCGAAAGTGGTGGGAAGCTGGCTTCTTGAACCATGGCAGTCCGTGCGTGGTAGGTACACCCACAGTGCTGTTCGGAACGGAGTTCCAAGATTTTGACCCAGCGATAGTGAAGGAACGGCGATATAGTTCCAAGTCAGGATGGTGTGTGTCTTGAAGGGTAAGTTGCAGGTGGTGGTGTTCCAAGTATCTGCTGCCCTTGTCCAAGATGGTAAAGGTTGCGGGTTTGGAAGGTGCTGTCTAAGGAGCCTTGGGGCATTGCTGCAGCGCATCTTGTAGATGATACACACTACTGCCACTTTGATTCGGTCATGGGAGGAGTGATTGATTGTAGATGGGGTGCCAATCAAGTGTCCTGCTTGGACCTGGATGGTGCCGACTTTCTTGCGTGTTGTTGGAGCTCTACCCATCCAAGCAAGTGAAGCGTATTCCATCAAACTCCTGGATTGTGCCTTGCAATTGCTTGACACGCTTTGCAGAGTCAGGAGGTGAGTTACTCGCTGCAGGATTTGTAGCCTTCGACCCGCTCTTGTAGCCACAGTATAGCTGCTCCAGTTCAGTTTCTGGTCAATGGTAACCCCCCGGACGTTGATAGTGGGGGACTCAGCGATCGTGATACCATTGAATGTCGAGGGAGATGGTTAGATTCTTTCTTGTTGGAGATGGTCATTGCATGTCACTTGTGTGGCGTCAATGTTACTTGCAACTTCTAAGCCCAAGCCTGGAGATTGTCCAAGTCTTGCTGCATTTCTACATGGACAGCTTCAGTATCTGAGGAGTCGCGAATGGTGCTGAGCTTTGTGCAATCATCAATGAACTTCGTCACTTCTGACCTTATGATTAAAGGAAGTTCATTGATGAAGCAGCTGTAGATGGTTAGGCTCAGGTCACTACCCTGAGGACCCCTGCAGTGATATCCTGGAGCTGAGATGATTAAACTTCAACAACCACAACCATCCTCCTTTGCACCAGGTATGACTCTAACCAGCGGAGAGTTTTCCCCCTTATTCCCATTTACGCCAGCCTTGACAGGGCTCCTTGATGTCATACTCGTTCAAATGTTGCCTTGATGTCAAGGTCAATCACTCACCTCACTTTCTGAGTTCAGCTCTTTTGTCCATATTGGAACCAAGGCTGTAATGAGGTCAGGAGCTGAGTGGCCCTGGCAGATCCCAAACTAAGCGTCATTGAGCAGGTTATTGCTCAGCAAGTGCCACTTGATCGCACTGTCGATGACACCTTCCATCACTTAACTGATGATTGAGAGTAGACTGATAGGGCAGTAACTGGCCAGGTTTGACTTGTCCTGCTTTTTGTGTACGTGACATACCTGGGAAAGTGTCCACATTGCCGGCTAAATGCTAATGCTGTAGCAGTACTGTAACAGCTTGGCTAGGTGCCTGGCAATTTCTGGAGCACCGGTCTTCAGTACTATGCCAGAATGCTGTCAGGGCCCATAGCCTTTCTTCAGTCATTTCTTGATATCAAGTGGAGTGAATCAAATTGGCTGAAGATTCGTTTCTGTGATGCTGGGGACTTCAAGCGGAGGCCAAAATGGATGATGCCTCCTGCCCCTTCTGTCAGTTATTTAATTGTCCACCACTACTCAAACCTGGATGTGGCATGAATGCAGACCTTAGATATTATCCATTGGTTATGGGATCACTTCCGCTATCTATCAAATGCTGCTTACGCTGTTTGGCACGCAAGTAGTCCTGTGTTGCTGCTTCAGCAAGTTGACACCTGAATTTGAGATATTCCTGGTGCTACTCCTGACATGCACTCCTGCACTCTTCATTGAACCAGGGTTGGTCTCCCGGCTTCATGGTAATGGTAGAGTGGGGAAATGCCGGGCCATGAGGTTGCAGATTGTGCTTGAGTACAGTCCTGCAGCTGCTGATGGCCCACAGCAGCTCCTGGATGCCAAGCTTTGCATTGCCAGATCTGTGCGATATCTACCTCATTTTACATGGTGGTAGTGCCACATAACACGATGGAGGGTATCCTCAGTGTGAATATGGGACTTTGTCTTCATAAGGACTGAGCGGTGGTCACTCCTGCCATTTCTGCCATGCATCTGCGGCAGGAAAATTGGTGATGATGAAGTCAAGTATATATTCGCTCTTGTTGGTTCGCTCACCACATGCTGCAAACATTTTCTATCAACTATGTCCTTTGGGACAACGCCAGCTCAGTCAGTACTGGTGCTACCGAGCCACTCTTGGTAAGGGAGATTGAAATCCCCCACCCAGAGTACATTCTGCGCCCTTGCTACTCAATGATTCCTCTAAGTGCTGTTCAACATTGAGGATTACTGAATCATCAGTTCAGGAGGGCGGTAGGTGGTAATGCGCAGGAGGTATTTTTGCCCATGTTTGACCTGATGCCTTGAGACTTCATGGGGTCTGGCGTCGATGTTGAGGACTCATCAAGGCAGCTCCCTCCCGATTGTACATCACTGTGCCGCCAACTCTGCTGGGGCTGTCCTGCCGGTGGAACAGGGCATACCCGGGGATGCAGTGACTGGGGCTTTGCCTATAAGGTGTGATTGTAACCATAACCAAAAACTAACTGTAAACCTAACCCTAACCCTATCTGTGGCACAATTGTTAACCCTATATGTAGCCCAATATCCATCCGAACACTAAATCAAACGACAGCAATACTAATCATGTGTCAATCCTTGCATCAGCTCCAACCCTAAAGCTAACTGTTACTCTAACCATAAATTTGTCCTCATACTAAGTGTAACCATAACAGTAACTCTAAAACCACACCTTGGTTTAACAGGATCCAAAACATTCACCCAACCAGTACAACTAACCCGAAAACTGACTCTAATGCTAACGGTAAATATAAACCTAAACATAGCTGCAACTGAAATGCTAACCCTAACTGTATTCTTAATCCTAACGCATAATATATCTCAAGTCCAAACCTTTACACTAAACCGAAACTTAACCTTAACCCTAAGCCTAACTTTAAAGCAAAACCTAATGCCAATATTAGCTGTAACCTTAACCCTAACTCTAACTCTAACTGCAACCCTAACCAAAAATGCAAACCTAAACCAAACTCCGGCCCTTATCATAACTATAACTGCAACTCGAACCATAACCTAAGCCTCACCCTAGGACTCATCCTAACCCTAACTGTAACCATAAACCTTACCCTAAGAAAAACACCAATATCAATTCCTTTCCTAAACCGAGACCTAGCTGTAACCTTGACCCTAACTCTAAACCTAAATGCAACCCTAACGATAAATCTTACTCTAAATTTATCTGTATCCAAAAATCTTACCCTAAACATAAACCTAGCAGTGACCCTAACTGTAAGCATAGCTGTAATCCTAACCCTAATCTCAACCTAACTCTCGTTCCAAATGCCAATTTCCAAACTGGCTGGAATGGAATGTAATGCTAAATCAGGTCTGGTGAAAGCTGACTCTAAGCTAAACATTGACCCTTCACTCACTCCTGAAGTTCTGGGAACTAGGGCCATAAATATCACTGAGCCACAAATTTAGCTCTTATTTACCCTGTGCCAATTTGCTCGTGGTTCAGACGTCATTCAGAAATCATTAAGTTCAGTCATCTGCAGCACAGGAGTACATTCGGACTATAGAGTTCATGACGGCTTTCTCAGGAGCAATCGAGGTGGTCCTGTTACCCCCCTCAATCTCCGTAGTCCTGCAAGTGTAGTTCCTTCAAGTGGCCATCCAATTTCCTTTAGATGTGATTGTCTCTGCTTCCAATCCACTGTGATCAATGAGTTACAGGGCATTACCATGCACTGCCTAAAAAAAGGGTTCATCCTCATATCCCCCTACATCTCTTGTGCAAAACCTTCAATCTCTATTCCCCCTACTACTTTCATCATTAGTCAATGGGAACCAATTTCCCATGTTTAACTTATCTGAGCCTGTCATAATCCTGTACAGCTCTATTTGATCTCCGCTCAAACTCTTTTGCCCTCAGGAGAACAAAACCAGCTTTCCAAACCTTATCATGCAAGGAGAATCCCCCATCCCTGGAACCATTCCTGTAAATCTCTTCTGCACCCTCTCAAGGAATCTCACATCCTTCCTAAAGTGTGGTGACCAGAACTGCATGCAAGACTCCAGTTGGGGGCGAACCAGAGCTTCGTAGATGTGCGTTTTAAGTTGAACCCTAGCTGATCATACGCCCACGGAAGGAAATCTTTCTTCGTGTCCACTATGTCGTTGGTACCCACAAAGACCATGAAAACTGGATAAGCCCTCTCCCTTTCTATATTCCTCCCCATCCCCTAAGAGATGTCCTGGAATGGCTTTGAATCTCCAGGAATTGAAGATTACCGAATATTTGCTTGAATGAAAACGATCTGACACACCTCCACCCCGAGGGAAACAAAAATCATCAGGTCTTTAAAAAATTAATAATTTTCATTCTGGTTTTGTTTCTTGATACTGATAGCGATGGTAATGGGAGGTGGCGTTAAAGATCAAGCCTGTTTTATTGATAGCCAAGAATAATCAAATTGCAAACCCTGTGCAATCAATATGCAGTCGCACGAGCATGGAAACGTCGGAAAAATAATGGTCGAGGCATAATGCTGGGGAGGAGGCAGTTGGCAAAGCCAGTCTAGGGTGGAATTTCATGCAATGTACCTCTGGCAGCAAATAATACAAATAAAATGATTGCGAGAGAGAAGAAGACAAAAAGTGTCTGATAGTATGGTGCAGGGAGAGCTCTACTCTGTATCTAACCCGTTATATACTTGCCCTGAGAGACAGAAGGCAGTCACACCTCTTAGGATAGCGTCTTCTGATTTGGTTAGTTGTCAGGAACAGAAGGGTATGACTGTCAGTAAGACAGGTAAGGGATCAAGAGGGAAGAAACAGAGGAGCCTGAGCCCTTGCAACTGTCCAACAGGTCTGAGGTTGTTTCAGCTTGTATGGATGAGAGCGAGTGCCACAGTATGTATGAGCATGCAGCGGGAGTCCAGAGGCAGTGTTGCCTGCTCAGTACCAGGGTGTGAGATATCTGCTCACTGCTGGAGAAGGACTTGCATTGGGAGGGGGAGGATTCAGTTGGTCCAGGTGGGTACCAGCGACATTGATTGGACTGGAAAGGAGATTCTGCATTGAGATTACGTGCAGCTAAGGGCCAAGTTGAAAATGCAGAATCTCAAAGGTAATAATGCCTATATTATTACCTGAGGCACGAGCAAACTTGCAGAGGTTAAATAAGATTAGAGTCTTCAGTGAGAGGCACAAAGAATGATGTGAGAGAAATGGGTTTCGATGCATGAGTATGGGGGAAAGTGGGAGCTGTAGCGTTGGGATGGCCTTAACCTGAACCTTGCTGAGACCAGTGTTCTGGTGAGTCATATAACTAGGGTGGTAGAGAAGACTTTAAACTAAATCTTGGGGCAAGCAATCATGTGAGGGTAGATGTGATAATTTACAGAGAATGGAAAAGTCAAGAGGGCAAGCTGAGGGAATGGAACATCTGAGTGTGGCAGGAAGGGAAGGTCGGAGGGAAGCAAACATGTTAACAGGAAGTAGAAAAGTGGTGAGCGGAATTTTAGGCCACATAAAGTGGAAGAAGGCATCAAATAGGCTCATAATGCGGAATATTGTTAAAAAGACCAAGGCAAGGTCACTTTATCTGAATATACGCAGCATTCGCCACAAAACAAATGATTTGAAGGCACAAAAAGAGCCAAAGGAGTATGATTTAATAGTCATTAGAAAGACTGGGAACTGAATATTCAAGAATATTCCTAATTTCAGAAGGATAGTCAAAGAAGTAAAGGAGGCCGGGTAGCGCACTTAACAAGGCGTGAGATGGGTACATCAGTGAGAGACGATTGAAAATCAAACGATCAGGATTTCGAATCAATTTGGGTTCAGTGCAAAAACAACAAGGGGCCGTTTTTAGGCAACTAAACAGCAGTGGTAATGTTGGGTATGGTCTAACTCAGGATATTAGATGTGCATGTAACATGGGTTAAACAGCAATAATGGCGTCTTCAGTTTACGTATAGACAAGGTAAACCTAATTAGCGCCAGCGCCATGGAGGATCTATTCCTGGATTGCATATGAGATGGATCTTTGCAGCAAAATGTCGAATCACCAACTAGGGATCTGGCTATTTAGCATTTAGCACGATGTAGTGAGAAAGGGCTAATTAATAACCTCGCTGAAAAGGAGTCTTTGTAAATTCGTGACCAGAATATGATAGGATATTGCATTGAGTTTGAAAGTGATATAGTTCATTCAGGAATTAGGGGTTTTATCTGAACAAATGAATCTATGAAATTATGAGGGGCTGGTTGGCTGGTGTGGATTGGGAAAAGTCACTGAAAGATTTGATGGTAAACAGACAATGGGTAGTATTTGAAGAAGTATTATATGGACTACAATAAATATACATTCACCCTAAGACACTAAAACCAAACAGGAAAGATGAATTAACAGTGGCTAACAAAGACGTTAACCTTTGCATTCTGTCAAAGGAAGCGGTTATAAGGTACGGCAGAAAACTTTGCAGGCCGGAAGATTGTGAGCAATTTAGAATCCAGCAGAGGATGATCAAGAACCGGAAACAGGAAGGGAAGGAGAATAAGAATGCAAGCTAGCGAGAAATATAAAGGTGGACTGTAAATGCTTCTTTATATATGTGAACGGGTAAAAAGTAGCAAGGGGAAACGTGGACCATTTCAGGCGGAGACAGGAGAACTTATAATGAAGATCAAGAAATGTTGGAGTAACTGAAAGAAGTACTGTGTTTCTGTCTTTACAGAAGAAGATCTGGAAAATCTCCCAGAAATACTAGGGAATCAATGGACTTACGAAAATTAGGAACTGAAAGAAATTTGTGTTAATAAAGAGCTAGCACTTGAAAAATTAACTGGTTGAATATTGATAAATTCCTTGGACCAGATGAGATACATCAAACAGTGCTGATGGAGTTGGCTATAGATATCATAGATGCATTGATGGTTATCTTTCAAAACTCTTGAGATTCTGGAAAGCTTCCTGCAGACTGGAAATAACAGATGTGACCCTACTATTGAACATAGGAGGGAAGGAGAAAGCGAGGACTACTTATCAGCTACTTATCAGGGTATCAGCTGCTTACAAAGTACCATTTAGTTAATGGAGATTCAAACTTGAAATGTTGCCTTGTAATTCTTTAAATTGGTCGAGGGGTTCTTATATCATATTTTTCTCGTCAGAAATCTTACTGATATAGTAACTGCTGTCTTCTCTAAGCCAAACAATAAGGATGAGATCAGTGTGGCATGAGGAGATATTGAGTAGAATGGGCATTATTCCCTGTAGATTATAAACATGAGAGGTGATCTGATTGTAATGTATACAGTTCTTGGAGGATTTGTGAGGCCATATGTTGGGAGGCAGTTTTGGGTGGCTGGAGAGTTCAGAAGCAGGGTTCATGATTAAAGGAGGAGAAATGTCTTCGCAGAGGATGGTGAATCTTTGTAATTCTCTACCACTTAGCGCTCTAGCTGTTCATTCTTTGAGTATAGTCAAAACTGAGGACGATTTGATTACTAAAGTAATCGACGGTACTGTGATACTGCAGGAATGTGGCGTTGAGGTACAAAATCAGCCATATCGTACTGAGTAACAGAGCAGCCTCAAGGAACCAATTACCTCCTCCTGATCCTATTTCTTATTTTGCATTTATCTTGCAGTTACATGGAATCTGTATGGTAGTAAAACGTCCCAACGTGCATCAAATAAGGGATTATGCAAAGTCATATCGAGCCAAGCAGGGAGGTATTGGGACTGGTGATCAGAAGCTTGGTCAGAGACATAGGTGTTAAGGTGGATATTAGAGGAGTAGAGAAAGAGAGGACAGAGAGATTCAGAGAGGGAATTCCAGAGCTTAGGACCCAGGTGGCTGAAGGAAGAACCGAATTCTATCCCTTTTTCGAGGCATCAGAAGAAACATGTATTTCAAGTAGAGTGCCTTTCACAATCTCAGGGCATCCCAAATTGTTTCACATAGAAGTACATAACATTTACAGTGCAGGAACAGGTCATTCAACGAACAGGTCCGTGGATATTGATGCTCCTCACAAGTCTCCTCCCTCCCATCTTCTTCTTACTCTATCAGAACATCCTACTATTTCTTTCTCCCATGTGTGTTAACCATCGCTAAATTCATCTATATTATTCGCCCCAACCACTCTGTCGTAGGGAGTGACAACATTCTCACCCCTCTATGGGTAAAAAATTGCCTGTAGGATTTAATAATCTTATAATTTTTGTATTATATTATTATATATTACATCTTATATCGTCCTTGCGTCTGCCACAAGAGTCAACGACTGCACAAGCGAACCTTTCAGAAACTTCAAGACATCAACCAGGTCAACCAACAGAAAAAAAAGAGCTGCAACCTATTCAACCTTTCTGGAAGGGCATAACTCTTGAGTTTGTGATCATCCTTGTGAATTAATATTGCAGCTTCCCAATATGTCAAAATTTGTTTTATGATGGAGAAACTAAAATTGTATGGAGACTGTATGTTTCACAGTCAGTTAACTGCTATTTTCCAAGTTTAGTCATCGTTGTAATGTAGGACATGTGACAGCCAATGTTTGCATAGCAAGATTCCACAACTAACAATGGGATAATTACCAGAAAATATGAAAACATTTTTGTTAGTTGCGGAATAAATATTGGGCCCAGGGCTCGTGAAAAACTTTCCCTTGCACTTCTTATCGTCGTGGCCCTGGGATCGTTCATGTCCACTTGAGAAGGGAGACAGAACGTCTGTTTAACGTCTCATCCAGAAAACACGCTTCAGTCTTGCAATCAGCAGCAACAGCCTAAATTGCAGCAAAAAAAGCAAGTCCCAAGGCACTTTTAAGGAGTGATTACCATGCAAGCAAATCTTGACTCAAAATCACATTAGCCGCTATTAGAACAGCGTGGCCAATGACTGAGGATTTAAGGAGCGTCAAAGGAACATCAGACAGGTGAAGTGGTTTAGGAAGGGAATACCAGAGTTAAGGGCTTGGTCAGCTGAAAGCATAGGCTCCAATGTTGGAGGAGGAGGCTGGTGCAGAAGAGCCAGCATTGGAGGAATGCAGAAAGCTCAGATAATTCCAGGGGCCAGAGGAAGTTACAGAGATAGGGATGTTGGTAAGGCTGGAAGAGGTCACAGAGATATAGAGTATCGGAGGGGCGAGTGGAGCACACAGAGCTAAGGATGGTTGTGTGGCTGGATGAGGGTACAGATTTAGGAACGGTTTAGGAGCTGGTGGATGTTCCAGAAATCGGGATGGTTATAGAGGTTGGAGTAGTTTGCAGAAATACGGAAGGGTTTGCTGCTGGTGGAAATTCTGGAGATGGGGAGGGTTGTTATTCTGGAATCAGTTACATTGATAGGGAGAGTTACGGATCTGGAATAAGCTACAGAGATGGGGTTATAGTGCTGGAGGATGTGACAGAGATAGAGAGGGTGTTAGCGCGAGAGGACGTCCAGATAGAGGGAGGGTTGCAGGGCTGGGAGACGTTTCAATAATAGGGAGGTGCGTTGCACTGGAGGATGTTACAGAGATTGAGAGACTGTATTCCTGAAGGAGGCGACAGAAGTAGAAAGGATACTAGCTTGGGGTACAGTTCTGGCAGCTCAAGGGTTTTGCAGAGGAAGTGAGTATTGTAGGACAGGAGGAGTTGACAGAGAGTAGGAGTGCAGCGACTTCCACTGTGTGTTTTGTAAACGAGGACGACAATTTTAGAAGTAGCTTGACTGGGAACCAATGCAGATCAGCGAGAGCAGGAGCTGATGCGTGAACGGGCATTGCTGTGAGTCAGGATACGGGACCGTTTGAATGATGCATAGCACGTTACATAACGTTGCTGTTCGCAGTACTGTTGAACGGCCTAAATATGCTTATTACAGAAGGCAGCATTGCGTTTTCTGTGGTATGTCACACCATCTAAGGAAAGTTTTCTTTCATCACATGGCAAGACATTTCATAGGAAAGAGGAAAAAAAATAAACACAGAGCCTGCTCCCTTGCTGTTCACACTTCCAGCACACTCTCCCCCTCCTTCCCATGCTTTTGTAAATACAAGCTGTGCAATGGCTGTTCTGGACTTATCTTCTGTTGAAGCCTGTAATTCCACTGAATTCCAATTTGACAGGTGTTAGTAGTTCCCCACGACCTTGCCCAAGAAGCTATTCTTCAAATGTGAGCCTTCGAACTGAGTGGTTGCAGGCTATTCGACTATGTGGGTATTGACTGCTAATTTTGCATCTGAAGCCCACACATGACTACTTACTGTACTGCGAAGCTTGCATCACATGGTGTGTTTACCCTGTGTATAAGATGAGTAATCTGCAAGCTGTAGGATGTGGGGTCAATATGAGATAACTCATTTGGGTTCATGTCTACAACATCACAGGCATACCAACAGTACCCAGCGACCCCAAGGCTTCCATACACGTCTCCCCCTAGATCACTGTACTTGTGCTGGGGGTAGAGAGACGTTCGGTGTATTAGAAGTGGTGGTTGGGTGTTGAATGCTAATACAACATACTTTGCTCTTAAAAGTCAGCAACCTGCTTCTTTGGGAGGTAACTAGCACCCACCCGGAGGCATGGACAGCTCACCTCCCTCAGTGCTGTGGCGTTCTGTACTCGCCTTCTGAGCTAAGGAAGCAACACCAGTAGTGCACTCCAGTAGTTTTGGCCCTCTTGGCATCATATGCCTTGAAAAGTACAGAAGGAGATTTAACACCATTAGATTAGATTAGATTAGAGATACAGCACTGAAACAGGCCCTTCGGCCCACCGAGTCTGTGCCGAACATCAACCACCCATTTATACTAATCCTACACTAATCCCATATTCCTACCAAACATCCCCACCTGTCCCTATATTTCCCTACCACCTACCTATACTAGTGACAATTTATAATGGCCAATTTACCTATCAACCTGCAAGTCTTTTGGCTTGTGGGAGGAAACCGGAGCACCCGGAGAAAACCCACGCAGACACAGGGAGAACTTGCAAACTCCACACAGGCAGTACCCGGAATCGAACCCGGGTCCCTGGAGCTGTGAGGCTGCGGTGCTAACCACTGCGCCACTGTGCCGCCCAGTTGTGGCCCTCTTGGCATCATATGCCTTGAAAAGTACAGAAGGAGATTTAACACCATTGTGTGAGCAAACTGTTCACTTCCACAGTTGGTATAACTGGAACGCTCCAGCAGTTCCCAGCAGGCTTAGAGTCCAACTCGTGACCATTATATGTACGAGAGAGAATGGTAAGAGAACTGTGCCGGTACACCCTGGGCTCTTTGCTTAATCTTGTGACTATTCACATTGTGGCTTTCCCCCGAACTCTGTGTTTAATCTTGTGACCATTCACCTTGCGGTTTCTCCCTGATCCCTGTGTTTAATCTTCTGACTATTCACCTTTGCGGCTTCCCCCCGGGCCCTCTGTTTAATCTTGTGACTATTCACCTTGCGGCTTCCCCCCCGGGCCCTGTGTTTCATCTTGTGACTATTCACTTTGTTGCTTTCCCCCGGGCCCTGTGTTTAATCACTGTGCGGCTTCCCCCCGGGCCCTGTGTTTAATCTTGTGACTATTCACTGTGCGGCTTCCTCCCGGGCCCTGTGTTTAATCTTGTGACTATTCACTGTGCGGCTTCCCCCGTGCCCTGTGTTTAATCATTTGACTATTCACTGTGCGGCTTCCCCCTGGGCCCTGTGTTAAATCTTGTGACTACTCACTGTGCAGTTTCCCCCCGGGCCCTGTGTTTAATCTTATGACTATTCACTGTGTGGCTTCCCCCTGGGCCCTGTGTTAAATCTTGTGACTACTCACTGTGCAGCTTCCCCCCGGGCCCTGTGTTGAATCTTATGACTATTCACTGTGTGGCCTCCCGGCAGGCCCTGTGTTTGATCATGTGACTATTCACAGTGCGGCTTCCCCCCGGGCCCTGTGTTTAACCTTGACACGAATCACTGTGCAGGATCCCCCGGGCCCTGTGTTTAAACCTGTGACTATTCACTCTGCGGTTTCTCCCCGGGCTCTGTGTTTCCATTTATTACGAATCACTTAGCAGGATCCCCCCGGGGCCCTGTGTTTAACCTTGACACCTATCACTGTGCAGGATCCACCCGAACAATGTGTTTAAGCTTGACACGAATCACTGTGCAGGATCTCCCGGACTGTGTATTTAATCTTGCGACAATTCACTGTGCAGGTTTTCCCCAGGCCATGTGTTTAAACTTGTACCCATTAACTGTGCAGGATACCCCGGGCCCTGTGTTTAAACTTGTGACTATTCACTGTGCAGGATCCGCTGGGCCCTGTGTTTAGACTTGTGACTATTCACTGTGCAGGATTCCCTGGGCCCTGTGTTTAAACCTGTGACAAATCACTGTGCAGGATCCCCTGGGCCCTGTGTTTAAACCTGTGACTATTCACTATGCAGGATCCCCGGGCGCTGTGTTTAAACTTGTGACTATTCACTGTGCAGGATCCCCTGGGCCCTGTGTTTAAACCTGTGACTATTCACTGTGCAGGATCCCCGGGGCCCTGTGTTTAAACTTGGGACTATTCACTTTGCAGGATCCCTCAGACCCTGTGTTTAATCTTCTGACTATTGACTGTGCAAGTCAGGCCATGTTTTTAATCTGGTGACTATTGACTGTGCAGGATCCCGCCACCCCCACCCCTCCCCCCACCCCCCGTCAACCCTGTGCTTAAACTTGTGACCATTCACTGTGAAGGACCCCCAGGCCCTGTTTTTAAACTTGTGACTATTCACTGTGCAGGACCCCCGGGCCTTGGGTCTAAACTTGTGACTATTCACTGTGCAGGTTCCCCCGGGCTCTGTGTTTAAACTTGTGACCATTCACTGTGCAGGACCCCCTGGTCCCTGTGTTTAATCTTGTTATCATTCACCGTGCATCTTCCGTCCAGGCCATGTGTTTAAATTGTGACTATTCACTGTGCAGGATCACCCGAGCCTGTGTTTAAGCTTGTGACTATTCACTGTGCAGGTTCCCCCCGGGCCCTGTGCTTAAACATGTGTCCAATCACTGTGTAGGAGTCCCTGGTCCCTGTTTTTAATCTTGTGATAATTAACCGTGCATCTTCCGCCCAGGCCATGTGTTTAAACTTGTGACTATTCAATGCACAGGTTTCCCTGGAAGCTGTGTTCAACCTTCTGACGATTCACTGTGCACGACAGCGCCTCTAATATGGTTTATTTTTTCCTCAACCAAGGATTCCTCCCCACTGTGGGTGACAGGGCCCACAACCGTGTCCGGCCTATTTCCTGTAACTGTACACTCAGCCCTTCCTCTCCCTCCCAGAACTGCGACACGGATCCTCTTTTCTACATTTTCCACCCACCAGCCTGCACATGCATATGGTTATCCTGCGCCATTTCCGCCACATCCAGCATAATGCGCCACCAAATACATCTCCTCTCCCTGTCAGCCTTCTGAGGGGATTGTTCCCTCTGCAACACCCTGGTCCACTCCTGCATTACCCTCGCCACCTCGTCCCCTTCCCACGGCACCTTCCCATGCAATCGCAGGATGTGTAATACCTGCCTTTTTCCTCCTTTCGCTTCACTATCCAAGGCCCGAAACACCCATTTCAGATGAAGCAGCCATTTCTTGCACATCTTTCAAATTAGTATACTGCATTCGCTGCTCACATTGTGGTCTCCTCTACATTTGGGAGACCAAACGTGGATTAGGGAAGCACTTTTCTGAACACCTCCACTCAGTCTTAAAACATGATCCTGATCCATCTGTCACTTGCCATTTCAACACACCCCTGCTGTTAAGCCCACATCTCTGTCCTCGGATTGCTGCAGTCTTCCAGTGAACATCAACACAAGATCGAGCATCAGCATCCCATTCACCAGTTAGGCACTCTGCAGCCTTGCGAGCTGAAGACTGAGTTCAATAATTTCAGAGCATGACAGGCCCCCAATTTTTTTTATTTTTAACTTTATCTTTCATGTTTACTTTAATTATCTTACTTTGTTTCATCATTCAATTTTTTTCACCATATTCCTGCCCACTGTGTTTATTCATGTTTGTTGCTTTCGGCTAGAGCTTTTATTACTCAGTCATTTAACATACTGTCTGGACTGACGCGTTGTCTTTCACCACGCCGTTAACACAGTCTCTTTGACTTTGCCCCATGACCTCATTGTCAGTTATTCTCTGTGACCCTCTGGCCTATCAACACCTTCCACTTTGTTTTCTGTTGCCCCACCCCCGCTTTATTTACTTAAGACCTATCACATTTTTACCCTTTACCATTTCTGATCAAAGCTCACTGACCTGAAAGGTTAACTCTGTTGCTCTCTCCACAAATGCAGCCAGACCTGCTGCATATTTCCAGGACATTTAGTTTTTATTTTGTAACCTTTTCTTTAGTCGATTTCCAAACTCGGTTTCCATCGCAAGCTCTTGCCTTTCCGTGTTGCCACTTTAATTTGTGGCTATCTTTTCCAGAATTCCATGATTGAAGTCCTCCAATCAGACATCCGTCACTGCCACAGTACCATATCAGCTCTTATCAAAATCACAAATGGCATCCTGTGTCACTGAAATAAAAATTTACTTTTCCTCCTCGAGTTCGTGACCTGTCTGCAGGAATGGACTGAGTTGATCAGCCAATGCTCCAGATCTCTCCACCATCGTCCCCGTGTCTGGAAGTGCAATCATCTGCTTCCATTCTTATCGTAATAATCATCATCAGAATATCGACATCAATGGATTCTATTCCAATTTCTGCAGCAGTGCCTCTGTTTATCTCGAAAGGTCTATTTCTCATTTACATAGAACATGGAACATAGAACAGTCCAACACAGTACAGGCCCTTCGGCCCACGATGTGGTGCCGAACCTTTAACCTACTCGAAGATCAAACTAACTACCTACCCTTCATTCGACTATCATCCATGTACCTATCCAAGAGTCGCTGAAATGGCCCTAATGTATCTGCTTCTACTACCACCGCTGGCAGCGCATTCCACGCACCCACCACTCTCTGTGTAAAGAACCCCTACCTCTGACATCTCCCCGAAACCTTCCTGCAATCACCTTAAAATTATGCCACCTGGTGATAGGCCTTTCCACCCTGGGAAAATGTCTCTGGCTATCCACTCTATCTACGTCTTTCATCATCTTGTACCCCTCCATCAAGTCACCTCTCATCCTTCTTCGCTCCAATGAGAAAAACCCTCGCTCCCTCAATCTTTCTTCATAAGACTTGCCCTCCAGTCCAGGCAGCATCCTGGTAAATCTCCTCTGCACCATCTCTAAAGCTTCCACATCCTTCCTATAATGAGGCGACAAGAACTGAACACAATATTCCAAGTGTGGTCGAACCAGGGCCTTATAGAGCTGCTGCATAACCTCGCAGCTCTTAACCTCAATCCCCCTGTTAATGAAAACCAACACACCATACACATTCTTAACAACCCTATCAACTTGGGTGGCAACTTTGAGCGATCTATGGACATGGACCCCAAGATCCCTCTGTTCCTCAACACTACGGAGAATCCTGTCTTTAAACCTGTGTTCTGCATTTAAATTCGACCTTCCAAAATGAATCACTTCACACTTCTCCAGGTTGAACTCCATCTGCCAGTTCTCAGCCCAGCTCCGCATCCTGTCAATGTCCCGTTGCAACCTACAACAGCCTTCCACACTATCCACAACTCCAGCAACCTTCGTGTCATCGGCAAACTTGCTAACCCAGCCCTCCACTTCCTCATCCAAGTCATTTATAAAAATCACAAAGAGCAGAGGTCCCAGAACAGATCCTTGTGGAACGCCACTGGTCACCGAGCTCCATGCTGAATATTTTCCATCTACTACCACCCTCTGACTTCTATGGGCCAGCCAATTGTGTATCCAGACAGCCAACTTTCCCTGAATCCCATGTCTCCTTACTTTCTGAATGAGCCTACCATGGGGAACCTTATCAAACGCTTTGCTACAATGCATATACACCACATCCACTGC
Source organism: Heterodontus francisci (assembly GCF_036365525.1). NCBI lineage: Eukaryota > Metazoa > Chordata > Chondrichthyes > Heterodontiformes > Heterodontidae > Heterodontus > Heterodontus francisci. The sequence goes on from NW_027140434.1 coordinate 940,409, forward strand.
TCTACCTTCATCAATGTGTGTTGTCACATCTTCAAAGAATTCAATAAGGCTTGTGAGGCAGGTCCTGCCCCTGACAAAGTCATGCTGACTGTCTCTAATCAAACCATGCTTTTCCAAATAATCATAAATGCTGTCTCTCAGAAACCTCTCCAATAATTTGCCCACTACCGACGTAAGACTGACTGGTCTGTAATTTCCAGGGTTATCCCTATTCCCTTTCTTGAACAAGGGAACAACATTTGCCGCCGTCCAATTATCTGGCACTACTCCAGTGGACAGGGCAGACGCAAAGATCATCGCCAAAGGCGCGGCAATCTTTTCGCTCACTTCCCGTAATATCCTTGGGTTTACCCCGTCTGGCCCCGGGGACTTATCTGTCCTCATATCATTCACAATTTCCAGCACATCCTCCCTCTTAACCTCAACCTGTTCGAGCATATCAGCCTGTTCCACGCTGTCCTCACAAACGACCAGGTGCCTCTCAACAGTGAATACTGAAGCAAAGTATTCATTTAGGGCCTCCCCTACCTCCTCCGACTCCAGGCACAAGTTTCCTCCACTATCCCAGATCAGCCCTACCCTCACTCTGGCCATCCTCTTGTTCCTCACATAAGTGTAGAACGCCTTGGGATTTTCCTTAATCCTGCCCGCCAAGACTTTTTCATGTCCCCTTCGAGCTCTCCGAAGTCCATTCTTCAGTTCCTTTCTGGCTACCTTGTAACCCTCTCGAGCCCTGTCTGATCCTTGCTTCTTCAACCTTAAGTAAGCTTCCTTCATCCTCTTGACTGGCTGTTCCACATCTGTTGTCATCCAAGGTTCCTTCTCCCTGCCATCCTTTCCTTGCCTCATCGGGACAAATCTATCCAGCAGTCGCAGCAAGTGCTCCCTAAACAACCTCCACGTTTCTTTCGTGCATTTCCCTGAGAACATCTGTTCTCAATTTATGCTACCCAGTTCTGGCTAATAGCATTGCAATTCCCCCTTCCCCAATTATATATTTTCCCATCCCGTCTGCTCCTGTCCCTCTCCATGACGATAGTAAAGGTCAGGGAGTTGTGATCACTATCACCGAAATGCTCTCCCTCCGAGAGGTCTGCCACCTGGCCTGGTTCGTTGCGAAGCACCAAGTCGAACATAGTCTCCCCTCTAGTCTGCCAATCTACATATTGAGTCAGGAAACCTTCGTGGACACACCTGACAAAAACTGCTCCATCCAAACTATTTGCACTAAGGAGGTTCCAATCAATATTAGGGAAGTTGAAATCACCCATGACAACAACCCTGTTACTTCTGCACCATTCCAAAATCTGCCTCCCAATCTGTTCCTCCATGTCTCTGATGCTATTGGGGGATCTATAGAAAACTCCCAACAAAGTGACAGCTCCTTTCCTGTTTCTGACTTCCACCCATAATGACTCAGTGGACAAACCCTCCTCGATGACCTCCCTTTCTGCAGCTGTGATACTATCCCTGATTAGCAATGCCACTCCCCCACCGCTTTTACCTCCCTCCCTATTCCTTTTGAAACATCTAAACCCCGGAACATCCAACATCCATTCCTGCCCCTGTGACATCCACGTCTCCGTAATGGCCACAACATCGTAGCTCCAAGTACTGATCGAAGTTCATCGCCCTTATTCCTGACGCTTCTTGCGTTAAAATAGACACACTTCAACCCATCATACTGGCTGCAACTTTGCCCTGTCAACTGTCTAAACGTCCTCGCCGTCTCTCTGCACTCGGTATCTGCCTGTTCAAAAGTTACCCCATCCACTGATCCGTAGCTCCGGTTCCCATCCTCCTGCCAAACTAGTTTAAACCCTCCCGAAGAGCTCTAGCAAACCTCGCGCCCAGGATATTGGTGCCGCTCCAGTTCAGATGCGACCCGTCCTTCTTGTCGAGCTCCCACCTTCCCAGAATGTAGCCCAATGATCTACATATCTGAATCCCTCCCTCCTGCACCAGTTCTGTAGCCACGTGTTCAGCTGCAGTCGCTCCCTGTTTCCAGCCTCACTAGCACGTGGCACCGGTAACAATCCTGAGAATACGACTCTGCTCGTCCTGCCTTTCAGCTTCCAACCTAACTCCCTATATTCCAGTGATATCACCCAAAACAGAATGTCAGATTCACCATTGGTGCTGAAGACACCAAACTCTCCCTCACCCTCACATCTGTCTTTTCTCAGTTGTCTCTGGATTGTCACATGGCTTGTGAGAAATCTGGTACTGGGTGAACAGCAATGTCCTTCAATTAAAGATTGGAAAGGCTGAAGCCATTAACTATGTTCCTTGTTACAAACTTTACTCTCGAGCCAGAATTCCTTTTCCTGGAAGTAGTCGATGACTGAACCCTTTTTTCGCAACCTTGGTCACACAGTAACCTCGAGAAGAGCTTACAACCACAAGCTTGTGCCATCACAATGACACATTCCGCTGCCCCCGTTTTACCTCAAATGCTGCTGAAAGCTCATCCGTGTATTTATCAGCTCCTGTTTTGAACGTTCAAACACACTTATGGCCGACCTCCCACATTCTACGCTCCTATTTTTTCTTCTATTTATATGGAGGAATCACACTCACTGTGTCCACTGTTAGAAGCATCTGCTGCCCAAGTTCACTGGAGCTCATCAATGGTAACCAGGGAGGAAATCTGATCACAAAGTCAGGAGCCAATCAAACAGCAGCCAGCGCAAGTTACCCCAACTTCCAGTAAGACAGGGTCACATGACCAATCCAACTATTCCTGGCTCCGACTCCAGTTTTTGTCTACCCACGACCAAATCAGGAGCACAGCCTAAACAACAGGTATCCCAAATGCCACAACTCAAATCCTGACCAGGAATAAGACCCCAATCCCTGTCCAGCAGCGTTGCACCCAGTTCCACTTGTCCTCATTGCTGCACTTAAATAATTTGAAGAATCGTGGACTAACATATCAATCCTGTTGCAAATGACACCCTGTCAATCACAACAATCTTCCAAGCTATAAATTGCTGTGAACTTTCTCCACTCCTCCCTTGTTATCTGTATTCGAACAGTATTTGTTCTGCACCACAGTTTCTGCTGCACTGTCAGCAGGTTTTACCCCAAATAAACTGCACCCAGGACATCGGAAATTCCAGCACTCCATCATTTCAACTCTCTCTTTGTCTTCAAAACCCGTATGGAAGTCGATATCTTTCATCACGTGCTCATCAATCTCACACTCTCTATACTTTTCCACTCACTCTGGATGTCACACTGTTTTAACCTGCTCTATTACATCTTCCGAGATGTCTCTTTCATTGTGTGTAGCGCTTTGTTAATGTATGTTGTCATGGTTGTGGTCGGCGACCATTTCGCTGCATGTCACCGGTGTTTTGCCACCCCACCCTTTACGGTCTGGGTTCACCCACTTCTTTCCTCATTGCAGTGGAAGGTATGTTGGAAAAGTGCATCCGTAAAGGAGGAGAGGAACCATCACAAGTCGAGTGATACTGGTCAGCTGTCCTATAACTGCTGGAGCCTGCTTAAATTGGAGAACCTGTGCAATGGGATTTGTGCCTTATATTTTTTCAAGATATTTAGCACTAATGTCATTTGACACAATTACTTTAATATTATTGCCATGCCCAGTAGAGCCATGTCAAATTCATATCTTTTAACATGGAATTTCACTGAGTGTGTAGCATTTTGTAAGTGACTTTTCTTTTAAAATGGACAATACGAGCCACAAATAATGGCCACCAATAGTCATCTGACCTGAGCAGTGAATTTCTAAACAGCCTTACTATCTCACAAGGACAAAATGATACATTCCAGACTAAGAAGTGGCAACTCCAGTACCCTGAGAGAATCCAAGAGGCAATCCTGAACTGAAAGGGTCTTTCTGAAACAAAGACCATAATCAAGCAATACGCCAGATAATGAATAATCACACTAATTCCAACACCATGTTTGGGAAAGCGAAATGTGATAATGCACATGATAAGCTAACCATGTTGGCTTCTTTTTATTCTTTAAGTAACAGCAACAGCAAAAAGGGCAGAAAAATCTAAGCCTAAATAATTGGAGACTGTAGCGTGGTAAGGTCTCCAAGCCTGTTCTATTTCGAATGCACTGGTACTGCAAACTGACCTCGTGGCAACGAGACTACAAGCAACCAAGTTTGTGGCCTGCAAAAATTCTATCCCTTCAAGAGAATCCTGAAAGCTACTTCAGCACGTGACTCTGGCTGTTGAACTAAGCTAAGCTACTCTTCAGGAGTGAAGGCGTTTCGAGAACGAGCCATGTGAATTATGAACTATTATTTTGATAAGCTGTAAAAGTGCACTATTCTTTTCAACTGTATTTTCCTTAAGTGTGTTTTGTATGTCGCTGTATGAGTGAGTGCCATCGCGTTAGATTTCAGGGTGAGTTTTGAATGAACAGTCCAGAGGTTGGGCATTCATGCAATACAGGACACGTGAAGAGCAGTTCTGGTCTTCAAACAGGAGCTATAATGCTCACATTTGGCCTGTATATTCGAAGAGGAATCACAAGAAAAATAATAATGTACAATGGACACATAGATAGACTGATAACAAAATGCTGCTTTTGAACCAATGTTGCAAATTATTTGCTAATTGAGTATGTATTGCTTCATGCTCTAATTGTGATTAAGAGCAGCTGATACTAATTGTGGAAAGATCAGGGTACATTTGGAATAACCAGTTTCGACCCGGGGAGGGGTATCGGGGAGCTGGTCTGGAGAAGGTAAATGTCGAATGCACTTATGTTGTATGTATTATTGTGAATAAACCTATGTGGAAGTAAGACTGTCTCCTGCTTTATCCTTTGACAGATGCATGTTTACCAAATTAACATAATGGTCCTGCATTTTGTGCCTTTCCAGGATCAGATCTTGTAATTGGCATGTTTCATGTTCCTTTGTTGATCGCTGTCAGGGAGTGGGATTTGACTGACTTCAGGCCGTGCAGGGCAGGTGAACAAAATATTCCATGAGGTTATCAGTCCCTCCCTCAGGGTAATTAAAACCAATATGGAACCGACTCACCGCAAAGTAAAAATGTGCAATAATTGTAATTCATTTGAGGGAGAGGCAGAAGGACGGGGCAATGCTTTTGTTGGCAGATTTGCCTTGAGGATTTTTGTGGGGTTTGTTGAATATCAAGTTAGTAAGTGTAGAACTGATCCATCATGATAATGTGCGAAATCGAACATAAAATCACATAAACATTTGGGAACAACATGTAAAATTACGAGGGAAAATAGACCTTCTCGAGAAAGGAAACGAAATTATCTAAATAGGAAGATATTTGTACTGACCAAGGTTTGAATCTGATTCACCAGTGAATCCACGTCTTTGGTTTCTGTTATGAATGTGAAATCTGTGGCAGCTTTGCCTTTACAGTGAACTGACATCGTCCTCGGGGTTAGAGGTTTCTTGCTGCTGTGTTTAGGTAACCCAGAAGATACAATGATATACTGGGGCCGGAATTGTATTGCTTACTTTCCGTCGTACTCTGCAATCTGTTGTCAATCACTTCCAGAACTCTGAGTAAGAGCTGTGCTGCTAACAGCTTCTTCCATCGCCTACCAACTGGACACTCGAGCTACAGTTCCATCAACAAGAAGACAAGGTTGGCCCTCCCATTAGCCCGAACCCCTGCACACCCATTCTGCATTCCCCCCTGTTACTACGATGTCCCTCCATGTAGTGGGAAGAGATGGTTCATCTATCTCCCAAGATTAAGCTTTGAATACCCCAAGGTTCGATACACAACATCATAACTATCCATCTTGTGACCTCCCCTTTGAAACATGTAACTAAGCATTGATGGGGAATTGAAGAGCCTGTATCAGATCCAATGACCCCTCCTCTTGTCCATATATGACACAATACTGAGCATTTTCCATGTTCTCCTGATCATTACAATGTATATTTTCGAAATTATCACAGCCAATCATGAAGCTTGTGGCTTGGTTCAACAAATAGACCAACGGCAGTTTATAATTCCCCCAACTACCCTGTGATTTGCATCTTTCAATTATTCGGTCAAAGATTGAGGCCAAGTTGAGAAGCAATTTACTCTGGATGAATGGCGGACAAACTGAAACTGTCTTATTTCACTCCCACAAAAAACAACGCATTGTATTGTTTGCATCAGATTTGGGCATATAAAAGGCAACTAAAAATCGCATCACACATTTGCCATGAAATGGCCTTGTCCAACAAGAGAGAATCTAACCACCTCCCCTTGATAGTCATCATTGTGGTCAGTCCCCAATTACCACATTATTAATATCACAGGCGTTACCTTTGATCAGATATTTAACTGGGCCAGCCAAATAAATATTGTTGCTCCAGAGATCAGACGCTGGGATTTATGCAACAAATAACTCACTTACTTTTACATCCGCAATCTCCAAGGCATAAGTTAGGATTAATGGAATACACTCCACTTTCCTGAATCTGTGCCGCTGACAACAAAACTCAAGCGCCTCAGCAAGATCCAAGAAAACGGGCTTGCTTGATGTGCATCCGATGCACCATACTAACACTTAACTCCTTCCACCACCAGCACCCCAGCTGCCGTGTGCACCATATATAACATCACACTGCAGGAAGTTGCTAAATATATTTCGACAGCTCCTTTCAAGCATGAGACCGCTAACACCTAAAAGGATAAGGGCGGCAGACGCATGGAAACATGAACACCTGAAAGTTCCCTCCATACCATCGACAGCCTGAGTTGGAACGACATCACCATTTCTTCATTATTGTTGGGTCAAAATCTTGGAACTTCCTTTCTAATTGCACTGCAGGTGTACCTAAAGCAGATGGAATCCAGCGTTTCAAGTAGATAGCTCTCCACCTAGTTTCCAAGGGAAACAAAAAATGGATAGCGAATCCCAGCCTCGCCAGCAATGCCCACATCCAAGGAACAAGAAGGAACAGCCTTCACCTTGATACGTCAGTCTAAGCCCAGATGTGTGGTACATTGGTGCCCTGCCTGGCCCTGAGCTCAGCACATTCTCCACCGTTTATGAATAAGTGGTCTCCCAATTAAAATGGTGATGAGGAGGAATGTCTTCTCTTGAAAGTTCCATCGGATTTAGAATTCACTTACCCAGAAATAATTGGAGCCCGGGTCCTTGAATATATTCAAGGCTGGTTTAGACTGACTTTTCATTCACGAGGGAGTGAAGACAGAATGTTGTCTGGCGGGAAATTGGAAATACGGCCATGGTCAGATCAGCCATTATGATATTGAATGCAGAACATGATCTATGGGCTAAATGGACTAATCCAACTTCTATTTCTAATGACCTTATTACCATAGGTGAAAGGAAATCTGTTGCATCTCTTCCACCTGCATAGAAAGGAGCTGCGGGCAAGCAAATCAGATCTTGGCCATGACAGAAGTGTGAACAAAGATGTTTAGTTCATGATTTTAGGTGGACATGGTGGAAATGGAGGAGGATGATGTGTTGAAAGCAGTTGGACTGGACAGTGAGAATAAGTGAATTAATATCATGGTCCTGGAAGGCAGGGAAGGAGGTGAGGACAGACACTCGGGTGATGGGAGAGATAAAGCTGAGGCCTCTGCAAAACTAATATGAGGAATGCACGGTTAATATGAAATGATAAGACTGCGGAAGCTCTGGTTTGGAAGATAGCACCGTTGGGACAAACAGAAGGCAATGAGGAAACTGAGTGATTGGAAGTTACTTTTTATGCAACGTGGAGTTGGAGGAAGTGTGGTCAAGGTAACTGTGGAAGTTGGCGGATTACAGTAAATATTAATGCAGAGTCTGTCCACTTCAATGGAGAGAGGGAATTCGTGGAAGAGAAGTGAAGAGTCACAGATAGACCGTTTTCAGGCGAGGGAGGTACAGATATTGAAATGCAATTTGATTAAATTTTCGATCTCGATGTGAAAGAAGGGTTTGACACAAAAACAATTATCGATGTATTGGATAAAGAGGGTGAAAAGGGAAACGGAGTAGCTCGGACTGTGTGAAGGATAGAACGGTATTGACAGTCCTGCCATTGTATCCAGTTCTCGGCACCACACTTTGAGGAACAATGTGTAGGCTTTAGAGCGGGTGTAGAGAATATTCGAGAGAACATTCTAGGGGTGACAGATGTTTTCTGCCGACAGATTCGAGAATCGGGGTTGTTCACCTGAAAGAGGAAATTGAAGGAAAGTTTGATAGAGTTGTTCCAAGCCATGCACGGTTTAAATTGCTCTCATTGGCAGACCAGCGAAAATCAACTGACACAGGATTAAGGGATTGGCGAAAGAATCAATAGCGACATGAGGGAAACGTATTTTTACACAGCACGTGCTTGGGACATGAAATGAACTGCTTGAGAATGTGGTGAAGCCAGGTTTAGTCAGAAGCGAATTGAATAAACAACTGAAGAGAAAAACAATGCAGGTCAGTGATGAGGAGGTGTGGGAGTGAGATTAGCTGAGCTGCCCGTGCAGAGAGCTGACATGGTCAAGGCGGATGAAATGGCCCACTGATGTGTTGCAACCATTATACGTTCCTTTTTGTTTGAATATATTAATTGTTGAACGGAATTGCACAGATAAGAGGCGTCCAAAGTATACACGAACATCCCTTAAAGGCTTCTCTGACGTTAGCAATTTAATTTCTGAATTGTCATGCAGAGTGAAGGCCATCACAAAAACAACATGAGATCTACAGATGCGACTCGTGATTTTTGTAGGACTTCCTTGATTTCTGTTTAACACAGCTTCCAGTTATGATTCGTTGCTTATTGTGATCAGATTTGTCCAGTCTTGGGGGTGGAGATTGGTCCAATTCAATTTTAGTGGAAAATATGTTCCATCAACAGGGAATTAATCTGTTTGTCGTAATCTGTTTGTTCAAAGATTAAGAAAAAAACTGTTTGAACAATTTTGCATACCTCAGTACCCCCATATTGATCCGGGAGGATATAAAGTTAATACACTGGGAATGTGTCACCTCAGAATGTATTTCAGAGATATTACCTGCAGCATGAACTGACCGATCACTCCAAGCAGAAAATGCACCGACCAATTCATTGGGTGAGGAACATATTCTCTGTGATCCTTGCTATAATTGACGTTCCTGGTAAGTATCGATACTCAATGAAGTTTTGTAAATCTGTGTTAGAGCTGGCTTTTTTCATTACCATGGGAATAATAATATTACATATAATCGAATAATTACAGTTACACAGACACACATTCAATCAGATAATTGCATTAATTTCTTGAATTATATGTGCAGTTTTAATCTGTTGTCTCAAATGTTTCTAGTTCAAGGCATTCTACATTGTAAAGTTATTGGATTCTGTGGAATGTTATGTTCTGCAGAATCACAGCTCAAAGCAGAAAAATCTCAGAGGGGAAGGGTTACTGGAATTATCTGTTAACGTAGAATTGTACAATGTGTGTGAACTAACTGGACTGGAACACCTGACCTCAGCGATCATGGAAAACTGGGAGTCTCTGACACTCCAGAATTGCACTGATTGTGGCTGACTAACTGGGGTGGACAACGTAGAATTAGGGACCATGTATTTCCTGGAGTATCTGTCATTGTATTCAATGTGTGACCCCAATTTACTCTTACACTAAGTAGAGTTGTTGACAGCACTATCAGGTGCAGATTAATTTCCTTCCCGAGCGCGGTCCTGAGAAGCGTTTGGTCATGAGTGCACTGCAATAATAAATAATCCTCTTCAATATTACGAAACAAAACTGATGACTATGACTTGTTAATAGACAAGTTACCGATTTTACAGCACAGAAACTGGGCATTCGGTACAACGAGATGAGAAGTTTCTTCCTGCTCTGCACGAGCCTCTCTTCATTTCAGCTCATCTAAGCCTATCTGTATATCTTTCCAATCCTGTCTCCCTCATGTACGAACCTCGCTTCTGCATATATTGTTTTTCCATTTCAACTACTCCAAAAGGTCTCAATTCCACGTTCTCAGCACTCCGAGTAATTAGATTTCTCTTGAATTCCATCATACATTTATTGATCAACAGTCTTATTTTGAGGAATTGCAGAACTGGTCACCAGAAAAGGTGGAACTAGCAGTTTCACGTTATCCCTCTCGAACCACTATACAATTTTAAAGGCCTCTATTAATTCAACACGCAGCCTTCTCTTAACAACAGAACAGAGCCACGACAGATCCCGATAATTATAATCACTCTGTTATGGTATTACTATTGTGAAGAATATGTGAACCTGCTGGTTACCCTGGATATTTGTTATAATGTGTAGCCCAGAATAATACACATTATTTTTGTATTCAATAACCACCGCTTTAATACGTTATTATAACACTATTATTTTAGTGATATTCCTGCAGAAAATAAAGCCTGTGCTGTGATCACATTTGCAGTGACTCAGTAAATTCCCTTTTCAATTTAACTCATTTATACATTAGAGGGAGTGGTCCAAGACGGATGAGTGCCTCCAATCCGATGTATTGGTTCGAGTTTGGGAGGAATTCCTTCGTCCCCAGGGAGAGATTCGAGTCCTGGATGAGTTCAGACACTGCGAGTGGTTGGAGACCGGGTGCAGTTCTCCAATCCACCCGTTTTTTTGCTCCTCATTGCTACATTTAACTAGTTGGCCAGCGTCCGGTGAGCGGGGTGTTGTTCCTCCCCTTCCAGGATTTGTTAAATCTCGAAGTGCTGAGGTTGGATGCAGGTTGAGGTCATGGACCCGATCTCACCCGATCCCAACCCACACGATCTTTGGTGCTAAAATCCTTCCTGCCTGGGTTGAGAAGCGGAGAATGGTTTTCAGTAATTTACAGCCACTTTTCCCTTCTCTCCTTTACAGCTAATTTAGTGTCAATTCTGATCCTGTCCAAGGGAAATTGCGGACTCTCCAGCTGCACCACCCGCTACCTGGTGGCCATGACAACGGCGGATCTACTGGTCATTATCACTGAGATCATACTCCGGAAAATCAATGATCATTATTTCCCATTAAATTTCCTGGACCTCACCTTTGTGTTTCTCTCTCGTTATGTCCTGACCCGTGCAGTCGTTGACTGTTCCGTCTGGTTCACCATCGCTTTCACATTTGATCGATTTGTCGCCATTTGTTGTCAGAAGCTGAAAACAAAATATTGCACCAGGAAAACTGCAGCTCTGGTTCTATCAATAACTAGCATACTGCTCTTACTAAAAAATATTCCCACCTACTTTAGATCTTACCTTAAATGGGGAATCGACAGTGTACAATGGGGCTGGTCTAATAAGGCAAGTTATTTTACTGACCCGTGATGGATTGGATTTAGAATGTTTGAAAAGGTTTTAGCACCATTATTGCCATTCATTTTAATTATGTTGCTGAACGCTCTGACTATAAGACACATTTTGAGACCAGTCGTGTTCGTCCGAGACTGAGGGGTCAGAGCAAGAAAGATAATCACAGTGACTCTGAAATGGAGAGAAGAAGAAAGTCCATGATTTTACTCTTCACCATATCTGGCAGTTTTATATTTCTGTGGCTGCTGTATATTTTATATATTTTTGGTGCTGTTTATTACTTCGATGATGTTTCTAATTATACCTTTGAAGATGTTGCATATTTGCTGCGGAATTTCAGTTGCTGTGCAAACACATTTATTTATGTGGCCACTCAGTCTGAGTTCAGAGAGCTGTTAAAGAGCACCATGAAATATGCAGTTACATCAATTATTAAATTAATTAATAAACAAAGCAACTGAGACCATCTTAAATATCCAGTGGTTAATGGACAAGAGGTGACCGCTGGAGGTCCAGAAGAAAATGGCCTGCAGGAGTAAATACAAACACGAGAGCTGTTAGCGACGGCAAGAGGGAGTCGAGAGCAGGAGGATCAGAAGTAAACTAGCGGAAATCAAAAAAGATAACGAGCAATGAGCGAAGGGAAAGAAATGACCTTCGTAAAGGAGTCGGGAGGAGAGTGATTGCTCTGCCAAAAGGAACTGATGTGAAAGAAGCTTGAACTGGATATGACACCTATCATTAAACAAGAATCATGCAGTTTAATAAGTATGCGAACTGACTTGATCAATTAAATACATCTGCAGAAGAAAACATTTCTATTTAAAAACAACGTTGTTTTTCTGATATTCCACTAGAAACATTTATTCTTAATTGCTTTGGCACCCTGGGAATGTTGAGTTGAATTGTTGATGGTAGTTGACATTGCATATATGAAAATGAAATATTGCTTGTATAACTGCTTCTTTTTGTACAAGGATGTGTTATTTGTTCACGTAATGAAATGTTAACTCTCAGAGCCTAGGAAATAAGAGATGGACATGCGTTTAGTGAACTCCACTCTAATTACAGAGGTGCGGTGACAGCAGATGAACCTCATGTTAAACTAATGGAAGAGTTAATTCAAAGAATATCATAATAAGGAATCGGAAGCCCAAAAGATGGAAACTCTTTGCTTGTACGGTTTACAACGGTGTCTGTGGTGTAATTGTTCGGAAACACAGTTCAACGTAATGTCAATTCAGAGACAGGAGAACAAAGGGATCGCCTGTGCTGGCAACATTCAAGGAATTCTGGCCTTGTAGGATAAAAAACTTCCATGTTGTCTCCAGTGCTTTTTTGTTAAGTCTTCATAACATCTTGCTTAATAAATTATACTGGATTCATAAGTAGCCGTTATTTGTAACTTGTTAGGTCAGGCACAACTGAGGACCCCATTGTAATAAATTGAAAATTCAGAACTGAGAATTTTTAGATAAAAGTGCTTAAGCCTCAAAACCCCAAAACATACAATGGTGCAACTTGGGGCCAGACCTTGAAAAAGGCTAAAACGAAATGACTGGTTGTGAAGTTGAGTGGAATCTTGCTCTTGTTCGTCTGACCAACTTTTTTCATTCAAGATTGGGAATCCATGAGGGGAACAACTGGACATAGAACAGCAAGACCTGTGAATAAGATGTCATTTGAATTACGAGGAAAAAGATTGTTCAAAAACAGAGAACGAATATCAGCAGCAAAGAGGAATAATTTAGTATTTTAAGCTTCCAAGAACCATAGAATCATCGAAACATAAAATGTTTAATGCACAGAAAGAGGCCACTTTGACCCATCGTGTCTGTGCCAGCCGAAAAAGGATCCACCTATTCCAATCCCACCTTCCAACAATTGGTTCTGAGCCCTGCAGATTTTCGGAGCTGACGTGCATATCCAGACTCCTTTTCAATGAGTTGAGAGTTCTGCCTCAACTACCCTTTCAGGCAGTGTGGTCCAGATCACTACAACTCTCTGGGTGAATTTTTATTTCCTCATCTCCCCTCTACTTTTCTATCAATCATTTTAAAGATATACCCCCTCGGCACTGACCTCTCCGGTAAGGCGAATAGATTTTTCATCTCCATTCTATCCAGGCTCCTTAGGATTTTGTACATTGCAATCTGATCTCCCCTCAGACTTCTCTGTTCCAAGGAGAGTTACCCCAGCCAATCTAATATTTCCTCCTACTTGCATTTTTCCGGTCCTGGCAACATCCTCGTAAATCTCCTCTGTACCCTCTCCAGTGCAATTGCATCCTTTCTGTAATGGGGTGACCAGAACTGCACACAGTACTCAAGTTGTGGCCAAACCAATGAGTTATACAGTTCCAGCATAACCTCCCTGCTCTCATATTCGATGCCACAGCTAATAAAGGAAAGGATTCCATATGCCTTCTGAACCACCTTGTCGACCTGTCCTGCTACTTTCAGGGATCTGTGGACATTGCCTCCAATGCCCCTCACTACCTCTACACTTCTCATTAGTTTATCATTTATCGTGTACTCCTTTGCCTTGTTTGACCTCCCAGAATGCATCACCTGACATTTCTCTGCCTGGATTTCCATTTGCCACTTTTGTGCCCATCTGAGCAGACCATCAATATCTTCCTGCAGCCTACAGCTATCCTCCTTGCTATCTACAAAACAGCCAATCTTCGTCTGGTCTGCAAACTTCTTGTTCATGCCCCCTACATTTACATCCAAATCATTAAAATATACCACAAAAAGCATGGGACCAAGTATTGAGCCCCCCGGAATACCACTGGAAATAGCCCTCCTGTTATTAAGACACCCATCAACAACTACCCTTTGTTTCCTACCACAAAGCCAATTTTGCATCCACCCAGGATTTTGTGATAATTACTGTTTCTGAATTAACACATATATCTGGGCAGAAGAAACTTATCTGGCTCCAAGTCAAATGGACCTTGTGTTCTTTGTTTCTCTAAATAAGTGGACCATACGGTCACAGAGATTGATCAACTCCAGCAGCTTGAGAATTCTGCATCATTTATGACAGCATGTTAATATTTTGATCTGAAGACTTGGCCTTCTTTTTTTAAAAAGTCAGGAATTGGCATTAATTCATTCATACATTTGTTTATTTTTGTTATCTTTCTGGAGAAAGTCTTTGTAATTATTTGTAGCCAGCTTGCATAACAACTGTAGACATTAGTGTCTCTGATAAATTCATCTGAAACCACGAAAGATGGAAATAATTGTTTATGACATTTGAATCAATAATAAATAAATTAATATGAGTTGCTATTCCAAGCACTCTAAAGGAAATCTACCTTAGTGTAAAGGGATATAAACATACGTAATTTTGCAAAACGTTAATGGGAATACTGTCGAGGTTGTTGCTGAGTATTGAGGAAAACCTTTTTTTTAAGATGCATAAATGAAAGATGTTATCAACTGACGACACCATTGTTTGAATTTGGGAATCTTAGACGAAAAAAAAATCAGTATGATTCGGTGCGTTTCCTATCAACAGTCAACCCCGCATGCATAATCTGTTGTTTTAATTGTATGTACTTACTTGATAATAGTTTAGGCATAAACAGCACTCATGTGAAAGGATAATGATTGTCATCGAGTGAGGTGATCAGCAGGTCGGGTGACAGTCTTCAATCTGAGGATTGTCAATGAAGTTTTAACAGATTTAACATACTTCATCATCAGTAGTCACTTCGGGTTATGATATTTTAGAAGGTAAGAAGATGCAAATTTGTGCAGATCACACCACTCATGAGCTAGAGAATAGAAAGAGTGGTCAACAACACAATGAGATTAAGGAAGAGGCAGATTTTGTCGTGTGGGGAATTGGAGGTTCTTGGAATGATGTTTTAAAATGACTAACGCTACTTAATCCTCATAATAATTAATCAGTGGACTCATTAAGGAAGGATTGAGTCAATTTAGTACGTTGTGAATGATAACATGATTTGTCACTTTTCCTGGGATTCATAATTAAACATCCATCTATAAAATAAATGTGTTGAATGGGGTAAAATCAGTCGTGGTGCGTTTATCTTTAAATAGGCAACTATTTTGTTGCAACTTGCAATAAGTAATTTGAGTTATAAGATAATCCAGTTTCAATTTTAACCTAACTTATATCAAGCAAATAGGAGAGAAAATATGTGAGTATGACCACTGGGATTCAGAAGTACAACAACAACTGAGACAAAGACAAAAGAATTATTATTGGAGGAATCAAATGAATAGACAAACAAAACATGGCAAGGCCTGGAATCAAATGGAATGTCGATTCTTGAAACAAAATAAAACACCTTTTAAATATTGTATTGGATAATAAAGTTTCTTCAATGCTCAACAGTTGGCGAGTAACAGTTGTTAGAGAATAACACCAAGTAGCTGGGTTGGAAAGTAAAGGTAAAGGGAAAGGTCTACAGTTTTTTAAATACAGTATGTAGTTTTTTTTTAGGGACCCAAGCTACTTTGTGTAAATCATCTAATTGTTGGGTAATTTAAGGGTACATATTAAGGGTAGGTTGTGGCAGGGCAGCTCGACAACTAGGAGTGCTGCTCGTGAGCGATATCGGAAGTTAGGGACACTTACAGTGTCCAGGGCGAACACGTGTGCAGGAGGTGTCTCCAGCTGCAGCTACTCGAAATCCGCGTTTCGGATCTTGAGCGGCGGTTGGGAACACTGTGGAGCATCTACGAGATTGATATCATCGTGTATAGCACGTACAGGGATGTGGTCACACTGCAGGTAAAGACTGCTCATGTAGAAAGGGAATGGCTGACCCCCACATCCAGAGTAGAAGAACTATGCTGATAGTGCAGGTGTCCCCTTGGTCCATCTCCATATCTA
The DNA here is from genome assembly GCF_036365525.1 of Heterodontus francisci. Lineage (NCBI taxonomy): Eukaryota > Metazoa > Chordata > Chondrichthyes > Heterodontiformes > Heterodontidae > Heterodontus > Heterodontus francisci. The sequence continues at coordinate 956,562 of NW_027140434.1, forward strand.
ACAGATGTTCCACTTTTGAAACTATTGAGGAGATAGTTTCTCAGGGGAACGCAGCAAGAGACAGGTCAGTGGCACCACGGGTGGCTCAGCTGCACAGCAGCGTATGAAAAAGAGTGGGGGAACTATTGTGATAGGGGATTCTATCGTAAGGGGTACAGACAGGCGTTTATGTGTCCGCATTAGTGACTCCAGGATGATATGTTGCTTGCCTGGTGCTGGGGCCAAGTAGCTCACGGAACGGCTGCAAGATATTCTGCAGGGGGAGGGCGGGCAGTCAGAGGTTGTGGTACACATTGGTACCAGCGACATAAGTAGAAAGAGGGATGAGGTGATGCAACAATTATTTCGGGTGCTAGGTAGCAAATTAAAAAGCAGGACCTCAAATTTACTAATCTCTGGATTACTCCCAGTGCCACGTGCTAGTGAGTAGAGCAATAAGAGGGTAGAGCAAATTAATGCATTTCAGGAGGGAGGGCGTTAGTTTCCTGGACAACTGGGTCTGTTTCTGGCAAAGGTGGGACCTGTACAAGGTGGATGGGTTGCAGCTGAACCGCAATGGGACCAACATCCTTGTTGGGAGGTTTGCTAATGCTGTATGGGGGTGGGGGGTGGTTAAGCTAATTTGGCAGGTGGATAGGATATAATGTGGAGGGACAGTAGGGGTGATGTACAGTCAAATATAGAAGCAAAGTGAGTGAGACTGGAAGGCTCAGCAAATATAAACCAGGACCCTTAGACATGAATCAATGAGTCGTTCCAAGGCTGGCGGGAGGGTTTAGTGGCGACCAGAGAGAACTCCGGCCTTATCAGCTCCTTTCAAACAGAAAACCAACATTGCATTGTCAGCGATATTAATAAAACCCTTAGGAAGACAGAAGGAGGCCATTCAGCCCCCCGAGCATGTCACACCCATTCACTCAGGTCATGGCTGATTTGCTCCTTATCCACATCAACTGTCTCGGCTCCATAAATATTAATACCATTTCCTTCCAAATCTCTGCCAATAATCAGGAATTAATGCCACTGCCATCTAACACTCGGGAATTCCTTTTCTCACCCTCTCTGCCTCTCTACCTCTCATACCTGCTTAAAGACTTTCCTTAAAAAAAACCTTTTTGACCAAGCTTTTGGTCATCAGCCTTAATCTCTCCTTATGTGTGTTTGGTGTCAGATTTTAATTTATAATGCACACTGCATAGTATCTTTGGGACATTTAATACTCGCCATCTTCGTCACCCTATTTCTCTGTCTCTCTCTCTCCTCGCCTCGCAGACAAGTATATCCTTCCTGAACACCAACATTTAACAATGTCTCACCATTTGAAAAATGTTCTACGATTCTGTTCTTCCTGCCAAAGTGAAGAACCTCACATTTCTCCACCTGATATTCCAGCTGCCAATTTCTTGCTCACTCACTTAATCTGTCTATCTTCCTTTGCAGTCTCTTTGTGCCCTCCTCACAGCTTACTGTCCCACATAACTTTGCATCATCAGCCCATACAAACCTAACACAGGCAGTGTTTGAGAGAGGCACTTTTATTCCGACAAGTATTATGATACAACTGCTTGATATTTTGTGCAGGATATTTCTGTATATTCATCGGAGTTGTTAAGATGAAATATCTTTAATAAGAGATTATAGGAACATAGGAAGATAGGAACAGGAGTAGGCCATTCAGCCCCTCTAGCCTGTCTCACCATTCAGTGAGATCATGGCTGATCCGCAGCCGAACTCCATATACCTGCCTTTGACCCATATCCCTTATTATCTTTGCTTAACAAAACTCTATCTCAGATTTAAAGCTAACAACTGTTCTAGCTTCAACTGCTGTTTGTGGGAGAGAGTTCCAAACCTGTACCACTCTTTGCGTGAAGAAGTGCTTCCTAACATCTCTCCTGAATGGTCTGGTCCTAATTTTTAGACAATGTCCCCTAGTTTTGGAATCTTCCAACAGTGGAATTAGTTTATCTTTATCTAGACTGCCTTTTCCTGTGAATATCTTGAACACTTCGATCAGATTACCCCTTAGCCTTCTAAATTCGAGCGAGAACAGGCCTAATTTGTGTAATCTCTCCTCGTAACTTAACCCCTGTAGTCCAGGTATCATTCTTGTCAACCTACGTTGCAATCCCTCCAAGGCCAATATATCCTTCCCAAGGTGTGGTGCCCAGAATTGCTCATAGTATTCCAAGTGGGGTCTAACCACGGTTTTGTACAGCTGCAGCATAACCTCCGTGTCTTTAAAGTCCAATCCTCTAGATATAAAGGCTAGCATTCCATTAGCCTTTTTGATCATTTTCAGCACTTGCTTGTGGCATTTTAGAGATCTATGCACCTGAACCCCCAAGTCTTTTTGGACATCCACTGTATTAACCTCTTCCCATTTAGAAAGTACCCTGCTCTGTACCTTTTTGGTCCAAAATGGATAACCTCACACTTGCTCACATTGAACCTCACATTGAAATCCAACTGACGCAGGTTTGTCTATTCACCCAGTCTGTCTATATCTCCTTGTCGCTTTATGCTATCATTTAGACTGTTTACAATGCCGCCTAGCTTTGCATCAACAGCAAGTTTGGATATATGACTTACTATGTCATCATCCAAGTCGTTTATGAATAATGTGAATAATTGAGGCCCCAACTCAGATCCCTGCTGGACACCACTTGTCACATCCTGCCAATCGGAGTGCTTACCCATTATCCCCACTCTCTGTCACCTACCACTCAACCAACTTCCTAACCATGTCAATAACTTGCCCTCAACTCCCTGGGCTTCTACCTTAGTTAACAGTCTCTTATGTTGGACTTTATCAAATGGCTTCTGGAAGTTCATATAAATAACATCCAACGACATTCACCTGTCCAATACCCTAGTCACCTCTTTAAAAAAATTCAATGAGATTTGTTAGGCATGACCTCCTGTCATGAATCCATGTTGGATTTCCCTAATTAACTGACATTTTTCCAGGTGTTCAGTCACCGTATCCTTGATTATAGACTCCAGCAATTTGTCCACCACAGATGTCAGGCTAACTCGTCTGGAATTTCCTTTGTTCCCCCTTTCACACTTCTTCAAAAATGGAGTGACCATGTGGAACTTTGCAACCCAGAGGGACCACTCCTGAATCTAGGGTACTCTGAAAGACTATAGTTAGGGCATCTACAATGTCCTCCCCTACTTCCTTTAACACCCTCGGATGGAAACGGTCAGGTTCTGGGGATTTCTCACTGTTTAATTGCATTAATTTCTTTGTTACTGATGTTTTACTTAACGTTAATTGTATTAAGTCCCTGTCACCTATCGGCTAATAATTTTTCGGGTCTGCCGATAAGTAATCCTCCATTTCAACTTTAAATACTGAGGCAAAGTAGTTGTTCAACATGTCTGCCATTTCCCCATTATCAATGACAATATCTACAGTTTCAGCTTTTAGTGGGCCTACATTGCTCCACCCACTTTCTCTTTATGTAACTAAAACATTTCTTCTTATTGATTCTGCTGTCCCTTGCAAGTTTCTTTTCATAATCTCTTTTAGTAACTCTTATAAGGTGATTTTGTGACCCTTTCCGGGTCTTTGTATCTATCCCATTCGGCCGGATCTGTGCTGTGTTTTGCATTTTTGTAAGCTTTTGCTTTTACTTTTATACTGTCCCTAATCTCTTTGGTTGTTCATGGTTATTTTATCTGTGAAGTGGAGCTTTTTCCTCTCAGGGGTATATACTCGCTCTGTATTGTGTTAAATGTTTCTTTCAATATTCTCCACTGTTCTTCAGTTGTTTGACCCATTAAGAGATCTTCCCAGTTGACCATGGGCAGTCTCTGCCTCATCCCGGTAAAGTCAGTCTTACCCAAGCCTAAAATTCTTGCAGCTGAATCATGTATTTCACTTTCAAACTCTGCCTTGAATTCGATCATGTTGTGACCACTATTTGATAAATATTCACGCCAGTTAGGCTACTAATTAAAATTGGCTCGTTACTCATAACTAAATCTAATATTGCCTGTCCCCTTGTTACATCTAGGACATATTGCTGTTGGATACTATCCCAGACACATTCCAGAAATTCACTACCTTTCTGACAGGTGCAAGTCTACCTCTCCCAATCTGCGTGTAAATTAAAATCCCCCATTAGTACGACTTTGCCTTTGTTAAACACTTGCCTAATTTGTGAAGTTATACAATCTAACACCTCAGAACTGCCACCAGGGGGTCTATACGCAAAACCTCCTCCAGTTTTAGATCGTTTTCTGTTCCTCAGTTTTACCCATAATGTGTCCATTGGATGAAAGAATCTCCTTCGGTGTCCACTCCCACACTCACATCCAGCATTTGAAACACAAATACAGAGAGACAAAGCCACACACAGACACAAAGACAGTCAAATAATCACAGGCAGACTGACATGCCCAGATAAACACACACACACATAGAAATCCACAGCCAGACACATCCATTCCTACTGACAGAGAGAGAGACAGAGCGAGAGAGAGCGAGCGAGAGAGAGAGAGAGAGAACGAACCCACACAGAGACACATATATTCACATTGACCAACTTAGATAGCTAAACACTAACACCTCCCTCTGTGTAAAGAATATTTTTACAAACAAGAAAATCTCTCTTTTCCCCTTTTATATTTCACTCTCGGGGTTTCAATTTATTTTCAATCTGATTTCACAGGGAGCAGGAGAATGTTTGCTTTCCTTTTCTTGTCTTAGAGATCAGGGGGTATTGAGTAAGTCCCAGTGACTGTGCAGTCTGTGACCCCTGACCCAGAGCTGTGACCCTGACGGGTGTGGGGGAAGGTGGGCAACAGGGAGAGCGTCAATCTCAACCTCTTAAAGCGACCCCGCACCACTAGAACTGCTCCTTATGTTTAAACATTCGAATGAGTCAGGAGGTGTTTGAACAAGGATGGGAACAAAGTGACATTTAATCTTCCAATATTTATATATTCAGTGATGTTAATAAACAGCAAATTATCTGTCAAGCCCACATTCACACAAGTAAAATTGTGAATTCAGATTAATAATCTTAAAGGAGAAATTATTATTAATTAATTCCATTTCATTTGCTCAACGTTATCATCTCGACCTTGTTTATTTCGAGATCTATTATTAATAAAGCCCATAGGAAGACAGGAGGAGGCCGTTCGGTCCGTCGAGCCGGTCCTTTCTCTTTGATACATTTTATTCCTCACCATCTCCCTTACGGTGTGCGTCTCCCTGTCCCTCAGCCAGTCTCTCTCTCCCTCCTCCTTTCCCGTCTCTTTCCCTCCCTCACCCTGTCTCTCCCTCACTCACTCTCTCTCTCTCTCTCTCTCTCTCTCCCCCTCTCACTCTCTTTCTCTCTGTCTTTATTTCAGTTCTTTCTGATATCTGAACAGTGTGGTGAGCTTGAGTTGTTCTCCTTTGGCCTTTCCTATCTAGACTCTATCTAGGCTCCTCATAATTTTATTCACATCTATTAAAACTCCTCTCAGCCTCCTCTGTTCCAAAAAAATAACTCCAGCCTGTCCAATCTTTCCTCATAGCTAAAATTCTCCATTCCTAACAACATCCTCCATGAATCTCCTCTGTATCCTCTCTTCTGCACTCACATCCTTCCTGAAATGTGCTGACCAGAACTGCACACAGTACTCCAGCTGTGGTCTGACTAGTGTTTTATGCAGTTCCAGCATAACTCACTGCTCTTATATTCCATACATCGGTCAATGAAGGAAAATACAATCGAAAATCCTGCGACGTAAACAATCCCTACTGTTAAAAAAAATCTGCCTTCAATTGTCACAGTGCAACACAAGTGTGGTTTATTCACCTTTAACACAACATCGTTTGTTACTCAGTCGTGTGAAGTGCACTGCACTGTTACTGACCTTTACTCCAGTCCCTCAATCTCACTTCATCTCAGGGAGATTGTTACAAGATTCACCGCATCCTTTCAAACATAAATATTACCCACATCAAACCAGCAATTAGAATTTGTACACAGCTGCTGTGAGCTGGTAACAAGACTGAAGGTACTCGAAAGTCCAAAAATGGTTACATCTCCAACCGAGACAAATATATATCTTTATTTCTATTAATATCCATCCATCCATCTGAATGGATACAAATGGAGGCCAGGCCTCTCCCATAACAACATTCTTCGATCATTTCACTTTTTATGACAGACTGAAAGCTTTCACAAATCTGCTCTCTATTTTACTCCAATTCTTTGTCTGATATTAATGAGTTGTAGGATCTGCGATGACCTCTCCCATGACAGAGAATCCTGTGACAAGAGCATCAGGTGAAACCTTTCTCTTCTGAAATCCAAGTTTCCTGTTTGTTTCTTGCTGTCTTGTTGCCAATTCCGTCTGGAGGGAGCAGAGTAAAAAGGCTGAGGGGATTTGCTGGGAAGGAGCTTATTTAAATCTTAAACTGTACCAGAGCAAGTGGAACTCTCTTCCACAAACGGCAATTGATGCTGAGCCACTTGTTCATTTTTAAATCTAAGTTTGATCGATTATTGTTAACCAAAGGTTTTAAGTGATCAGGAGCCAAGACGGATATATGGTCTTGGATCACAGATCAGCCATGAGCTCGTTTAATGACAGAACAGGGTTGAAGGGCTAAATGGCCTCCTTCTCTTCCTATGTTCGATGACAAAATGACTGCTATCACTCTGTGTGTATCACTCACCCTCTCGGTCTTTGTTTTCTCTCTATCTGCCTGTCTGACTCTCCTCTCTGAGAATGTAGAAAACCAGACAGCAGTCAGCCATTTTAGGTTTGTTATGTGTTCTGTGTTCAAAGTCATGAGGGGTCCAGACAGGTTAAAAGGTTGGGACAGTTCTGGCAGTGCAGGGTACCTTTATCTGAGGCAAAATTCTGTGGATGCTGGCAATCTTCCTGTCCACTCTATCGAGGCACCTCATAATTTTATACACCTCAACTCAATCTTCCCTCAGCCTCCTCTGTTGCAAAGAAAGCAACGCCAGCCTGTCCAATCATTCCTTTGGAGTTCTTCGCAATTTTGGAACTCTCTTCTGCAAACAGGAATTCATACTGGCTTAATTGTTAATTTTTAAATCTGGGATTGATAGATTCTTGTTAACCAAAGGTATTAAGAGAGAAGGGGCAAAGGTGAGATATGTGGTGTTTGTTAGATCACAGATCAGCCCTGATCTCATTGAGTGCTGGGACAGGGTTGAAGGGTTAAATTGCCTACTCCTCTTCCTATGTCCAATGTTAAATATCCTTCTTTCACTCTCAGTCACCCTGTCATCTGTGTCTCACTGTTTCTCTATTTCTCTCTCTGTCTCTCTGTTTCGGACAGTGTAGAACGAGAGTCACTCTGTATCCACCCCATGATTTTCCTGCCCTGGGAGTCCTCTCTGCTTATGCTGTGTTTCACCGGTCTCAGTTTGAAATGCACAAGACCATTTCTCTGTGTATAATACAATAGTCCCTGTCTTTACTCTGTATCTAACCCCGTGCTGTACCTGTCCTGGGAGTGTTTGATGGGAGACATTGCAGAGGGATCTTTACTCTTTATCTAACCCTGTGCTATACCTGTCCTGGGAGTGTTTGATGGGGACAGTTTGGAGGTATATTTACTCTGTGTCTAACCCTGTGCTATACGTGTCTTGGGAATATTTGATGGGGACAGTGTGGAAGGAGCATTACTCGGTATCTAACCCTGTGCTTTACCTTACCTGGGAGTGTCTGATGGGGACAGTGTGGAGGGATCTTTACTCTTTATCTAACCCTGTGCGATACCTGCCCTTGGAAGGTTTGATGGGGACAGTGTCGAGGGAGCTTTAGTCTGTATCTAACCCCGTTTTTTTTAGGGAGCTTTACTCTGTATCTAACCTCCGTTTTTTTTTTCTTTCGAACCCTGGTATTTTTTATATCTAAGGTGGCCTTTATATCCCAGGCCCCGTTCATATATTATAGGTCGAGGGGGCCTTTATTCCTCAGGCCCTCTTTATATATATACTTATATTTTTAAAATAACTTTATTAAAAACAGAAACAAACAAAAACTCAAATTAAAATGCCATTCTCGGCGTCGAAAATGCACTCCAGTCCCTGCGGTGCCCACTGGTCGTGAAATGCCTCAAGCATACCGGCGGACACTGCATGCTCCTTCTCCAGGGACACTCGGGCGCGAACGTAACCTCAGAAGTGGGGCAGGTAATCGGGGAGGACGGAACCCCCGACGGCCTGCAGCCTGGACCTGTGAATTGCCACCTTGGCCAGGTCCAGGAGCAGACCGACGAGGAGATCCTCCTCCCGGTCCACAACCCTTTGCACCGGTTGCCCAAAGATCAGGAGCGTGGGAATGAAGTGCAGCCAGAACTTGAGGAGCAGCCCCTTCAGATACTCAAAGAGGGGCTGCAACCTCGGACACTCCGTGTATATGTGGAACACGGACTCGTCCAGGAGGCAGAAAGTACATTCGGCCTGGGAGTCCATGAACCTACTTAAAAGCCTATTGCACGGGACTGCCGTGTGCAACACCCTCCACCCCAGGTCCCCGATGTAAAGGGGGAAGACTCCCACGTCGAGAGACCTCCATCGGGGTTTCACCTCTCCGCCAAATGGCAACGCGGACCGCCAGGGCATGTCCGGCCGGCTGACGAGGGCGAGGAAGTAGAGAGTGTGCAGGAGCAGCCCGAACAGGAAACTCCTCCGTGCCGATTGGAATGGCACGGAGGGCATTTCCGAGAGGCAGCTCGGGTTGTGTGGGACCGGCTCCCGAGGAGCGTTTCGGGGCCTGGCTCCGATGAGCAGTTCCAGCCGAGTGGCGGTCAGCTCGGCCGGGATCGCTCCGCACTCCCAAGCCCCCTCACCACCCGCAGTTAGGGGCGTCCCGGGGGTTTTGGCGACTCCTCGGCCCGCCGGACAGTCCCCGGAGTCGGCCGCCCGGACAGCCAAGGCGCTCTCCTCCACCGTCGAGGTTGCGCCCAGACTTGAGGTGACCATGAATAGATGTTTAGTTTAATTAGAGATACAGCACTGAAACAGGCCCTTCGGCCCACCAAATCTGTGCCGACCATCCACCACCCATTTATACTAATCCTACACTAATCCCATATTCCTACCACATCCCCACCTGTCCCGATATTGCCCTACCACCTACCTATACTAGGGGCAATTTATAATGGCCAATTAACCTATCAACCTGCAAGTGTTTGGCATGTGGGAGGAAACAAGAGCACCCGAAGGAAACCCACGCAGACACAGGGAGAACTTGCAAACTCCACACAGGCTGTAGCTGAATTGAACCCGGGTCACTGAAGCTGTGCGGCTGCAGAGCTTACCACTGCGCCACTGTGCCACCACGGTAAAAGACATGCAACTCCCTCAGGGAAGCGCGACTAATGGACTCCACCGGGAGCTGCGTGTCAAAGAACAAAGAACAAAGAAAATTACAGCACAGGAACAGGCACGTCGGCCCTCCAAGCCTGCGCTGATCCAGATCCTCTATCTCAACATGTCGCCTATTTTCTAAGGGTCTGTATCTCCTTGCTTCTTGCCCATTCATGTATCTGTCTAGATACAACTTAAAAGACGCTATCGTGCCCCCGTCTACCACCTCAGCTGGCAAGGCGTTCCAGGCACCCACCACCCTCTGCATAAAGAAATTTCCACGCATATCCCCCCTAAACTTTTCCCCTCTCACTTTGAACTCGTGACCCCTAGTAATTGAATCCCCCACTCTGGGAAAAAGCTTCTTGCTATCCACCCTGTCTATACCTCTCATGATTTTGTACACCTCAATCAGGTCCCCCCTCAACCTCCGTTCCTCTAATGAAAATAATCCTAATCTGCTCAACCTCTCTTCAGAGCCAGCGCCCTCCACACCAGGCAACATCCTGGTGAACCTCCTCTGCACCCTCTCCAAAGCATCTACATCCTTTTGGTAAAGTGGCGATAGAACTGCACGCAGTATTCAAAACGTGGCCGAACCAAAGTCTTATACAACCGGAACATGACCCGCCAACCCCTGCACTCAATACCCCGTCCGATGAAGGAAAGCATGCCGCATGTCCTTTTGACCACTCTATTGACCTGCGTTGCCACCTTCAGGAAACAATGGAGCTGAACACCCAAATCTCTCCGTACATCAATTTTCCCCAGGACTTTTCCATTTACTGCATAGTTCACTCTTGAATTGGATCCTCCAAAATGCATCACCTCGCATTCGCCCTGATTGAACTCCATCTGCCATTTCTCTGCCCAACTCTCCAATCTATTCATATTCTGCTGTATTCTCTGACAGTCCCCTTCTCTATCTGCTACTCCACCAACCTTAGTGTCATCTGCAAACTTGACAATCAGACCAGCCATACCCCCCTCCAAATCATCCATGTATATCACAAACAACAGTGGTCCCAGCACGGATCCCTGTGGAACACCACTGGTCGCACGTCTCCATTTTGAGAAACTCCCGTCCACCGCTACTCTCTGTCTCCTGTTGCCCACCCAGTTCTTTATCCATCTAGCTAGTACACCCTGGACCCCATGCGACTTCACCTTCTCCATCAGCATACTATGGGGAACCTTATCAAACGCCTTACTGAAGTCCATGTATATGACATCCACAGCCCTTCCCTCATCAATCAACCCTGTCACCTCCTCAAAGAATTCTATTAAGTTGGTAAGACATGACCTTCCCCGCACAAAACCATGTTGCCTTTCACTGATAAGCCCATTTTCTTCCAAATGGGAATAGATCCTATCCCTCAGTATCTTCTCCAGCAGCTTCCCTACCACTGACGTCAGGCTCACCTGTCTATAATTTCCAGGATTTTCCCTGCTACCCTTCTTAAACATTAGCAATTCTCCAGTCCTCCAGGACCTCACCCGTGTTTAAGGATGCTGCAAAGATATCTGTTAAGGCCCCAGCTATTTCCTCTCTGGCTTCCCTCAGTAACCTGGGATAGATCCCATCCGGACCTGGGGACTTGTCCACCTTAATGCCTTTTAGAATACCCAACACTTCCTCCCTCCCCATGCGGACATGACCCAGAGTAATCAAACATCTGTCCCTAACCTCAACATCCGTCATGTCCCTCTCCTCGGTGAATGCCGATGCAAAGTACTCGCCTAGAATCTCACCCATTTTCTCTGACTCCACGCATAACTTTCCTCCTTTGTCCTTGAGTGGGCCAATCCTTTCTCTAGTTACCCTCTTGCTCCTTACACATGAACAAAAGGCTTTGGGAGTTTCCTTAACTCTGTTTGCTAAAGATATTTCATGACCCCTTCTAACCGTCTCAATTCTTCGTTTCAGATTGGTCCTACATTCCTGATATTCTTCCAAAGCTTCGTCTTTCTTCAGCCTCCTCGACCCCATGTATGCTTCCTTTTTCCTCTGAGCTAGTCTCACAATTTCACCTGTCATCCATGGTTTGCCAATCTTTCCACATCCATCCCTCACCTTCACTGGAACATGTCTCTCCTGCACGCTAATCAACGTCTCTTTAAAAGCCTCCCACATATCAAATGTTGTTTTACCTTCCAACAGCTGGTCCCAAGCTACACTCCCCTGGTCCTGCCGAATTTTGGTATAGTTGGCCTTCTCCCAATTTAGCACTCTTCCTTTGGGAGCACTCTCATCTTTGTCCATGAGTATTCTAAAACTTACGGAATTGTGATCACTATTCCCAAAGTAGTCCCCTACTGAAACTTCAACCACCTGGCCCGGCTGATTCCCCAACACCAGGTCCAGTATGGCCCCTTCCCGAGTTGGACTATTTACATACTGCTCTTGAAAACCCTCCTGGATGCTCCTTACAACTTCTGCTCCATCTAGACCTCTAACACTAAGTGAATCCCAGTCAATGTTGGGAAAATTAAAATCTCCTATCACCACGCTCGCTGTTGGGAGGCCTGTAGTACAACCCCAACATTGTTACCGCACCCTTCCTGTTTCTGAGTTCTGCCCATATTGCCTCACTGCTCGAGTTCTCCATAGTGCCCTCCTTCAGCACAGCTGTGATATCCTCTTTGACCAGTACTGCAACTCCTCCAGCCCTTTTACCTCCCTCTCTATCCCGCCTGAAGCATCGATATCCCGGGATATTTAGTTGCCAATCATGCCCTTCCCTCACGTAATTCTCAGTAATAGCAATAACATCATACTCCCAGGTACTAATCCAGGCCCTGAGTTCATCTGCCTTCCCTACTGCACTTCTTGCATTAAATCAAATGCACCTCAGACCACCAGTCCCTTTGTGTTCATCACCTGCTCCCTGTCTACTCTTTCCCTTAGTCATGCTGACTTCATTATATAGTTCCTTACAGGCATTAGTTACTACCTCCTTACTGTCCACTGACCTCATTTGGTTCCCATCCCCCTGCAACATTAGTTTAAACCCTTCCCAACAGCGTTAACAAAAGCACCCCCAAGGACATTGGTTGCAGTCCGGCCCAGGTGTACACTGTCCAATTTGTAATAGTCCCACCTCCCCCAGTACCGGTCCCAATGTCCCAAAAATCTGAACCCCTCCCTCCAGCACCATCTCTCAAGCCACGCATTCATCCTGACTATTCTTTCATTTCTACTTTGACTATCACGTGGCACTGGTAGCAATCCTGAGATTACTACCTTGGAGGTCTTACTTTTTAACTTGGCTCCTAACTCCCAAAATTCTGCTTGTCGGACCTCATCCCGTTTTTTACCTATATCGTTGGTGCCTATGTGCACAACGACAACTGGCTGTTCACCCTCCCCCTTCAGAATGTTCTGCAGCCGATCTGAGACATCCCTGCCCCGTGCACCTGGGAGGCAACATACCATTCGGGAGTCTCGTTTTCGACCACAGAACCGCCTATCTACTCCCCTTACAATCGAATCCCCGATGACTACAGCCCTTCCACTCTTTTTCCCGCCCTTCCGAACAGCAGAGCCAGCAACGGTGCCATGAACCTGGCTACTGCTGCCTTCCACTGGTGAGCCATCTCCCTCAACAGTATCCAAAACAGTATACCTGTCTTGAAGGCAGAGACACTGGCAGAGCAAATACGTCGCCAGCGCACACCACCTCGGAGGATGCTCGATGTACAGGTATCTCAGCAGGGTCCGAAGGCGGAGAGTCGCAACCTGGGTGCGGACACACACCAGCGACTGGCCACACTCCTCAATCGGGAGACTCAGGACCGCAGCAGAGACCCAGTGTTTCCTCTTGCCCCAAAAGAAATCGACGGGTTTCTTCTGGATGTTGTTGGCAAATGCAGGGGGCGGGGCCAAAGTGACCAGCCGGTACCACAGCATGGAGGCCACCATTTGGTTTATGACCAGCGCTTGACCCTTGTAGGAAAGCACTCGGAGCAGTCCTGTCGAGCGCCCCAGCTGAGCGGTGACTTTCGTCTCCAACTCCTGCCAATTTGCCGTCCAGGTTACCTCAGCGGGGCGAAGGTGGACTCCCAGATAGAGAAGGTGCGTGGTGCTTCACGCAAAAGGTGTAATCTCCTCCGGCAGGGAGTCCACCCGCCACTGACCCACCAGGAGAACGGGACATTTCTCCCAATTGATCCTCGTGGAGGATGCGGCAGAAAAGGTCTGCTGGCTGTCGCGCATCCTCCACAAGTCAACGGGATCTGTGACCGCGAGTAGCACGTCGTCATCGTAAGCCGAGAGGACGACCCGCATGGCCGGCTCGCGCAGAGCCAATCCCGTCAACCTCCTGTGAAGCAGACACAGGAAGGGCTCCACGCAGTTGGTATACAATTGGCCAGACATGGGGCATCCCTGACGCACTCCTCTCCCAAAGCAAAGTGCCGCCGTCAACGACCCGTTAACTTTGACAAGACACTCTGCGGCGGTGTATAAATGTTGGACCCGGGCCACGAAATGCAGCCCAAGTCTGAAAGCGCGCAGAGTCCCGAAAAGGTATTCGTGATCCACCCTGTCGAATGCCTTCTCCTGATCGAGGGAGAGAAAGGCGACCGACTGACCAGTCCTCTGGGAAAGATGGATTAGGACTGGAGCGATCCGCCACCTCGAGGATGCAGTTAAAATCCCCCTCGAGGATGATGCACTCGCCGCTATCGATGGAGCTCAGAAGCAATGAAGCACGCTTGCAACTCGCCGGGCCTGGGCATGTAGACATTCACAAAGTGGAGTGGCACACTCCCCAGGCGAATGGCGAAGTGGAGCAAGTGGCCTGGCACTAGATCCTTGACCCCCAAGATCTCCGGCTGAAAAATCGGGGTAAACAAGATAGCCAGCCCACTAGAAATAGGGCTGAGGTCACTCACGTAGACCCCTCCCTGCCACTCCAGGAGCCAGGTGGCTTCGTCTCCCGGAACGGTGTGGGTTTCCTGCAGAAAGCTCACCGCATATCTCCCTTCCCTGAGGACTGAGAGATTGTGAAGTCTGCGGTGAGACCCCCTGCTGCCGTTGATGTTGAGGCTGGCTATGGATATCTTCATGTTAAAGGTACTTAAAACCCGTCACCTACACTTCACTGTGAGGAGGGTGTGGAAGTGCACCTGGCCCTCCACTCCCCCAGCAACCCATTGAGGAACACATTAAAACGGCGCCTCTCAACCAGTTTCACGCCCGCGCGCTTGCCCACTTTCTTAAGGGCGGCACGGACGGACTGGGTGATCAGCGCCAGATTCAACCAACGGTCGAGGGCCAGCTGAACTTTATTGCGGCAACCCCTGCAAACCACGAGGAAATTCTGGAGTTCCGCCGTGGGGATGAGAGGAGATTCGGTGGGAGGCACGAGGGACTCCACCACCTCACTGGCGATGGAATCAAGGTCATCCTCATTGCCTCACACCGAATCCCCATCCTCCTCCGGGTCGTTACCGCCAGTGGCCGACACATCCACCACACACTGTGGGGCGGACTTCCCGGCCGCGCCAGCTGGTCTTGCCTCCATCATGATCCCACCGCAGAAGTCCTCTCTGGGTATAATTGTGAAACCGGAGCCTGTGGGCGCCAGCACTTCAGGACCCAGCTCCACCTCCATCCCCAGGCCAATGAGCGGTCCAGGGGAGACAGATGTTCCCGACTCCGGAAATCCAGCCGGAGCCCAGACCGGATGCGGAGAGAGGAGGCCATCTCCCGCTCCTCCAGCAGCCACAGGCACAGCAGATGGGGCAGCATTCAGTTTTCATCAGGTTGGGTGTCTCCTGGTTGGTGGTGGACTCCCGCTGGGAGGGTTGACCCTCTGGGGCGTCGCCCTCCCTTTCACTCAGGGCACCCGACCCAGTAACAGTGGCAGATTGGGCGACGTCCTCAGGCTCCCCCACCACAATCACGGCCCCACTTACTCCTTCAGGAGGGGCCTCATGTACCGGGGCCTTCCCCTCCCCTCCATCCTGACGAATAGGGACCTCCTGCCCGGACTTTGCCGCCTTGGTAGTGACGGTAGGGGAAACCTGGGGACCCGAAACAGGAGGCAGCTTCCATCCAACAGATGGGCCCTGCGCCTCAGGGCCCCTCGTTACCTCTGTGGAGGGGTGCCTTCTCCACTTTTTCCCATGAGGGCGCAGAGGCACAGAGACCTCCATCTCATCAGAGGCCTCTGCCTCCGCACCCTCCTTCTTTTTAGTCACCCTGGGCCAGAGCCCAGCCCTGGGACAGGTGGATTCCTTGAGAAGGGG
Organism: Heterodontus francisci; assembly: GCF_036365525.1. NCBI lineage: Eukaryota > Metazoa > Chordata > Chondrichthyes > Heterodontiformes > Heterodontidae > Heterodontus > Heterodontus francisci. Next base: position 972,176 of record NW_027140434.1, read on the forward strand.
CTTTGGGCTGAGCTCAGGCTTGGGTTGTTTCAATGTGTCCAGGAGAGGCGCCTCTTGATGTTTCTTTTGCCTCCGCGTCTTCCTTCCACTCGGACGGGCACTCCCCTCCCCGCTGGAGGCTGTGAAAACCACAGCCTCCAGAACCGACTGCACGGTGTCTGTTGGATGTGTGGGGGGAGTGGGAGGAGGTGCTGTGGAACCACCCTGGGCCGCCGAGGTGGAGCTGGCGGCCGGGAGGTTGGGGCAGTTCCCACGAACATGCCCCACCCCCTTGCAGACGTGGCACCGCGCCCCGTCCGAGGTCCAAAAGACGCGGTAGGCCATCCCCTGGAACTCCACATTAAATTGGCTCTCCGTGTCCTCCTCCAGCGCCAGCTGCATAAATAACTGGCGGCGGAAGGGGTAGACATATTGGAGGCTGTGTTCCGGAAGAAGAAGCCGGACTGGGGTGATCCCCGACCTCACCTTCCCCAGATGGTGCAGGTGGGGGAGGAGGAGCTCACTGGGAATGAAGGGTGGGACGTTGGACAACATTTTCCGATGCGCAGTGGCCCCCAGAGGGTCCACTGGCAGGACGGTCCCCCCCCCCCACAGTGAGCCCTTTACTCAGTGCCAATGACACCGCCCACTCGGTCCTCAAAAAGAAAACAGCCTTCCCATGCATCTTTGAGGCCGCAACAATGGCCGAGGGGCCGACAACCTCGGCCATTGCCTTTTCGCAGGCCTCAATAGACATGTTGGCATGGGGATAGCTCTTCACCCCATGGCTGGATGTTAGTAATTTAAAGGGTGACGGGGCCACGTGGGCACCCACAGAAGTTGCAGCTGCAAAGGCAGTAGAGGGCCCCGCCACCGGTGATGAGGGGCTTGCCATGGGTCTAAGAGCTAAACCCACCCCAAATTGTGGTCCTGCACACCAAGTATCAGCGATTCACCGAAAATATTGAATATGTATTAAAACAAAGCAAACAAACAACAGGTTAGGGGAGAGGCTGAGGGGATAGAGGAGAGGCAAAGGCAGGCTGTAAGGGATGACTTGCTTCCTGGAGGTAGTGCTCGCAGCACACTTAAAACAGTCTTTGAACTTGGTCTTCCGGTCTTCTAGTTGGGGTGTCGTCTTCGACTGGGTCAGCTGAAGATGTCCAGGCATTATCTGTCCCCTTCCGTCTGTTTAGCCAGGCAGCTTCAGCTGACCCAGTCTTGGCAATTGGGGTGGGGAGGGAGCTTCCCTGTGTGCTTGTGCAGCAGCACAGATTCCTGTTGAATTGGCAGCCCCTCCCCTTGTTGTTCCAGCCACTTGTTCCTCCCCTAGTAGTCCAAAGTAGATTACCGGTGTTCAGCACCCACCTCCAGACAAAGCCTTGTTTCCAAAAAAAAGTATATGTCTTCTCTTTCGTGGTGATTGTTGTTGAAGCTTCACCTCTGCTTAGTTGTAGCTGTTCTCCCTTGCTCAGTGCAGCTCCTCTCTCCACCTCTGCAACCTCCAACTGCCACCAGCACTCTAAGCTGAGGCTCGTTGCTGCAATCAGCAGTCAACACTCCACTGAACCAGCAGCAAACCCCCATCTGTACCTGTCCTGGGAGTGTTTGATGGGACAGTGTAGAGGGTGCTTTACTCTGTATCTAACATTGACCAAGACACAGAAAGCAGAGAATAGTTGTGAACGGTTGTTTCTCAGACTGGGTAGAGATGTACAGCGGTACATCCAATTGTACACAGCAAGCTCCCACAAACAGTAATGTGATAATGAGCAGAACCTTGTTTTAGTGATTTTGGTTGTGTTATAAATATTGGCCAGGACACCGGGGAGAACTTCATTGAGCCCACACGGGCACGATGGATGACTGGCCTCTTGCTGTGCTGGAGAATTCTGTGATTCGGTGAGTTCACAGCAGACTGTCCTCGATCTCATTTATAAACTGTTTCCTCTGGTTTGTGATTCTCCCTCTTAGTTTAACCCTTGGAGTCCAGGTATCATTCTACTCTCTTTATGCCATCCAATATTTCACACTCCTCCATAACCACAATGTCTGCCTCATCTCCCTCTTTTATGACTATTTCACAATATTGTTGCTCCTGTGATTAAAGGGACAGTGACAGAGGGGTTATGGCATTGGGTAAGAGACAGAAGACAGATAGTAGTGGTCAACGGTTGTTTCAGACTGAAGGGCGGTGTAGAGTGGTGTCACCCAGAGGTTTATATTGGGACCACTGCTCTTTTTGATGTAAATTAATGAACTGACTTGGGTTTACAGAGCAGAACTTCAAAGTTTGCAGATGACACAAAACTTTGGAAATGTAGTTAGGAGTGAAGAGAATAGTAGCAGACTTCGGGAAGCTATTGGCAGTCTGGTGAATTGGACAGACACATGGCAGGTTAACTTCAATGCTGAGAAATGTGAAGTGATGGATTTTGGAAGGAAGACTGGGAGAGTCAATCTAGTCTAAATGGTACAATGTGAAACTGGGTTCCCTGTCACTGCTCTGACACGGATTTACCTTCAAGTAGCTTCTTCCAGTCCACTTTTTTCCAAATCACCTTCCAACGGCCCAGCTTCATTCCAAAAAATTGACCCATCTCTTGTTGGCCTTGCTACGTACTGGCCTAAAAAAGTTCCCCTGAGTGTATATTTAGAATTCTGTATCATCGATACCCTTTACACTAGTCTCAGTTAACAATGCACTAGTTAGCTCAGCACTAGAATGTGTCTTTGCTTATATTATACATGGCCCTGTATCTGCTATAAAAAATGGCTTAAAAAGTGGAGAGAAAACCCTCCATTATATATCCAGGACCTTTAGAAATAGGAGTAGGAGTAGGCCGTTCAGCCCGTCGAGCCAGTTCTGCCATTCAATAAGATTATGGCTAATCTGATAGTGGCCTGAACTCCACTTTTCTGCCTGCCCCCCATAACCCTTGACTCCCTTGTCGATCATAAATCCATCTAACTCAACCTTGAATATATTCAATGATCCAACCTACACTGTTCTCAGGGGATGAGAATTCCAAAGTCTAACCACCTGCTCAGAGAAACAAAATCCTCCTTAGCTCAGTCTTAAATGGGAGACCCATTATTTTTAAACTGTGTCCCCTAGTTCTGGACTCCCCCACAAGAGGAACATCCTCCCAGCATCCGCCCTGTAAAGTCCCCTCAGAATCTTGTCTGTTTCAATAAGATCACCTCTCATCCTTCTAAACTCCAATGAGTTTCGGCCCAACCTGTTGAACCATTCCTCATAAGACGACCCCTTCATCCCCGGAATCAGCCCAGTGAACCTTCTCTGAACGGATTCCAATGCGTCCAGGCCTGACCATCTATCCATCTTTCGAAGATACCAAATGCCTTCATATTTCCCCTTTCACTCTGTTTATCCCATCCAATATTTCACACTCCTCTTTAACGAGAATGTCTGCAACGTTCCCCTCTTTTATGAAGACAGACACATGTGTTCATTAAGAACCATGCCCAAACCTCCATACACACATTCCCTTTTTGGTCCCTAATACTCTATGCTTAGTTATCCTCTTATTCTTCATACATTTATAAAACATCTTTGTGTTTTCCTTACTTTTACTTGGTAATATTATTTTCCGACTATCTCTTTGCGTTCTTAATTTGCTTTTTAATTTCACCTCTGCACTTTCTTCACTCTTCTTGGCATTCTGTGGTATTGAGCTCTCAGTATCTGACATAAGCTTCCCTTTTGTGCCTTTTCCCACCTTGTTTGATCCTTGACATCCAAGGTGCTCTAGATTTGTGACTCTCACCCTGTTTGTCTTTGTGGGAACATATTTGTTTTCAGCCCTCACAAACTCTCACTGCTCTGACACTCATTTACCTTCAGGTAGCTGTTTCCAGTCCACTTTGCTTAACCCTCCCCTCTCTTGAATTACCATCTCCACTGATTTCCCTGAAGGACCCTCACATCCTTCCTTATATGTGGTGACCAGAACTGGATGCAATATTCTCGTTGTGGCCTGACCAGAGCTTTCTAAATGTTCAGCATAACTTCCATGCTTTTGTACTCAACACCTGTCTTTATGAAGCCCATGATCCCATAGGCTTTACTGACTACATTCTCAATATGTCCTGCCACCTTCAAAGATGTATGTACATGTATCCCCAGGTCCCTCTGTCCCTGCACACTCTCTAGAACTGTGCCATTAAGTCTATATGAGCTTTCCCTATGACTTCTGCCAAAATACATCACCTCACGTTCGCTTGTATTAAATTCCATCTGCCACTTGTCTGCCCATTCTGCTAGCCTATCTATGTCATGTTGCAGTCGATTGGTATCATCCTCACTCATTGCATCTCCTCCAAGTTTGTTAGCATCGCCAAATATTAAATATTTACTCAAACATTCGAACATTCCAAAATGCGAAGCTCACAAATTTAACACAAGTTTCCTTTTCTGAGTCTCGCTGGTCTGTTCTGATTTTCTGTTGGGTGGCATCAGCCTAGATTTTGTGTTCTGACCTGAACCCCACAAACGTATAACTCAGAGGCAGGATTATTACCCACAGAACCACAGCTGGATCCAATGCTCCCAAAAAATCTAGTTGCTGTGCATGTCCAGTTATTTCTTTTTGTGTGCTGCCCCTTTAAATATTTGAAGAATATTTGCAGACGTGTGTTATTTTTCACAAAACAGGACATGCATGGTACCTTCCAGGCTGCTGCACACAGCTTTGCAGGAACACTGACTGACGCTCTCCATCCCAATCTCTTCCTCTTTCTCTCTGGTACTCTCTCCCCATTGTTATCCTTCCCTCTCTCTGTTATTCTCTCTCTATATCTATCCCTGTCTTTCTCAGTGTCACTCTCTCCATCTGGATGGAGGAGGAGAAAGGGAGGCATATATAGTGTCTGCTTTACTCTGTATCAAACCCCACACTGTACCTGCCTGGGAGTGTTTGATGGAACAAATAAGACAGAGATTTGCTCTGTAGATAACTCCAGGTTGTACTTGGCTTGGCAGTATTCGATGGGACAGTGTTGACGGAGTTTTACTCTGTACCCCTGGAATTACGAAGGTTAAGGCGTCATTTGATTAAAGTTTACAGGACAATACTGGAAACTGATGGGGTCGATGGAGAGAAAATCTTCTCACTGGTCAGGGGAGTCTCGGACGATGTGCACAGTCTACAAGTCGAACAGTAGTTGAAATGCCTTTCGAGGGTGAAATTTATTAACACTTCTACACACAAAGGGTGGTGGAATTTTGGAATTGTCGTCCACAAATGACCCCTCCCGATCTCTGCAATCTCCTCCAGCTCCACAATCCTCCAATATCTGCGATACTCTAATTCTGGCCTCTTGAGCATCCCCAATTTGAATCGTTCCACCATTGGAGGCACTACCTTCAAGTTGCCAAGGCCCCAACTCTGGAATTCCATTCCTAAACCTCTCCGTCTCACTAACGCTCTTCCCCATTTGAAGACGCTCCCTAAATCCAAGCTCTTTGACCAACATTTTGGTGCTGAACTCTGGAATTCTCTACCTCATAGAGTTGTGGAGGCTAGGTCACTAATTGTATTTAAGGAAGACATAAATACATTTTTGAAATCTCGGGGAGACGAGGTTTATGCGGAGCAGACCTAAATAGGAGTTGAATCCTGGGACAGCTCAGCAATGATCTTATTGAATGGCAGGGCAGGCCCGAAAGGCTGACTGGCCTACTCCTGCTCCTACTTCTTGTGTTCTTTTGTCTCGTCTGATATCTACTGAAGTGACTTGGTGCCAAATTGTTTTTTTTTTTACTCATTTGTTGGATGTGTTCATGCGTTACATATTCTGTAAGACCAATGTTTCAGTAAATAAATCAACCAGCGGGTAAGCTTTTGGTGAAAAGCTGTATCATGTGCGTGTTTTCGATGAAAGACTTGAAATAACACAAAATGAAAATTACATTAATGTCAGTCATGTGAAAATTGTCTGTTCATCTAACGTCCAGCACTAATGTTGCAAGTCTTGCAGCTTGGATCTTTTTCTGCATTTGCTGTGGATAAACTCATTAGCTGATGGCCACTGATCTCAGCCACACTACCAAGAGAGAGATGCACTGGGTCAGGGTCGATAATTTCTAAAATAGCATCTTGAGCATGATGATGCGTTACTGGCCAGGCCAGCATCTATTGCCCATCATGAATTGCCCTTGAACCTTCTTGAACCACTGCAGTCCATGTGGGGTAGGTACACCCACAGCGTTGTTAGGAAGAGAGTTCCAGGATTTTGACCCAGTGACAATGAAGGACCCCGATCTCGTTCCAAGTCCGGATGGTGTGAGACTTGAAGTGACACTTACAGGTGGCGGTGTTCCCATTCGTGCTTCCTGTTTGTTTGCTCTCTCTCCCCCTCCTTTTTTCCAGACCTCCCTGTCCTCCTGTCCCTCTCTGACATGAAAACCTAAGAACAGAAGAAAGTGGATGCAGGAACAGAGAGCCCTGGGGATATCTGTGCACAAATTGAATGTGACAAGGCTAGTTGAGAAAGTGGTTAAAAGGCAAGTGGGATCCCAGGCTTTGTAAATAGAGGCTTAGAATATAAAAACAAGGAGGTTTTGAAGAAGCTTTATAAAACAGTGGTTCATCCTCAACTAGCATTGTGTCCAATTCTGGACACTGTACTTTAGGAAGGATGTGGAGGAATTAGAGAGGGTGCAGAAAAGATTCACGAGCAAGGTTCCAAGAATGAGAGACTTCAGTTACGTGGATAGATTGGAGAATCTGGGATTGTTCGCTGTGTCTCTCTCTGTCTTCCTCTCTCTATCTCTCCCTCCTGCTATCTCTGACACTAGGAGAGATACAGAGGGCGAGAGGGTTAGCGATGAAGACAGGAAAAACAGACCAACAAATTCAGTAGAAAAAAAGCCACTAACAAATTCAACATCAGAAGGGGGAAAAATACCAATAAATAGGGCAATGGCTCAAGCTGTTGGATGCACAGAATATCGTTTCCGAAGGGACAGATTATCTGATCACACCCAGGATGGTGTAATTCTTGCCAACAAAGCCTATTTCAGCCTGCAATATGTAAAGGAGATAGAGAGAGCTGTGAGGGAATAAGTTGATTTTGACTGAGTTAGTGAGGGGCAATGGCCTCCTTTGGCTCCCACAATGCCGGGAACTGGGAAAGGACCCTATCTGTGGGACAGACCGCGCTGCATTCTGGGAGGACTTTCCTCATATGCGAATCCCCACAAGCGCGTTAGCCGCCGCTTTGTTCATTCTCCCGCGGCTCAGATTTTCAAGTTTCCTCCATTGAGATCGACGACTGAAGCCGCTTCTCCTTTTCCTTTCAGCTGGTTTTTGCGGAAACAAACCTCCGGCGGGCGACGTCACGGAAACATGGCGGCGGATGACGCCTCAGTCCCACCCACCGTGTCGTGTGGTCTGATTGGCTGCTTCTCCCCACGTGTTTGGCAGTCAAATGGGGCAAGAAGTGCCTGCAGCCTCCGCGCAGCCGCGGTTTGGGCGGCCAGTGACCCCTTTCGCGGTGGGGGAGGGGCCAGCGCCAGACTGTTAAAGGGATCCTGCACCACCAGAACTGTCCCAAACTCTTAAAGGACTCAACATGGCCAGACAGAGCAAGAGAGTTACAGAGCAAGGCATGGAGAGGGAAATAGAAAAGAGAGAGTGATGGAGAGCGAGAAATGAGATTGAAAGAATAATAGAGAGATGGACAGACTCAGAGACAATAGGTGATCGGGAGAGAGTGAGAGAGCAAGGGAAGGCGAGAAATGGAGGGAGAATTTCCTCAATTGGACAGAGATGGAGAGATAGTGATAGAGAGATGTGAAGAGAGATCAAAGAGAAAGGAAGGTGGAGAGTGATGGAGAGGTAGAGTTTGAGAGTGAGGAAACAGATAAATGGAGAGATAAAGGTGAGGTGAGAGTAACAGGGCAAAAGAGAGAGAGGGAGATGGAGAGAGAGTGGGAAGGAAAATGAGAAATTAGTGGTAATGAGCAGACACAGGGTGCACAGAAAGTGTGAAAAATTAATGAGAGATAGAGTGTCCATCAGCGAGAGTGGGAATGTCGGGGATAGATATGGGCAGAGAGAGAGGCAGATAGTGTGTGTATGTGTGTGTGTGTGTGTGTGTGTGTGTGTGTGTGTGTTTGTGTGTGTGAGAGATCAGCACATATACACAGCAAATTAAAGTCTTGCGGTGTCAAACAGTCATTTAATTGGGTGCACAACCAGACAAAAGTAACTTTATCCCCGGAAGAATGAGTGGAGTCAGACAAATAAAAACAGATACAAAAACAAGAAATGCTGGATTCACTCAGCAGGTCTGGCAGCATCTGTGGAAAGAGAAGCAGAGTTAACGTTTCGGGTCAGTGACCCTTCTTCGGAACTGACAAATATTAGAAAAGTCACAGATTATAAACAAGTGAGGTGGGGGTTGCAGCTTAATGCCCAGATAAGCTTTATTAAAGATTAAAAGTTGCAGAGAGAAATGACCCAGTTCTGTCAAGGTCCACTCTCATTTTCTATCTATGTCTCTCTTTCTCAGAGAGATGGTGATAAAACTATTGATGTAATGTGTTCAGTTGGGATAATGCTTTGAATGCCAAGGAGGGGTGGTTGGATTCTCTCCTGTTGCAGATGGTCATTGCGTGGCAATGTGTGACATGAATGTTACTTGCCATTGGTCGGCCCAACCCTGAATGTTGTCCGGGTCTTGGTGCATGTAACTCAGGATTGTTTCATTATCTGAGGCAAAATACTGTGGATGCTGGAAATCTGGAAAACGTTGATCTGAATCACTAACTCTGTTTCTCTCTCTCCACAGATGCTGCTGGCCCTGATCAGTACATCCAGCATTTTCTGCTGGGATATCAGATGAAGATGGTTGAGCTGAGGACATTACCCCGATAAACTGCTGCAGTGAATGCCTGGGACTGAGCTGATTGACTTCCAACAACCACAACCATCTTCCTTTGTGTTTGGTATGATTCCAACCAGTGGAGAGCTTTCCACAGATTCCTGCCGACTTCAGTTTTGCTCAGGATCATCGATGCCACTCTCAATCAAACACTGCCTTGATGTTAAGGTCAGTCTCTCTTCCCAGTATCAGACAGGAGTGAATCATTCCCTTTGACCCGTTCTGAACTGAACATGTTCTGCTTCTTGACAGCCTGATACAGGACTGTACACGGCCGATTAATGTAGCCCATCAAACAGTCCCAGAGCAGGTTCAGCCAGCTTAGCAATGGAGTACAGTTCCTTTAACAGGCTCTCTCTGTCTCCCCCTCTGCTATCTCTGACACTAGGAGAGAGACAGAGGCAGAGGGGGCATATATGAAGGCAGAGAGAGGGCTGTAGAGAGGGACAAAATTGGAGAGAGAGAGATTGTTGAGGTGGATTGAAAAGGATAATGTAAGATATATTAATTTGATGCAATCCTTCACTGTTCTGTACACAAACACATAAGCGATCGGTGCGGTGAGAAAAAAACATCAGGAGAGGGAGAAATGTAGATCACGTTGGGGCCAAGGTGGACACTTTTGATGATCCACAAGGAAACGTCTCCATTTTAAACATCCAGCAAGCTATTCCACTGTGGGATCCATCGCACCCTCATGATATTCGTTGGGGAAATTTCATGCTGGCTTCTTGGTTAATTTTTAAACTTGTGATTGATAGATTCTTGTTCACCAAAGGTATGAAGAGATAAATGGCAAAGGCTGGATATATGGTGCAAGTTAGATTACAGATCAGCCCTGATCTCATTGAATGCCGGAACAAGGTTGTCTGGTTAAATTGCATCCTCCTCTTCCAATATCCGATGTTAAATATCCTTCTTTCTTGGTCAGTCACCCTGTCAGTCTATGTCTCTCTGTTTCTCTCTTTCTGTCTCTCTCTCTGTCTGTTTCGGACACTGCAGAGTGAGAGTCACCTTGTATGCAGCCCATGATGTTCCTGGCCTCGGAGTGTGTGATGGGACAGCTTAGAGGGAAATTTACTCTGTGTCAAACCCAACATTGTACTTGGCTTGGGAATGCTGAATGGGACAATGCAGCTGGAGCTTTACTGCGTATCCTGGAATTTTGAAGGTCATGGAGTGATTAGATGAATGTTTTCAAGTTAATAAAGGATCGGGTGGACAGAGAGGAACTATTCCCAATGGCTGCGGAGTCATAAACTTGGGGGCATGGTCTAAAAATCTAAACGTAGTCTAAAAAACATTTTAGGAGTGAAATGAAGAAACACTTCAGCACACCAGGTGTGGTATCAGCTTGGAACTCTCTTTCACAAACGGCAATTGATGCTGAGACACTTGTTAATTTTTCAGTCTGAGTTTGATAGATTTCTATTAACCAAAGGTATTAAAGGGCAAAGATAGGTACATGAACTTAAATCACGCATCAGCCATGAGCTCATTGAATGACAGAAGAGTGTTGAGGGGCCAAATGGTCTCCTCCTCGTCCTCTGTCCAACGACAAATATCCTGCTATCACTCTCTGTGTCTCGGTCTGTGTCTCCCTCTTTGTCTCTCTTTCTGTCTGTCTGCCTTCTCTTTCTTTCAAACATCTGTGGAAACCCACATTTTGGTTAGCCATTTTAGGCTAGTTCTCAGTGGGAATTGTATATTACCACAACACTGGGTCATTTATTTCAGAAACGAACTCCTCACTCATGTAAGGTCAGTGCTTAAAACGTGACAGAGACACAGACATGGAGAGACTGAGGCACACAGCACTAGAAAGGAATCAATCAATTCCTTGGACCCAATAATTTTGCCTCTACTGTGATTAGGCTGGGTGGCCTGTAATTATTCAGTCTCTTACCTTCTCCCTTGTTAATCAACAGTACAACATGTGCAGACCTCCAGTCCTCTGGCAGCACGACTGTAACCAGAGAGGACTGGAACATGATGGTCAGAACCCCTGCTATTTCCTCCCTGCACCTCATCACAGTCGGAGCCTGGTGAATTATCACTTTCAAAGATGCTGAACCCCTGAATATTTACTCTCTCCCTCTTTATCCCATTCAATATTTCAAGCCCCTCCTCATTGACTACAATGTCTGCGACGTCCATGCCCACATCTTCCGCCTTCACGGGTAGAAAAAGGAGGAGAGACGATATAAAGTAAAGGATACAAGGGATTAGGGGGAATGAGGAACTGAAGGAAATTCGTATTTGTAAGAAGGTTGTATTGGAGAAATTAATGGGGCTGAAGGTTGATAAGTTCCCAAGACCTGATATTCTACATCCCAGAGTGTTGAAAGAGGTCGCTATGGAGATAGTGGATGCATTGGTGATCATCTTCCAAAACTCTATAGTTTCTGGAACGGGTCCTTCATATTGGAAGGTAGCAAATGTCAGCACACTATTTAAGAAAGGAGGGAGAGAGTAAACAGGGAATTACAGACCTGTTAGCCTTACATCAGTCATTGGAAAAAGGCTAGAACATCTTCTAAATGATGTGATAAATGGATACTTGAATAATAATGATCCGATTGGGCATAGTCAACATGGATTTCGGAATGGGAAATCATGTTTGACCAACCCGTTGGAGTTTTTTTGTGCATGTTACGACCAGAACTAATAAAGGTGTACGTGGCGTACTTGGATTTTCAGAAAGCTTTTGATAATGTCTCCCACAGGAGACGGGTTAGCAAAATTAAAGCACATGGGACTGGAGGTAATATACTGGCATGTATTCAGGATTGGTTCACAGGCAGAAAACAGAGAGTAGGAATAAACGGGTCATTCTCGCATTGGCACGCTGTGGCCGCAAGGATCAGTACTTGGGCCCCAGCTGTTCACAATATACTTCAGTGATTTGGATGTGGGGACCAAATGTAATATTCCTAAGTTCTCTAGCTTTGTCACTCTCTCACTCTCCTCTCAGTCTCTACCTCTCTCTGTCTCAGTCTCTCTCTTTCCCACTCCTTGTCTCTCCCAATCCCTGTCACTCCTAATCACGGACTTTCCCAATCCCTGTCTGTCTCCCTCTGTCTCTCCCACTTCCTCTGTCTCTCTCTCTCTCCCTCTGTCTCTCACTCCCTCTGTCTCTGCCTCAGTCTGTCTCTTTTTCTTAGTTGGATCTTAGAGTAAGTTAAAGGTTCGGCACAACATCGTGGGCTGAAGGGCCTGCACTGTGCTGTGCAGTTCCATGTTCTATGTTCTATGTACTTTATCCCTCTCTCTGACTCCCTCTCTCTCCTTCTATCTCTGTCTCATTCGCTGTCACTCTGCCTCTCTCGTTCTATCTCTGTCTCACTCTCTGTCTCTGTCTCTCCCTCTATTACTGGCTCTTCCACTATCTATCTATCTATCTCTCTCTCTCTCTCTCTCTCTCTCTCTCTCTCTCTCTCTCTCTCTCTCTCTCTCTCTCTCTCTCTATCTGTCTCTCTGTATCTGTCTCCACCCCATTTCTGACTCTCTCATTGTCTTTCACTATCACTGTCTCTCCCTCTCCCTCTCCCTGTCTGTCTCTGTCTCTCTCTCCCACTCTCTGCCTCTCCTCTCTCTCTCTGCCACTGCATCTCCCTCTCTCTTTCCATTTCTCTATGACATTCCCTGTCTCTCCCTCTCTCTCCCTCTCTCTCCCTTTCTCTCTCTCTCTCTCTCTCTCTCTCTCTCTCTCTCTCTATCTGTCTCTCTGTATCTGTCTCCACCCCATTTCTGACTCTCTCATTGTCTTTCACTATCACTGTCTCTCCCTCTCCCTCTCCCTGTCTGTCTCTGTCTCTCTCTCCCACTCTCTGCCTCTCCTCTCTCTCTCTGCCACTGCATCTCCCTCTCTCTTTCCATTTCTCTATGACATTCCCTGTCTCTCCCTCTCTCTCTCTCTCTCTCCCTTTCTCTCTCTCTCTCTCTCTCTCTATCTGTCTCTCCCTCTATCTCTTTCTCTCCCTCTTGCATTCTCTGCCTCTGTACATGACTGTTGTCTCTCTCTCACACCATCTCTCCCTTTCTCTCTGTCTCTGTCTCTCTTGCTCTCTGCCTGTCTCAGCCTCCCTCTGCCTGTCTCTGTCTCTCTCTGTCACTGCCTATCACTCTGTCTCTCCCTGTCTGTCTGTCTGTCTCTCTCTCTCTCTATCTGTCGCTGCCTCGCTCTCCCTCCATCTCTCTCTCTCCTTCTATATCCCCTTCTCCCTATATCTCTCTCTCTCTCCATCTATATCTCTCTCTCTCCCTCTGTCTCTCTCTCCCTCTATCCCTCCTTCTCCATCTATCTGTCCTTATCCCTTTATCTCTCCTTCTCCCTCTCTCTCTCTCCCTCTATCTGTCTCTCTCCCTCCGCCTCCCTTTGTCACGGTTTATCACTATCCATCTGTCTCTGTCTCTGTCCATCTCCCTTTGTAGTCTGTTTGTGTCCTCCTCACAGCTTACTGTCCCACCTAACCTCGTATCTCCCTCCTTCGCTCTCTATCTATCTATCTCTCTCTCTCACTCTCTCACACCCCAATGCACTAGTTAAGACTGTATTCGACCATGCCTCTGTTTATATGATACTCGGCCTGTCTCCGGTATAAAAATGCTAAAATGGGTGAGCTGTTTGTGGGATGCCTTCCATTTTATATGTAGAGGCGGAGCGCCATCCATTTTATATGTAGAGGTCGAACGCCCTCCATTTTAAATGGAGAGGGGGACGTTCCTCCATTTTATATGTATACGGTGAGCTCCCTCTATTTTATATGTAGAGGGGGAGCACCCTCCATCTGTTCTATAGACAAGGAATTCCCGCCATTTTATGCATAGAAGTCTCTCTCTCACTCTCGATCTCTCTCTCTGTCTCTCTCTCCCACTTCCTCAACCTGTCTCCAAATATTTCTTATTCTTACCCTGTCTCGCTCTCTCCCTCACCCTGTCTCTCTCCCTCTCTCCCTCCTACATCCTGTCAGCCTCTCTCTCCCTCCCTCACACAGTCATTCTCTCTGTCTCCCTCACCCTGTCTCTCTCTCTCTCCCTCACCCTGTCACTCTCGATGTCTTCCACACCCTGTCTCTCTACTTCTCACTGCATCACTTTCCCTCACATATCTCTCTATTTCTGTCTCTATCTCTCTACCTCACTCTGGCTCTCTGTCTCTCCCACCCTCAGATTGTCACTCTCTCTCTCCCCTCACACTGTCTCTCCCTCTCTCTCTCCCTCAGCCTGACTCCATATTTCTCTCTCTATCGCCTTCCCTCACTCTGTCTCTCTCTCTCCCTCCCTCACCTTGTCTCCCTCTCTGTCTCCCTCACACAGTCTCTCTCTCTCCCTCACCCTATCTCTCTCTCTCTGTCTCCCTCACACATTTTCTCTCTCCCTCCGTCACACTGTCTCTCTCGCTCTCCATTCCTCAGACTCTCACTCTCTGTCTCCCTCATCCTATCTCTCTCTCTCTCTCTCCCTCACTCTGTCTCTCTCTACCTCACACTGTCACTGTCTCTCTCTGTCTCCCTCACACTGTCTCTCTCTCTCTCTCTCTCTCTCTCTCTCTCTCCCTCACCCGGTCTCTCTATTTCTCTCTCTATCTCTCCCCTCACTCTGTCTTTCTCACTCCGTCCCTCAACCTGTCTCCCTCTCTGTTTCCCTGAAACTGTCTCTCTCTCTCTATCTCTCGCTCACTCTGTCGCTCTCTCCCTCCCTCACCCTGTCCCTCTCGCACAGTCTTTCTCTCTCCTTCACACAATCTCTCTCTCTCTCCATCACCCTGTATCTCTCCCTCCATCACCCTGTCTCTCCCTCCTTGTGTGTCTCTGTCTCTCTGTCTCCCTCACACACACACACTCTCTCTAGCTCCCTCACACAGTCTCTTTCTCTCTCTCTCCCTCAATCTGTCTCCCTATTTCTCTCTCTCTCTTTCACACTGTCTCTATTTCTCTTTCTCTATCACCCTTTCTCTGTCTCTCGCCTTTCCTCATCCTCTCACTCTCTCTCTCTATTTCTCTCCCTCACCCTGTTTATTTCTCTCTCTGGCTCTCACTCCCTCACTCTGGCTCTCTATTTCTCTATCTCTCTCGCCGTCACCCTGTCTCTCTCGCTCTCACCTCACACAGTTTCTCTCTCTCGTTCTCCCTCACCCTGTCACTCTCTCTCTATCTCTCTCCCTCACCCTGTTTCTTTCTCTCTCTCGCTCTCTCTCCCTCACCATGCCTCTCACTATCTTTCTCTCCCTCACCAACTCTCTGTCTCCCTCACTCTGTCTCTTGCTCTCCCTCGCACAGTCTCTCTCTCTTTCCATCATGCTGTCTCTCTATTTCTCTCTCCATCTCTCTCCCTCACCCTGTCACCCTCTCTCTCTCCCTCAATCTGTCTCTCTCTCTCTCCCTCACAAAGACTCTCCCCCTGGCTCCATCACGCAGTCTCTCCCTCCCTCAGCCTGTCACTCTCTCTGTCCCTCATCCTGTCTCTTTCTTTTTCTCTCCATCTCAGTCCCTCGCTATGTCACTCTCTCCCACACCCTGTCTCTCTCTCTCTCTCCCTCCTACACTCTGTCTACCTCACTCTCCCTGCCTCACCCTGTCACTCTCTCTGTCTCCGCCACCCTCCCTCCCTCTCCCTCTCTCTCTCTCTTACTCCATCACCCTGGCACTCTTTCTCTCTCCCTCACACTGTCACTCTCCCTGTCTCCCTCACCCTCGCTCTCTCTATCCCTCTCCCTCACAATGTCTCTCTCGCTTCCTCTCTCACCCTGTCACTCTCTCTGTGTCTCTGCCTCCCTCACCTTGTCTCACTATCTCTCTCTCCCTCACCCTGTCTCTCTATTTTTCTCTCTATCTCTCTCCCTCACTCTGATTCTCTCTCTCTCCCGCCCTCACCTTGTCACTCTCTCTCTATCTGTCTCCCTCACTCTGTCTCTCCCTCTCCCTCCCTGAATCTGTCTCTCTATTTCATTCTCTCTTTCACACTTTCTCTCTTTCTCTCTCTCCATCACCCTTTCTCTCTCTCTCGCCCTCCCTCACCCTTTCACCCTCTCTCACTCTATCTCTCTCCCTCACCCTGTCAATTTCTCTCTCTGGCTCTCCCTCCCTCACTCTGTCTCTCTATTTCTCTATCTCTCTCGCAGTCACCCTGTCTCTCACGCTCTCACCTCACACAGTCTCTCTCTCTCCCTCACACTCTCTCTCTCTATCTCTCGCTCCCCCTCACTCTGTCACTCTCTCGCTCTCTCTCCCTCACTCTGTCTCTCTCTGTCTCCCTCACTCTGTCTCTCTCTCCCTCACCCTATTTCTCTCTCTCTCTCTCGCTCTCTCTCCCTCACCCTGTCGCACTGTATCTCTCTCTCCCTCACCTTCTCTCTATCTCCCTCACTCTGTCTCTCTCTCTCCCTCGCACAGTCTCTCCCTCTCTCTTTCCATGACGCTGTCTCTCCATTTCTCTCTCCATCTCTCTCCATCACCCTGACCCCTCTCTCCCTCTCCCTCACCCTGTCACTCTCTCTGTGTCTCTGCATCCCTCACCTTGTCTCACTATCTCTCTCTCACTCTCTCCCTCACCCTGTCTCTCTATTTTTCTCTCTATCCCTCTCCCTCATTCTGATTCTCTCTCTCTCTCCCGCCCTCACCTTGTCACTCTCTCTCTATCTGTCTCCCTCACACTGTCTCTCCCTCTCCCTCCCCGTCACCCTGTCTCTCTATTTCTCTCTCTATCTCCCTCCGTCACTCTGTCTCTCTCTCTCTCTCACTCCCTCACCCTGTCTCCCTCTCTGACTCCCTCACACATTCTCTCTCTCTCTCCCTCAACCTGTCACTCTCTCTCTCTGTCTCCGTCAAACTGTCTCTCTCTCTGACTCTCTCTCTCCCTCACCCTGTCTCTCTATTTCTCTCTCTATCCCTCTCCCTCACTCCGTCTCTCTCACTCACTCCCTTCCTCACCCTATCTCCCTCTCTGTCTCCCTCACACGGTCTCTCTCGATCCCTCCCTCACTCTATCTCTCTCTCTCCCTCTCTCTGTCCCCCTCCCTCACCCCGTCTCTCTGTCTCTCTCTCTCTCCCTCACTCACTCTGTCGCTCTCTCTCCCTCCCTCACACAGTCTCCCGATGTGTCTCCCTCACACAGTCTCTCTCTCTCCCTCCCTCACACTGTCTCTCTCTCTCTCTGTCTCCATCACACTGTCTCTCTCTCTCTCACTCACACACACTGTCTCTCTATTCCTCTCTCCATGTCTCTCCCTCACTCTGTCTCTCTCTGCCTCATCCTGTCACTGCCACCATCTCCCTCACTCTGTCTCTCTTTCTGTCTCCATCCAGCAGACTCTCTCTCTCTCACCCTGTTACTCTGTCTCTCACTCTCTCTGCCTTGCACAGTCTCTCCCTTTCTCTCTCTCTCCCTCACCCTGTCTCTCTATTTCTCTCTCCATCTCTCTCCCTCTGTGTGGCTCTCTAACTCACTCCTTCACTCTTTCTCTGTCTCTCTCTGTCTCCCTCACACTCTCTCTCAAACTCTTTCTCCCTCACATAGTCACTCCCTCTCTCTCTCCCTCACACAGTCTCTCTCTCTCTCTCCCTCAGTCACTCTCTCTCTCTCTCCCTCCCTCACAAAGTCTCTCTCTCTCTGTCCATCACGCAGACTCTCTCTCCCTCACCCTATTGCTCTCTCTCTCTCTCCCTCACCCTCTCTTTCTCTCTCTCTCTCTCTCTCCCCCTCACCCTGTCTCTCTCTCTCTCCGTCTCCCTGAAACTGTCTGTCTCTCTCTCGCTCGCTCACTCTGTCGCTCTCTCTCTCCCTCCCTCACCCTGTCTCACTCACACAGTCTCTCTCTCTCTCCATCACCCTGTATCTCTCTCTCTCCATCACCCTGTCTCTCCCTCACTCTGTCTCTTTCGCTCTCTCCCTGAATCTGTCTCTCTATTTCTCTCTCTCTTTCACACTTTCTCTCTTTCTCTCTCTCCATCACCCTTTCTCTCTCTGGCTCTCCCTCCCTCACACTCTCTCTCTCTCTCTCGCTCTCCCTCACTCTGTGTCTCTCGGTCTCACCTCACACAGTCTCTCTCTCTCCCTCACCCTATTTCTCTCTCTCTCTCGCTCTCTCTCCCTCACCCTGCTGCGCTCTATCTCTCTCTCCCTCACCTTCTCTCTATCTCCCTCACTCTGTCTCTCTCGCTCCTTCACACAGACTCTCTCGCACTCTTTCCATGACGCTGTCTCTCCATTTCTCTCTCCATCTCTCTCCATCACCCTGACCCCTCTCTCTCTCTCCCTCACTCTGTCTCTCTCTCTTTCTCACTCTCTCTCTCCCTCACCCTGTCACTTTCTCTCTCTCTCTCACCCTGTCTCTCTATAATTCTCTCCATCTCTCTCCCTCGCTGTGTCTCTCTCTCCCTCAACCTGTCTCTCTCTCTCTCCCTCCCTCACCCTCTCACACTCTCTGTCTCCCACATCCTGTCTCTCTTTCTCTCTCTCACTCCCTCACTCTGTCACTCTTTCTGTCTCCCTCACCCTCTTTCTCTCTCTATCCCTTTCCCTGTCACTCTCTCTCTTTGCCTCTGTCTCCCTCACCCTCTTTCTCTCACTCTCCAACTCCCTGTCTCTATATTTCTCTCTCTATCTCTCTCCCTTACTCTGTGTCTCTCTCTCCCGCCCTCACCTTGTCACTCTCTCTCCCTGTCTCCCTCTCACTATTCTCTCTCCCTTACCCTTTCTCTCTCTCTCTCTCTTTCCCCCGCACACTGCCTCTCCCTCTCTCTCCCCGTCACCCTGTCTCTCTCGCTCTCACCTCACACAGCCGTTCTCTCTCTCGCCCTGGAGAATTGCTAATGTTGTCCCCTTGTTTAAGAAGGGTAGCAGGGATAATCCAGGTAATTATAGACCGGTGAGCCTGACGTCAGTGGCAGGGAAGCTGCTGGAGAAGATACTGAGGGATAGGATCTATTCCCATTTGGAAGAAAATGGGCTCATCAGTGATAGGCAACATGGTTTTGTGCAGGGAAGGTCATGTCTTACCAACTTAATAGAATTCTTTGAGGAAGTGACAAAGTTGATTGATGAGGGAAGGGCTGTCGATGTCATATACATGGACTTCAGTAAGGCGTTTGATAAGGTTCCCCATGGCAGGCTGATGGAGAAAGTGAAGGCGCTTGGGGTCCAAGGTGTACTAGCTCGATGGATAAAGAACTGGCTGGGCAACAGGAGACAGAGAGTAGCAGTAGAAGGGAGTTTCTCAAAATGGAGACGTGTGACCAGTGGTGTTCCACAGGGATCCGTGCTGGGACCACTGTTGTTTGTGATATACATTAATGATTTGGAGGAAAGTATAGGTGGACTGATTAGCAAATTTGCAGACGACACTAAGATTGGTGGAGTAGCAGATAGTGAAGGGGACTGTCAGAGAATACAGCAGAATATAGATAGATTGGAGAGTTGGGCAGAGAAATGGCAGATGGAGTTCAATCAGGGCAAATGCGAGGTGATGCATTTTGGAAGATCCAATTCAAGAGTGAACTATACAGTAAATGGAAAAGTCCTGGGGAAAATTGATGTCCAGAGAGATTTGGGTGTTCAGGTCCACTGTTCCCTGAAGGTGGCAACGCAGGTAAATAGAGTGGTCAAGAAGGCATACGGCATGCTTTCCTTCATCGGACGGGGCATTGAGTATAAGAGTTGGCAGGTCATGTTACAGTTGTATAGGACTTTGGCTCGGCCACATTTGGAATACTGCGTACAGTTCTGGTCGCCACATTATCAAAAGGATGTGGATGCTTTAGAGAGGGTGCAGAGGAGGTTCACAAGGATGTTGCCTGGTATGGAGGGCGCTAGCTATGAAGAGAGGTTGAGCAGATTAGGATTATTTTCATTAGAAAGACGGAGGTTGAGGGGGGACCTGATATAGGTGTACAAAATCATGAGAGGTATAGACAGGGTGGATAGCAAGAGGCTTTTTCCCAGAGTGGGGGTTTCAATTACTAGAGGACACGAGTCCAAAGTGAAAGGGGAAAAGTTTAGGGGGGATATGCGTGGAAAGTTCTTTACGCAGAGGGTGGTGGGCACCTGGAACGCATTGCCAGCGGAGGTGGTAGATGCGGGCACGATGGATTCTTTTAAGATGTATCTAGACAGATACATGAATGGGCAGGAAGAAAAGAGATACAGAACCTTAGAAAATAGGCGACATGTTTAGAGAGAGGATCTGGATCGGCGCAGGCTTGGAGGGCCGAAGGGCCTGTTCCTGTGCTGTAATTATCTTTGTTCTTTGTTCTTTGTTCTGTCTCTCTCTCTATCTATCTCTCTCCCTCACCCTGTCTCTCTGTCTCTCTCTCTCCCTCCTTCACCTGCTCTCTGTCTCCCTCACTCTGTCTCTCTCTCTTCCTCACACAGTGTCTCTCTCTCTCGCGCTCTCTCTGTCTCTCTCCCCCTCTCTCTGTCACTGCCTTCCCATCTATCTCGCTGTCGCTCCCTCTCTCTCTGTCTCTCTCTCTCTCTGTCTCTCCAACTCTCTCTTTCTCTTCTCTCCCTATCACTCTTTCTCTCCATCTGTCCATGACTCTGTTTGTCTCTCTTTCAAACCTTCTCTTTCTCTCTTTGTTTCTATCTCCCTCTCTCTCTCTCTCTCTCTCTCTCTCGATATCTCTCTCTCCCTCTATTTCTCTCTCCCTCTATTTCTCTCTCCCCATATCTCTCTCTTTCTCCCTCTATTTCTTTCTCCCTCTATCTCTCTCTCTCCCTCTGTCTCTCTCTCCTTCTCCATCGATCTCTCTCCACCTCTAACTCTCTATCACTCTGTTTCTCTCTCCCCCGTCTCTCTTTGTGCTGTTTAGCCCTATCCATCTATCTCTGTCTCTGCCCATCTCCTTTTGTAGTCTACTTGTGTCCTCCTTACAGCTTACTGTCCCACCTAAACCTTATGTCTCTCTCCTTCACTCCGTCTTGCTCTATCTCTCTCTCTCTCTCTCTGCCTCCCTCACCCCAATGCACTAGTTAAGACTGGATTTGACCATGCCTCTGTTTATATTATACTCGGCCTTGTCTCCGGTATAAAAATGTTTAAAAAGTGTTGTAAAATGGGTGAGGTGCCTGTGGGATCCCCTCCATTTGATATGTACAGGTGGAACTCCATCCATTTTATATGCAGTGGGGGAGCTCCCTCCGTTTGTTCCACAGACAGAGAGCTCGTCCATTTTATCTTTCGGAGGGCATCTCCCTCCATTTTGTATGTCGAGGGGTAGCTCCCTTCAGTTGTTCTATCGGCAGGGATCTCCTCCATTTTATATGTAGTGGGGCATCTTCCTCCATTTCTTATGGAGAGGGGTATCTCCCTTCATTTGTTCTTTTGACAGGGATCTCCTCCATTTTATATGCAGAAGGGCATCTTTTTCCACTTTATACGTGGAGGTGGAACTCCCTCCATTTTATATGTCGAGCGATAGCTCCCTCCAATATTTCTATAGACAGGGATCGACCTCCCTTTTATATATAGAAGGGGAGCTCCCTTTATTTGTTCCACAGACAGGGATCGACCTCCAATTAATATGTAGAATGACATCTCCAGCTACTGTATATGCAGAGGGGGAGCTCCCTCCATTTTTTATACAGACAGGGATCTCCTCCATTTTATACATAGAAGGGCATCTCTCTCTCTCTCTCTCTCTCTCTCTCTCTCTCTCTCTCTCTCCCCCACTCTCTCTCTCACTCCATCACCTTGACACCCTTTTTCTCTCCCTCACCCTGTCACTCTCTCTGTCTCCCTCACCCTCTCTCTCTCCATCCCTCTCCCTCACTCTGTCTCTCTCGCTCCCTCTCTCACCCTGTCACTCTCTCCGTGTCTCTGTCTCCCTCACCTTGTCTCACTATCTCTCTCTCACTCTCTCCCTCACCCTGTCTCTCTATTTTTCTCTCTATCTCTCTCCCTCACTCTGATTCTCTCTCTCTCTCCCGCCCTCACCTTGTCACTCTCTCTCTATCTGTCTCCCTCACACTGTCACTCCCTCTCCCTTCCCGTCACCCTGTCTCTCTATTTCTCTCTCTATCTCCCTCCGTCACTCTGTCTCTCTCTCTCTCACTCCCTCACCCTGTCTCCCTCTCTGGCTCCCTCACACATTATCTCTCTCTCCCTCACCCTGTCTCTCTCTCTCTCTGTCTCCCTCACTCTGTCGCTCTCTCCCTCACACTGTCACTCTATCTCTCTGTCTCCCTCACACTGTCTCTCTTTCTCTCTCACTCACACACACTGTCTCTCTATTCCTCTCTCCATCTCTCTCCCTCACTCTGTCTCACTCTGCCTCATCCTGTCACTGTCACCCTCTCCCTCACTCTGTCTCTCTCTCTGTCTCCATCCCACAGACTCTCTCTCTCTCTCACCCGATTACTCGCTCTCGCTCTCTCTGCCTCGCCCTGTCTCTCTCTCTCTCTCTCTCTCTCCCTCACCCTGTCTCTCTATTTCTCTCTCCATCTGTCTCCCTCACTGTGTGGCTCTCTCACTCTCTCCTTCACTCTTTCTTTCTCTCTCTCTCTCTGTCTCCCTCACACTCTCTCTCAAACTCTCTCTCCCTCACATAGTCTCTCTCTCTCTCTCTCTCTCTCTCTCTCCCTCATGCAGTCTCTCTCTCTCTCCCTCAGTCTCTCTCTCTCTCCCTCCCTCACAAAGTCTCTCTCTCTCTGTCTCCATCACGCAGACTCTCTCTCCCTCACCCTATTACTCTCTCTCTCTCCCTCACCCTCTCTCTCTCTCTCTCTCTCACTCTCTCCCTCCCCCTGTCTCTCTCCCTCAACCTGTCTCTCTATTTCTCTCTCCATCTCTCTCCCTCACTGTCTCTCTCTCTCTCTTCCTCACCCTGTCACTCTCTCTCTCTCTCCGTCTCCCTGAAAGTGTCTGTCTCTCTCTCGCTCGCTCACTCTGTTGCTCTCTCCCTCCCTCACCCTGTCTCTCTCACACAGTGCCTCTCTCTCTACATCACCCTGTATCTCTCTCTCTCCATCACCCTGTCTCTCCCTCACTCTGTCTCTTTCTCTCTCTCCCTGAATCTGTCTCTCCATTTCTCTCTTTCCATCACCCTTTCTCTCTCTCTCGCCCTCCCTCACCCTTTCACCCTCTCTCCCACTATCTCACTCCCTCACCCTGTTAATTTCTCTCTCTGGCTCTCCCTCCCTCACTTTGTCTCTCTATTTCTCTATCTCTCTCGCCGCCACCCTGTGTCTCTCGGTCTCACCTCACACAGTCTCTCTCTCTCCCTCACCCTCTCTCTCTCTCTCGCTCTCCCTCACTCTGTCACTCTCTCGCTCTCTCTCCCTCACCGTCTCTCTGTCTGCCTCACTCTGTCGCTCTCTCCCTCACCCTTTTTCTCTCTCTCCCTCGCTATCTCTCCCTCACCCTGTTGCGCTCTATCTCTCTCTCCCTCACCTTCCCTCTATCTCCTCACTCTGTCTCTCTCTCTCCCTCGCACAGTCTCTCTCTCTCTCTTTCCATGACGCTGTCTCTCCATTTCTCTCTCCATCTCTCTCCATCACCCTGACTCCCCTCTCTCTCTCCCTCACTCTGTCTCTCTCTCTTTCCCTCCCACGCAAAGTCTCTCTCCCTGTCTCCATCACGCAGTCTCTCCCTCCCTCAGCCTGTCACTTTCTCTCTCTCCCTCAACCTGTCTCTCTATTTCTCTCTCCCTCCTACACCCTGTCTACCTCTCTCTCCCTCCCTCACCCTGTCACTCTCTCTGTCTCCCACACCCTGTCTCTCTCTCCCTCCCTCACCCTGTCACTCTCTCTCTCTGCCTCTGTCTCGCGAACCCTGTCTCTCTCTCTCTCTCTCCCTCCTGCACCCTGTCTACCTCTCTCTCCCTCCCTCACCCTGTCACTCTCTCTTTCTCCCTCACCCTCTCTCTCTCTATCCCTCTCCCTGTCACTCTCTCTCTCTGCCTCTGTCTCCCTCACCTTGTCTCTCTCTCTCTCATCTCTCTCGCTCTCTATCTCTCCAACTCCCTGTCTCTATATTTCTCTCTCTATCTCTCTCCCTTACTGTCTCTCTCTCTCTCTCCCGCCCTCACCTTGTCACTCTCTCTCTGTGTCTCCCTATCACGATCTCTCTCTCCCTTACCCTTACACTCTCTCTCTCTCTTTCCCCGCACACTGTCTCTCCCTCTCTATCCTCGTCACCCTGTCTCTTTCACTCTCACCACACACAGTCGTTCTCTCTCTCGCCCTCACCCTGTCTCTCTCTCTATCTATCTCGCTCCCTCACCCTGTTTCTCTCTCTCTCTCGCTCTCTCTCCCTCACCCTGTCTCTCTCTCTCTCTCTCCATCCTTCACCCGCTCTCTGTCTCCCTCACTCTGGCTCACTCTCTTCCTCACCCAGTGTCTCTCTCTTTCGCGCTCTCTCTGTCTCTCACCCCCTGTCTCTCTCTCTCTCCCTCCCTCACCCTGTCACTCTCTCTCTCTGCCTCTGTCTCGCGAACCCTGTCTCTCTCTCTCTCTCTCCCTCCTGCACCCTGTCTACCTCTCTCTCCCTCCCTCACCCTGTCACTCTCTCTTTCTCCCTCACCCTCTCTCTCTCTATCCCTCTCCCTGTCACTCTCTCTCTCTGCCTCTGTCTCCCTCACCTTCTCTCTCTCTCTCTCGTCTCTCTCGCTCTCTATCTCTCCAACTCCCTGTCTCTATATTTCTCTCTCTATCTCTCTCCCTTACTGTGTCTCTCTCTCTCTCCCGCCCTCACCTTGTCACTCTCTCTCTGTGTCTCCCTATCACTATCTCTCTCTCCCTTACCCTTACACTCTCTCTCTCTCTTTCCCCGCACACTGTCTCTCCCTCTTTATCCTCGTCACCCTGTCTCTTTCACTCTCACCACACACAGTCGTTCTCTCTCTCGCCCTCACCCTGTCTCTCTCTCTATCTATCTCGCTCCCTCACCCTGTTTCTCTCTCTCTCTCGCTCTCTCTCCCTCACCCTGTCTCTCTCTCTCTCTCTCCATCCTTCACCCGCTCTCTGTCTCCCTCACTCTGGCTCACTCTCTTCCTCACCCAGTGTCTCTCTCTTTCGCGCTCTCTCTGTCTCTCACCCCCTCTCTCTGTCACTGCCTTCCCAGCTATCTCGCTGTCGCTCCCTCTCTTTCTGTCTCTCTCTCTCTCTGTCTCTCCATCTCTCTCTTTCTCTTCTCTCCCTGTCACTCTTTCTCTCCCTCTGACCATGACTCTGTTTGTCTCTCTTTCAAACCTTCTCTTTCTCTCTTTGTTTCTATCTCCCGCTCTCTCTCTCTCGATATCTCTCTCTCCCTCTATTTCTCTCTCCCTCTATTTCTCTCTCCCTATATCTCTCTCTTTCTCCCTCTATTTCTTTCTCCCTCTGTCTCTCTCCCTCCCTCTGTCTCTCTCCTTCTCTCTCTCTATCTCTGTCTCCCTCTCCATCGATCTCTCTCACCCTCTCACTCTCTATCACTCTGTTTCTCTCTCCCCTGTCTCTCTTTGTGCTGTTTATCCCTATCCATCTGTCTCTGTCTCTGTCCATCTCCTTTTGTAGTCTACTTGTGTCCTCCTTACAGCCGACTGTCCCACCTAAACCTCATGTCTCTCTCCTTCACTCCGTCTTGCTCTATCTCTCTCTCTCTCTCTCTGTCTCCCTCACCCCAATGCACTAGTTAAGACTGGATTTGACCATGCCTCTGTTTATATTATACTCGGCCTTGTCTCCGGTATAAAAATGTTTAAAAAGTGTTGTAAAATGGGTGAGGTGCCTGTGGGATCCCCTCCATTTGATATGTACAGGTGGAACTCCATCCATTTTATATGCAGTGGGGGAGCTCCCTCCGTTTGTTCCACAGACAGAGAGCTCGTCCATTTTATCTTTCGGAGGGCATCTCCCTCCATTTTGTATGTCGAGGGGTAGCTCCCTTCAGTTGTTCTATCGGCAGGGATCTCCTCCATTTTATATGTAGTGGGGCATCTTCCTCCATTTCTTATGGAGAGGGGTATCTCCCTTCATTTGTTCTTTTGACAGGGATCTCCTCCATTTTATATGCAGAAGGGCATCTTTTTCCACTTTATACGTGGAGGTGGAACTCCCTCCATTTTATATGTCGAGCGATAGCTCCCTCCAATATTTCTATAGACAGGGATCGACCTCCCTTTTATATATAGAAGGGGAGCTCCCTTTATTTGTTCCACAGACAGGGATCGACCTCCAATTAATATGTAGAATGACATCTCCAGCTACTGTATATGCAGAGGGGGAGCTCCCTCCATTTTTTATACAGACAGGAATCTCCTCCATTTTATACATAGAAGGGCATCTCTCTCTCTCTCTCTCTCTCTCTCTCTCTCTCTCTCTCCCCCACTCTCTCTCTCACTCCATCACCTTGACACCCTTTTTCTCTCCCTCACCCTGTCACTCTCTCTGTCTCCCTCACCCTCTCTCTCTCCATCCCTCTCCCTCACTCTGTCTCTCTCGCTCCCTCTCTCACCCTGTCACTCTCTCCGTGTCTCTGTCTCCCTCACCTTGTCTCACTATCTCTCTCTCACTCTCTCCCTCACCCTGTCTCTCTATTTTTCTCTCTATCTCTCTCCCTCACTCTGATTCTCTCTCTCTCTCCCGCCCTCACCTTGTCACTCTCTCTCTATCTGTCTCCCTCACACTGTCACTCCCTCTCCCTCCCCGTCACCCTGTCTCTCTATTTCTCTCTCTATCTCCCTCCGTCACTCTGTCTCTCTCTCTCTCACTCCCTCACCCTGTCTCCCTCTCTGGCTCCCTCACACATTATCTCTCTCTCCCTCACCCTGTCTCTCTCTCTCTCTGTCTCCCTCACTCTGTCGCTCTCTCCCTCACACTGTCACTCTATCTCTCTGTCTCCCTCACACTGTCTCTCTTTCTCTCTCACTCACACACACTGTCTCTCTATTCCTCTCTCCATCTCTCTCCCTCACTCTGTCTCACTCTGCCTCATCCTGTCACTGTCACCCTCTCCCTCACTCTGTCTCTCTCTCTGTCTCCATCCCGCAGACTCTCTCTCTCTCTCACCCGATTACTCGCTCTCGCTCTCTCTGCCTCGCCCTGTCTCTCTCTCTCTCTCTCTCCCTCACCCTGTCTCTCTATTTCTCTCTCCATCTGTCTCCCTCACTGTGTGGCTCTCTCACTCTCTCCTTCACTCTTTCTTTCTCTCTCTCTCTCTGTCTCCCTCACACTCTCTCTCAAACTCTCTCTCCCTCACATAGTCTCTCTCTCTCTCTCTCTCTCTCCCTCATGCAGTCTCTCTCTCTCTCCCTCAGTCTCTCTCTCTCTCCCTCCCTCACAAAGTATCTCTCTCTCTGTCTCCATCACGCAGACTCTCTCTCCCTCACCCTATTACTCTCTCTCTCTCCCTCACCCTCTCTCTCTCTCTCTCTCTCACTCTCTCCCTCCCCCTGTCTCTCTCCCTCAACCTGTCTCTCTATTTCTCTCTCCATCTCTCTCCCTCACTGTCTCTCTCTCTCTCTTCCTCACCCTGTCACACTCTCTCTCTCTCCGTCTCCCTGAAAGTGTCTGTCTCTCTCTCGCTCGCTCACTCTGTTGCTCTCTCCCTCCCTCACCCTGTCTCTCTCACACAGTCCCTCTCTCTCTACATCACCCTGTATCTCTCTCTCTCCATCACCCTGTCTCTCCCTCACTCTGTCTCTTTCTCTCTCTCCCTGAATCTGTCTCTCCATTTCTCTCTTTCCATCACCCTTTCTCTCTCTCTCGCCCTCCCTCACCCTTTCACCCTCTCTCCCACTATCTCTCTCCCTCACCCTGTTAATTTCTCTCTCTGGCTCTCCCTCCCTCACTTTGTCTCTCTATTTCTCTATCTCTCTCGCCGCCACCCTGTGTCTCTCGGTCTCACCTCACACAGTCTCTCTCTCTCCCTCACCCTCTCTCTCTCTCTCGCTCTCCCTCACTCTGTCACTCTCTCGCTCTCTCTCCCTCACCGTCTCTCTGTCTGCCTCACTCTGTCGCTCTCTCCCTCACCCTTTTTCTCTCTCTCCCTCGCTATCTCTCCCTCACACTGTTGCGCTCTATCTCTCTCTCCCTCACCTTCCCTCTATCTCCTCACTCTGTCTCTCTCTCTCCCTCGCACAGTCTCTCTCTCTCTCTTTCCATGACGCTGTCTCTCCATTTCTCTCTCCATCTCTCTCCATCACCCTGACTCCCCTCTCTCTCTCCCTCACTCTGTCTCTCTCTCTTTCCCTCCCACGCAAAGTCTCTCTCCCTGTCTCCATCACGCAGTCTCTCCCTCCCTCAGCCTGTCACTTTCTCTCTCTCCCTCAACCTGTCTCTCTATTTCTCTCTCCCTCCTACACCCTGTCTACCTCTCTCTCCCTCCCTCACCCTGTCACTCTCTCTGTCTCCCACACCCTGTCTCTCTCTCCCTCCCTCACCCTGTCACTCTCTCTCTCTGCCTCTGTCTCGCGAACCCTGTCTCTCTCTCTCTCTCTCCCTCCTGCACCCTGTCTACCTCTCTCTCCCTCCCTCACCCTGTCACTCTCTCTTTCTCCCTCACCCTCTCTCTCTCTATCCCTCTCCCTGTCACTCTCTCTCTCTGCCTCTGTCTCCCTCACCTTGTCTCTCTCTCTCTCGTCTCTCTCGCTCTCTATCTCTCCAACTCCCTGTCTCTATATTTCTCTCTCTATCTCTCTCCCTTACTGTGTCTCTCTCTCTCTCCCGCCCTCACCTTGTCACTCTCTCTCTGTGTCTCCCTATCACGATCTCTCTCTCCCTTACCCTTACACTCTCTCTCTCTCTTTCCCCGCACACTGTCTCTCCCTCTCTATCCTCGTCACCCTGTCTCTTTCACTCTCACCACACACAGTCGTTCTCTCTCTCGCCCTCACCCTGTCTCTCTCTCTATCTATCTCGCTCCCTCACCCTGTTTCTCTCTCTCTCTCGCTCTCTCTCCCTCACCCTGTCTCTCTCTCTCTCTCTCCATCCTTCACCCGCTCTCTGTCTCCCTCACTCTGGCTCACTCTCTTCCTCACCCAGTGTCTCTCTCTTTCGCGCTCTCTCTGTCTCTCACCCCCTCTCTCTGTCACTGCCTTCCCATCTATCTCGCTGTCGCTCCCTCTCTTTCTGTCTCTCTCTCTCTCTGTCTCTCCATCTCTCTCTTTCTCTTCTCTCCCTGTCACTCTTTCTCTCCCTCTGACCATGACTCTGTTTGTCTCTCTTTCAAACCTTCTCTTTCTCTCTTTGTTTCTATCTCCCGCTCTCTCTCTCTCGATATCTCTCTCTCCCTCTATTTCTCTCTCCCTCTATTTCTCTCTCCCTATATCTCTCTCTTTCTCCCTCTATTTCTTTCTCCCTCTGTCTCTCTCCCTCCCTCTGTCTCTCTCCTTCTCTCTCTCTATCTCTGTCTCCCTCTCCATCGATCTCTCTCCTCCTCTCACTCTCTATCACTCTGTTTCTCTCTCCCCTGTCTCTCTTTGTGCTGTTTATCCCTATCCATCTGTCTCTGTCTCTGTCCATCTCCTTTTGTAGTCTACTTGTGTCCTCCTTACAGCCGACTGTCCCACCTAAACCTTATGTCTCTCTCCTTCACTCCGTCTTGCTCTATCTCTCTCTCTCTCTCTCTGTCTCCCTCACCCCAATGCACTAGTTAAGACTGGATTTGACCATGCCTCTGTTTATATTATACTCGGCCTTGTCTCCGGTATAAAAATGTTTAAAAAGTGTTGTAAAATGGGTGAGGTGCCTGTGGGATCCCCTCCATTTTATATGTCCAGGTGGAACTCCATCCATTTTATATGCAGTGGGGGAGCTCCCTCCGTTTGTTCCACAGACAGAGAGCTCGTCCATTTTATCTTTCGGAGGGCATCTCCCTCCATTTTGTATGTCGATGGGTAGCTCCCTCCATTTGTTCTATAGACAGGGATCTCCTCCATTTTATATGTAGAAGGGCATCTTTATCCACTTTATCTGTGGAGGTGGAACTCCCTCCATTTTATATGTAGAGCGATAGCTCCCTCCAATATTTCTATAGACAGGGATCGACCGCCATTTTATATATAGAAGGGAAGCTCCCTTTATTTGTTCTACAGACAGGGATCGACCTCCAATTAATATGGAGAATGACATCTCCGTCCACTGGAGATGCAGAGGGGGAGCTCCCTCCATTTGTTATATAGACAGGGATCTCCTCCATTTTATATGTAGAAGGGCATCGCCCTCCACTTTATATGTCGAGGGGGTGCTCCGTCCATTTTATATTTAGAGAGGGAGCGCCCTCACTCTCTCTCTCTCCCTCACTCTCTCTCTTTCTCTCTCCCCCGAACCCTGTCTCTCTCTCTCTCCCCCTCACCCTATCTCTCTCTCACCCTCCCTCCCTCTCTCTCTCCCTCTCCCTCACTCACTCTCTCTCTCTCTCCCTCACCCTCTCTCCTTCTCTCTCTCCCTCACCCTCTCTGTATGTCTCTCTCTCTCCCATACTCTCTCTCTCTCTCTCTCCCTTCCTCAACCTGGCTCGCTCTCTGGATCTCTCCCACACCCCGGCTCTCTCTCTCTCTCCCTCACCCTGTCTCTCTCTCTCTCCCCTCACCCTGTCTCTCTCTCTCTCCGTCTCTCTCTACCCCTCATTCTGTCTGTCTCTGTCTCCCTCACCCTGTCTCTCTCTCTCCCTCACCCTGTCTCTCTCTCTCTCCCTTACCCGTCTCTCTCTCTCCCTCCCTCTGTCTCTCTCTCTCTCTCTCTCTCTCTCTCTCCCCCACTTCCTCAACCTGTCTCCAAATATATCTTATTCTTACGCTGTCTTGCTCTTTCCCTCACCCTGTCTCTCTCTCTCTCCCTCCTACATCCTGTCTGCCTCTCTCTCCCTCCCTCTCCCTGTCATTCTCTCTGTCTCCCTCACACTGTCTCTCTCTCTCTCTCTCCCTCCCTCCCTCACCCTGTCACTCTCTATGTCTTCCTCACACTGTCTCTCTGTGTCCTTCACCCTGTCTCTCTACTTCTCTCTGTATCTCTCTCCTTCACTCTGTCTCTCTCTCTCTCCCTCACCCTGTATCTCACTCACTCTCTCGCTCTCTCTCTCCCCTCACCCATCTCTCTATTTCTGCCTCTATCTCTCCACTTCACTCTGTCTCTCTGTCTCTCCCACCCTCAGCTTGTCACTCTCTCTCTCCCCCTCACACTGTCTCTCCCTCTCTCTCTCCCTCAGCCTGACTCCCTCTCTGTCTCCCTCACACAGTCTCTCTCTCCCTCCGTCACACTGTCTCTCTCTCTCCCTTCCTCAGACTCTCTCTCTCTGTGTCTCCCTCACCCTGTCTCTCTCTCTCTCTCTCCCTCACTCTGCCTCTCTCTACCTCACACTGTCACTGTCTCTCTCAGTCTCCCTCACACTGTCTCTCTCTCTCTCTCTCCCTCACCCTGTCTCTCTATTTCTCTCTCTATCTCTCCCCTCACTCTGTCTCTCTCACTCACTCCCTTCTTCACCCTATCTCCCTCTCTGTCTCCCTCACACGGTCTCTCTCGATCCCTCCCTCACACTGTCTCCCTCTGTGTCTTCCTCACACAGTCTCTCTCTCTCTCCCTGAATCTGTCTCTCTATTTCTCTCTCTCTTTCATACTTTCTCTCTCTCCATCACCCTTTCTCTCTCTTTCGCCGTCCCTCACCCTTTCACCCTCTCTCTCTCTATCTCTCTCCCTCACCCTGTTAATTTCTCTCTGGCTCTCCCTCCCTCACTCTGTCTCTCTATTTCTCTATCTCTCTCACCGTCACCCTGTCTCTCTCGCTCTCACCTCACACAGTCTCTCTCTCTCCCTCACCCTCTCTCTCTCTATCTCTCTCTCTCTCTCTCGCTCTCCCTCACTCTGTTTCTCTCTCCCTCACCCCAGTTCTCTCTCTCTCTCGCTCTCTCTCCCTCACCCTGTCGCGCTCTATCTCTCTCACCCTCACCTTCTCTCTATCTCCCTCACTCTGTCTCTCTCTCTCCCTCGCACAGTCTCTCTCTCTGTCTTTCCATGACGCTGTCTCTCCATTTCTCTCTACATCTCTCTCCATCACCCTGACCCCTCTCTCTCTCCCTCACTCTGTCTCTCTCTCTCTCTCCCTCTCTCTCCCTCCCACGCAAAGTCTCTCTCCCTGTCTCCATCACGCAGTCTCTCCCTCCCTCAACCTGTCACTTTCTCTCTCTCCCTCATCCTGTCTCTCTATTTCTCTCTCCATCTCTCTCCCTCGCTGTGTCTCTCTCTCCCTCACCCTGTCTCTCTCTCACTCCCTCCTACACCCTGTCACTCTCTCTGTCTCCCACACCCTGTCTCTCTCTCCCTCTCACTCCCTCACTCTGTCACTCTTTCTGTCTCCTTCACCCTGTCTTTCTCTCTCCCTCCCTCACCCTGTCACTCTCTCTTTCTCCCTCACCCTTTCTCTCTCTCTATCCCTCTCCCAGTCTCTCTCTCTCTCTGCCTCTGTCTCCCTTAACCTGTCTCTCTCTCTCTCTCTCTCTCTCCAACTCCCTGTCTCTATATTTCTCTCTCTATCTCTCTCCCTTACTCTGTCTCTCTCTCTCTCCCGCCCTCACCTTGTCACTCTCTCTCTCTCTGTCTCCCTCTCACTATCTCTCTCTCCCTTCCCCTTTCACTCTCTCTCTCTCTTTCCCCGCACACTGTCTCTCCCTCTCTATCCCCGTCACCCTGTCTCTTTCACTCTCACCTCACACAGTCGTTCTCTCTCTCGCCCTCACCCTGTCTCTCTCTCTATCTATCTCTCTCCCTCACCCTGTTTCTCTCTCTCTCTCGCTCTCTCTCCCTCACCCTGTCTCTCTCTCTCTCTCTCCCTCCTTCACCCGCTCTCTGTCTCCCTCACTCTGTCTCTCTCTCTTCCTCACACAGTGTTTTTCTCTCTCTCGCGCTCTCTCTGTCTCTCACCCCCTCTCTCTGTCACTGCCTTCCCATCTATCTCGCTGTCGCTCCCTCTCTCTCTGTCTCTCTCTCTCTCTGTCTCTCCATCTCTCTCTTTCTCTTCTCTCCCTGTCACTCTTTCTCTCCCTCTGACCATGACTCTGTTTGTCTCTCTTTCAAACCTTCTTTCTCTCTTTGTTTCTATCTCCCGCTCTCTCTCTCTCTCTATACCTCTCTCTCCCTCTGTTTCTCTCCCTCTATTTCTCTCTCCCTATATCTCTCTCTTTCTCCCTCTATTTCTTCCTCCCTCTATCTCTCTCTCTCCCTCTGTCTCTCTCTCCTCTCTCTCTATCTCTCTCTCTCTCTCCATCGATCTCTCTCCTCCACTAACTCTCTCTCCCTCTGTTTCTCTCCCCCCTGTCTCTCTTTGTGCTGTTTATCCCTATCCATCTGTCTCTGTCTCTGTCCATCTCCTTTTGTAGTCTACTTGTGTCCTCCTTGCAGCCTACTGTCCCACCTAAACCTTATGTCTCTCTCCTTCTCTCCGTCTTGCTCTCTCTCTCTCTCTCTGTCTCCCTCACCCCAACGCACCAGTTAAGACTGGATTTGACCATGCCTCTGTTTATATTATACTCGGCCTTGCCTCTGGTATAAAAATGTTTAAAAAGTGTTGTAAAATGGGTGAGGTGACTGTGGGATCCCCTCCATTTTATATGTACGGGTGGAACTCCATCCATTTTATTTGCAGTGGAGTGAAGGGAGTGGGATCCTGGCCTGTTTCCCGGGGGGATGGTGAGTGGGGGAGGGGCCTGCTTCCCATGCTGACGGGGAGTGGGGCGTGGCCTGTTTCCATGGTAACAGGAAGCTGCAGTCTGAATTCTTCATGATCATTTAGAAACTTTATAATCCCTTTATAATACAAAGAATTCTTTATAATTCCTTCTAACTGTTTATAATCATTTATACACCTTTACAGCCTTTTTATAACCTTTGTGAACTGCATATAATTCTTCACAATACTTTATAAATCGTTCTTCTCCTTTATGATCGTATATCATTTATTATACTTTATGAGTTGAGCCTAGGTAGGTGAACTCTTGAACCACTTCCAGAGCGTGGTCGCCAATATTGATGGATGGAGCATTTCTGACGTCCTGCCCCATGATGTTCGTATTCTTGAGGCTGTTGCTTAGGCCAAATTCATTGCAGGCAGCCGCAAACCTGTCGATGAGTCTCTGCAGGCACTCTTCAGTGTGAGATGTTAAAGCAGCATCGTCAGCAAAGAGGAGTCCCCTGATGACGACTTTCCGTACTTTGGACTTCGCTCTTAGACGGGCATGGTTGAACAACCTGCCCCCTGATCCTGTGTGGAGGAAAATTCCTTCTTCAGAGGACTTGAACGCATGTGCAAGCAGCAGGGAGAAGAAAATCCCCAAAAGTGTGGGTGCGAGAACACTGCCCTGTTTCACACCACTCAGGATAGGAAAGGGCTCTTTAAGGACAATAACCTGTCTCTAGATGCAGAAATCAACAAGCGCATGGGTAAGGCTTCCACTGCTATGTCCAGACTGGCCAAGAGAGTGTGGGAAAATGGCGCACTGACACGGAACACAGAAGTCCGAGTGTATCAGGGCTGTGTTCTCAGTACCTTGCTCTATGGCAGCGAGGCCTGGACAACGTATGTCAGACAAGAGCGACGTCTCAATTCATTCCATCTTCACCGCCTCCGGAGAATACTTGGCAGGACCGTATCTCCAACACAGAAGTCCTCGAAGCGGCTAACATCCCCAGCTTGTACACACTACTGAGTCAACGGCGCTTGACATGGCTTGGCCATGTGAGCGGCATGGAAGATGGCAGCATCCCCAAAGATACATTGTACAGCGAGCTCGCCACTGTTAACAGACCCACCGGCCGTCCATGCCTCCGCTATAAAGACGTCTGCAAACGCGACATGAAATCCTGTGACATTGATCACAAGTCATGGGAGTCAGTTGCCAGCGTTCGCCAGAGCTGGTGGGCAGCCATAAAGACAGGGCTAAGTTGTGGCGAGTCGAAGAGACTTAGTAGTTGGCAGGAAAAAAGACAGAGGTGGAAGGGGAGAGCCAACTGTGTAACAGCCCCGACAAACAAATTTCTCTGCTGCACCTGTGGAAGAGCCTGTCACACTAGAATTGGCCTTTATAGCAACTCCAGGCGCTGCTTCACAAACCACTGGCAGCAGGCGCGTATCCATTGACTCTCGAGATAAGGAGGCCCAAAATAATACTTTCTGAGCCTTTATACTCAGTTATAACCGGCTACATCTCACACATTTACTGCCATTGACAGTGAAAATGATCGCCGTGGATTGTTCTCATTTCAAACAGGCCACAGTGCATATAATTCAAAATGCCCGGATAACATGTCATTAAAATGGCCTCAGTGCTTAGCATATAAAATGGCCACAGTGCATATCATATAAAATGGCCACAGTGTGTGACACTTTAAATGGTGACAGCACATGTCACTTAAAATGGCTACATTGCATGCCACTTAAAATATTTTCAGTCCATCTCGTTTAAAATGGCAGCAGTGCATCGCACTTCAAATTGCCACAGTGCAGGTCACTTCAAATAGCCACACGGAATGTCATTTAAAAAGGCTGCAGTACGTATCACTGAAAATGGTCATAGAGTATGTCACTTAAAATGATCACACTGCAGATCACTTCAAATGGTCGCATTGCAGGTCACTTAGAATGGCTGCACTGCATAACACTTTAAATGGTCGTACTGCATATCACTTAAAGTGGCCACAAGGCATGTCACTTAAAAAGGTCACACAGCAGATCATTAAAAAAGTTTGCTTTGCAAGTCACTTAAAATGGCAGCGCTGCATACCATTAAAATGGCCGTAGAAGATATCAATCAAAGTGATCGCAGTGTATGTTGCCTAACATGGTCACATAGCATATCACTTAAAATGCCCACTGTGCATGTCACTAAAACATGTTCGCAGGGCATATCACATTAAATGCATACAATGCATGTCACTATAAATGGTTGCACTGCATGTCACTTAAAATAGTGGCATGCATATCACATAAAAGGGTAGAGTGCACATCATTTAAAATGGCAATGTTAAATATCACATAAAATGGTCGCACTGCCGAGTCCCACCAAGACAACAGGGAATAACTAATATAAAACAGGCCACTGTTTATCCCAGGTGGAGAGGCACTAAGTATAACCTGCATCCCAGGAAAGTTCCAATTCAAACCAGGCCTGTGTTAATACCATCTGGAGTGACACAGAGTCCCACTCACACACCAGAAAAGGGTCAGTCAAACCAGACCTCTGTTAATCCCAACTGGAATAGTACTGAGTCCCACCCAAACAGCAGGAAAAGACCAATTCAAGCCAGTCCTTTGATAATCCCAGGCCGACTGGAACTGAGTTCTACTCACATCCGGAAAGGGCCAGTTCAATCTAGACATGTGTTAATGACAGCTAGAGTGGTACTGAGACCCACTCAATTACCAGGAAAGGGCCAATTCAAACCAAGCCTGTGTTAATCCCAGCTGGAATGGTACTGAGTCCATGCAAACACCAGGAAAGGACCTATTCAAACCAGACATGTGTGAAGACCATTTGCATTGGTATTGAGTCCCACTCACAAACCAGCAAAAGGCCAATTAAAAGCAGGCCTGTGTTAATCCCAGCTGGAATGGTACTGAGTAACACTCAAGCGCTGGTAAATGGCCAATTGAAGCCAGGACTGTTGAATCCCAGGTGGAAAAGTACTGAGTCCCACTCACATTCCAAGAAAGACCAATTCAAACCAGGGCTGTATTAATCCCAGCTGGAGTAGTATTGAGCCCCACTCAAACACCAGGAAATAGCCAAATCACACCAGGCCTGTGTTAATCCCTTCTGCAGTCGGACTGAGTGCCCATGACAAAGCCGGAAAAGCCCAATTCAAACCAGGCCTGTAGTAATCCTGCTGGAGTGGTACGGAGACCAAGTCACACTCCAGGAAAGAGCCAATTCAAACTTGGCTTGTGTTAATCCCAGATGGAGTGATACTGAATCCTACCAAAACACGAGGAAATGGCCAATTCACACCAGACCTCCATTAACTCCATCTGCAGTGGTACTGAGTTCCACTCACAGAACAGGAAATGGCCAATATAAACAAGGCCTGTGTTAACTCCAGCTGGAGTGGTACTGAGACACACTCACACAACAGGAAATCGCTAATACAAATGAGACCTAACTTAAACCCATCTGGAGTGTTAATTGAGTCCCACCCACGTTCCAGAAAAGGACCAATTAATACCAAGCCTGTGTAAACCCCATCTGGAATGGTACTAAGCCCCATACTCCTACACAACAAAAAGTGGCCGATACAAAGCAGGCCTCTGTTACCCCATCTGCAGTGGGACTGAGTCCCACTCACACAGCAGGAAAGGAGCAATTCAAACCAGGCCACTGCTCATCCTATCTGGAGTCGTATTGATTCAACCATGCTTATGTTAATCCCAGCTAGAGTGGTACTGAGTCCCACCACACACCAGGAAATGGCTAATACAAAGCAGGCCATTTTAATCTCAGTTTGAGTGGTACTGAGTCCCACTCACGCGCCAGTGAAGAGAAAATTCAAATCAGGCCTGTGTTAATCCCATTCAGAGTGGTTCTGAGTTCGACTCACGCAGCAGGAAGGAGCCAATTCAAACCAGGCCATTGTTACTTCCATTTAGAGTCGTACTGAGTGCCACTCACAAACCAGGAAAGGGCCAATTCAGACCATGCCAGTGCTAATCCCAGCTGGAGAGGTACGGAGTCACACTCACACACCAGGAAACGGTAAATTAAAACCAGACCAGTGTTATTCGCAGCTGTCGTGGTACGGAGACCAAGTGGCACACCAGGAAAAGGGAGGCTTGGAATAAGGGGAGGGGTGGTGGAGAGGGTTGGAGTGAGGAGATGGACGGTAAAGAGGGTTGGAGTGAGGGGAGGGTAGGTGAGGAGTGTTGCAGTGAGGATGGGGTCGTGGGGAGAGTTGGAGCGAGGGAGGGGTGGTGGAGAGCGTTGGAGTGACAGGAGGGGTGATGGGGAGGGTTGGAGTGAGGGGAGGGGTGCTAAAGAGGGTTGGAGTGTGGCGAAGGGTGATGGAGAGGCTTGAGATGAGAGAAAGTGCGCTGGGGTTGTTGGAGTGAAGTGAGGGAAGGTGAGGACGGTTAGAGCGTGTGAAGGGGAGATGAAGAGGGTTGGAGTGAGGAGAGGGTAGGCAGAGAGGTTTGCAGTGAGGCTAGTGTTGGTGAGGAGGGTTGGACTGAACGGTGGGGAGGGTAGGAGTGAGTGGAGGGTTGGAGTGCGGGGAGGGCTGGTCGATGCAGTAGGGTTGAAGGGAGCTGTGGTGTGGGTGATGGAGTGAAGTGTGGAAAGGTGAGGAGGGTGAGAGTGTGTGAAGGGGATGTGAGAAGGGTTGGAGTGATAGGAAGGGTGTGGGGAGGTTTGGAGTGAGATGTTGGGATCACGGGGAGTGTTGGAGCGAGGGAGGGGAGGTGGAGGGCGTTGGAATGACGGAAGGTTTGATGGGGAGGGTTGGAGTGAGCAGAGGTGCGGTGGAGAGTGTTGGAGTGAGGGATGGGACGATAGAGAGGGTTGCAGTGAGGGGAGAGTTGGTGAGGAGGGTTGGACTGAGCAGTGGAAAGGTAGGGAGAGTTGGAGTGAGGGGTGGGTTTGTGTGCAGAGAGTGGTGCTAAAGTGTGTTGGAGTGTGAGGAGCGGTGGTGGAGAGGATTGGGGTGAGGGGAGGTGCGGTGGGGGTTTTGGAGGGAAGTTAGGGAAGGTGAGGAGAGTTAGAGTGTGTGAAGGGGAGGTGAGGAGGGATGGAGTCAGGGAGGAGTGGTGCAGAGGGTTGAAGTAAGGGGAGAGGCGCTGGAGATGGTTGGAGTGAAAGGAGGAGCCTTCGGCTTGTTGGAGTGAGGGGAGGGGCTGTAGGGAGTGTTTGGATGAGGGAGGGTCGCTGGGGAGGGATGAAGTGAGGGGAGGCGTGGTGGAGAGGGTTGGAGAGAGGCGACGACAGGTGAGCAGTGCTGGAGTGTGTGAAGGGGAGTTGAGGAGTGTTAGAGTGAGTTGTGGGAAGGTGAGGAGGGTTGGAGTGAAGGGAGGGGTCGTGAGGAGTGCTGGATTGAGGGGAGGTGCAGTGAGAATTGTGTTGGAATGAAGGAAGGGACGGTGGGGAGGTTTGGAGTGAGGGGATGTGTGATGGAGAGGGTTGGAGTGAAGGGAAGGGGTGAGAAGGGGTGGAGTGAGGGGAGGGGCAGCGTCGAGTTTTAATGTTAGGGGAGGGAATGTGAGGGGTGTTAGAGTGTGGGGAGGGGTGGTGGAGAGAGTAGAGTGAGGGGAGATGTTGTGGGGAGGGTCTGAGTGAGGGAAGGGGCGGTGGAAGTGTTGGAGTCATGAGAGGGGCAGTGGACAGTGTTGGCGTGAGGAGACTTGTCGTGGGGAGGGTTGGAGTGTGGGGAGGGGCAGAGAGGATGTTCGAATTAGGGGAGGGGTGGTGGGGATGTAGGGAGTGATGGGAGGGTTGATGGAGAGCGTTGCAGTAAGAGGAGGGGTAATGGGTGGCTTGGAGTAAGGGAGGGGAGGTAGGGAGGTTTGGAGAGTGTGGAGAAGCTGTGAGGTTGGTTGGGGTGAGGGGACGGGCAGTGGGGAGATTGGAGTAAGGGGAGGTATTACAGGGAGTTTTGGAGGGAGAGTAGGATCGGTTAGGAGGGATGGCGTGAGGGGAGGTGTGGTCGAGAGGGTTGAACTTAGGGGAAGGGTTGTATAGATTGTTGGATTTGAGGAGAGTGGCTGTGGGTTACATTGAAGTGAGGCTAGTGGCTGTGGGTAGGGTTGGAGTGAGAGGAGGGGTGGTGGGGAACACTGGAGTAAGAAGAGGGGTAATGGGTGGGTTCCAGTGAGGGGAGGGGTGAAGCGGAGTGTTGCAGTGAGGAGAGGGGCGCTGGTGAGGATTGGAGTGAGGGGAGGTGGTGGGGTGTGCTGGTGTGTTTGGACGGGCCAGAGCGAGTGTTGAAGAGACGGGAGTGATGGTAGGGAGGGTTTGAGTGAGGGGAGAGGCTGGGGGAAGGGTTGTAGTGAGGGGAGGGGTGGCAGGGAGAGTTGGAGTGAGGGGAGGGGTGGTGAGGAAAGTTGGAGTGAGCTGAACGGAGGTGAAGAAGGTGGAGTGAGGTGACCAACGGTGGGGAGGGTTGGACTGAGCGGAGGGGTGCTGGGGAGTTTTGGAGTGAGGGGTTGTGAGGAGGGGCAGTGGGGTGCGTTGGGATGTTGGGAGATGCGGTGTGTAGGGTTCAAGTGATGGACGGGTGGTGGGGAGGTAGGGAGTGAGGAAAGGTGTGGTAGGGAGCGTTGGAGTGAGTGGAGGGGCGGTGGGGGCATTGGAGTAAGGGACGTGCGGTGGGGAGGGTTGGAGTGAGGAGTGCGCTGGGGGCATTGGAATGATGTGACAGGCTATGGAGAATTTTGGACTGGGTGGAGGGGAGGTGAGGAGTATTGGAGTGAGGGGAAAGCGGTAGGGAGCGTTCGACTCAGGTGTGAGGCCATGGGAGGGTCGGAGTGAGGCGTGGAGCGGTGGGGAGGGATGGAGTAAGGGGAGTAGCGGTGAGGAGGGTAAGGGTGAGGAGAGGTACAGTGCAGAGGGTTTCATGCGTGAGGTGGTGTTGGGGAGGGTTGAAATTAGGGGAGAGGCGGTTGGGACTGTTGGAGTGAGGAGAGTGGTGGTAAGGAGGGTGAGAGTGAGGGGTGGTGGAACGTTTTGACGTGTGGAGTGGTGCGGTGGGGAGTTTTGAAGAGAGGTGATTGATGTTGGGCAATGTTGGGGTGAGGGGAGGTATGGTGGGGAGGGTTGCAGTGAGTGAAGCGATGGAGTGAGGGGAGGGTGTGACGGAGGAAGGGAGTGAGGGGTGGGGTGGCAGGGAGGGTTGGAGTGAGTGTAGTGGTGGTGGGAATTTTTGAGGTGTGGAGTGGTGCGGTGGGGAGTTTTGAAGTGACGTGAATGATGTTGGGCAATGTTGGAGTAAGAGGAGCTATGATGGGGAGGCTTTGAGTGAGGGGAGGTGCGGTGCAGAGGGTTGCAGTGAGGGAAGCGATGGAGGGGCGGTCGGGAGGGTTGGAGTGAGGGGAAGTGCAGTGGGAAAGGTTGTCATAAGGAGAGTTGCGATTGGGGGGTTGTGGTTCGTTAAGGGTCGGTGGGGAGATTTGGAGTGACTGGAGGGGTGGTGTGGATGTTTGGCGTGATGGTACTGGTGTTTTAGAGACTTGGTATGAGGGGAGGGGCTGTGCCAAGTGTTGGAGTGAGGGGAGAAGCAAAGGGTGGTTTGGAGTGAGGGGAGATGCGGTGGGGAGTGATCGAGTTAGGGGAGGGTCAGTGGGGAGTGTTGGGTGAGTGGCGGGCTGGTAAGGAATGGTGAAATGATGGGCAGGGGCAGCGAGGAGCATTGCATTGAGGTAACGGGTGGTGGGGTGGCTGGGAGTTAGCAGAGGGGTGGAAGGGAGTGTTGGAGTGCTGGGAGGTGTGGTTGGAAATGTTAGAATGAGCGGAGGGGCGGTAGGGTGGGTTGGAGTGGGGGAGGGGTTGTTGAGCATGTTGGAGTGAGGCCAAGTGCTTTCGGGAGGGTTGGAGTGAGGGGAGGGTTGCTGGGATTGAGGGGAGGGGCGGTGGGGAGATTTGGAGTGAGGAGGCAGTGGTGAGGTTGAACTGAGGGGTGGGGGTTGAAATGGGTTGGTTTGAGGGGAGTGGCAGTGGGGAGTCTTGGAGTGAGGATACTGCTGGGTGGCAGTGTTGTTGGGAGGGGAGGGGTGGTGAGGAGGGTTAGATTTAAGGAAGGGGCGTTGGGGAGGTTTGGAGTACGGCGATGGGTGGGCGGGAGTGCTGGAGTGAGGGGAGGGGTGGTGGGGAGGGTTGGAGTGAGCGTAAGGGCGGTGGGGTGTGTTGAGTGAGGGGAGGGGTGATAGGCAGCGTTGGAGTGAGGGCGGGGTGGTTTGGGGTGTTGGTGTGACAGGAAGGGTAGTGGGTGTGCTGAACTGAGGGGAGGTGTGGTAGGGACAGTTGGAGTGAGGCTCCGGGTGGTGAGGAGGGTTGGAGGGACGTGAGTGTCCTCTCGGACTGCAGCAATTCAATTCCCACCCCAGAGACTTAACCAACCAGGGGAGTATTCACACTTTCTCGCAGTGCATTTCACTCAAGTCTTCACAAACACAGATCGCTGATACACCATGAGAGGCTTCATAGTGTTCCACAGTGTATTACACTAAACTGTTTACAAACACAGATCGCTGATACACCATGAGAGGCTTCAGTGTGTTTCACGGTGTCTTACAGAGAAGGGTTTTCTAACACAGGGAGCTGATACACCATGAGAGGCTTCATAGTGTTCCACAGTGTATTACAGATAAGGGTTTTCCAACACAGGGAGCTGATACACCAGGAGAGGCTTCACAGTGTTCCACCGTACATTTCACAGAAGGATTTTCAAACACAGGGAGCTGAAATACCATGTGAGGCTTCAGAGGGTTCCATAGAGCATTACAGTGAAGTGCTAACAAATACAGAGAGCTCTGGGACCACGGGAGGATTCATAATGTTCCACAGTGCGTTACACTTAAGTGTTTATAAAAATCAGAGAGCTGATGCGCCAGTAGAGGCTTCACATTGTTCCACAGTGCATTACATTGAGGTGTTTACAAACTCAGAGAGCTGAGACACGAGGAGAGTCTTCATCGCATTCCACAATGCATTACATTGAAGTGTATACAAATACAAATATTTCATGGACCATGGCAGGATTCCCAGTGATCTATAGCGCATTTAACGGAAGTGTGTACAAGTATAGGGAGCTGATGCACTATGGAAGGCTTCACAGTGTTCCACAGTGTATTACACCGAACTGTTTACTAACACAGAGAGCTGGTAGAGTCTGATAGGATTCAATGTTCCACAGTGCATTACATGGAAGTGTTTACAAACACAGAGTGGTGATACAGCATGGGAGGCTTCACAGTGTTCCACAGTGCATTTTACTGACGTGCTTGCAAACACAGAGTGATGATACACCAGGAGAGGCTTCACATGGTTGTACAGTGCATTACACTTAAGTATTTATAAATACAGAGGGCTGATACACCATGGGAGGCTTCACAGTGTTCCGACGTGCATTGCACTAAAGTGTTTACAAACTCAGAGAGCTGTTACACTAGGAGAAGCTTCATACGGTTCGACAGTGCATTACACTGAAGTGTATACAAACACAAATAGCTCATGGACCATGGGAGGATTCATCGTGATCTGCAGCGCATTTAACGGAAGTGTGCACAAGCATTGGGAGCTGATACACTATGGGAGGCTTCACGGTGTTCTCTGGTGCATCAGAAGTGTTTATAAAGACAGAGAGCTGAGACACCGTGAGAAGATTCACAGTGTTCCACAGTGCATTACACTGAAATGTTTACAAACACAGAGAGCTCATGGACCAAGGAAGGATCCACAGTGTTCCACAGTGCATTACACTGAAATGTTTACAAACACAGAGAGCTCATGGACCAAGGAATGATCCACAGTGTTCTGAAGTGCATTTCACAGAGAGATTTATAATCTCAGAGAGCTGATGCACCATTACAGGCATCGCAGAGTTCCACAGTGCATTGCACTGAATTTTTTACAGACAGAGAAATCTGATACACCATGGAAGGCTTCACTGTGTTCCTCAGTACATTACACTGATGTGTTTATAAATACAGAGAACTGAGACTCCATGAGAGGCTTCACAGTGTTCCACAGTGTATTACACAGATGTGTTTACTAGCGCAGAGAGCTGATACATCATGGAGAACTTCACAGCGTTCCCAAATACATTGCACTGCCTTTATAACAAACACCGATAGCTGAAACACCATGAAAGCCTTTACAGTGTTCCACAGTGCATTACAGTGAAGTGTTTATAAACATAGAAAGCTGATAGACCATGAGAGGCTTCACAGTGTTTCACAGTGAATTGCAATGAAATGTTCATAAACACAGAGAGCGGATGCACAATGAGAGGCTTCAGATTGTTGCACAGTGGCAAAAAACAGGGAGTAGGAATACAGGGGTAATTTTCGCG
This sequence comes from Heterodontus francisci, assembly GCF_036365525.1. Classification (NCBI taxonomy): domain Eukaryota; kingdom Metazoa; phylum Chordata; class Chondrichthyes; order Heterodontiformes; family Heterodontidae; genus Heterodontus; species Heterodontus francisci. The sequence goes on from NW_027140434.1 coordinate 1,016,021, forward strand.
TTGGCAGGCTGTGATTCGTGGGGTACCACAGGTATCAGTGCTGGCCCGCCAGCTATTGACAAGATAGATCAAAGATATGGATGTGGGGATCAAATTTATTACTTCCAATTTCGCAGATGACTCAAAACAAGGTGGGAATGTGTGTTGTGAGAAGATGCAGGGCAGAATTGGACAGAATTAGTGAGTGGGAAAGAACATGGCAGATGGAGTATAATGTGGAAAAAAACGTCAGGTTATCGAGGTTGGTAGGAGGAATATCTATGCAGCGTATTCCTTATTTGGTAATAGATTAGACATTGTCGATGTCCAAAGGGATCTGGGTGTTTTAAAGGGTGTTTAACGAAGGTTCATCAGACTTGTTCCCGGGATGGTGGGACTGTCCGATGAAGAGTGATTGCTGATATTAGGCCTGTATTCTCTAGAGCTTTGAAGAATGAGAGGTGACCATATTGAAACCGACACAAAGCTTAAAGGGATAGACAGGGTCGATGCAACCAAGCTGTTTCTGCTGGTTGGGGAGTCTAGAACCAGTGGACACAATTCCCAGATAAGGGGGAAGCCTCTTAGGAAAGATACGAGAAAAATGTCTTTACTCAGAGGGTTGTGAAGCTTTGGCATTCTCTACCCCAGAGGGCTGTGGAAGCTCAGTAATTGAGTATGTTTAAAACGGAGATTCACTGATTTCTAAATACCAATGAAATAAAGGGCATTCGGAAAAAGGCATTGAGGTGGATGATCAGTCATGATAGCATCGAATGCTGAATCAGGCTACATGTGATGAATGGCCTACTCGTGCTCCTACTTTTCTATGTTCCTCTGCCTTTAATCACATTTCAGTAAAGGTGCTTGCTGGTCAATATGAAAATATTGCTGAAAACATTATTGGCTCTCTAAAATCATTTCCCTGTCGGTGCAATGATGCAGATTTATATCCCCATCTCCAGAACCCCAGATTATCTTTTACTGTGATAGTTATTGAGGAACAGCTATTGGCCAGGAGAGCATGACTAACTGCCCCGCTCCTCTTTAAAATAGTATCATGGGATCTTTCATCACCACCTCAGTGGGTAAAGGTGGCGTGAGGGCCCGGTTTAACGTCGCATCTGAAATAAAGGCTCCTTCAGCTGTGCAGTGCTACCTCAGTAAAGTCTTTATGATCATGCACTCATTGAAGGTGACAATGCAGGTTGAGAGAGTAGTTAATAAAGCATACAATATTCTAGGCTTTATTCATAGGGGCACAGAGTACAAGAGTAAGACCGTAATTTTGAACTTGTATCAGACAATATTTCAAGCACAGCTGGAGTATGACGTTCAGTTTTGGTCACCAAACTTTAGGAAAAATGTGGGGGCATTGGAGAGTGTGCAGGAAAGATTCACGGGAATGTTTCCTATGATGAGGAATTTCAGTTAAGAACATAGAATGGAGAAGTTTTGACTGTTTTCCTTGGAGAAGAGAAGGCTGAGAGGTGGTTTAATAGAGGTATTCAAAATCATGAGGGGTCTGGTCAGAGGAGATAGGGAGAAACTGTTCCCACTCGTGAAAACATCGAGAACAAGAGGGCACAGATTTAAAGTATTTAGTAAGCGAAGAAAAAGTGACATGAGAAAAAACTTTTTCACGCAGCGTGTTGTTAATGTGCTGCCTGAGAACGTGGTGGAGGCACGTTTAAGTGAAAAATTCAAAAGGGAATTAGACAGTTAAATGAAAACGAAGAATGTGCAGCGTTATGGGGAGAAGGCAGCGGGCTGGAACTAAGGGAATGTCTCTTCCAGAGAACCATTGTAGACACTATGGGCCAACCCACTTCCTTCTGCATTGTCACGATTTTAGGATTCAGTAATGTCCCTCTGACAGTGCAGAAATCCCTCAGTAATGTCGCAGCACTCCCTCAGTTAAGTCCCTCCGACATTGCAGTGCTCCCTCAAAAATGTCTCCCCAGTATATAACAATATAACATATAAGTGCTCCCTCAGTAATTTCCTCCCATAGTGCAGCACTCCCTCAATTATGTCTCTCTGAAAGCGCAGCGCTCCCTCAAAAATGTTTCCCCAGTCGCGCAGCACACCCTCAGTAATGTTCCTCGTTCACTGCACGGCCTTCATGCCGTAATAATGGATTCGAGTAACTTCATGGAGAGATACAGCACTGAAACAGGCCCTTCGGACTACGGAGTCCGTGCCAACCAACAACCATCCATTTACACTAATCGTACCTTAATTCCATACTCTCTTTCCTGCACAAGGGGCAATTTACAATAGCCAATTTACCTACAATTATTTGGCTGCAGGAGGGCAGAAGCCCACACGGTCACAGGGAGAACTTACAAACTCCGCACATGCAGTACCCAGAACTGAACCACGGTCGCTGGAGTTGGGAGGCTCCAGTGCTGACCACTGCACCACTCCTACTGCCTCTACAGCTGTGTGCTCAAGTCCTTGAGTTGGACTCCTTATCCAGAGGTCCTTCCTTCCTCTATCTCGTTTCTGAAGCCCAGAGCTGTACACACACCTTATCCAGCCTCCCTCCTTCCTCCTCTGCAGCCAATATCTGGAGCCCAGAGCTGTGCGTAAGATAATCCAGTGTCTGGTCCCTTCCTCTATATCGAGAGTTATAATGGTTTATATAGAATTGCGAAGTGTTACACAGGGTTATGACGAGTATATCGGATTCTAAATTATTATAAGAAGTTATAAAGGACGAGAACATTTCATTTAGGATTGTAAAATTGTAAATGCTATCATTTTTATAAAGTTTTAAAGAAGAGTTTTAAAGGATTCTGAAAAATCATAAATGATTGTGAAGGATCAGACAGAGGTTAAAGCTTTATTAAGGGTTTTCAAGCTGTATAGAGGATTATTCAAAGGTGATGTCGGATTGTAAAAGGTAACAAGGGTGATAACGATTCAGGAACGTTTTTATAGGAGCATAACGTTTTATGAGACTATAAATGATTATAAAGGATTACAACATTTATGAAGGATCATAAACATTTACAACTGTTTATAAGGATAATGAAGTGTTATATCGAAATGTGGAGCTTATTCAAGGAGCAGCTACTGCGTGTGCTTGATAAGTATGTACCTGTCAGGCAGGGAGGAAGTTGTCGAGCGAGGGAGCCGTGGTTTACTAAAGAAGTTGAAGCGCTTGTCAAGAGGAAGAAGAAGGCTTATGTTAGGATGAGACGTGAAGGCTCAGTTAGGGCGCTTGAGAGTTACAAGCTAGCCAGGAAGGATCTAAAGGGAGAGCTAAGAAGAGCAAGGAGAGGACACGAGAAGTCACTGTCGGATAGGATCAAGGAAAACCCCAAGGCTTTCTATAGGTATATCAGGAATAAAAGATTGACTAGCGTTAGATTAGGGCCAATCAAGGACAGCAGTGGGAAGTTGTGTGTGGAATCAGAGGAGATAGGGGAAGCGTTAAATGAATAGTTTTGTCAGTACTTACAGTAGAGAAAGAAAATGTTGTCGAGGAGAATACTGAGATTCAGACTATGAGGCGAGATGGGATTGAGGTTCACAAGGAGGAGGTGTTAGCAATTTTGGAAAGTGTGAAAATAGATAAGTCCCCTGGGCCAGATGGGATTTATCCTAGGATTCTCTGGGAAGCCAGGGAGGAGATTGCAGAGCCTTTGTCCTTAATATTTATGCCGTCATTGTCGACAGGAATAGTGCAGGAAGACTGGAGGATAGCAAATGTTGTCCCCTTGTTCAAGAAGGGGACTAGAGACAGCCCTGGTAATTTTAGAAATGTGAGCCTTACTTCGGCTGTGGGTAAAATGTTGGAAAAGGTCATAAGAGACAGTATTTATAATCATCTTGAAAAGAATAAGTTCATTAGCGATAGTCATCACGGTTTTGTGAAGGGTAGGTCGTGCCTCACAAACCTTATTGAGTTTTTCCAGAAGGTGACCAAACAGGTGGATGAGGGTAAAGCAGTGGATGCGGTGTATATGGATTTCAGTAAGGCGCTTGATAAGGTTCCCCACGGTAGGCTGTTGCCGAAAATACGGAAGTATGGGGTTGAAGGTGATTTAGAGCTTTGGATCAGAAATTGGCTAGCTGAAAGAAGACAGAGGGTGGTGGTTGATGGCAAATGTTCATCCTGGAGTTTAGTTACTAGTGGTGTACCGCAAGGATCTGTTTTGGGGCCACTGCTGTTTGTCATTTTTATAAATGACCTGGAAGAGGGTGTAGAAGGGTGGGTTAGTAAATTTGCGGATGACACGAAGGTCGATGGAGTTGTGGATAGTGCCGTAGGATGTTGTAGGGTACAGAGCGACATAGATAGGCTGCAGAGCTGGGCTGAGAGATGGCTAATGGAATATAATGCGGTAAAGTGTGAGGTGATTCACTTTGGAAGGAGTAACAGGAATGCAGAGTACTGGGCTAATTGGAAGATTCCTGGTAGTGTAGATGAACAGAGAGATTTTGGTGTCCTGGTGCATAAATCGCGGAAAGTTGCTACCCAGGTCAATAGGGCTGTTAAGAAGGCAAATGGTGTGTTAGCTTTTATTAGTAGGGGGATCGAGTTTCGGAGCCACGAGGTCATGCTGCAGCTGTACAAAACTCTGGTGAGGCCGCACCTGGAGTATTGCGTGCAGTTCTGGTCATCACATTATAGGAAGGATGTGGAAGCTTTGGAAAGGGTGCAGAGGATATTTACTAGGATGTTGCCTGGTATGGAGGAAAGGTCTTACGAAAAAGGCTGAGGGACTTGAGGTTGTTTTCGTTGGAGAGAAGGAGGAGGAGAGGTGACTTAATAGCGACATATAAGATAATCAGAGGGTTAGATAGGGTGGATAGTGAGAGTCTTTTTCCTCGGATGGTGATGGCAAACACGAGGGGACATCGCTTTAAGTTGAAGGGTGATAGATATAGGACAGATGTTAGAGGTAGTTTCTTTACTCAGAGAGTAGTAAGGGCGTGGAACGCCCTGCCTGCATCAGTAGTAGACTCGCCAACTTTAAGGGCATTTAAGTGGTCATTGGATAGACATATGGATGAAAATGGAATAGTGTAGGTCAGATGGTTTCACAGGTCACCGCAACATCGAGGGCCGAAGGACCTGTACTGCGCTGTAATGTTCTAATCAATTCGAATCTAAAATGTTGGTTAAAAAGGAATAAAAGGAGTTATCAAGCGTTTTGCATATTATGAAGCATTACAAAGACTTAAAAGGTATCCCAAAATGGGAACAGGTCCCGCCCCCACGAACCCATCACCAGAGGGAAAATGTCCACCACCATTCCCTGTCAGTGCGATGAAAAGTTCCCGGCCTCACCATCCACTCACCATGGGAAACAGCCCCCCTCCCCACCTTCCACACTCTCCATCACGATAGTAATAGGCCTCCCGCTTTTTCACCGGACCAGCAGACCCCGCCCCACGTCTGACACGATATTGACAGTCCCAGATCTGTCTCTATAGCGATTGGCCATGCTCACTCTCTGCTGCATATAGTCAGTTATTCAGTTCCTCTCACGTTTGAATCAACTTCACAATTGGAATAAAGGGATATTTCAGCACATTTTTCAACTGCTCTCTGAACTGTGTCTGGGACACAGCGTAAATTGCGGTGTTTGTGCAGCAACTCAGGAGCTGCAGCATGAAGCCCAAATCCAGCAGAAAATCAGGGAGATCAACAGACTCATAGTGCAACAACAATATTCGGCTCCAATTTGAATAAACCATTAAGAGTACCCAAAGCAGTATGAAATTAGCCGAGATAACAAACAGTAAAATGATAGATTTCCTACGGCTCTCCATCTCTGCATCTCTGCGACTCTCCCCACTGTTGTGAGCTCGGAGTCTCCTACGTCCTCTGCTGCTCATCAAAATGTGTTTGACGGTTAAAGCATTGAGCAGCAGAATCACAACAAATGGGATACCCGGGGTTAGAATGTTATGAATGAACTCGATTGCGGTCCAGACCTGAGAGAACAGAACACTTCTTCTAATAAAACAAAACCAAGGGTAGTTCCTCAGCCAATACCAATCTGTTAACATAAAATACCAGGTGATGTTCTTTAACAAGCTCAGAACAGTCACTGTTCCCAGAACCACAGCCGCCGTTTTCTCGCTGCAATATTTACTTTTCAGCTTCTGGCAACAAATGGCCACAAATCGATCAAAGGTGAACATGACGGTGAACCAGACAGAACAGTCTGTGGTTGTGTAAAGCAGGACGGCGTGGATATTACACACGGGCATGGACTCCAGGAACTGAAACTGTTCCCGATAAACAATTGGTATGTGCCTCAATATCAGGTCAAGTATAACAAGCAGTAGATCCGTCGCTGCCATGGCCACCAAGTAGCGAGTGACGCATTTAGCGAGACCACATTTTCCCTGAGACAGGATTCTAATTGTCAGCAAGTTAACTGTGAGGAAGGGAAATAAACAGAGAAATTATACATCAGGCTGGGAGCAATGACAAATGAATGATACTGAAATTGCTGAACTCAATATTGATCATAATCCTCCCTCCCTCTTTTCCCTGACTGCCATCTCTAATCTCCACCAGTTCTGATGAAGGGTCATTGACCTGAAACATTAAATCTGTTTCTCACTCCACAGATATTGCCAGAGCTGCTGGGTATTTCCAGCATTTACTGGTTTTATTTCTGATTTTCAGTGTGCACATCACTTTGCTATTGTCTAGAAATTTAAATGTTGGACTGACTGAGAGATTCACTCACCGATGAAAGACATCACGGATTTCAATTGTTTCAAAGCAGTTACTGGAAATAAGTCCATTGAAAAATCAAGGAAGCAAATAATGCCAATCGTCACTAACAAGGCAATTTATCAGGGAAATTATTCATCAGGTTGGGAGTAAAAATAACAGTTCAAAGAACAAAGAACAGTACAGCACAGCAACAGGCCATTCGGCCCTCCAAGCCTGCACCAATCATGATGCCTGTCTAAACTAAAACTTTCTGCACATCCAGGGTCCATATCCCTCTATTCCCATCCTATTCATGTATTTGTCAAGATGCCTCTTAAACGTCGCTATCGTACTTGCTTCCACCACCTCACCCGGCAGCAAGTTCCAGGCACTCACCACCCTCTGTGTAAAAAAACGTGCCTCGCACATCCCCTCTAAATTTTGCCCCTCACACCTTAAACCTATGTCCCCTAGTAAATGACTCTTCCACCCAGGTAAAAAGCTTCTGACTATCCACTCTGTCCATGCCACTCATAACTTTGTAAACCTCTATCATGTCGCCCCTCCACCTCCGTCGTTCCAGTGAAAACAATCCGAGTTTATCCAACCTCTCCTCATAGCCAATGCCCTCCAGACCAGGCAACATCCCAGTAAATCTCTTCTGTACCCACTCCAAAGATTTCAAGTCCTTCTGGAAATGTGGCGAACAGAATTGTATGCAATATTCTAAGTGTGGCCGAACGAAGGTTCGATACAGCTGCTGCATGACTTGCCAATTTTTATACTCTTTGTCCCGACCGATGAAGGCAATCACGCTGTACGCCTTTTTGACTATCTTATCCACCTGCCTTGTCACTTTCAGGGATCTGTGGACCTCTGCACCCAGATCTCTCTGCCTGTCAATATTCCTGAGGGTTCTGCCATTTACTGCATAATTCCCACTTGTATTAGATCTTCCAAAATGCTTTACCTCACCTTTTTCTCATAATTTCTCATCTCTTGGGGAGGATGAGGAATGGCCCCGGGTACAGTTCGCATCCGCAACCAGATTAAAAACTTTGGCAGGCTGGATCCTGGCCTACGGGCTGTATAGAACATAGAACATAGAACATAGAACATACAGCACAGAACAGGCCCTTCGGCCCACAATGTTGTGCCGATCCTTTGTCCTCTGTCAAGGACAATTTAATCTATACCCCATCATTCTCCTTTATCCATATACCTATCCAAAAGCCTTTTGAAAGTCCCTAAAGTTTCTGACTCAACAACTTCCCCGGGCAAGGCATTCCATGCCTCGACCACTCTCTGGGTAAAGAACCTTCCCCTGACATCCCCCTTATATCTCCCACCCTTCACCTTAAATTTATGACCCCTTGTAACGCTTTGCTCCACCCGGGGAAAAAGTTTCTGACTGTCTACCCTATCTATTCCCCTGATCATCTTATAAACCTCTATCATGTCACCCCTCATCCTTCTCCTTTCTAATGAGAAGAGGCCTAGAATGTTCAGCCTTTCCTCGTAAGACTTATTCTCCATTCCAGGCAACATCCTGGTAAATCTCCTCTGCACCCTCTCCAAGGCTTCCACATCCTTCCTAAAATGAGGCGACCAGAACTGCACACAGTACTCCAAATGAGGCCTTACCAAGGTCCTGTACAGCTGCATCATCACCTCACGGCTCTTAAATTCAATCCCTCTGCTAATGAACGCTAACACCCCATATGCCTTCTTCACAGCCCTATCCACTTGAGTTGCAACTTTCAATGATCTATGCACATAGACCCCAAGGTCTCTCTGCTCCTCCACATGCCCAAGAACCCTACCGTTAACCCAGTATTTTGCATTCATGTTTGTCCTTCCAAAATGGACGACCTCACACTTTTCAGGGTTAAACTCCATCTGCCACTTTTCAGCCCAGCACTGCAACCTATCCAAGTCCCTTTGCAGACGACAATAGCCCTCCTCGGTATCCACAACTCCACCAACCTTTGTATCATCTGCAAATTTACTGACCCACCCTTCGACTTCCTCATCCAAGTCGTTAATAAAAATCACAAACAGGAGAGGACCCAGAACTGATCCCTGCGGCACGCCACTGGTAACTGGGCTCCAGGCTGAGTATTTACCATCTAAGACCACTCTCTGCCTTCTATCAGTTAGCCAATTCTTAATCCAACTGGCCACATTCCCCACTATCCCATGCCTCCTGACTTTCTCCATAAGTCTACCATGGGGGACCTTATCAAATGCCTTACTAAAATCCATGTACACCACATCCACTGGTTTACCCTCATCCACTTGCTTGGTCACCTGCTCAAAGAATTCAATCAGGCTTGTGAGGCAAGACCTACCCCTCACAAAACCGTGCTGACTGTCCCGAATCAAGCAGTGTCTTTCCAGATGCTCAGAAATCCTATCCCTCAGCACCTTTTCCATCAACTTGCCTACCACCGAAGTAAGACTAACTGGCCTGTAATTCCCAGGGTTGTTCCTATTCCCTTTCTTGAACAGGGGCACAACATTTGCCACCCTCCAATCACCTGGTACCACCCCCGTCAGCAGAGAAGATGAAAAGATGTTGGACAAATCTGGACGAGCAGAATGCGAAGAGAGGTGGCAAATGGAATTCAGTCGCGACAATTGTGAAGCGATGCATTATTGCAGAAGGAATAGCGGGAGAGCAAGAGGGTAACCAGGGAAAGGGTTGCGAAAGGGTTGGCCTACTCAAGGACAGAGATGGGAATCAATGTGTGGAGTCAGAGGAAACAAGCAAGGTTCAAAGTGAGTACTTTGCATCAGTATTCACCAAAGAGAAGGACTTAGTGGATGACGAGCCTAGGGAAGGGAGTGCAGATAGTCTCAGTCATCTCATTTAAAAAAAAGGAGGAGGTGTTGGGTGTCTTGCAAAGCATTAAGGTAGATAAGTCTCCTGGGCCTGATGATATCTACCCTAGAATACTGATGGAGGCAAGGGAAGAAATTACTGGGGCCTTGACAGAAATCTTTGTATCCTCATCGGCTACAGGTGAGGCCCCGGAGCACTGGAGAATAGCCAATGTTGTTACTTTGTTTAAGAAGGGTAGCAAGGATAATCTAGGAAATTATAGGCCGCTGAGTCAAACGTCAATGGGAGGGAAACAATTTGAGAGGATTCTTCGGGACAGGACTTACTCCCATTTGGAAACAAATGGACTTATTTGCGACAGACAGCATGGTTTTGTGAAGGGGAGGTGGTGTCTCACTAATTTGATTGGATCTTTTGAGGAAGTGACGAAGATGATTGATGAAGGAAGGGCAGTGAATGTTATCTCTATGGACTTCAGTAAAGCCTTTGACAAGGTCCCTCACGGTCGACTGGGACAAAAGGTGAAATCACACGGGATCAGAGGAGAGTTAGCAAGACGGATACAGACCTGGCTCTGTCATGGAAGACAGAGGGTATCAGTGGAAAGGTGTTTTTTTGAATGGAGGGATGTGACAAATGGGGTTCCACAGGAATCAGTGCTGGGACCTTTGCTGTTTGTAGTATATATAAATGATTTGGAGGAAAATGTAGCTGGTCTGGTTAGTAAGTTTGCGGATAACACAAAGGTTGGTGGAGTTGCGGATAATGATGAGGATTGACAAAGGATACAGCAAGATACAGATCGGTTGGAGACTTGGGCGGAGAAATGGCAGATGGAGTTTAATCCGGGCAAATGTGAGGTAATGCATTTTGGAAGGTCTAATGCAGGTGGGAGGTATACAGTAAATGGCAGAACCCTGAGGAGCATTGACAGGCAGAGAGATCTGGGCGTACAGGTCCACAGGTCACTGAAAGTGGCAACGCAGGCCCCAACACTGATCCTTCAACACTCCACTATTTGCTAAAATAAAATAAAGTACCTCAGCAGGTCTGGCAGCATCTGTGGAGATAAAAGCCGAATTAACGTTTCTTGTCAGCGACCTTTTATCAGAAATGGCAAAGGATTGAAATGTAATAGGTTTTAAGCAAATAAAGCAGCTGTGGGGGAAAATGAAACAAAAGGGAAGGCGTTGACAGGACAGAGGGCCAGAAAGATGAACTGACAAGGAGCTCATGGGGTAAAGGCAAAGGCAAAGAGAGTGCTAATGACGAGATGAAAGACAAAGCGTCAGTGCAGAGAGGATGTCAAATGGCAGAATTTAACAGCCCTACAAAAAGCAAAAACATGAAAAAAATCAGTGGGCATGCACATGATAAAAAACAAAAAAGGAATGATGAGACAAAGTAAAATAAAATTTAAAAACATATAAAAAGGGTTAGTCACGCTCTGAAATGATTGGACACAAGGTTCAGTCTGGTAGAGTGCAGCGTGCCTCATTGCTGAATGAGGTGCTGTTCCTGGAGGTTGCGTTGATGTTCACTGAAATACTGCAGCAAGCCCAGGACAGAGATGTGGGCATGAAAGCCGCGGGGCGTGTCGAAGTGGAAAGTGACAGGAAGCTCGAGGTCATGTTATCAATTCGCATTTGGTCTACCTAATGAATAGGAGGCCTTCTGTTTTGTTCTCTTTTCCCCCACCCCTGCTTTATTTAGTGAAAACCTACTGCATTTCTCATTTTGCCAGTTCTGATGGGAGGTCACTGAGCTGAAACGTTAACTCGGCTTCTCTCTCCACAGATGCTGTTGGACCTGCTGCGTATTTCCAAAACTTATTGCTTTTGTTTTTGTTTTTATTTCCGATTTCCAGCATCAGCAGCATTTTGCTTTTATTCCACTATTTAACAAAGAACAAAGAACAGTACAGCACAGGAACAGGCCATTCGGCCCTGCAAGCCTGCGCCGATCCTGATGCCTGCCGAAAGTAAAACGTTCTGCACATCCGGGGCCCATATCACACTATTCCCTTCCTATTCATATATTTGTCAAGAAGTCTCTTAAACGTCGCTATCGTATCTGCTTCCACCACCTCCCCTGGCAGCAAGTTCCAGGCACTCACCACCCTCTGTGTAAAAAACTTGCCTCGCACATCCCCTCTAAACTTTGCCCCTCGCACTTTAAACCTAAGTCCCCTAGTATCTGACTCTTCTACCCTGGGAAAAAGCTTCCGACTATCCACTCTGTCCATGCCGCTCATATCTTTGTAAACCTCTATCACGTCTCCCCTCCACCTCCATCGTTCCAGTGAAAACAATCCGTGTTTTTCCAACCTCTCCTCATAGCTAATGCCCTCCAGACCAGGCAACATCCTGGTAAACCTCCTCTGTATCCTCTCCAAAGCCTCCACATCCTTCTGGTAGTGTGGCGACCAGAATTGCACGTAATATTCTAAGTGTGGCCGAACTAAGGTTCTGTACAGCTGCTACATGACTTGCCAATTTTTATACTCTCTGCCCGACCGGTGAAGGCAAGCATGCCGTATGCCTTCTTGCCTACCTTATCCACCTGCGTTGCCACTTTCAGTGACCTGTGGACCTGTACGCCCAGATCTCTCTGCCTGTCAATACTCCTAAGGGTTCTGCCATTTACTGCATACCTCCCACCTGCATTAGACCTTCCAAAATGCATTACCTCACATTTGTCCGGATTAAACTCAATCTGCCGTTTCTCCGCCGATGTCTCCTACCGATCTATATCCTGCTGTATCCTCTGATAGTCCTCATCATTATCCGCAACTCCACCAACCTTTGTGCCATCCGCAAACTTACTGATCAGACCAGCTACATTTTCCTCCAAATCATTTATATATACTACAAACAGCAAACGTCCCAGCACTGATCCCTGCGGAACACCACTGGTCATTTCCTGCTGTTTATGCCTCCACGTTGTTTCCTGTCTGTCAACCAATCATCTCTCCATGCTGTTACATGAACCTGAACTCCATGAGATCTTACCTTGCCTATTAAACGCTTGTGTGCAACCTAATAGAAAACCTTTTGGAAATGCAGGTACACCGTAATGATTCCCCTTTATCTACCCTGCTAGTTACCTCACCAAAAACTCTGTTAAATTTGTCAACCAGGAGTTCCCTTCAGTAAAATCATGTTGATTTGTTCCAATCATACTGTGCTATCTCGGTGTATTGTTAAGACTTCCTCTAATAATAGATGCCAGCATTTCCCCAATGACTGATGTTAGGCTCACTGGCCTATATTTCCCTATTTTCTCCCTCCCACATTTCTCATAGAGTCATAGTCATACAGAGATACAGCACTGAAACAGGCCCTTCGGTCCAGCGCGCCTGTGCCGACCAACAACCACCCATTTATACTAATCCTACATTAATCCCATATTCCCTACCACATCCCCACCATTCTTCTACCAGCTACCTACACGAGGGGCAATTTACAATGGCCAATTTACCTATCAACCTGCAAGTCTTTGGTTGTGACGCTAAGACTCTATGATCAATGTGCATTTGTCAGCACATTCAATCATGTCTGTCGTCATTGTACCTGTGGCAGGTCTTTCTGCTGGAGACAGGATTTAATTTATTGCTCATGGCTGGACAGGGAAATGCAGTAGAAAAAAAAGGATTTCAACTGGAATCAGGAGCACATTGACGAGCACATTGACAGGTAAATAAAATAAGAGGATTAAGATTAACATAAGTAATAACAGCGAGAAAAAAATCGAAAAGTCCTGGAAATACTCAGCAGGTCAGCCATAATCTGTGGGGAGAGAAACAGCTTTAAAGTATCAGTTCGATAACCTGACATTGAGACACATTCTCATGAAATTTCACGACCTGAAAAGTTAATTCCAATTTTCTCTCAACAGGCACTGCCAGGCCGACTGAGTATTTTCAGCATTTTCTGTATCTTTTCAGATTTACAGCATCCACGGTTATTCTTTTCTGCATGAGGTTTCTAATAAATCAACACCACAGTAAATATTGACGAGGACAGTCATAGACATTCAGGAGGTCATTTATAAACATAATGGTGAATGGTTGTTTTTTTATATGCAGCCGTGTTCTACACCGTTCAGTACTAGGGGTACTGCTGTTTCTGATGTACATTCATGACTAAACTTCAGGCTTACAGGACAAATTGTTGAAATTTTCAGAAGACACGAGGCGTATACGCATCGTGGTGAATGGCAAATATAGTATAAGAATTCAAGCGGACATAGACAGGGTAGTGCAATGTGTAGTCATATGGTAGATGTGTAAGGTAATGCATTTTGTAGTAATGGATCAGGAGAGCTGCATGGTGCAACTTTAAAGCTGGTATTAGAACAGAGAGCCCTGGGGTGTTTGAACACAAATCTTTGAAGATGGCAGGACATGTTAATAAAGTTAATAGAGGACAGGTTAATAAAGCTAATAAAGTAATTATGGTAATTATGGTATCCTGGGCTTTATAAATAGTGACGTACAGTAAAAAAAAAAGCCCGGCCTTTATGCTAAAGGTATATAAAACACTGGGCGGCCCGTGCTGCAGGAATGTGTCCAACAATGGGCACCACACTTTTGCTCGGATGCCAAGGCTTTGGAGAGGCCACAGATGTGATTTACTATAATGGTCCCAGGGATGTGATTACAGTTACATGGATAGACTAGGGAAACTGGGATTGTTCTCCTTAGAGCAGAATATTGATAGAGGTGCTTAAAATTATGATGGGTTTAGATTTTAAAAATATATAAATATATATTGGCTCCAATGGCTGGCGGGTCGATAAACAGAGGCCACTGATTAAGATGATTGGCAAAAGACGCATTGCAACATGAATAAATCTTTGTCTTGCAGCAAGTTGGTTAAGATATGGAATGCACTGTCTAATAACTATCTATATTTAACGGTGACTGCTTCTGTTATAGTGGAACGTCACCAACGTGATCTACTGGGCATGGTCACACACCCAACTGCACATTAATGGAGTGAGAGTGCTTTCAGTTCCTGTGCATCTCCCCGTTGACATGGGGACCCGCAGAACCAAGTACACCATTGGGAATGCCTCTGTCCTGGCAAAGGCACGGAGCCTCTCATTTTGCTTTCACCCTGCAGAGGGAGAGAATGATGTATTCTCCTCACCCAGAATAGATGGCTTCTGTCACATTGCGGACAATTGATGGGTGGCATACTAAGAGATGAAGGAAATGTCGTCTGCTTCTACCTAGAAAAACGCAGATACCCAGTAGATGTTCAATGAAACGGTTTCCTGAACGGCCACTTGCAACTCCGTCCTCACCTTGGTGTGAGGCTCCAGGTCGTGTTACAGCAGGTGGGACAGCTCCGTGACCACCTCCTTATTGAATCAGAGTCGACTCAATCATTGCTCCTGGTTAGGTGTTGGTAGGAAAAGTGCTATTGGAAAACCCAGGATGGGTAATACAGAGTCTCCTCCTCCTCCCTCTTTATAGATCTTTCCCTCTCTGCAGACTTTGTACCATTTGTTCGTCATGTTGCAGACCCAGAGACACTGTAACTACAGTCCCCATATCTCGGCCAGAGTTGGGTCACCAAATCCTCTGTCCTCCCTGAACGTCTGCAGCAGCTCGCGGCAGAATCTCCAGGAAAAAACATCCACAGCACCTCCACTAACTTCACAACAGCAGAAATAAGTTAAAAGCCACTCACCTGCAGGTTGGATGCCTGGTACTTTTAAATTACGGTGGAAGGAATTCCTCATGCTCCTGAATGTATGTTCAAATGAGAGTCACTAACCCAGGCGTTCAGTGGACATGCATATACAAAGTTTCAGAGATATACATCAGAGGTAACGGAACGCCCTGCCAACATGGAGCACTATGTGAGACTCGCCATAATTGGCTGGCTGCAGGTCCTGTATCTCCTTCTGATTTGTGGGCCTATTCACTAACAGCAGTGCCCCCACCCCATCCCCATCTGCCCTCCCCCACCCCAACCCCGGGAAGATGATCATGGACAGGCAAAGTTACAGAGGGAAAAATATATTTAAAAAAGGAATTGGATAAATATTCTTAAGGAACTGTTGTGGAAGCATGGAACTAATTTGAGGTGTGCAATTGTTAAAATTGCAGTATTGTCAGACCAGAAACCCATGCACATCAGTGAGCACAGGGGACAGGGGTGAATGGGATTTAGTGTGGGTTAGGATACAGGCAGAAGAGTTTTGCGTGAGCTGTGGTTGATGAGTGTTACTAACTGAGATGATTATGAGGGGTGCATTAGGACGTCGAGTCTGGATTTAACAAAGGCACACATAAGGGTTTATGCACCCAATCGGTTGAGGATGAGGACAATATTGCAGAGTTTGGAGGAGGCAAGATTGCTACTGAATTAGAGAAATATCTGAAGATGAAACGATGGAGTTTGTGACGGAGACTGAAGACATTCCGAAGACAAAGCTTCCAAAGCTTTTAATGATAATCATTAATTCAGTGCAATGTTGTTTATTGCTCTAATAGATAGATGCAGAGACTTCCCAGGAACAACAGCAGCAGCAAACAGGTGAGAGCAAATGGTAAAAAAACAGAAAACATTGCTTATGGAACTAATGGCTAGCTCGAGATGCTTACCAGGGACACCAATAATAGCGAGGATGGGATAGTAAAAGTATTGAATGATCAGAATTGTATATAGGATCCGAGATGTTAATGATAGCCAATCATAATTTGCAGGAAGAAATTCAAGCCAAAAGGATAAACTCCGACCCAGTGTTGTCACATTCAAATCTATTGTTCTCAGATTCTGATCCATCGTTGTAATATTCCAATCCAGTGTTCTCAGATTCCAATCTATCTTCACCCTCTCCCTGTTCTCGCTGATCCTTGCTACTGCCAGTGTTGATTCTCCCATTGATGATATGTGATAGCATATTGAAATGAGTGCCTTCTTAATAGAAGAAGGAAACCCTCCTGGGGACAATTAGGGTCAAAGGGGACTGAAATTAATAACCGCCATTGAACAAACAAGTTCAGTTAACCCCTTTTATACCAACGCTTTTTGAACAACAATAAATTAGAATGTATTACCGGTGCGAAGGGATATATGAGGGGTGCTGAGAGAAGGGATGATGTATCGCAGAGGGCCTGGGTGTAATTACCTCACCTTCATTATAAGGTCAGAATTTTGCATGTTCGCTGTTACTTGCACAGTGTTCAGTTTCATTCACGACTCCTCAGAAGCTAAAGCAGTTCATGTCGACATACAGCAAGACAAAGAACAAATAAAGAACAAAGAACAGTACAGCACAGGAACAGGCCATTCGGCCCTCCAAGCCTGCGCCGATCTTGATGCCTGCCGAAACTAAAATCTTCTGCACTTCCGGGGACCGTATTCCTCTATTCCCATCCTATTCATGTATTTGTCAAGATGCCTCCTAAACGTTGCTATCGTACCTGCTTCCACCACTTCCCCCAGCAGCACGTTCCAGACACTCACCACCCTCTGTGTGAAGAACTTGCCTCGCACATCCCCTCTAAATTTGCCCCTCGCACCTTAAACCTATGTCCCCTAGTATCTGACTCTTCCACCTTGGGAAAAAGCTTCTGACTATCCACTCTGTCCATGCCGCTCATAACTTTGTAAACCTCTATCATGTCGCCCCTCCAAATCCATTGTTCCAGTGAAAACAATCCGAATTTATCCAACCTCTCCTCATAGCTAATGCCCTCCAGATCAGGCAACATCCTGGTAAACCTCTTCTGTGCCCTCTCCAAAGCCTCCACGTCCTTCTGGTAGTGTGGCGACCAGAATTGCACGCAATATTCCCTATTTGAGGGTCTACTCTAAACTCATGGCATTGAGGCTGCCTCTTTATTTTTATTTATGAGTGCCACCCTTATGGCCTCATTTGATTATGCATGCAGCATATCATCCCACCTTAAAGCTGCTATTTATGTATTAACTAATAATGCTCCGGCCCTCCTTTTTAATCTCCCTTTCTATCCCGCCTGTAAACTCTATATTTAACGATGTTGAGTTGACATTCTTGCTCCTCTTTAAGCCAAGTTTCCGTTAATGCAACGATATAGTGTCATCGTGTGTCTATCTGTGCCTTCAGCTCATTGGCTTTAGTTACTATACTCCTTGTATATAAATAAATACCTTTTGACACTGACAAATTGCTGTACCACACACTTTTTGACCTTTGCTTCTTCTGTCTTTCAGAGTCACTCGCTAGTTATCTGCTTCACATTCGCTGCACTCAAATTGTCTACTTTAAGACTACCCTTCGGTTCCCATCCCGCTGAAACAGAGTCAGACGCGCTCGCACACATGAACACACACATCTCAGCTCCAACAAAATTCAAGAAGCTCGACACCATACGGAACAAAACAGCCCGCTTGGTTAGCACCCCATTTACAATCATTCACTCCCTCCGCCACAGACGCACAGTGGCAATAGCATCTCCCATCTACATGATGCACTGCAGTAACAAAACAAGGGTTCTTTTACAGCACCTTCCAAACCCGCGACCTCTAACAACTGGAGGGAAAAGGACAGAAAATGCATGGTAACATCACCACTTGCAATTTCCCCTGCATGTAGTGTGTGTGTGTGTGTGTGTGTGTTTGTGTGTGTTTGATTGTGTGCGTGTGTGTTTGTTTGTGTGTGTGTTTGTTTGTGTGCGTGTGTGTTTGTTTGTTTGTGTGTTTGTTTGTGTGCGTGTGTGTTTGTTTGTGTGTGTGTCTGGATCAGTGCCTTTGTGTGTGTTTGTTGGTCAGTGCATGTGTTTATACTTGTGTGTTTGTCAGTGCATGTGTTTGTGCGTATGCACACGCTACTCGCTCAGATAATGGGTAGTGATATGTGGGATTTGTGTGTCTCTGTGTATGTTTGCGTGTGTCAGTGTGTGTGTGCATGTGCATGCTTGCCTGTCTCAGTGACTGGGATATGATTGTATTTGTGTCTGTGTGTGTGTTTGTGTTTGTGTATGTGTTCCTGGCTCAATGCTTGGGTGTGATGTTATTCATCAATGAGATGACGGGACTTTGTCTCTACATGGTTTGTGCAGCAGTCACTCCTACCAATACTGTCTTGGAGAGGAGTTTGATGGATTAGGCTCCGCTTGCCTGGATGGGTGCATTTCCAACAACACTCAAGAAGCGCAACAGCATCCAAGACAAAGCAGACTACTCCATTTGCATCATATGCACAACCTTGCACCTTTAATCCCTCCACCACTGACAAAAAATGACAGAAGTGTGTACCATCTACAAGATGCACTGCAGCAACGCACCAAGGCTGGATTGACAGTACCTTCCAAACCTGCAGCCTCTACCACCGAGAAGGACAAGGGCACCAGTTACATGGGAACATAACCACCTGCAACATCTCCTCCATGTCACACACCATCCAGATTTGGAACTAAATCGCTGTTCCTTCACCATCCCTGGGTCAAAATGCTGGAAATCTCTTTTTAACAGCATCGTGGGTGTAACTTCCCCACATGGACGGCAGCGGTTCAAGAAGGCAGCTCACCACCACCTTCCCAAAGGCAATTATGAATGGGCAATCAATGATGGCCTAGCCCGTTGAATAATAATAATAATGAGAAAAACCCTGCATCTCTTGCCCAATATAGTCAATCAAGTTTCACTAAACCTTGTACATTCAACTGGTGGGTACAGCTTTTATATTTGTCTCCGTCATTAAAACCTCTCATAATCGTGTACACATCTATCAAATCTCCCCTCCATCAGCTTTGCTCCAAGGCGAGGTTCCACAGCGTGCACAATTTAACTATGTAGCTGATGTCCCTCAGCACAGGACCCATTCTGTTAAAGTTCCTATGCACCCTGTCAAGCACCTTCACATCCTTCCAAACGTGCGGTGACCAGATGAGGAGCAGTACTCCAGTTCTGGCCTCGCCAGAGCTTTATACAGATTCAGCAGAAATCCTTGCTTTTGAAGGCGATACCTCTATTTCGGCAGCCAAAGTTCCCATAGACTTTGATAATTATTCTCTCAAAGTGCTCTCCCACCGTTAAAGATCCATACACACAAACACCCAGCTCACTCTTGTCATGACCACGTGGTCTGTCGCTGGCGTTCCCACACTTCAACTCCCCACTTGACCGCGGCAAATGTTTTTGGGTTAGAGTTCAATCCACTGGGTTTTTTTTCGAATAAACAGACTGTGACAGGTTTCCTTGTAGGTTTTCAAAACAGAAAATCATTTGTTTATTGCTCAATAGACCTCATCCCGAAATTGTTACACAACTTACACTCATGCATCTGCTCGCTCACACAGACACAAGAAGAAACAGATTGAAAAGGAAAAAGGGAAAAGGGAAGGAGGCTCTCAGTCGGAAGAAACGTTGAGTTAAACTTGTTGAATTCTCCTGGGAACCAGTTCTGGATGGTTGCAGGCCTGGGATGAGCGTAGATTTCTCTCTTGCTCGGAAGTCCTGTTGAATAAGCAGGGCATTTGGTTCCTCGCATGGCTGAAACACCAGCTGTTAGGTGTTGCTTCTCTCCTTGGTGAATCTCTCGCTTGCTCTCTCTCTCTCTTTCTGGCTGTCTCTCTTTTTAAGGAAAGGTTGTTACCTTTCACCTCCTGTTAGGAGAAACACTGGTTTCTTTCCCATGATGATGGCACAATACGTGTCTACTTCACACCTCCTTTGTTTGAGAAGAAAGTATACAAATCTGAGATGCTTCAGGATAGTGCACGATGGGTTTCATGAAGGCACGTTAGCTTTTAAGGTTTGTCCTTTGTCTTTGTCAGAGAACTTAACTACAGAATGCGCCAATCGTCTTATCCTTCGCTGGAAATTTTAGACGTTTTTATGAGAAAAGTTCATTTTGTGAAAGACAATGTCCGTTTCTCGGAACTCTTCAGTCTGAGTCCATGATGGACGCAAACCTATCGGCTAAAAATACTGAAGAAATTAAGGAAATTAATACCAACAGAGGAAATGTGATAGAGGAACTTCAGAGACGAAAATCTGACAAACCTCCAGGCCGTGGTGACCTACCACCTTGGGTATTAACAGAAACAGCTGCTGTTCTAAGGAGGAAGTTAGTTCTGTTTTCTTCTAAACGAATTTCCCTGTTTTTCCAACCACACGTCCGTATGTAGTTTCCTGATTACAGTTTGTCCCTCCCTTAAGACCTTATAATAAATCACCGCTTCAACAACATGGTTTTTAACGTCAAACCAAATAAGTAGGGATTATGTGTGGAGTTTGCAAGTTCTCCCTGTGTCTGCATGGGTTTCCTCCGGGTGCTCCGGTTTCCTCCCACATGCCAAAGACTTGAGGGTTGATAGGTAAATTGGCCATTAGCAATTGCCCCTAGTCTAGGTAGGTGGCAGTGAAATATAGGGACAGGTGAGGATGTGGTAGGAATATGGAATTAGTGTAGGATTAGTATAAATGGGAGGTTGAAGGTCGGCACAGACTCCGTGGGCCGAAGGGCCTTTTTCAGTGCTGTATCTCTAAACTAAACTAAACACATTCTTAAGCTCTGGAAGGGGTTTCACTTCGCCACACATGCTTACAAATTTTCAGGTAAAGGTTAAAGACAGAAAAAGGCAGACACATTTACTAAATAGAAGTTTATCTTAACTCCTAGCTAATATGGATTTCAGTTAAAACTAGTTGCCATTCATAACAGGAAAGTGTCCAAATGTTGGAGATCACTAATTAGAAATTCCGAATAGCGATGCAGCTGTTGGAGATATCTCTTCTCTGACAAATTTCAGTTTCTTTGCACTCTCAAAGGTAGCAATGGAGAGAGCTAAATTGCTGAAGTCACCTTATTGTGTGCAGTTTTAGTCTCCTTATCAGAGGAAGGATGATTCTTGTTATCGAGGGAATGCAGCGAAGGTTTACCAGACTGATTCCTGGGATGGCGAGACTAATATATGACGAGAGATTGAGTCGGTTATAATTATATTCGCCGGAGTTCAGAAGAGTGAAGGGGGATCTCATAGAAACCTATAAAATTCTAACAGGACTTGACAGGGTAGATGCAGAAAGTACGTTTCCGATGGTGTGGAGTCCAGAACCAGGGTTCCAGTCTAAGGATACGGGGTGAACCTTTCAAGGCTGAGATGAGGAGAAATGTATTCACCCAGAGAGTGGTGAGCCTGTGGAATTCGCTACCACAGAAAGCAGCTGAGGCCAAAGCATTGTATGTTTTCAAGAAGGAGTTAGATATAACTCTTGGGTCGAAAGGGATAAACGGGTATGGGACAGGCTACTGCGTTGGATCATCAGCCATGATCATAATGAATGGAAGAGCTGGATCAAAGTGCCGAATGGCCTAATCCTGCTCCTATTTTCTATTTTCTATGTTTCTATGTTTAGATGGAGAGGAAACGACCAGAAATCAGACTTTTCCGCTGTTACTGCAGATTATCTTCGTTTTGATTTGTTTCTTGCTGGATTTCTCAAAGTGTGGCTTACATTTAAATGTTCGTCTCGAGAAGGCCTTAGAGAGAAAATTCAATGCAGCCTGAAGACAGATTGTGGCTTCTTGCACGGAGTCGTGTCTCTAGCACAGGGCAGTTGCACAATGGAGGACAGGCTGTACTCACCAACCGTTACAATTTCGAGACCACACAGGTTGGTTAGGGGTCTCCTGGGTCCTAACGCTAAACTGTTCCCAAGTGACTCTCCGACCTGACCTCTCTCCTCCATTTGGCAACAGAACACAGAAGTTCAAACTTAAAGCAGGTTGTATAAAATGACGATTGACATTAATATTCAAATGCACAACATAATTTACAAGGGTTTGAATCCACTCGTGGCACCTTTACCCATCGAGGGAACAAAATGAATTCTACTGCATTTATTTATTTACATGATTTGCATTGAAAATAAATAAAAAAGGGATTTTCATTAAATCGTATATTCATAATTAAAAGTTTGCTTTCATTATGGGAGAGCTGGCACACTTCTGTCCATAACACATTTGCTTTTTGTGTCGGTGCCTCTATTAGTGGGGCGGCTCGGGTGATAAATGTTGGGCCCAGATTATGGTAATCAATAGAGCACCACATGCATTTCCCGAGCTGCAGAAAATCCGTTTCTAATGGAATGATTTCTGGAAGGGAAGTTTTCAGCAGACCTTCTTGGCTTCAGAATGCCTTTCTGATTAGTGTCAGGTACAGTTACAATGCAATATATAGCAGGAAAAGGACAAATCCCACCGTGCCCTTGGCTCAATGTTTCCAATTGTTGCTCTCATTGCTTGACACAAAAGCAGTGACAGGACGTGTCCACCCTGATCAAAAAGAAAATGAAAGAGATCTGTACAGATTCGCCAGGGCCTACCAGCCTAGCGATTCAACGCTTGGATGTGCGAGACATGCCACTGGTCAGATGGGACCCAGCTGGCTGAGCCCCGACAGATTATCTCAGGTGAGACTGGAGGTCCAGCACATGCTGAATGGTGATGTCGTTGACCCTCCCCTGAAAAAAAGAACCTTTTAATTACTTCGGCTAAGGATTTCCAAGCACCCACATATCCAGCCATCGATCACTCCAATTTGTTGGAGTACTGTCTACTCCTCTTCTGATTGTCTTCTGGGAAGTCTCCACTTTCGTATTACTACGTACATAGTAACACTCAAGGATCGGAGTGGCCTCTGCCTCAGAACAAGCAGTCTGTGCTATGTGCTTTATTTCAGGATCTGCCTGCAGTGTGCCGAAGAGCAGGGCTCAGCTGAGCGTCTTATCCTTCAGATAGGTCCCGAAAGAAAGGTTCAACTACCCAGACCTCTGGCTCATGCAACTGGGACGCTGGCTCACTTTCAATTAATTGGGCCTGTCGGGCTTGGGACTCAGTCACTACATAATCGGGGAAGATCTCTGGTATTTCCCCTTGCAGTTGTTCGGTTTCCCTGGTTTCACTGGGCTGGTCTATGACGATAGTGGTTGCTATTTTCTTGCCAGCAGCCAAATCATTTCCCAGTAGGAAGTCTATCCCTGCTACAGGTAATTTTGCCATAATTCCAACAGTTACGGTTCCTGCGACTAGGGCACACTGTACATGGACTCGATGGAGGGGAACAGACAGGTGACCTCCTCCCACTCCACTGATCAGGGCCTTGGATTTCACGGAGACTTCAGGGGGAAGGCGTAGGGCTGTTCTGCAACAGTAAGGACTGAGTCGCCCCTGTATCCCTGAGCAGTACAATGGACGTGCTCTTTTCCTGGGAAGGCGATAGCGATACGGTTCCTTCTTGAATAAAACTTGGATAATCCCTGGGGAATTAGTCCATTCCAGCAACACATTGGGTAATACTCTCAGAAATTCTATGCTCTACTTGAAGGGCCTCTGTTGGCCCTGCTACACTCCTTAATAGGCGGACCCTCCTTGGGACCTCCCTTGTGGAGGCGTATTATACCCGTTGGTTTTCACTTTAGCCTCCAGCATTCTGACCTTGAGTGACACATTTTGTTGCAGTGGGAGCAAACTGGTCTCTGGGTTTTTTTTTTGCTGGCTTGGGGTGGACGCTTGGCACCCTCATTTGTACTCTCTTTCCAAATTGCTGAAGTCACCTTTTTCTGGACGGAGAGAAAATGGGTAAATATCAGATGTTTTCTGCTGTTACTGCAGCTTGACCTCGACCTGATATTTTTCTTGCTGGATTTTTCAAAGTGTGGCTTCTCTTCAACTTTTCTTGTTGAGGAAGCCTTAGAGAGAACAATCAATGCAGCTTGAAGGCAGGTTGTGGTCTCTTGCAAGGAAATGTGTCTCTAACACACGGCTGCTGTATAATGGAGGAAAGGTCTCTGGGTTTATTTGCTGGCTTGGGGTGGACGCTTTGCACCCTCATTTGTACTCCCTTTCCACATTGCTGAAGTCACCTTTTTCTGGACGGAGAGAAAATGGGTAAATATCAGATGTTTTCTGCTGTTACTGCAGCTTGACCTCGACCTGATATTTTTCTTGCTGGATTTTTCAAAGTGTGGCTTCTCTTTAACTTTTCTTGTTGAGGAAGCCTTAGAGAGAACAATCAATGCAGCTTGAAGGCAGGTTGTGGCCTCTTGCAAGGAAATGTGTCTCTAACACACGGCTGCTGTATAATGGAGGAAAGGTTGTACTCACAAACGGTTACAGTTTCGAGCCCACACTTGTTGGCTACGGATCTTCTACGTCCTAAGGCTAGACTCTTCTCAAGTGGATATGCCACCTGAACTATGTCTTCCATTTTGACAATCAGAACATGGAAACACAAGATCAAAGCCTTCTGTATAAAATGACGATTGACATTAATACTCAAGTGCACAACATAATTTACAAGGGGTTTGAATCCATTTGTCACACTGCAGAGAAAGTGAATCTGCTAGTTACGATTTTCCAAAATTGCTGAGAATCGGGAACTGTTCCATCAGATTGTATGTTACATTGCTTTTCAAAAAAGGCGGTAGGGAGAAAGCAGGGAACTGCAGGCCAGTTAGCCTAACATGACCTATTGGAAAATGCATGTAATCTATTATTAAGGAAGTCTTAACAACACTTAGAAAATCACTGGATGTTTAGAACAAGTCAATATGATTTTACTAAAGTAAAATCCTGTTTGACAATTTTTTTAGAATCTTTTGAACATGTAAAGGGGAGCTCATGGAGTTGGGGGTAACAAATCAACATGTATAGATGATTGGTTACCAGACAGAAAGCAACGACTGGGCATAAACGGACATTTCATGTTTGAAGACAGTAAATAGTGGAGTGCCATAAGCATCAATGCTCGGGCCTCAGCTATTTACAATATATGTTAATGCCTCAGATGCAGAGACAGAGACTATTGTATCCTAGATTGCTGATGACATAAATGTAGGCAGAAACGTAAGCTGTGGGGAGGACACAGAGAAGCTGAAATGAGATATAGACGGGTTAACTGAGTGAGTAACAAGATGGCAGATGGAATATAATGTAGGGAAGTGTAAAGCTATTCACTTTGTAGTAAGGAAATAAGGGTAGAAAAGCAGAATGTTGTTTAAAGGTGAAAAATTGTAAGTGTTGGTGTTAAAAGAAACAGTGTATGCTTTTTTATTTATTCATGGGATGTAGGCGTAGCTGGCAGGCCATCATCTATTGCCCATCCCTAATTGCCCTTGAGAAGGTGGTGGCGTTCGTGAACCACTACAGTCCGTGTGGTGTAGGTAGACCCAGAGCGATGTTTGGAAGGGAGTTCCAGCATTTTGACCCAGTGACAACATAGCTCCATGTCAGGATGTTGTGTGACAAGGAGAGGAACATGCAGGTGGTGGTGTTCCGATGCATCTGCTGCCCTTATCCTTCTCGGTGGTAGAGGTCGTTGTGTTGGAAGGTGCTGTCAAAGGAGCCTTGGTGAGTTGCATTGCATCTTGTAGACCGGACACACTGTTGTCATTGTGCGTCGGTGGTGCAGGTATTGAATGTTGAAAGGGATAGATGGGGTAGCAGTCAAGAAAGTTCCCTTGTCCTGGATGGTGCCGAGATTCTTGAGTATTGGTGAAGCTGCACCCATCCAGGAAAATGGAAGGTATTCCATCACACTTCTGACTTGTGCCTTGCAGATGGCGGTTTGGGACTGGGGAGTCAGGAGGTCAATTACTCGCTGCAGAATTCCCAGCCTCTGACGTGCTCTTGCAGCCATGCTATTTATGTGACATATTCAAGTCAGTGGCTGGTCAATGGTAACTCTCATGATGTTGATAATGGGAAATTCAGCGAAGGAATGGCATTTAACATCAAGAAGAGATGGTTAGGTTCACTACTCCTTATGATAGTCATTGTCTGGCACTTGTGTGGCGCGGTTATTAGTTGCCACTTATCAGGCCAAGCCCGGATATTATCCAGGTCTTGCCGCATATGGTCATGGGCTGCTTCAGTACCAGAGGCATCGTAAATTGTGCTGAATATTGTGCAGTCATCAGAGAACATCTCCAATTCTGACTTTATAATGGAGTATAGGTCATTGATGAAGCAGTTGAAAATGGTTGGGCCCAGACCATTACTCTGAGGAACTCCTGCAGTGATTTGTTTCGAGCTGCGATGTTTGACCTGCAACCACCACAACCATCTTTCTTACGGCTGAAACCAGCGGAGAGGCCCGCCGCCCCCCCTCCCCCGGCCAATTCCCATTGACTCCAGTTTGCTCGGGCTCCTTGATGCCATATTCGGTCAAATGCTGTCTTGATGACAAGGGCAGTCACTCTCACCTCACCTCTTGAGTTCAGCTATATTTTCCATGTTTCGTCAAGGCTGTAAGGAGATCATGAGCTGAGTGGCCGTGGCGGAATCAAAACTGAGCGCCAAACAGTGGATTAATTCTGAGCAAATGTTGCTTGATAGCATTGTCGACAACCCCTTCCATCACTTTGCTAATGATCGAGAATAGACTGATAGAATGGTAATTGCCGGTTTGGATATGTCCTTTTTTTGTGCACAGGACATACTTGGGCAATGTTTCACATTGTCGGGTAGGTTACAGTGTTGTAGCTTAACTGGAACAGCTTGGCAAGGGGCGTGGCTATTCCTGGAACACAAGACTTCAGGAAGATTGCCGAAATGTTGTCAGCGCCCATGGCTTTTGTAGTTTCCAGTGTCTTCAGTCACATCTTGCTATCACGTGAGTGAATTAGATTGGCTGAAGTCTGACATCGTTGATGCGGGAGACCTCAGGAGGAGGCGCAGATGGGTCATCGACTCAGCACTACTCGCTGAAAATTGATGCAATTGCTTTAGCATTGCCTTTTGCACTGATGCAGTGAGCTCCCCCATTTTGAAGATCGGCGTATTTGTGGAGCCTGTTAGTTGTTTCATAATTCAGCACAATTCATGACTGAATGTGCGAGGACTGCAGAGCTTAGATCTGATCCATTTGTGGTGGTATCGCTTAGCCCTGTTTGTCGCATGCTGCCTACACAGTTTGGCATGCAAGTAGTTCTGCTGTGTAACTTATCAAGTTGACACCTCATTTTGGGATATGCTTAGTGCTGCTCCTGGCATGCTCTCCTGCACTCGTCGTTGAACTTTGTTTCGCCGCCTGGCTTGATGGGTAATAGTAGAGTGGGAGATATGCTGGCCCATACAGAATGTGGTTGAGTACACTTCTGCTGCTGCTGATGGCCCACAGCTCCTCATAGATGCACAGCTTTCTGTTCTTACATCTGTTTGATATTTATCCCATTTAACATGGTGGTAGTACCACACATCACGATAGAGGCTATTCCCAATGTGAAGATGGGATTTAGACTCCACAGGGACTGCGCGGTGGTCACTGCAATCAATACTGTCATTGAAAGAGGAATCTGTGGTAGGCAGATGGGTGACGATGGGGTCAAGCATGTGTTTCCCTAATGTTGGTTGCAGCACTACCTGTCGCAGACGCTGTCCAGCAGCTATGTCCTATGTGCTGCCGAACCACTCTTGGTGCTTGACATTATGCAGTATACTTTTAGTGCCGTTGCTACCCTCAGTGTTTCCAATTGGTGTTCAACACGGTGAAGCACTGATTGATCAGGCGAGCTGAGTGGCAATCAGCAGGGGTTTTCCTTGCCCATGTTTAACCTGATACCATGAGATGCCCCGGGGTCCAGAGTTAATGTTGAGGACTCCAAGGGCAACTCCCTCCCGACTGTAGATCGCTACTCCGTCACATCCTGTGGCTTTCTCCTTCCTCTGGGATAGAACATACCCAGGGATCTCTGGGATATTGTCTGTCAGGTAAGATTCGGTGAGTATGACTATGTCAGAATGTAGCTTGAGGAGTCTATGGGACAGTTTTCCCAACTTTGGTACAAGCCTCCAGGTTTTAGTAAGGAAGACTTTGCAGTGTCGACAGGGCTGGCTTTGCCATTGAAACTTCCGGTGCTTAGGTCGATGCTGAGTGGTCCGTACAATCCTGTTCCTTTCGCTACACAGTTTGCTACAATTGAGTGGCTAGCTCGTCAATGTCAGAAGGCGTTTAAGAGCCAACCATATTGCTGTGGGTCTCGAGTCACAGAAAGTCCAGTCCAGGCTTCCCTAAAGTACATTGTTGAACCAGATGGGTTTTTAGAACAACTGACAATGGTTTTCATGGTCACAATTAGACTAGCTCTTAATTCCAGATTCATTAATTGATTTGAAATGCAAGCCCATCCGCCTTGCTGGGATTCGAACACCGAGCATTAGTCCAGGTGTCTGGATTACTAGTCTAGTGGCATTAACACAACGCCACCGCCTCCCCTGCTGATATTAGGAAAGCAAATAGCATGTTGCCCATTATTGCAAGGAATTCGAGGACAGGAATAAGGAAGTATTGCTACAATTGCACAAGGTTTTGGTGAGACCACATCTGTAATACCGTGTGCAGTTCTGATCTCCATATACTACTTGCATTGGAGGCTGCACAGCAAATGGTCACTATATTGGTCTCTGGGATGAGGATGTTGTCCGATGATGAGAGGTTAAGTAAATTGCCTGTATTCTGTGGAGTTAGATGAATGAGCGGTGATCACATTGAAACATTTAAGACTCTAAAGCGGCTAGATAGGGTCGAGAGTGAGATTATTTCCACTGCTCGAGGAATCAATAATATGGGCGCCACTACGTCAGGATAAGGGGTCGATCAGATAGGACTGAGATGAGGAGACATTACTTCACCCAAAGTGTCGTGAATGCCAGAGGCATGTGGGTGTTCCAACATTGAATGCATTTAAGGCTCGGTGAGACAGGATTTCAGCCTTGCAGGGAATCGAGGGATATTGTGAACGGGTGGGTAAGTGAAATTGGATTCTAAGATCAGCCTTAATCGTTTTCAATGGTGGAGCATGCTCGATGGGCCATACGGTCTACTATTGCTCCTATTTCTTCTCTATTGTGTTGTACCATCACACTTCCCATGTGCATGAAACTCTGTACTGCACGCTCTTTTGAACTGTACCAACTCGGCTTCCCCACAGCCTGTCCACCATTTACAAGGCATACGTCAAGAGTGTGATTAAATGCCTGGATGAGTGAAGCTCCAACAACATTCAAGAAGCTCGACACCATTCTGGACAAAGCAGCCCGCCAGATTGTCACCCCATCCACAAATATTCACTCTTTCCACGACCGATGTACAGTGGTGACAGTGTTTGACATCTTCACGAGTCACTGCAGCAATACACAAAGTCTCCTTAGACAGCATCTTCCAAAACTGCTACATCTACAATCTAGAAGGACAAGAGCGGCAGATGCATGGGAACATCACGACCTGCAATATGCCCTTGAAGTCAACCACCATCCTAGGAACAATCTCACCGTTCCTTCACTGTCTCTGGGTCAAATCCTGGAACTCCCTTCCTAACAGCACTGTAGGTGTACCTACCCCGCATGGACTGCAGCGGTTCAGGAAGGCAGCTCATCACCACCTTGTCAAGGGCAATTATGGATGGGCAATAAATACTGGCTAACCAACGATGCCTGCATCCAATGAAAGAGTAAAAAATGCTGCCTCTCCCTCGCAGATCTTAGGATTCAATTCCACTTTCCCACCTGCTCACCTTATTCCTTTTGACAAAATGTAAAACATCATATTTCTCAGCACAAAATTTCATCGGCCACTTGTTTGCCCAGTCTGCATAAAATGATCAGAAGAAGGCTATTCAGTCCATCGTTCACGTGCTGGCTCTTTAATAGAGCTTCTCCTTCCTCTGGGATAGAACATACCCAGGGATCTCTGGGATATTGTCTGTAAGGTATGATTTGGTGAGTATGATTATGTCAGGCTGTAGCTATGGGACTCTGGATTACTCCCTGTGGCACGTGCCAGTGAGGCTAGAAATAGGAAGATAATGCAGCTAAAGACGTGGCTGAGCAGCTGGTGTAGAAGGGAGGGTTTTAGATATCTGGACCATTGGGCTCTCTTCAGGGACAGATGGGACCTGCACAAGCAGGACGGGTTGCATCTAAACTGGAAGGGCACTAACATCCTGGCTGCAAGGTTTGCTAGCGTCACTCGGGAGGGTTTAAACTAGTGTGGCAGGGGGGTGGGAACCAGAGCAGTAGGACAGCTAGTGAAGTAAATGAGGAGGACATAGTAAATAAGGCCAGTAGGACTAAGAGGAAGCGCAGGCAGGGAGATGTTGCTGAGCACAGCGGGACTGGTGGTCTGAAGTGCATTTGTTTCAATGCGAGAAGTATAACAGGTAAAACAGATGAACTTAGAGCTTGGATTAGTACTTGGAAATATGATGTTGTTCCTATTACAGAGACTTGGTTGAGGGAAGGGCAGGATTGGCAGCTAAATGTTCCAGGCTTCAGAAGCTTCAGGCGGGATAGAGGGGGATGTAAAAGGGGTGGGGGTGTTGCATTACTGGTTAAGGAGAATATCACAGCTGCACTGCGGGAGGACACCTCAGAGGGGTCATGCAGCGAGGCAATATGGGTGGACCTCAGGAATAGGAAGGGTGCTGTCACGATGTTGGGGGTTTACTACAGGCCTCACAACAGCCAGCGGGAGGTAGATGAGCAGATATGTAGACAGATTTTGGGAAGATGAAAAGGTAACAGGGTTGTAGTGGTGGGTGATTTTAACTTTCCCAATATTGACTGAGACTCACTTAGTGTTAGGGGCTTGGATGTGGCAGAATTTGTGAGGAGCATCCAAGAGGGCTTGTTGAAACAGTATGTAGTTAGTCCAACTGGGAAGGGGCCATTCTGGACCTGGTATTTGGGAATGAGCCCGGCCAGGTGGTCGAAGTTTCAGAGCAGGAGCATTTCGGAAGCAGTGAGCATAATTCCATACGTTTTAAGGTACTTGTGGATAACGAGAAGAGTAGTCCTCAGGTGATGGTGCTAAATTGGGGGAAGGATAATTATGACAGTATTAGGCAGGAACTGAATAATTTTGATTGGGGGCGGCTGTTTGAGGGTAAATCAACATCTGACATGTGGGAGTCTTTCAAACGTCAGCTGATTAGAATCCAAGACCAGCATGTTCCTGTGAGGAAGAAAGACAAGTTTGGCAAGTTTCGGGAAGCTTGGATAACACGGGATATTGTGAGTCTAGTCAAAAAGAAAAAGGAAGCATTTGTAAGGGCTGGAAGGCTAGGAACAGATGAAGCACTTGAGGAATATAAAGACAGTGGGAAGGAACTTAAGCAAGGAGTTAGGAGGGCTAAAAGGGCTCATGAAAACTCATTGGCAAACAGGATTAAGGAAAATAACAAGGCATGCCGTATGCCGTCTGACTACCTTATCCACCTGCGTTGCCACTTTCAGTGCCCTGTGGACCTGAACGCCCAGATCTCTCGACTTGTCAATACTCCTAAGTGTTCTGCCATTTACTGAATACCTCCCACCTGCAGTGGACCTTCCAAAATACATTACCTCACATTTGTCCGAATTAAACTCCATCTGCCATTTCTCCACCCAAGTCTCCAACCGATCTATATCCTGCTGTATCCTCTGACAATCCTCATCACTGTCTGCAACTCCACCAACAATTGTGTCGTCCACAAACTTACTAATCAGACCAGCTACATTTTCCTCCAAATCATTCATGCATACTACAGACAGTAAAGGTCCCAGCACGGATCCCTGCGGAACACCACTAGTCACATCCCTCCATTCAGAAAAACACCCTTCCACCGCTACCCTCTGTCTTCTATGACCGAGCCAGTTCTGTATCCATCTTGCCAGCTCACCTCTGATCCCATGTGACTTCAACTTTTGTATCAGTCTGCAATGAGGGACCTTGTCAAAGGCTTCACTGAAGTCCATATTGATAACAGCCACTGCCCTTCCTTCATCAATCACCCTCGTCAGTTCCTCAAAAAACTTAATCAAATTAGTGAGACACGACCTCCCATTCACAAAACCATGCTGCCTGTCGCTAATAAGTCCATTTGTTTCCAAATGGGAGTAAATCCTGTCCCAAAGAATCCTCTCTAATAATTTCCCCACCACTGATGTAAAGCTCACCGGCCTATAATTTCCTGGATTATCCTTGCTACCCTTCTTAAACAAAGGAACAACATTGGCTATTCTCCAGTCCTCTGGAACATCACCTGTAGCCAATGAGGATGCAAATATTTCTGTCAAGGCCACAGCAATTTCTTCCCTTGCCTCCCTCAGTATTCTGGGGTAGATCCCATCAGGCCCTGGGGACTTATCTACCTTAATGCTTTGCAAGACACCCAACACCTCCTCCTTTTTGATAATGAGATGACTGAGACTATCTGCACTCCCTTCCCTCTGCTCATCATCCACCAAGTCCTTCTCCTTGGTGAATACTGATGCAAAGTACTCATTTAGTACCTCGCCCATTTCCTGTGTCCCCACACATAGATTCCCTTCTCTGTCCTTGAGTGGGCCAACCCTTTCCCTGTTTACCCTCTTATTCTTTATATACGTATAAAAAGCTTTGGGGTTTTCCTTAACCCTGTTTGCCAAAAGCTTCTCATAACCCATTGTAGCCCTCCTGACTCCTTGCTTAAGTTCCTTCCTACATCTTTATATTCCTCAAGGGATTCGTCTGTTCCTCGCCTTCCAGCCCTTACAAATGCTTCCTTTTTCTTTTTGACGAGGATCACAATATCCCGCGTTATCCAAGGTTCCCGAAACTTGCCAAACTTATCCTCCTTCCTCACAGCACCATGCTGGTCCTGGATGCTAATCAACTGACATTTGAAAGACTCCCACATGTCAGATGTTGATTTACCCTCAAACAGCCGCCCCCAATCTAAATTCTTCAGTACCTGCCTAATATTGTTATAATTAGCCTTTCCCCAATGTAGCACCTTCACCCGAGGACTACTCTTATCCTTATCCACAAGTTACTTAAAACTTATGGAATTATGGTCACTGTTCCCGAAATGCTCCCCGACTGAAACTTCGACCACCTGGCCGTGCTCATTCCCCAAAACCAGGTCCAGTACGGCCCCATCCCTAGTTGGTCTGTCTACGTATTCTTTCAAGAAGCCCTCCTGGATGCTTCTTCCAAATTTTGCCCCATCCAAGCCCCTAGCACTAAGTGAGTCCCAGTCAATACAGGGGAAGTTAAAATCACCCACCACTGCAACACTTTTACCTTTACATCTTTCCAAAATCTGTCTACATATCTGATCCTCTACCTCCCACTGGCTGTTGGGAGGCCTGTAGTGAACCCCCAACATCGTGACTGCACCCTTCCTATTCCTGACCTCCACCCATATTGCCTCGCTGCATGACCCCTCCGAGGTGTCCTCCCGCAGTACAGCCGTGATATTCTCCTTAGCCAGTAATGCAACTCCCCCGCCCCTTTTACATCCCCCTCTATCCCGCCTGAAGCTTCGAAATCCTGGAACATTTTGCTGCCAATCCTGTCCTTCCCTCAACCAAGTCTCTGTCATAGCAACAACATACTCTGAAAAAGCAACAACTTTGCTTTCTGTCAAGGATTTGTTTGTCACGGGATGTTTCTGAGAGAATGTCTGTATAACTAAGAGAGGAAGCTCTGGGATCTTCCTGTACCATTTCTTATAAATCTCTGGCTTTGTTTTCTCCAAATTAATTTCCCCCTCTCCTCTTGGGGACATTTGTTTTACTTTGAGACCTGTAATGACAAGATGTAAAGGGAGCGAGAGAGTTTGAGGATGAGGAATTTTATTGGACAGGATCTTCCTCTGCTTTGGTCAGAGGCCTTCGCCCTGAGGGAGCATCCAATGGGTCTTTGTGTGTTTCTACATGTTTATTATGCCCTTGGTCAAATTTTCATCACGGATCCTTGGCTTCGATAACTTGGTTAAACGTGTTCCTGTTGGATTTTGGCCTTGAGTTTTGAAGGGGTTTAAAGCTTTGGTTAATTTAGACCTGGCCTTTCAACGTGATGCAGACATGCCACCATGCAGGATAGGGAGTGTCCACTGCTACAGCGAGCAAATTGAAGTCATCAATGAGAACCCATGTGAACGTTTCTTATAATTCGAGAACAATACTTCTGTTTGACTGAAGTCGATGATTAAGTTAAATGCACGGCAACCATTTTAATATGACAGCAACCCACCATGGACATTTTAAGTAATATACATGGCAATCATTTTAAGTGATATGCACTGCGGCCATTTTAAGTGATATGCAGTGTGACTATTTTACGTGATATGCTGTGCGACCATTTTAAGTGAAAGGCACTGTGTCCATTTTGAGTGAATGCACTGCGATAATATTGAGCAATATGCAGCGTGACCATTTGAATTGACATGCAATCTGACCATTTCAAGTGATAAGTACTGTGACCATTTAAAGTGATATGCAGCACAAACATTTAATGTGACTTGCAATGTGCCTATTTTAAGTGATATGGTGTGCAATCCTTGTAAGTGATATGAACTGCAGCCATTGAAAGTGATATGCAGTGCAACCATTTTTAAGTGAGATGCAATGTGACCGTTTTAAATGATATTCACTTTGGTCATTTTAGTCATATGACTGTCCACGCTAAACTGATAAAGATCTCTTCATGGATCAAACAACTGAAGAACAGTGGAAAATATTGAAAGAAACATTTAACGCAACACAGAGCGGGTATATACCCCTGAGAGGAAAAAGCTCCACTTCACAGAAAAAAAACAGTCATGGACAACCAAAGAGATTCGGGACAGTCTAAAAGTACAAGCAAGGGCTCACAAAAATGCAAAACACAGCACAGATCCGGCCGAATGGGATAGAAACAAAGACCAGCAAAGGGTCACAAAGCAGCTTATAAGACTTTCTAAAAGAGATTATGAAATGAAACTTGCAAGGGACATCAAAATCAATAAGAAGAAATTTTATAGTTACATAAAGGGAAACCGGGTGGTCAAGAGCAATGTAGGCCCACTAAAAGCTGAAAATGGAGATATTGTCATTGATAATGGGGAAATGGCAGACATGTTGAACAATTACTTTGCCTCAGTATTTACAGTTGAAAAGGAGGATAACTTACCGGCAATCCCGAAAAATTAATAGCCGATAGGGGACAGGGACTTAATACAATTAACGTTGAGTAAAAAATCAGTAACAAAGAAATTAATGCAATTAAACCGTGAAAAATCCCCAGGACCAGACGGTTTCCACGGAGGGTGTTAAAGGAAGTAGGGGATCACATTGTAGATGCCCTAACTATAGTCTTTCAGTGTTCCCTAGATTCAGGAGTGGTCCCTCTGGACTGGAAAGTTGCACATGTCACTCCATTTATGAAGAAGGGAGAAAGGGGGAACCATGGAATTTAAAGACCAGTTAGCCTGACATCTGTGGTGGGCACGTTGCTGGAGTCTATAATCAAGAACACAGTGATTGAACACAGAGAAAAAATTCGGTTAATCAAGAACAGCCAACGTGGATTCATGACGGGCGGTCATGCATGACAAATCCCATTGAATTTTTTTAAAGAGGTGACTAAGCTACTGTACAGGTGATTGTCGATGGATGTTATTTATATGAACTTCCAGAAGGCATTTGATAAAGTCCCACATAAGAGACTGTTAACTAAGGTCGGAGCCCAAGGTGTTGAGGGGAAATTATTGACATGGTTAGGAAGTTGGTTGAGTGGTAGGTGACAGAGAGTGGGGATAATGGGTTAGTACTCCGATTGGCAGGATGTGACTAGTGGTGTCCCAAGGATCTGTCTTGGGGCTTCAATTATTCACATTCTTCATTAACGACTTGGGTGAACAAAGAACAAAGAAAATTACAACACAGGAACAGCCCCTTCGGCCCTCCAAGCCTGCGCCGATCCAGATCCTCTATCTAAACATGTCGACTATTTTCTAAGTGTCTGTATCTCTTTGCTTCCTGTCCATTCACGTATCTGTCTAGATACATCTTAAAAGACGCTATCGTGCCAACGTCGACCACCTCCGCTGGCAGCGTTCCAGGCACCCACCACCCTCTGCATAAAGAACTTTCCACGCATCTCCCCCCTAAACTTTTCCCCTCTCACTTTGAACTCGTGACCCCTAGTAATTGAATCCCCCACTCTGGGAAAAAGCTTCTTGCTATCCACCCTGTCTATACCTCTCATCATTTTGTACACCTCAATCAGGTCCCCCCTCAACCTCCGGCTTTCTAATGAAAATAATCCTAATCTACTCAACCTCTCTTCATAGCTAGCGCCCTCCATACCAGGCAGCATCCTGGTGAACCTCCTCTGCACCCTCTCCAAAGCATCCACATCCTTTTGGTAATGTGGCGACCAGAACTGCACGCAGTATTCCAAATGTTCCCAAATCAAAGTCTTATACAATTGTAACATGACCTGCCAACCCTTGTACTGAATACCCCGTCCGATGAAGGAAAGCATGCCGTATGCCTTCTTGACCACTCTATTGACCTGCGTTGCCACCTTCAGGGAACAATGGACCTGAACACCCAAATCTCTCTGCACATCAATTTTCCCCAAGACTTTTCCATTTATTGTATAGTTCACTCTTGAATTGGATCTGCCAAAATGCATCACCTCGCATTTGCTCTGATTGAACTCCATCTGCCATTTCTCTGCCCAACTCTCCAATCTAACTATATTCTGCTGTATTCTCTGACAGTCCCCTTCAATATCTGCTACTCCACCAATCTTAGTGTCGTCTGCAAACTTGCTAATCAAACCACCTATACTTTCCTCCAAATCATTTATGTATATCACAAACAACAGTGGTCCCAGCACGGATCCCTGTGGAACACCACTGGTCACACGTCTCCATTTTGAGAAACTCCCTTCCACTGCTACTCTCTGTCTCCTGTTGCCCAGCCAGTTCTTTATCCATCTAGCTAGTACACCCTGGACCCCATGCGACTTCACTATCTCCATCAGCCTACCATGGGGAACCTTATCAAACGCCTCATTGAAGTCCATGTATCTGACATCTACAGCCCTTCCCTCATCAATCAACTTTGTCACTTCCTCAAAGAATTCTATTAAGTTGGTAAGACATGACCTTCCCTGCACAAAACCATGTTGCCTATCACTGATAAGCCCATTTTCTTCCAAATGGGAATAGATACTACTCCTCAGTATCTTCTCCAGCAGCTTCCCTACCACTGATGTCAGGCTCACCGGTCTATAATTACCTGGATTATCCCTGCTACCCTTCATAAACAAGGGGACAACATTAGCAATTCGCCAGTCCTCCGGGACCTCACCCGTGTTTAAGGATGCTGCAATGATATCTGTTAAGGCCCCAGCTATTTCCTCTCTTGCTTCCCTCAGTAACCTGGGATAGATCCCATCCGGACCTGGGGACTTGTCAACCTTAATGCCTTTTAGAATACCCAACACTTCCTCCCTCCTTATGCCGACTTGACCTAGAGTAATCAAACATCTGTCCCTAACCTCAACATCCGTCAAGTCCCTCTCCTCGGTGAATACCGATGCAAAGTACTCGTTTCGAATCTCACCCATTTTCTCTGACTCCACGCATAATTTTCCTCCTTTGTCCTTGAGTGGGCCAATCCTTTCTCTAGTTACCCTCTTGCTCCTTATATATGAATAAAAGGCATTGGGATTTTCCTTAACCCTGTTTGCTAAAGATATTTCATGACCCATTTTATCCCTCTTAATACCTCGTTTCAGATTGGTCCTACATTCCCGATATTCTTCCAAAGCTTCGTCTTTCTTCAGCCTCCTAGACCTTATGTATGCTTCCTTTTTCCTCTTAGCTAGTCTCACAATTTCACCTGTTATCCATGGTTCCCTAATCTTGCCATTTCTATCCCTCATTTTCACAGGAACATGTCTCTCCTGCACGCTAATCAACCTCTCTTTAAAAACCTCCCACATATCAAATGTGGATTTACCTTCAGACAGCTGCTCCCAATCTACATTCCCCAGCTCCTGCGGAATTTTGGTATAGTTGGCCTTCCCCCAATTTGCACTCTTCCTTTAGGACCACTCTCATCTTTGTCCATGAGTATTCTAAAACTTACGGAATTGTGATCACTATTCCCAAAATAGTCCCCTACTGAAACATCAACCACCTGGCCGGGCTCAGTTCCCCAACACCAGGTCCAGTATGGCCCCTTCCCGAGTTGGACTATTTGCATACTGCTGCAGAAAACCCTCCTGGATGCTCCTTACAAATTCTGCTCCATCTGGACCTCTAATACTAAGTGAATCCCAGTCAATTATGGCATCGTAAGTCATCTATCCAAATTTGCTGATGATGCAAAGTTAGGCGGCATTATAGACAGTCTAGATGATCACATAAAGTTACAAGGAGATATAGACAGACGAGGTGAGTGGACAAAACTGTGGCAGATGGATTTCAATGTGGGAATGTGTGAGGTTATCCATTTTGGACCAAAAAGTGTAGAGCAGGGCATTTTCTAATTGGGAAGAGGTTAAGTACAGTGGATGACCAAAGAGACTTTGGGGTTCAGGTGCATAGATCTTTAAAATGCCACAAGCAAGTGCAGAAATTAATCAAAAAGGCTAATGGAATGCTAGCCTTTATATCTAGAGGACTGGAGTATAAAGACACAGAGGTTATGCTGCAGCTTTACAAAAGCCTGGTTAGACCCCACTTGGAATACTGTGAGCAGTTCGGGGCACCACACCTGAGGAAGGATATTTTGGAATTGGATGGAGTGCAACGTAGGTTTACAAGAATGATCCCTGGACGACTGCGATGAAGTTACGAGGAGCGATTACTCAAATTAGGCCATTTCTCGCTCGAATTTAGAAAGCTAAGTGGTAATCTGATCGAAGTCTTCAAGATATTCAAAGGAAAAGACAGGCTATATAAAGATAAACTAATTCCACTTTTCGAAGATTCTAAAACTAGGGACATATCTAAAAATTAGGGCCAGACCACTCAGTGGAGATGTTCGGAAGCACTTGTTCACGCAAAGATTGGTAGAGGTCTGGAACTCTCTCCCACAAACAGCGGTTGAAGCTGAAACAGTTGTTAGCTTTAAATCTGACATAGATTTTTGTTAAGCAAAGATGATAAGGAATAAGGGCCAAAGGCAGGTATATGGAGTTAGGCTGCGGATCAGCCATGATCTCATTGAATGTTGAGACAGGCTAGAGGGGCTGAATGGCCTACTCCTGTCCCTATCTTCCTATATTCCTACAATCTCTTATTACAAATCTTTCATCTTAACAACTCCGATGAATAGACAGAAATATCCTGCACAAAATATCAACCAGTTGTATCATAATACTTGTCAGAGCAGAAGTGCCTCTCTTAAATGCTGCCTATGTTGGGTTTATATGGGCTGATTACACAAAGTTAGGTGGGACAGTAAGCTGTGAGGAGGGTACAAAGAGACTGCAAAGGAAGATTGACAGGTTAAGTGAGTGGGCAAGAAATTGGAAGCTGGAATATCATGGGGAGAAATGTGAGGTTCTTCTCATCTGCAAGAAGAACAGAAAAACAGAACATTTTTCAAATGGTGAGAAATTATTAAATGTTGATGTTCGGGAAGGATATACTTGTCTTCGAGGCGAGGAGAGAGAGAGAGAGACATAGAGATGGGGTGAGGGAGAAGGCGAGTATTAAATGACCCATGGATACTACGCAGGGGCAAGAAATTGGCAGCTGGAATATCATGTGGAGAAATGTAAGGTTTTTCACTTCTGCAAGAAGAACAGAAACACAGAACATTTTTCAAATGGTGAGAAACTATTAAATGTTGGTGTTCGGGAAGGATATACTTGTCTTCGAGGCGAGGAGAGAGAGAGAGACATAGCAATGGTGTGAGGGAGAAGGCGAGTATTAAATGTCCCAAAGATACTACGCAGGGTGCATTATAAAACAAAATCTGACACCAAACACACATAAGGAGCGGTTAAGGCTGATGATCAAAATCTTGGTCAAAAAAGCTAGTTTTAAGGAATATATTTAAGCAAGTATGAGAGGTAGAAAGGCAGAGAGGTAGAGAAAAGGAAATCCCGAGTGTTAACAGGCAGTGGAATTAATTTCTGATTATTGGTAGAGATTTGTAAGGAAAGGGTATTAATATTTACGGAGCCTGGACAGTTGATGTGGGTAAGGAGCAAATCAGCCATGACCTGAGTGAATGGGTGGGATATGCTCGAGGGGCCGAATGACCTCCTTCTGTCTTCCTAAGGATTTTATTAATATCATTGCCAATGCAATGTTGGTTTTCTGTTTGAAAAGAGTTGACCAGGTCGGGATTCTGTCTTGTCTCCCCTAAACCCTCCCGTCAGCCTTGCAAACGGCTCATTGATTCATGTCTGAGGGAACCAGTCAAGGGTCCTGGTCTATATTTGCTGAGCTTTCCAGTCTCACTCAGTTTCTCTTCTATATTTGACTGTACAGCACCCCTACTGTACCTCCAATCTGTATCCCATCCAGCTGCCAAATTAGTTTAAACATCCCCACCCCCAAACAGCACTAGCAAACCTCCCAGCAAATTTGTTGGTCCCATTGCGGTTCAGGTGCAATCCGTCCAACTTGCACAGGTCCCACCTTTGCCAGAAACAGACACAGTGATCCAGGAAACTATCGCCCACCCTCCTGCCATGCATTCATCTGCTCTATCCTCTTATTCCGATACTCACCAGCACGTGGCACTGGGAGTAATCCAGAGATTAAAAAGTTTGAGGCCGTGCTTTTTAATTTGCTACCTCGCACCCTAAATACTTGTTGCATCACCTCATCCCTCTTTCTACTTATGTCGCTGGTACCAATGTGTACCACAACCTCTGACTGTCCGCCCTCCCCCTGCAGAATGTCTTGCAGCCGTTCTGTGAGATCCTTGGCCCAAGCACCAGGCAAGCAGCATACCATCCTGGAGTCACTTATGCGGGCACATAAACGCCTGTCTGTACCCCCTACGATCGGATCCCCCATCACTATAGTTCCTCCACACTTTTTCCTACACGGCTGTGCAGCTGAGCCACCGGAGGTGCCACTGAGCTGGCTCTTGCCGCGTTCCCCTGAGAAGCTATCTCCCCCAACAGTATCCAAAGTGGAACATCTGTTAGAAACGGAGATGGACCAAGGGGACACCTGCACTATCTGCCTAGTTCTTCTACTCTGCATGTGGGGGTCACCCAATTCCCTTTCAATAGGAGCAGTCTTTACCTGCAGTGTGACCACCTCCCTGAACGTGATATCCACGATTATACCAACCTCGCAGATGCTCCACAGTGTCCCCAACCGCCGCTGAAGATCCGAAACGCGGATTTCGAGTTGCTGCAGTTGGAGACAACTCCTGCACACGTGTTCGCCCTGGACACTGGAAGTGGCCTTGACTTCCCATGTGGCTCAAGAGGAGCACTGCAGGTTGCCGAGCTGCCCTGCCATAAGTTACCCTTAATTTATACCCTTAAATTACCCAACAATTAGATTATTTACACAAAGGACCTTGGGTCCCTAAAAAAAAAACAACCTACTATATTAAAACAAAACTGTAGACCTTTCCCTTTTCCTTTACTTTCCAACCCAGCGACTTGGAGTTATTCTCTCACAACAGTTACGCACCAATTCTTGAGCATTGAAGAAACTTTATTATCCATGACAATATTTAAAATGCTTACTTTTTGTTTCAACTATCGACATTCCATTTGATTCCAGGCCTTGCCATGTTTTGTTTGTCTATTAATTTGATTCCTCCAATAATCATCGCTTTGTCTTTGTCTCAGCTGTTGTTGCACTTCCAAATCCCAGTGGTCATACTCAAAAATTTTCTCTCCTATTTGCTTGATGTAAGTTAGGTTAAAACAGAAACTGGATGCTCTTATAATTCAAATGACTTATTGCATGTTGCAACAAAACAGTTGCCTATTTAAAGATAAATGCAGCTCAACTGATTTTACCCCACGTTAACACATTTATATTGTAGATGGATGTTTAATTATGAATCCAACGAAAAGCTACAAACCATTTACTAATCATGTTACCATTCACAAAGTATGACATTGACTAATTCCTTTCTTAAAGAGTCCACTGATTAATTATTATGAGGATTAAGTAACGTTAGTCATTTTAAAACACCATTCCAAGAACCTCCAATTCCCCACAGGACAAAGTCTGCCTCCTCCTTCATCTCATTATTGTTGTTGACCACTCTTTCTCTTCTCTCGCTCATGAGTGCTGTGATCTGCACACATTTTGCATGTTCTTACCTTCTAAAATATCATAACCCTAAATGACTACTGATGATGAAGAATGTTATTATCTGTTAACACGTCATTGACACTCCTCAGATTGAAAAATGTCACCCGACCTGCTGATCACCTCACTCGATGAAAGTCATTATCCTTTCACAGGAGTGCTGTTAATTCCTAAACTATTATCATGTATGGACATACAATTAAAACAACAGATTATGCACGCTGGCTTATTATTTACCTCAGATACCCCTTTACTGTTGATAGGAAACCCACCAAA
Organism: Heterodontus francisci; assembly: GCF_036365525.1. Taxonomy (NCBI): domain Eukaryota; kingdom Metazoa; phylum Chordata; class Chondrichthyes; order Heterodontiformes; family Heterodontidae; genus Heterodontus; species Heterodontus francisci. The sequence goes on from NW_027140434.1 coordinate 1,058,868, forward strand.
TCATACTGATTTATTTTTCATCTAAGTTTCCCAAATTCAAATAATGGTGTCATCAGTTGATAATATCTTTCGTTTATTTATCTTAAAAAAAGGTTTTCCTCAATATTCAGCAACCACCTAGACAGTATCCCCATTAACATTTTTGAAAATTACGAACCAGCAGGCAGTGCAGGGATCCCCTGTGGCCGTTTCCCTCAACAGCAGGTAGACCATTTTGGATACTGTTGCGGGGGACGACTTACCAGGGGCAAGCACTGAGGTACAGGTCTCTGGCACAGAGTCTGTCCCTGTTGCTCAGAAGGGAAGGGGGAAGAGGAGCAGAGCTTTATTCATTGGGGACTCTAGAGTTAGGGGAACAGATAGGAGGTTCTGTGGGAACGAGAGAGACTCACGGTTGGTATGTTGCCTCCCAGGTGCCAGGGTTCATGATGTCTCGGATCGTGTTTTTGGGATCCTTAAGGGGGAGGGGGAGCAGCCCCAAGTCGTGGTCCACATAGGCACCAACGACATAGGTAGGAAGAGAGATGGGGATTTAAGACAGAAATTCAGGGAGCTAGGGTGGAAGCTTAGAGCGAGAACAAACAGAGTTGTTATCTCTGGGTTGCAGCCCGTGCCACGTGATAGCGAAGCGAGGAACAGGGAGAGAGTGGAGTTGAACACGTGGCTGCAGGGATGGTGCAGGAGGGAGGGTTTTGGTTTCCTGTATAATTGGGGCTCTTTCTGGGGTAGGTGGGACCTCTACAAATAGGATGGTCTTCATCTGAACCAGAGGGGTACCAATATCCTGGGGGGGGAGATTTGCTAGTGCTCTTCGGGGGGGTTTAAACTAATTCAGCAGGGGAATGGGAACCGAAAATGTAGTGTCAGTGTACAGGATGTAGAGAGTAGTGAGGTCAGGGATAAGGTTACAAGGACGCAAGAGGGCACTGGCAAGCAAGAACTTGGTTTAAAGTGTGTCTACGTCAACGCCAGGAGCATCCGGAATAAGGTGGGTGAGCTTGCAGCATGGGTTGGTACTTGGGATCTCGATGTAGTGGCCATTTCGGAGAGATGGGTAGAGCAGGGGCAGGCATGGATGTTGCAGGTTCCGGGATTTAGATGTTTCAGTAAGAAGAGAGAAGATGGTAAAAGAGGGGGGGGGGGTGTGGCATTATTAATCAAGGAGAGTATTACAGCGTCAGAAAGGACGTTTGAGGACTCGTCTATTGAGGTAGTATGGGCCGAGGGTAGAAACAGGAGAGGTGAGGTCACCCTGTTGGGAGTCTTTTATAGACCTCGAAATAGTTCCAGAGATGTCGAGGAAAGGATAGCGAAGATGATTCTCGACAGGGGCTAAAGTAACTGGGTAGTTGTTATGGGGGACTTTAACTTTCCAAGTATTGACTGGAAATACTATAGTTCGAGTACTTTAGATGGGTCAGTTTTTGTCCAGTGTGTGCAGAAGGGTTTTCTGACACAGTATGTAGACAGGCCAAATAGGGGCGATGCCACATTGGATTTGGTACTGGGTAATGAACCCGGCCAGGTGTTAGATTTAGATGTAGGTGAGCACTTTGGAGATAGTGATCACAATTCGTTTAGGTTTACCTTAGCGATGGGCAGGGACAGGTATATACCGCAGGGCAAAAATTATAGCTGGGGGAAAGGAAATTATGATGTGATTAGACAAGATTTAGGATGCGTAGGATGGGGAAGAAAACTGCTGGGGATGGGAACAATCGAAATGTGAAGCTTATTCAAGGAGCAGCTACTGCGTGTCCTTGATAAGTATGTACCTGTGAGGCAGGGAGGAAGTTGTCGAGCGAGGGAGCCGTGGTTTACTAAAGAAGTTGAAGCGCTTGTCAAGAGGAAGAAGAAGGCTTATGTTAGGATGAGACATGAAGGCTCAGTTACGGCGCTTGGGAGTTACAAGCTAGCCAGGAAGGATCTGAAGGGAGAGCTAAGAAGAGCAAGGAGAGGACACGAGAAGTCATTGGCGGATAGGATCAGGAAAACCCGAAAGCTTTCTATAGGGATATCAGGAATAAAAGAATGACTAGAGTTAGATTAGGGCCAATCAAGGATAGTAGTGGGAAGTAGTGTGTGGAATAAGAGGAGATAGGGGAAGTGTTAAATGAATATTTTGCGTCAGTATTTACAGTAGAGAAAGAAAATGTTGTCGAGGAGAATACTGAGATTCAGGCTACGAGGCTAGATGGGATTGAGGTTCACAAGGAAGTTGTGTTAGCAATTTTGGAAAGTGTGAAAATAGATAAGTCCCCTGGGCCAGATGGGATTTATCCTAGGATTCTCTGGGAAGCGAGGGAGGAGATTGCAGAGCCTGTGTCCTTGATCTTTATGTCGTCATTGTCGACAGGAATAGTGCCGGAAGACTGGAGGATTGCAAATGTTGTCCCCTTGTTCATGAAGGGGAGTAGAGACAGCCCTGGTAATTATAGACATGTGAGCCTTACTTCGGTTGTGAGTAAAATCTTGGAAAAGGTTATAAGAGACAGGATTTATCATCATCTTGAAAAGAATAAGTTCATTTGCGATAGTCAGCACGGTTTTGTGACGGGTAGGTCGTGCCTCACAACTCTTATTGAGTTTTTCGAGAAGGTGACCAAACAGGTGGATGAGGGTAAAGCAGTGGATGTGGTGTATATGGATTTAAGTAAGGCGTTTGATAAGGTTCCCCATGGTAGGCTATTGCAGAAAATACAGAAGTATAGGGTTGAAGGTGATTTAGAGCTTTGGATCAGAAATTGGCTAGCTGAAAGAAGACAGACGGTGGTGGTTGATGGCAAATGTTCATCCTGGAGTTCAGTTACTAGTGGTGTACTGCAAGGATCTGTTTTGGGGCCACTGCTGTTTGTCATTTTTATAAATGACCTGGATGAGGGTGTAGAAGGGTGGGTTAGTAAATTTGCAGAAGACACGAAGGTCGGTGGAGTTGTGGATAGTGCCGAAGGATGTTGTAGGGTACAGTGGGACACAGATAGGCTGCAGAGCTGGGCTGAGAGATGGCAAATGGAGTTTAATGCGGAAAAGTGCGAGGTGATTCACTTTGGAAGGAGTAACAGGAATGCAGAGTACTGGGCTAATGGGAAGATTCTTGGCAGTGTCGATGAACAGAGAGATCTTGGTGTCCAAGTGCATAAACCCATGAAGGTTGCTACCCAGGCTAATAGGGCTGTTAAGAAGGCATATGGTGTGTTAGCTTTTATTAGTAGGGGGATCGAGTTTCGGAGCCACGCTGTCATGCTGTAGCTGTACAAAACTCTGGTGAGACTGCACCTGGAGTATTGCGTGCAGTTCTGGTCACCGCATTATAGGAAGGATGTGGAAGTTATGGAAAGGGTGCAGAGGCGATTTACTAGGATGTTGCCTGATATGGAGGGAAGGTCTTATGAGGAAAGGCTGAGGGACTTGAGGTTGTTTTCGTTGGAGAGAAGGAGGAGGAGAGGTGACTTAATAGAGACATATAAGATAATCAGAGGGTTCGATAGGGTGGATAGTGAGAGTCTTTTTCCTCAGATGGTGATGGCAAACACGAGGGGACATAGCTTTAAGTTGAGGGGTGATAGATATTGGACAGATGTCAGAGGTAGTTTATTTACTCAGAGAGTAGTAGGGGCGTGGAACGCCCTGCCTGCAACAGTAGTAGACTCGCCAACTTTCAGGGCATTTAATTGGTCATTGGATAGACATATGGATGAAAATGGAATAGTGTCGGTCAGATGGTTTCAAAGGTCGGCGCAACATCGAGGGCCGAAGGGCTTGCACTGCGCTGAAATGTTGTAATTCTAATTCTAAAGTATGTTTATATCCCTTTAAACGCAGGTAGACTTCCTTTAGAGTGCTTGGAATAGCAACACATATTAATTTATTTATTATTGATTCAAATGTCATAAACAATTATTTCCATGTTTCATGGTTTCAGATGAATTGATCAGGGACATTAATGTCTACAGTTGTTATGCAAGCTGGCTACAAACAATTACAAAGACTTTCTCTAGAAAGATAACAAATAGAAACAGATGTATGAATGAATTAATGCCAATTCCTGACTTTTTAAAAAAGAAGGCCAAGACTTCAGATCAATAAGTTACATGCTGTCATAAATGTTGCAGAATTCTTAAGCTGCTGGAGTTGATTGATCTCTGTGACCAAATGGTCCACTTATTTAGAGAAACAAAGAACACAAGGTCCATTCGGCTTGGAGCCAGATGAGTTCCTTCTGTCCAGATATATGTGGTAATTTAGAAACAGTAATTATCACAAAATCCTCGGTGGATACAAAATTGACTTTGTGGCAGGAAACAAAGGGCAATTGTTGTTGGGTGTCTGAATGACAGGAGGGCTATTTCCAGTGGTATTCCGGGGAGCTCAGAACTGGGTCCCCTGCTTTTTGTGGTATAACAATGATTTGGACGTAAAGGTAGGGGTTATGATCAAGAAGTTTGCAGACCAGACGAAGATTGGCTTTTTTGGTAGATAGCAAGGGGGATAGCTGTCGGCTGCAAGAAGATATTGATGGTCTGCTCGATGGGCACAAAAGTGACAAATGGTATTCCAGCCAGAGAAATGCGAGGTGGTGCATTTTAGGAGGTCAAACAAGACAAAGGAGGACACGATAAATGAGAAAATACTGAGAAGTGAGGGACCTTGGAGTCAATGTCCACAGACCCCTGAAGGTAGCAGGTCAGGTCAATAAGGTGGTTCAGAAGGCATATGGAATCCTTTATTTTATTAGCTGCAGTATGGAATAAAAGAGCAGGGGGGTTATGCTGGAACTGTATAACTCATTGGTTCGGTCACAACTTGAGTACTGTGTGCAGTTCTGGTCACCTCATTACATAAAGGATGTAATTGCACGATAGAGGGTACAGAGGAGATTTACGAGGATGTTGCCAGGACTGGAAAAATGCAGGCACGAGGAAAGATTGCACAGGTGTGATTATTCTGCTTGGAACAGAGAAGGCTGAAAGGAGATCTGATTGAAATGTACAAAATCTGAGGAGCCTGGATAGAGTAGATGTGAAGGATTTATTCGCCTTATCAGAGAGGTCAGTGATGAGGGGGGCACAGCTTTAAACTGATTGCTGGAAAAATAGAGGGGAGATGAGGACAACATTTTTTCACCCAGAGGATGGTAGGGATCTGAACCTCACTGCCTGAAAGGGTGGCTGAGGCAGAGACTCTCTGCTCATTGAAAAGGACTCTGGATATGCACCTCAGCTCCCATAATCTGCAGGGCTATGAACCAAATGCTAGAAGGTGGCAGTGGAATAGGTGGATCCTTTTTCGGCTGGCTCAGCCAGAATGGGTCAAAGTGGCCTCTTTCTGTGCCTTCGACATTTTATGCTTCTATGATTCTCTGGTTCTTGGATGCTTCAAATACTAAATTATTCCTCTTCTCCATTGATATTCGTTCTATGCTTTTGACCAATATTTTATATGGTAATTCCAATGGCATCTTATTCACAGGTCTTGCGGATCTAGGTCTGGTTTTTCCCCTTATGTATTCCTTTTCTTGAATGGAAACAGCTGGTCAGACTAATCAGAGCAAGATGCCACTCAACTTCACAACCAGTCATTTCGTTTTAGCCTTTTTCAACGTCTGGCCCCAAGTTGCAACATTGTATGTTTTGGGGTTTTGAGGCTTTAACACTTTCAGTTAAAAATTCTCAGTTCTGAATTTCCAATTTATTACAATGGGATTCTCAGTTGTGCCTGACCTAGCATGTTACAAATAATGGCTAGTTATGAACCCAGTATAATTTATTAAGCTAGATGTTATAAATACTTAACAAAAATGCACTGACGACAACATGGACGTTTCTGATCCTTCAAGACCAGGATTCCTTGAATGTTGCCGGCACAGGTGATGCCTTTGTTCTCCTGACAACGAATTGACATGACGTTGACCTGTGTTTCAGAATAATTACACAACAAACACCATTGTAAACTGTACCAGCAAAGACTCTGAGTTTCCATCTTTTGGGCTTCTGATTCCTTATTATGATATATTTTGAATTACCTCTTCCATTAGTTTTGCCATGTGGTTCAACTGCCGTCACTGCACTTCTGTAATTACAGTGGAGTACGCTAAAAGCATGTCCATCTCTTATTTCCTAGCCTCCTACAGTTAACATTTCATTGTGTGAACAAATAACACATCCTTGCAAATACAAAGCAGTTGGACAATCAATGTTTCATCTTCTTATCAACAATGCCAACTATCGTAAACAATTCACCTCAACATTCCCAGGGTGCCAAAGCAATTAAGAATAAATGTGCCTCGTGGAATATCAGGAAGCAATGTTGTTTTTCAATATAAATGTTTTCTTCTACAGATATATTTAATTGATCAAGTCAGTTAGCATACTTATTAAACTGCATGGTTCTTGTTTAATGACAGGTGTCATATCCAGGTCAAGCTTCTTTCACATCAGTTCCTTTAGGGAGCGCAATCACTCTCCTCCTGACCCCTTTACGAAGGTCATCTCTTTCCCTTTGCTCGCTGCTCGTTATCTTTTTTGATTCCTGCTAATTTACTTCCCACCCTCTTGCTCTCGACCCCCTCTTCCCGTCACTAACAGCTCTAGTGTTTGTCTTTACTCCTGCAAACCATTTTCTTCTGGACGTCCAGCGGTCACCTCTTGTCCATTAACCACTGGATCCTTAAGCTGGTTTCAGTTGCTTTGTTTATTAATTAATTTAATAATTGATGTAACTGGATATTTCACCGCGCTCTTTAACTGCTCTCTGAACTCGGACTGAATGGCCACATAGATAAATGTGTTTGTACAGCAACTTAAATTCCGCAGCATGTATGCGACATTTTCAAAGATATAATAAGAATCATCATCTAAGAAATGATCAATACGAAAAATATATAACACATACACCAACCACAGAAATATGAAGCTGCCAGATATGGTGAAGAGTAAAATCATAGACTTCCTTCTTCTCTCCATTTCAGAGTCATTGTGATTATCTTTCTTGCTCTGACCCCTCAGTCTCTGACGAAATCGACTGGCCACTAAAATGTGTCTGAACGTCAGAGCGTTCAGCAACAGAATTAAAATGAATGGTAATACTGGTGTTAAAGCTTTTTCAAACATTCTAAATCCAATCCATCGAGGGTCAGTAAAATAACTTCGCTTATTAGAGCAACGCCATTCTACATTGTCGATTACCCATACAGGTTTATATCTAAAGTAGATGGGTATATTTTTTAGACAGAGCAGAATGCCGGTTGTTGCTAGAACCACAGTTGCAGTTTTCCTGGTGCAATATTTCGATTTCAGCTTCTGGCAACAAATGGCGACAAATCGATCAAATGTGAAAGCGATGGTGAACCAAACCGAACAGTCAAGGGCTGCACGGGTCAGGACATAGAGAGGGTGACACACAAAGGTGAGATCCAGGAAATTTAATGGGAAATAATAATCATTGATTCTCCAGAGTATGATCTCAGTGATAATGACCAGTAGATCCGCCAGGTTGACATGGCCACCAGGTAACGGGTGGTACAGCTGGTAAGTCCGCAATTTCCCTTGGACAGGATCACAATTGAGACTAAATTAACTGTCAAGAATAGAAGGGAAAAGTGGCTGTAAATTACTGAAATACATTCTCCGCTCCTCAACCCTGACAGGAAGGATTTTAGCACCAAAACCGTGTGGATTGGGATCAGGTCAGATCGGGTCCATGACCCCAACCTGCCTCCAACCCCAGCACTTCCAGATTTAACAAATCCTGGACGGGCAGGTACAGCACACCGCTCATCAGACGCTGGTTAACTAGTTAAATATAACAATGCGGAGCCCAAGAATGGGTAGACTGGAGAACTGCACCCGGTCTCCAACCACTCCCCGTGTAGGAACCCATCCCGGACTCGAATCACTCCCTGTGTTCGAAGAAATTCCTCCCTGATTCGAACCAGCCCCTCGGATCGGAGACACTCATACGTCTGGGACCACTCCCTCTGATGTATAAATGAGTTAAATTGAAAAGGGAATTTACTGAGTCGATGCAAATGTGATCACAGCACAGGCTTTCTTTTCTACAGGAATATCGTCAGAAGAAAAGTGTTATCATAACGTATTAGAAAGGTGGTGATTGAACACGTAAATAATGTGTACTCCTCTGGACTACACATGATAAAAATATCCAGGGTAACCAGCAGGTGCACGTATTCTTCACAAAAATAATACCATAGCAGGGAGATTATAGTTATTGGGATATCTGTTGTGGCTCCATGATGTCGATAAGAGAAGGATGATTGTTGAACTAATAGAGGCCTTTAATTTTTTTTTAAAGGGTTCGAGAGGGAAAACGTGGACTTGATATTCCCACTTTACTGGTGACCAGTTCTGTATTTCGTCAAAATAAGATGGTCATCAGTAAATACGCGATGGAATTCAAGAGAGACCTATTTACTTGTGCTGCTGAGAACGTGGAATTGAGACCTCTTGCAGTAGTTGCAATGGAACAAAAAATAAGAAGAAGTGAGGTTCGTGCATGATGGAGACAGGATTGGACGGATATGCTGATAGGATTAGATGAGCTGGAATGAAGAGAGGCTCGTGCAGAGCAGGAAGACTGTCCTAATCCAGTTGTACCGAATGTCCAGATGCTGTGTTGTAAAATCAATAAGTTGTCTATTAACATGTCATAGTCATCAGTATTTTTCGTAACATTGAAGAGGATTATTTATTATTGCAGTGCACTTGTGAGCAAACGCTTCTCAGGACTGTGCTCGAGAAGGAAATTAATCAGCACCTGATGGTGCTGTCAACAACTATAATTAGAATTAGAATAAGATGGGGACCCGCACTGAATACAATGACAGATACTCCAGCAAATACATGTTCCCTGGAGTTGCATTGTCCACACCAGTTAGTCAGCCACAATCAGTACAATTCTAGAGTGTCAGAGACTCCTAGTTTTACATGATCGCTGAGGTCAGGTGCTCCACTCCAGTTAGTGCGCACACACTGTACAATTCTACACCAACAGATAATTCCAGTAATCCTTCCCCTCTGAGATTTTCCTGCTTTGAGCTGTGATTCTACAGAACACAACATTCCACATAATTCAATAACTTTACAATGCAGAGTGTCTTGAGCTAGAAACAGTTGAGACTACAGATTAAAACTGCACAGCTAATTCAGGAAATTAATGCAATTATATTATTGAGTGTGTGTCTGTGTAACTGTAACCATTCGATCGCATGTAATATTATTATTCCCATGCTAATGGAAGAAACCAGCTCATACAAAGATTTACAAAACTTCATTGGTTATAGATACTTACCAGGAACGCCAATTACAGCAAGGATCACGTAGAATATTTTCCTGACCCATTGAATTGGTCCGTGCATTTGCTGCTTGGAGTGATCGGTCTGTTCGCGCTGCAGGTAATATCTCTGAAATACATTCTGAGGTGACACATTCCCAGTGCATTAACTTTATACCCTCCCGGATCTCTATGGGGATACATAGGTTGCAACATTTTTCGAACAGTTTTTCTTAATCTTTGAACAAACAGATTACGACAGTTGTGCTAATTCCCTGTTGATGGAATATATTTTCCACTAAAATTGAATTGGAGCCATCCCCATCCCCACCCCCAAGTCTGGACAAATCTGATCACAATAAACAACTAATCATAACTGGAAGCTGTGTTCAACAGAAATAAAGGAAGTCCGAGAAAAATCATGAGTCCCATCTGTGGATGTCATGTTATTTTAGTGATTGCCTGCGCTCTGCATGACTATTCAGAAATTAAATTCCTAACGTCGGAGAAGCCTGTAACGGATGTTCGTCAAGACTTTGGATGCTCTCTTTATCTGTGCAATTCCGTTCAACAATTCATATATTCAAACAAAAAGGAGTATAGAATGGTTGCAACATAGCAGTTGGCCATTAGGTCTGTCTTGACCATGTCAGCTCTCTGCACGGGCAGCTCAGCTAATCTCACTCCAACATCTCCTCCTCACTGACCTGCATTGTTTTTCTCTTCAGTTGTTCATTCACTTCGCTTCTGATTGATTCTGTCTTCACCACTCTCTCAGGCGTTCATTTCATATCCTAAACACGTGCTTTGGAAACATACGTTTTCCCTCATGTCGCCATTGATTCTTTTGCCATTCCCTTAAACCTGTGTCCATTGCTTTTCGCCAGTTTTGCCAATGAGAGCAGTTTCTCTCTGTCTACTCTGTTTAAACAACATATGGTTTGGAACAAGTCTATCAAACTCTCTCTCAATTTCCTCTTCAAGGAGAAAAACCTTGATTCTCTATTCTGTCGGCATAAAACATCTGTCACCCCTGTAATTTTCACTTGAACATTTTCTACACCTGCTCTAAAACCTCAAAGTGTGGCCCCTCGAACTGGACACAATGGCAGGATTTTCAATATTGCTCTCTCCCTCACACGGTCCGAACTACTCCGTTTCCCTTTTCAACCTCTTTATGCGATACATCGATCATTGTGGCTGTGTCAAACCCTTGTTCACATCGAGCTCCAAAATTTAATCAAATTTGCATTGAAACATTTGTGCCTCTCGCGCCTGAAAACGGTCCATCTGTGACTCCTTACATCTCTTCCACGAATTTCCTCCCTCAATATAGGTGTACAGACTCTGCATCAATATTTACTATGATCCACCAACTTCCACAGTTATCTTGACCACACTTCCTCAAACTCCACTTTGCATAAATAATAACTTCCATTTTCTTAGTTTCCTCATCGCCTTTTGTTTGTTTAAACGATTACATTTTCCATACCAGTCCTTCTGTAGTCTTTTCATTTCACATTAACCGTGCATTCCTCACATTAGTTTTTCAGAGGCCTCAGCTTTATCTGTTCCATCACCCGAGTGACTGTCCTCACCTCCTTCCCTACCTTCCAGAACCACGATATTAATTCACTTATTCTCACTATCCACTCCAACCGCCTCCACCTTCAACACATCATCCTCCTCCATTTCCACCATGTCCAACTAAAATCGCGAACAAAATATCTGTATTCACTCTTCCGTCACATCAAAGATGAGGTTTGCTTGCCCGCAGCTCCTTTCTATGCAAGTGCAAGAGATGCAACAGATTTCCTCTCACCTAAGGTCATTAGAAATAAAAGAGGGAGTAGGCCATTCAGCCCATAGATCATGTTCTGCCATTCTATACCATAATGGCTTATCTGACCATGGCCGTAATTCCAATTTCCTGCCAGACAACAGCAAGTCTTCAGTCCCACGTAAATGAAAAGTCAGTCTAAACCAGCCTTGAATATATTCAATGACCCAGACTCCACTGACTTCTGCTTAAGTGAATTCTAAATGCGATTGAACTTCAAGAGAAGAAATTCCTCCTCATCACCATTTTAACTGGGAGACCGCCTATTCATATACGGTAGAGAATGTGCTGAGCTCGGAACCAGGCAGGGTATCAATGTAACACACATCTGGTCTTAGACTGAGGCAGCAAGGTGAAGGCTTCTTGCTCCTTGGATGTGGGCATTGCTGGCGAGGCTGAGATTTGTTATCCACCTTTAGTTTCTCTTGGGGACGTGGTGGAGAGCCACCTTCTTGAAACGCTGGACTCCATCTGCTTTAGCTCCACCCGCAGTACAATGAGAAAGGAGGTTCCAGGATTTTGACCCAGCAATTGTGAAGAAATGAGGATGTCGTTCCAACTCAGGATGTCTGTGGTTGGAGGGAACTTTCAGGTGTTCATGTTTCCATGCGTCTGCCACCCTTATCCTTTGAGGTGTTAGCGGTCTCGTGCTTGAAATGAGCTGTCGAAATAAATTTAGTAACTTCCTGCGGTGTGATGTTATATATGGTGCACACGGCAGCCACTGTGTGCTGGTGGTGGAATGAATTAAGTGTTAGTATGGTGCATCGGAGGCACATCAACCAAGTCCATTTGTTTGGATCCTGCTGAGGCGCTTGAGTTTTGTTGGCGGCGGCACAGATCCAGAAAAGTGTAGTATATTCCATTATTCCTGACTTATGCCTTGTAGATTGTTGATGGAAAAGTCAGTGAGTCATTTATTGCATAAATCCCAGCGTCTGATCTTCTCTTGAGCAACAACATTTATTTGGCCGGCCCAGTTAAAATTCTGATCAAAGGTAACGCCTATGATATTGATAATGTCGTAATTGGGGACTGACAACGACGATTAATATCAAGGGGAGGTGGTTAGATTCTCTCCTGTTGGACAAGGCCATTTCATGGCAAATTTGTGATGTGATTTTTAGTTGTCTATCAGCTGCCCAAATCTGATGCAAACAATGCAAAAATGCCGTGTTTTTTGTGGGAGTGAAAGAAGACAGTTTCAGTTTGTCCGTCATTCATCCAGAGTAAATGTCTTCTCACCTTGGCCTCATTCTTTGACCGAATGATTGAAAGAGGCAAATCACAGGGTAGTTGGGGGATGGACAAACTGTCGTTGGTCTATTTGTTGAAACAAGCCATTAGCTTCATGATTGGCTGTGATAATTTCGAAAAGATACATTGTAATGATCAAGAGAACATGGAAAATACGCAGGTTTGCGTCATATATGGACAAGAGGAGGGGTCATTGGATCTGATACAGGCTGTTCAATTCCCCATCAATGTTTAGTTACATGTTTTAAATGGGAGCTCACAATATGGATAGTTAAGATGCTGTGTATCGAACCTTGGGGCATTCAAGGCTTAATCTTGGGAATTATATGAACCATCACTTCCCACAACATGGCGGGCCATCGTAGTAACAGGGGGGATTGCAGAATGGGTGTGCGAGGGTTCGGGCTAATGGGAGGGCCAACCTTGCCTTCTTGTTGATGGAACTGTAGCACGAGTGTCCAGGTGGTAGGTGATGGAGGAAGCTGTTAGCAGCACAGCTCTGACTCAGAGTTCTGGAAGTGATTGACAACAGATTGCAGAGTTCCACGGAATATAAGTAATACAATTCCGGCCCCCAGGATATCATTTTATCTTCTGGGTTACCTAAACACAGCAGCAAGAAGCCTTTACCCCTGAGGACTATGTCAGTTGGCTGTCAAGGCAAAGCTGCCACAGGTTTCACATTTGTAACAATAAGAATCCAAAGATGTGGATTCACTGATGAATCAGATTCAATCCTTTGTCAGTTCAAAAATCTTCCTATTTCAATAATTTCGTTTCCTTTCTCAAGAAGGTCTATTTTCCCTCGTAATTTTACATGTTGTTCCAAATATTTATGTGATTTTATGTTCGATTTCGCACAATTTCAGGATGGATCAATTTTACACTTACTAACGAGGCATTCAACAAACCCCCTAAAAAATCTTCAAGGCAAACCTGCCAGCAAAAGCAAGCCCACGTCCTTCTGCGTCTCCCACACATGAATTACAATTATTGCAGATTTTTTACTTTGTGGTGAGTAGGTTCCTTGTTGATTTGAATTACCCTGAGGGAGGGACTCATAGCCTCATAGAATATTTAGTTCACCTGCACTGCACGGCCTGAAGTCAGGCAAATCCCACGCCCTGACAGAGATCAACAAAGGAACATGAAACATCCCAATTACAAGATCTGATCCTGGGTAGGCGCAAAATGTAAATTTCTTAAACATGCATCTGTCAAAGGATAAAGCAGGAGCCAGTCTTACTTCCACATAGGTTTATTCACAATAATCCATACCGCATAAGTGCCGACAGCATTTCTCTTCTCCAGACCGTACCCCTCCCCAGGTGGAAACTGGTTATTCCATATGCACCCTGATCTTTCCACAATTAGTATCAGCTGCGCTTAGTCACAATTAGAGCATGCAGCTATACATACTCAATTGATAAATTATTTGCAACATTGGTTCATTAGCAGCATTTTGCTATCAGTCCATGAATGTGTCCATTGTACATTCTTATTTGTCTTGTGATTCCTGTTCGAATATTCAAGCTACATGTGAGAATTTCAGATCCTGTTTGAAGAACAGAACTGCTCTTCACATGTCCTGCATTGCATGAATTCACACCCTCTAGACTGTTCATTCAACACTCCCCACGAAATCTAACACTATCGCACTCACTCACACAGCGACATACACAAACACACTTAAGGAAAGTACAGTTGAAAAGAATAGTGCACTTTTACAGCTTATAATCAAAATAATAGTTCATAATTCACATGGCTCACAGTCGAAAAGACACGTTGCAGACCTTATGAAAAAGACACCTTCACTCCTGAAGTGTAGCTTAGCTAAGTTCAACAGCCAGAGTCACGTTCTGAATGGCTTTCAGGATTCTCTTGACGGGACAGTATTTCTGCAGGCCACAAACTTGGTTGCTTTCAGTCTCGTTACCACGAGGCCACTTTGCAGTATTGGTGGGTTCGAAATAGAACAGGCTTGGAGACGTCACCATGCTGCCGTGTCCAATTATTTCGGCATAGATTTTTCTGCCCTTTTTGCTGTTGCTGTTGTGACTTTCTTCAGATAGCAGTTAAAGAATAAAACTAAACCAACATGGTTAGCTGACCATGTGCATTATCACATTTCCCTTTCTCAAATATGGTGTTGGAATTAGGGTGATTATTCATTATCTGGCTTATTGCTTGATTACTGTCTTTGTTTCAGAAAGACCCATTCTGTTCAGGATTGCCTCTTGGATTGTCTCAGGATACGTGGAGTTGCCACTTCTTAGTCTGGAATGTATCATTTTGTCCTTGCGAGACAGTATGGCTGTTTAGAAATTCACTGATCAGGTCAGATAACCTTTGGTGGCCATTATTTGCGGCTCGTGCGGTCCATTTTAAAAGAAAAGTCAGTTACAAAATCTTACACACTCAGTGCAAATCTGTGTAAAAAGATCTGAATTTGAAATGGCTCTACTGGGCATGGCAATAATATTAAATTAATTGTGTCAAATGATGTTAGTGCTCAAATATCTTCTTTGGCCTCCTTCTCTGGAGTGGCAATGAGTGAGCGTCTGGAGGTGGTCAGTGGTGTGTGGAGCAGCGCCTGGAGTGGCTATACAGGCCAATTCTATTTATTTATTTATATTTATTTATTTAGAGATACAGCACTGAAACAGGCCCTTCGGCCTACCGAGTCTGTGCCGACCAACAACCACCCATTTATACTAACACTACCGTAATGCCATATCCCCTACCACCTACCTACACCAGGGGCAATTTACAATGGCCAATTTACCTATCACCTGCGACTGCTGGATAGGTTTGTCCCGATGAGGCAGGGAAGGGATGGTAGGGTGAAGGAACCTTGGATGACAAGAGATGTGGAACAGCGAGTCAAGAGGAAGAAGGAAGCTTACTTAATTATTTATTTTTTTTATTTAGAGATACAACACTGAAACAGGCCCTTCGGCCCACCGAGTCTGTGCCGACCATCAACCACCCATCTGTACTAATCCTGCACTAATTTCATATTCTTACCATTTCCCCACATTTCCCTACCATCTACCTATACTAGGGGCAATTTATAATGGCCAATTTAACTATCAACCTGCAAGTCTTTGGCATGTGTGAGGAAACCGGAGCGCACGGAAGAACCCTACGCAGACACAGGGAGCACTTGCTAACTCCACACAGGCTGTACCCAGAAATGATCCTGGGTCGCTAGAGCTGTGAGGCTGCGGTGCGAACCACTACGCCAGTGTGCCGCCCGACGCTAAGGTTGAGAAAGGAAGGATCAGACAGGGCTCTAGAGGGTTACAAGGTAGCCAGGAAGGAACGGAAGAATGGACTTAGGAGAGCTAGAAGTGGACATGAGAAAGTCTTGGCGGGTAGGATTAAGGAAAATCCCTCGGCGTTCCACACTTATGTGAGGAACAAGAGGATGGCCAGCGTGAGGGTAGGGCCTATCAGGGATAGTGGAGGGAACTTGTGCCTGGAGTCGGAGGAGGCAGGGGAGGTCGTAAATGAATACTTTGCTTCAGTATTCACTAGTGAGAGGGACCGGGTCGTTTGTGAGGACAACGTGAAACAGGCTGACAAGCTCGAACAGGTTGATTTTAAGAGGGAAGATGTGGTGGAAATTTTGAATGATTTGAGGACAGATAATTCCCTTGTTCAAGTAAGGGAATAGGGATAACGCTGGGAATAATAGACCAGTCAGTCTCGCGTCGGTCGTGGAAATATTATTGGAGAGGATTCTGAGATATAGGATTTATGATTACTTGGAAAAACATTGTTTGATTAGAGACAGTCAGCATGGCTTTGTGAGGGGCAGGTCATGCCACACAATCCTTATTGAATTCTTTGAAGATGTGACAAAACATATTGATGAAGGAAGAGCAGTGGATGTGGTGTATATGGATTTTAGCAAGGCGTTTGATAAGGTTCCCCATGGTAGGCTCATTCAGAAAGTAAGGAGGCATGGGATACAGGGAATGTTGACTGTCTGGATCTAACATTGGCTGGCCCATAGAAGACAGAGGGTGGTAATAGATAGAAAGTATTCAGCAGGGAGCTCGGGGACCAATGGTGTTCAGCAGGGATCTGTTCTGAGAGCTCTGCTCTTTGTGATTTTTATAAATGACTTGGATGAGGAAGTGGAAGGCTGGGTTCGCAAGTTTGCCGATGACACGAAGATTTCTGGAGTTCTGGATAGTGTGGAAGGCTGTTGTAGGTTGCAACGGGACATTGACAGGATGCAGAGCAGGGCTGAGAAGTGGCAGATGGAGTTCAACCTGGAAAAGTGTGAAGTGATTCATTTTGGAAGGTCGAATTTGAATGCAGAATACAGGCTTAAAGACAGGATTCTTGGTAGTGTGGAGGAACAGAGGGATCTTGGGGCCCATGTCTATAGATCGCTCAAAGTTGCCACCCAAGTTGATAAGGTTGTGAAGAAGGCGTATGGTGTGTTGGCTTTCATTAACAGGGGGATTGAGTTTAAGAGCCGCGAGGTTATGCTGCATCTCTATAAAGCCCTGGTTAGACCACACTTGGAATATTGTGTTCAGTTCTGGTCGCTCATTATAGGAAGGATGTTGAAGCTTTCGAGAGGGTGCAGAAGAGATTTACCAGGATGCTGCCTGGACTGGAGGGCATGTCTTACGAAGAAAGCTTGAGGGAGCTAGGGCTTTTCTCGGAGCGAAGAAGGATGAGAGGTGACTTGATAGAGGGGGACAAGATGATGAGAGGCAAAGATAGAGTGGATAGCCAGGGCGGAAAGAGCTATCACCAGGGGGCATAATTTTAAGGTGATTGGAGGAAGGTTTCGGGGAGATGTCAGAGGTAGGTTCTTGACACAGAGTGTGGTGGGTGCGTGGAATGCGCTGCCAGCGGTGATAGTGGAAGCAGATACATTAGGGGCAATTAATCGACCCTTGGATAGGTACATGGATGACAGTAGAATGAAGGGTATGGAGGTAGTTTGATCTTAGAGTAGGTTAAAGGTTCGGCACCACATCGTGGGCCGAAGGGCCTGTACTGTGCTGTACTGTTCAATGTCTATGTACTTTGGCTGTGGGAGAAAATCGGAGCACCCGGCAAATACCCACGCGGACACAAGGAGAACTTGCAAACTCCGCACAGGCAGGACCCAGAATCAAACTCGGGTCCCTCGACTTGTTAGGCTGCGATTGTAACCACTGGGGCAAAAATTCCAGAGCGACAGGCTCTTCCACAAGTGCTGCAGAAAAATGTGTTTGTCGGGGCTGTTGCACAGTTGGCTCTCCCCTTGCGCTTCAGTCTTTTTTCCTGACAACTGCTAAGTCTCTTCGACTCGCCACAATTTAGCCCCGCCTTTATGGCTGCCCGCCAGCTCTGGCGAATGCTGGCAACAGACTCCCACGGCTTGTGATCAATGTCGCAGGAATTCATGTCACGTTTTCAGACGTCTTTTAAGCGGAGACATGGACGGCCAGTGGATCTGATTCCAGTGGCGAGCTCGCTGTACAATGTGTCTTTGGGGATCCTGCCATCTTCCATGCGGCTCACATGGCCAAGCCATCTCAAGCGACGCTGACTCAGTAGTGTGTCTAGGCAGGGGATGTTAGCCGCCTCGAGGACTTCTGTGTTGGAGATACGGTCCTGCCACCTGATGCCAAGTATTCTCCGGAGGCAGCGAAGATTGAATGAATTGAGACGTCGCTCTTGTCTGACATACATTGTCCAGGCCTCGCTGTCATGGAGCAAGGTACTGAGGACACAGGCTTGATACGCTCGGACTTTTGTGTTCCGTGTCAGCGTGCCATTGTCCCACACTCACTTGGCCAGCCTCGACATAGCATCGGAAGCTTTTCCCATGTGCTTGTTGATTTCTGCATCTAGGGGCAGGTTACTGGTGATAGTTGAGCCTCGGTAGGTGAACTCTTGAACCACTTCCAGAGCGTGGTCGCCAATATTGATGGATGGAGCATTTCTGTCGTCCTGTCCCATGATGTTCGTTTTCTTGAGGTTGATGGTTAGGCCAAATTCGTTGCAGGCTGCCGCAAACCTGTCGATGATACTCTGCAGACACTCTTCAGTGTGAGATGTTAAAGCAGCATCGTCAGCAAAGAGGAGTTCCCTGATGAGGACTTTCCGTACTTTGGACTTCGCTCATCGAAGGTTGAACAACCTACCCCCTGATCTTGTGCGGAGGAAAATTCCTTCTTCTGAAGACTTGAACGCATGTGAGAGCAGCAAGGAGAAGAAAATCCCAAAAAGTGTGGGTGCGAGAACACAGCCCTGTTTCACGTCACTCAGGATAGGAAAGGGTTCTGATGAGGTGCCGCTATGTTGAATTGTGCCTTGAATATTGTCATGGAATGAGGTGACGATACTTCTTAGCTTTGGAGAACATCCAATCTTTTCTAGTAGTCTGAAGAGACCACGTCTGCTGACGAGGTCAAAGGCTTTGGTGAGATCAATGAACGCAATGCAGAGGGGCATCTGTTGTTCATGGCATTTCTCCCGTATCTGACGAAGGGGGAACATCATGTCAATGGTTGGTCTCTCTGCAGGAAAGCCGCACTGCCTCAGGGCAGACGTGCTTGGCCAGCTTCTGGAGCCTGTTTGAAGCGACTCGAGCAAAGACTTTCGCCACGATGCTGAGCAAGGAGATTCCACGGCAGTTGTTGCGGTCACCTTTGTTTTATAGAGGGTGATGATATTGGCATCGTGCATGTCCTGAGATACTGCTCACTCTCCCAGCACGGGCAAAGCAGTTCATGTAGTGCCTAGAATATAGCAGGCTTGGGGCTCTTGAGTATTTCAGGGCTAATGCCGTCCTTTCCAGGGGCTTTTCCGCTGGCTAGAGAATCAATGGCATCACTGACTTCCGGTTTTGTTGGCTGCACGTCCAGATCATCCATGACTGGTGGAGGCTGGGTTGCATTGAGGGCAGTGTCAGTGACAACAATCTCCCTGGAGTACAGTTCCAGGTAGTGCTCAACCCAGCCGTCCATTTGCTTTCGTTGGTCAGTGATTATATCCCCTGATTTATATTTGAGGGGGGCGAGCTTCTTGATGGTTGGCAGGCAGGGAGGAAGTTGTCGAGCGAGGGAGCAGTGGTTTACTAAAGAAGTTGAAGCGCTTGTCAAGAGGAAGAAGAAGGCTTTTGTTCGGATGAGACGTGAAGGCTCAGTTAGGGCGCTTGAGAGTTACAAGCTAGCCAGGAAGGATCTAAAGGGAGAGCTAAGAAGAGCAAGGAGAGGACACGAGAAGTCATTGGCGGATAGGATCAAGGAAAATCCTAAGGCTTTCAATAGCTATATCAGGAATAAAAGAATGACTAGAGTTAGATTAGGGCCAATCAAGGATAGTAGCGGGAAGTTGTGTGTGGAATCAGAGGAGATAGGGGAAGCGCTAAATGAATATTTTTCGTCAGTATTTACAGTAGAGAAAGAAAATGTTGTCGAGGAGAATACTGAGATTCAGACTACTAGTCGAGATGGAATTGAGGTTCACAAGGAGGAGGTGTTAGCAATTTTGCAAAGTGTGAAAATATATAAGGCCCCTGGGCCAGATGGGATTTATCCTTGGATTCTCTGGGAAGCCAGGGAGCAGATTGCAGAGCCTTTGTCCTTGATCTTCATGTCGTCATTGTCGACAGGAATAGTGCCGGAAGACTGGAGGACAGCAAATGTTGTCCCCTTGTTCAAGGAGGGGAGTAGAGACAGCCCTGGTAATTATAGACCTGTGAGCCTTACTCCGGTTGTGGGTAAAATGTTGGAAAAGGTTATAAGAGACAGCATTTATAATCACCTTGAAAATAATAAGTTCATGAGCGATAGTCAGCACAGTTTTGTGAAGGGTAGCTCGTGCCTCACAAACCTTATTGAGTTTTTCGAGAAGGTGACCAAACAGGTGTATGAGGGTAAAGCAGTGGATGTGGTGTATATGAATTTCAGTAAGGCGTTTGATAAGGTTCCCCACGGTAGGCTATTGCAGAAAATACGGAAGTATGGTGTTGAAGGTGATTTAGAGCTTTGGATCAGAAATTGGCGAGCTGAAAGAAGACAGAGGGTGGTGGTTGATGGCAAATGTTCATCCTGGAGTTTAGTTACTAGTGGTGTACCGCAAGGATCTGTTTTGGGGCCACTGCTGTTTGTCAGTTTTATAAATGACCTGGAAGAGGGTGTAGAAGGGTGGGTTAGTAAATTTGCGGATGACAGGTCGGTGGAGTTGTGGATAGTGCCGAAGGATGTTGTAGGTTACAGAGGGACATAGACAGGCTGCAGAGCTGGGCTGAGAGATGGCAAATGGAGTTTAATGCGGAAAAGTGTGAGGTGATTCACTTTGGAAGGAGTAACAGGAATGCAGAGTACTGGGCTAATGGGAAGATTCTTGGTAGTGTAGATGAACAGGTGTCCAGGTACATAAATCCCTGAAAGTTGCTACCCAGGTTAATAGGGCTGTTAAGAAGGCAGATGGTGTGTTACCTTTTATTAGTAGGGGGATCGAGTTTCGGAGCCACGAGGTCATGCTGCAGCTGCACAAAACTCTGGTGAGACCGCACCTGGAGTATTGCGTGCAGTTCTGGTCACCGCATTATAGGAAGGATGTGGAAGCTTTGGAAAGGGTGCAGAGGAGATTTACTAGGATGTTGCCTGGTATGGAGGGAATGTCTTATGAGGAAAGGCTGAGGGACTTGAGGTTGTTTTCGTTGGAGAGAAGGAGGAGGAGCGGTGACTTCATAGAGACAAATAGGATAATCAGAGGGTTAGATAGGGTGGATAGTGAGAGCCTTTTTCCTCGGATGGTGATGGCAAACACGAGGGGACATAGCTTTAAGTTGAGGGGTGATAGATATAGGACAGATGTTAGAGGTAGTTGCTTTACTCAGAGAGTAGTAGGGGCGTGGAACGCCCTGCCTGCAACAGGAGTAGACTCGCCAACTTTAAGGGCATTTAAGTGGTCTTTGGACAGACATATGGATGAAAATGGAATAGTGTAGGTCAGATGGTTTCACAGGTCGGCGCAACATCGAGGGCCGAAGGGCCTATATTGCGTTGCAATGTTCTAATTCTAATTCTAATTCAAAAGCTCTCTTAATGCCATCATACATCCCTCTGATGTTTCCGGTGTCTGAGGCCAGCTGAATATGACTGCATAGGTGTTGCCAGTAGTCATTTGCGCAGCACCTGGCTGTTCTTTGTGCAGTGCCTCTGGCTGCTTTAAGTGCAACGGATGTTAACTCGCTGGGGGATTTCTTGTATTTTAGCAGTGCAATGCGCTTAGCGGCTATGACAGGTTCCAGCACTTAAATATGAGATTGAAACCAGTCTGCATTCCTCTTTGCACGCCTCCACGCGAGTGGATCTCAAGCCATCAGAAACTCCTTGCTCAGCATGATAGAGCATCCCTCAAATGGCTCGGAACGCATACTGTCCATCCGACTGCTCAGCACCTCTGGTACAGTACACCTACTCAGCATCTATGCTCCAACATTCTGTTCCCCACCTGAAGCTGAAGACCAGTTCTACGAGGAACTCCATAATATCATTAGTTCCATCCCCAAGAGCGAACACATGTTCCTGCTGGGGGACTTTAATGCCAGCGTTGGGGCCGACCATGACTCATGGCCCTCCTGCCTTGGGCACTATGATGTTGGAAGGATGAATGAGAATGGGCAGAGACTGCTTGAGTTGTGCACCTATCATAACCTCTGCATCACCAACTCGTTCTTTCATACTGAACCCTGTCATCAGGTTTCATGGAGGCACCCAAGATCGCGTCGTTGGCACCAGCTGGACCTCATCGTCAAAAGGTGAGCCTCCTTAAACAGTGTTCAAATCACACGCAGCTTCCACAGTGCGGACTGCGACATCGACCGCTCCTTGGTGTGCAGCAAGGTTAGACTCAGACCAAAGAAGTTGCATCATTCCAAGCAGAAGGGCCACCCGTGCAACAACACGAGCAGGATTTCTCATCCACAGTTGTTCCAAAAAATTCTAAATTCACTTGCAACAGCCCTTCAAAACACTCCCACAGGAGATGCTGAGACCAAGTGGGCACACATCAGAGACGTCATCTATGAGCCAGCTTTGACTACCAACGGTAAACGGGCGAAGAGGAATGCAGACTGGTTTCAATCTCATACTGAAGTGCTAAAATATATTGAAAAAATATGACTCAAATCCCATTGCACAGGTTCTCCAATCTAAGCAGGCTCCAGCAGTTATAGGAAAGCTGCCCAGTATCACTCGACTTCTGATGGTTCCTCTCTTCCTTTGGGTATTCACTGTGCCAACATACTTTCCACTGCAATGGGGAAAGAAGCAGGTTAAGCCAGACCGTAGAGTATCGGGTGGAAAGAAACTGGTGACCATGACAACTTGCATGAACAAAGCGCTGCACACATCCAAATAGACATCTCAGAAGACATAATAGAGCAGGTTAAAACAGCGTGACATCACGCATGAGTGGAAAAGTATAGAGAGTGCGAGATTGATGAGCACGCAGTGAGAAATATCGAATTTCAGATGGGGTTGGAAGGCAAGAAGAGAGTTGAAATGGTGTAGTGCTGGAATTTACGATGCCCTGGGTACAGTTTATTGGGGAAAAACCTGCTGACGGTGCAGCAGAATCAGTGGTACATAACAAATACTGTTCGACAACAGATGATAAGGGAGGAGCGGAGTGGAGTAAGTTCACAGCGATTTATAGCTTGGCAGATTGTTGTGATTGACATGGTATCATTTGCAACAGGATTGATATGTTCGTCCACGATTCTTCAAATTATTACAGTGGAGCAATGAGGACAAGGGGAATTTGGTGGAACGGAACTGCACAGGGATTGGGGAAGTATTCCTGGTCAGGATTTGAGCTGTGGCATTCGGCATACCTGCCGTTTCGGCTGTGCTCCTGATTTGGTCGTGGGTAGACAAAAACTGGAGTCGGAGGCAGGAGCAGCGCCTGGTCATGTGACCCTATCTTACTGGAAGTTGGGGTAATTTGTGCTGACTGCTGTTTGATTGGTTCCAGGATTTCTGATCAAATTTCCTCCCTGGTTATCATTCATGAGCTTCAGTAAACGTGGGCAGCAGCTGGTTCTGACAGCGGACACACAGAGTATGATTCCTCCATATACATAGAATAAATAATACGAGTGCAGAATGTGGGAGGTCGGCCAGGAATGTGTTTGAACATTCAAATCTGGAGCTGGCAAAGACACGGATCAGATGTCAGCAGCATCTGAGGTGAAACTGGGAAGAGGAATGGGTCATTGAGATAAACAAACAGAACAAATAACAGTACAGCACAGGAACAGGCCATTTGGCCCTCCCAGCCTACGCCGATCTTGATGCCTGCCTAAACTAAAACCTTCTGCACTTCGGGGGTCCAGAACCCTCTATTCCCATCCTATTCATGTCTTTTCAAGATGCCTCTTGAACGTTGCAATCGTACCTGCTTCCACCATCTCCCCCGGCAGCAAGTTCCAGGCTCTCACCACCCTCTGTGTAAAGAACTTGCCTCGCACAACCCCTCTAATCTTTACGCCTCTCACCTTAAACCTATGTCCCCTAGTTACTGACTCTTCCACCCTGGGAAAAAGCTTCTGACTATCCATTCTGTCCATGCCGTTCATAGCTTTGTAAACATTTATCATGTTGCCCCTCCATCTCCGTCGTTCCAATGAAAACAATTCGAGTTTTTCCAATCACTCCTCATAGCTAATGCCCTCCAGACCAGGCAACATCCTGGTAAACCCTCTCCAAAGCCTCCATGTCCTTCTGGTAGTGTGGCGACCGGAATTGCACGAAATATTCTAAGTGTGGCCCAACTAAAGTTCTGTACAGCTGCAGCATGACTTGCCAATTTTTATACTCAATGCCCGGAACGATGAAGGGAAGCATGCCATATGCCTTCTCGACCAAACTATCCACCTGCGCTGCCACTTTCAGTGACATGTGGACCTGTATGCCCAGATCTCTCTGCCTATCAATACTCCTTAGGATTATGCCATTTACTGTATACTTCCCACATGCATTAGACCTTCCAAAATGCATTAATTCACATTTGTCGAGATTAAACTCCATCTGCCATTTCTCCACCAAAGTCTCCAACCGATCTATATCCTGATGTATCGTTTGGCAATCCTCAACACTATCCGCAACTTCACCCACCTTTGTGTTGTCAACAAACTTACTCATCAGACCAGCTACATTTTCCTCCAAATCAATTATATATACTACAAGCATCAAAGGTCCCAGCACTGATCTCTGCAGACTACCACTAGTCACATCCCTCCATTCAGAAAAGCACCCTTCCACTGCTCCCCTGTTTTCTCTGATGCAGCCAGTTCTGTATCCATGTTGCCCGTGTGACTTCACCTTTTAGAACAGTCTGCCATGAGGGAGCTTGTCAAATGTGCAGGCTTGTGGTTGTAAGCTCATCCAGATGTCAATGATCTGACCAAGTTTGCAAATAATATGGTTCAGTCTCAGCTAGTTTCCAGGAAAAGGAATTCTGGCTGGAGAGTAAAATTTGTGGCAAGGAACAAAGTAAATGTCCTCAGCCTTTCCAATATTTAATTGAAGGACATTGCTGTTCACCCAGTACCAGATTTCTGACAAGCCGTGTGACAATCCAGAGACAACAGATAAACAAGAAATGTCAGGGTGAGGTAGAGTATGGTGTCTTCAGCATCTATATTGAAACTGACATTCTGTTTTGGATGATGTCACTGGCAGACCGAATGTAAGTGAGAAATAGACCTTTCGAGATAAACAGAGACGTTGCTGCAGAAATTGGAATAGAATCCACTGATGTCGATATTCTGGCGATGATTATAAAGATAAGAATGGAAGCAGATGATTGCAGTTCCAGACTCGGGGACGATGGTGGAGAGATTTGGAGGATTGACTGATCAACTCAGTCAATTGCTGCAGACAGGTCTAGAACTCGAGGAGGAAAAGGTAATGTTTATTTCAGTCACACAGGATGTTATTTGTGATTTGGGAAGAGCTGATATGGTACTGTGACAGTGACAGATGTCTGATTGGAGGACTTCAACCCTGGAGTTCTTGAAAAGATAGGCTCACATTAAGGAAGCAACAAGTAAAGGCAAGAAATAAAAACAAGAAATGGTGGAACCACTCAGCAGGTCTGGCAGCATCTGTGAAAAGAGAAGCAGAGTTAACGTTGCTGTTCTCCAGCTTGCGTTGATGGTCACTGGAACAATGCAGCAAGCCCAGGTCAGAGATGTGGGAATGACAGCAGGGATGTGTGTTGAAATGGCAAGCGACAGGAAGATCGGGTTTATGTTTCCGGGCTCAGTGGAGGTGTTCGGAAATGCGGTCACCTGATCCGCGTTTCGTCTCCCCAATGTAGAGGAGACCGCATTGTGAGCAGCGAGTACAGTATACTAAATTGATAGATGTACAAGTAAATGGCTGCTTCATCTGAAATGAGTGTTTAGGGCCATGGATAGTGAAGAGAGAAGAGGTAAAATGGCAGGTATTACACATCCTGCGATTGCATGGGAAGGTGCGGTGGGAAGGGGACGAGGTGTCGGGGTAATGGAGGAGTGGGCCAGGTTGTTGCGACGCAAATGATCCTATCGGAATGCTGATAGGAGAGGGGAGGGGGGAGATGTGTTTTCTGTTGGCATTATGCTGGAGGTTGTGGAAATGGCCAAGGATAATCCTCTGAATGTGTAGGCTGGCGGGGTGCAAAGTGCGGACAAGAGAAAACCTGTCGTGGTTCTGAGAGGGAAAAGAAGGGGTGAGGGCACAAGTGCAGGAAATGAGCGGGACACAGTTGAGGACCCTGTCAACCACAGCGGGGCGTGGGGGCGGGTGGGGGGCGGGGAATTCTCGGTTGAGGAACAAGAAAAATATATTAGAGGCGTTGTTGTGGAAGGTTGCATCATCAGAGCAGATGTGTCGGAGAAGGAGAAACTGTGAGAATGAAATGGAGTTCTTGCAGGAAGCAGGATGTGAAAAAAGGGTCGCTGCTCCTAATCCCATTCTCTCTATTCTGTTTCAATGATTCTGGGAAATGCTTAAATCCTTGATGCAAAGGAAACGGCAAGGAAATGGATACTTGTGATCCCATGTACTTTGTTTCACCCTAATATTTTGTTTATAGCCAAATTCGTTGCCTGATAAATTTCAGTTGTTCCAATTTGCTGGCAATGTTAATTTTCCTAAAATGAAGAGAAAAAGAGAATTAAACAAATAAGACAATAGCAGGAATCTTTGGATAACAAATATAAGAAAGTTTAGGAAATGAAAGACATAATTCATAAACTTAGGATAATGGCATTTACAGCTTTAGCCAGTTTCATTGTGTGTTGAAATATGGGTCGCTTTCAAGCTCTCAGGTCTCTGCTCTTGATATCGAACCGGCTTGCTGGAATAAAATGTGGTGCATACTCCAGAAACTTCAGAGTCTGTCGAACACAGAAACCTGATGGAACCCGTGTTGTTATCCCTTAGATCACTATCATGCATGTCACAGTTAACGTATTGTTGCCTTAATGATTGGTACTAGCTGTTGTTTGGTAAACTTCGTTGGTTCTTAATAGCATGATAACACCTGGTTTGAATCGGCAGCAATGTGTTCTCCATGGAGAACAATGTTTTCTTTACCCATCCAGTTTCAATATGATGCTGAGCAACTCGGTATTCATAAGCTAGACTCTGACTAGGTCATGGTGTACAGTAACTTATCAGAGTTCAGAAAGATTTCAATTTCGTAAGAAAATGAACATTCCAGAAACTTTCAACTTCAACAGTTGTTATTCATTAATACTTTAAATAAATGAATAGACTTTGTAATATATTTATCAATTGCAATAATGCACTCATTATAACTTAATCGTGTTTTATTACTTTTATAATCATGACTGGTTATACTTTATGCAGAATTAATGCATGTAGATAACAAAGAATACAAAATGCAGAGTATGAAACGGCTGAAAAGAGAAATGTTAATCTGAAAATGGCTTCCTTGACCTTATTAGTTGTTAAAGCGAATACAGTATCAAAATGCGAATTTTAAACTGAAATCTAACAATCCGGTGCTGCCTACAGCCAACCCTCCAAACCAGGGAGTTTCAAGGTTGAGCCAAACTGGAGCAGCCGCAGTCGACGGTGGACATGGGAGGGGGTACATAAACATGCAAACACTCAATCATAGAAAAAAAGAATTACATTTGGCAAGGAAAATACAATTTAAGAAAACCACAGCAAATATTTCTCACATTAGATACAACAGATGTCACTTGAGCTCATAGCAGAGTATATTAATTCAACAGTACACAGAAAATATCACTTCAACTGGTCACAGCAAATATTACTTAAAATGACTATAGAAAATGCCACTTAAACTGGAAACAGAAAACAACACTTAAACTAGACGCTCGAAATGTCACTTAAATTTTTCACAGCAACTTTCAGTTAACATGAACAGAGCAAATATCATTTAAAAGGGATACAGCAAAAATCAAATAAACTGGAAGAGCCAAATATGATTGAAACTGAACACAGCCAAATAGCACGTAAAATGACCACAACAAACATGATTTAAATATCACTTAATGTGGGAACAGCAAATATTGCTTGACATGATCACAGCAAATATCAGGTAAACTGCACAAGCTGAACACAGCTAATATCACTTGAACCTGACGTCACAAACTTCACTTGCACTATCACCAATGGATGAAAACCAACCATTAGTTACAGTATTTTTGTGCATATGCGTATTATTGTCAGCTGACATTATACTCAGCATTGTAAGGTTTATTTGCATCTATGTTCAAAATAGCGGAGGGGGAGTTCATTTCACCAACAATAAGTGCGGCAGCTGGTTGAAGGGGTCCGGCCACATGACCGAGAAGCCATCCTTTTTCAACCAGTCTGCTTTCTGAGACTTGTAGCTGCAAATCAACATCTCCGGGGCCTGCCTACAAGAGGAAACAAAGAGGTCTCGGTCTGCAAAGCAGCAAGAAAATTTCTCTGCTCACTGCCAGTTTCTATTCGTAAAAAAACAGGTAATCAGAAACTAAGCTGCCTCAGCCTATCTTCGAAATTGCAAGAATAGGAAAGTTTAAGAGAGGAGATTTTCTGCGACTCATATTCCAATCGGCATTTCCAGTACATTAATTGCAGCTTTGGACTTTACCTTATTTAAAAAAAGGACTCTAGTTTCATTGGAACCCCCGTCAGTCAGTAATTAAGGCAATCTCCACTTTGTTATAAAGAGCAACAGCACTGAAGCAGGCCCTTCGAGGCTGTGCCAACCAACAACCACCCACTTACACGCTAATCCCATATTCCCTACCACCTACTTATAGAACAAAGAACAACAAAGAATAAAGAACAATACAGCACAGGAACAGGCCATTCGGCCCTCCAAGCCTGCGCCGATCTTGATGCCTGCCGAAATTAACACCTTCTGCACTTCCGGGGCCCATATCCCTCTATTCCCTAAAATAAAAGCAAAATACTGCGGATGCTGGAAATCTGAAACTAAAACAAGAAATGCTGGAATCACTCAGCAGGTCTGGCAGCATCTGTGGAAAGAGAAGCAGAGTTAACGTTTCGGGTCAGTGACCCTTCTCTTTCCACAGATGCTGCCAGACCTGCTGAGTGATTCCAGCATTTCTTGTTTTTGTCCCTCTCTTCCCTTCCTATTCATATATTTGTCAAGATGTCTCTTAAACGTCGCTATCGTATCTGCTTCCACCACCTCCCCTGGCAGCAAGTTCCACGCACTCACCACCCTCTGTGTAAAAAACTTGCCTCGCACACCCCCTCTAAACTTTGCACCGAGCACCTTCAACCGATGTCCCCTAGTAACTGACTCTTCCACCCTGGGAAAAAACTTCTGACTATCCACTCTGTCCATGCCGCTCAAAAATTTGTAAACCTCTATCATGTCGTCCCTCCACCTCCATTGTTCCAGTGAAAACCATCTGAGTTTTTCCAACCTTTCCTCATAGCTAATGCCCTCCAGACCAGGCAACATCCTGGTAAACCTCCTCTGTACCCTCTCCAAAGCCTCCACGTCCTTCTGGTAGTGTGGCGACCAGAATTGCACGCAATATTCTAAGTGTGGCCGAACTAAGGTTCTGTCCAGTTTCAATATGACTTGCCAATTTTTATACTCTCTGCCCCGACCGATGAAGGCAAGCATGTCGTATTCCTTCTTGAGTACCTTATCCACCTGCGTTGCCACTTTCAGTGACCTGTGGACCTGTACGCCCAGATCTCTCTGCCTGTCAATACTCCTAAGAATTCTGCCATTTAACTGTATACTTCCCACATGCATTAGACCTTCCAAAATGCATTACCTCACATTTGTCCGGATTAAACTCCATCTGCCATTTCTCCGCCCACGTCTCCAACCTGCTTTATCCTCTGACAATCCTCATCATTATCCGTAACTCCACCAACCTTTGTGTTGTCCACAAACTTGCTCATCAGACCAGCTACATTTTCCTTCAGATCATATATATATACTACAAACAGCAAGGATCCCAGCACTGATCCCTGCGGAACACCACTAGTCACATCCCTCCGTTCAGAAAACATCCATCCACTGTTACCCTCTTTCTTCTGTGACTGAGCCAGTTCTGTATCCATCTTGCCAGCTCACCTCTGATCCCGTGTGACTTCAGCTTTTGCACCAGTCTTCCATGCGGGAACTTGTCAAAGGCTTTACGAAAGTACATATAGACAACATCCACCGCCCTTCCCTCATCAATCATCTTCGTCACTTCCTCAAAAAACTCCATCAAATTCGTAAGACTCGACCTCCCCTTCAGAAAACCATGCTGTCTCTCGCAAATAAGTTCGTTTGTTTCCAAATGGGAGTAAATCCTGTCCCGAAGAATCCTCTCTAATAGTTTTCCTGCCACTGACGAAAGGCTCACCAGCCTGTAATTGCTTGGATTATCCTTACTACCCTTCTTAAACAAAGGAATCACAATGGCTATTCTCCAGTCCTCTGGGACCTGACCTGCAGCCAATGAGGATGCAAAGATTTCTGTCAAGGCCCCAGCAATTTCTTCCCATGCCACATTCAGTAATCTAGGGTAGATCCCATCAGGCCCTGAGGACTTATCTAACTTAATGCTTTGCAAGACACCCAACACCTCCTCCTTATTGATAATGAGATGACTGTGACTCCCTTCCCGAGGCTCATCATCCACCATGTCCTTCTCCTTGGTGAATACAGATACAAAATACTCATTTAGCACCTCACCCACTTCCTCTGGCTCCACGCATTGATTCCCATCTCTGTCCTTGAGTGGGCCAACCCTTTCCCTGGTTACTCTCTTGCTCTTTACATATGTATAAAAAGCCTTGGGATTTTCCTTAATTCTGTTTGCCAAAAACTTTTCATGACCTCTTTTAGCCCTCCTAACCCATTGCTGAAGTTCCTTTCTACTGTCTTTATATTAATCAAGTGCGTCATCTGTTCCTAGCATTCCAGCCCTTACAAATGCTTCCTTTTTGTTTTTGACTAGGCTCACAATATCCCGTGTTATCCAAGCTTCCCGAAACTTGCCAAACTTCTCTTTCTTCCTCACAGGAACATGCTTGTACTGGATTCTAATCAACTGACGTGTGAAAGACTCCCACATATCAGATGTTGATTTACCCTTAAACAGCCGCCCCCAATATAAATTCTTCAGTTCCTGCCTAATATTGTTATAATTAGCCTTCTCCCAATTTTGCAGCTTCACGCCAGGACTACTCTTATCCTTATCCACAAGTACCTTAAAACTTATGGAATTATGGTCACTGCTCCCGAATGCTCCCCCACTGTAACTTCGACCATCTGGCCTCGCTCATTCCCCAGTGCCAGGTCCAGAATGGCCCCAGCCCTAGTTGGCCTATGTACATACTTTTTCAAGAAGCCCTCCTGGATGCTCCTCACAAATTGTGCCCCATCCAAGCCCCTAGCACTAAGTGAGTCTCAGTCAATATTGGGAAAGTTAAAATCACCCACCACGACAACCCTGTTACCTTTGCATATTTCAAAATTCAGTCAACATATCTGCTCCTCTACCTCCCAATGGCTGCTGGGACCCTGTAGTAAACCCACAACATCGTGACTGCACACTTCCTATTCCTGAGCTCCACCCATATTGCCTCGCTGCATGACCTCTCTGAGGTGTCCTCCCGCAGTACAGCTGTGATGTTCTCCTTAACCAGTAATGCAACTTCCCCACCCCTTTTACATCCCCCTCTATTCCGCCTGAGGCTTCTAAAGCCTGGAACACTTAGCTGCCAATCCTGTCCTTCCCTCAAGCAAGTCTCTGCAATAGCAACAACATCATATTTCCAAGTAGTCATCCAAGCTCGAAGTTCATCTGCTTTACCTGTTATACTTCTCGCATTGAAACAAATGCACTTCAGACCAGCAGTCCCGCTGTGCTCAGCAACATCTCCTTGTCTGCTCTTCCTCATAGTTCTACTGGCCTTAATTACTATGTCCTCCTCATTTACTTCACTAGCTGTCCTACTGCTCTGGTTCCCCCCACCCCCACGCCCCGCCACACTAGTTTAAACCCTCCCGAGTGACGCTCGCAAACCTTGCGCCAGGATATTAGTGCCCTTCTAGTTTAGATGCCACCCGTCCTTCTTGTACCGGTCTCATCTGTCCCTGAAGAGAGCCCAATGGTACAGATATCTAAAACCCTCCCTTCTGCACCAGCCGCTCAGCCACGTGTTTAGCTGCACTACCTTCCTATTTCTAGCCTCACTGGCACGTGGCACAGGGAGTAATCCGGAGATTACAACCCTGTTTTTTAACTTACTACCTAACTCCCTAAACTCCCCCTGGAGGACTCGTCCTGCCTATGGCATTGGTACCGATGTGTACTACAACCTCTGGCTGTTCACCCTCCCCCTTCAGAATGCCCTCTGTCCGTTCAGAGACATCCTTAACCCTGGCACCAGGGAGGCAACATACCTTTCAGGAGTCTCTTTCACGTCCACAGAAGCGCCTATCTGTGCCCCTGACTACAGAGTCCCCTATAACTATTGCTGTTCTGTGCTTTGTCCCTCCCTGCTGAACAACAGTGCCAGCCGTGGTGCCACTGCTCTGGCTGCTGCTGTTTTCCCCGATAGGCCATCCCCCCCAACAGTATCCAAAACGGTATACTTGTCAGAGAATGGGATAGCCACAGGGGATTCCTGCACTGATTGCCTGCCCCTTCTAGCGGTCACCCATCTATCTGCCTGCACCTTCGGTGTAACTACTTCGCTAAAACTCCTGTCTATGACGGTTTCCACCACCTGCATGCTCCTAAGTGCATCCAGTTGCCGCTCCAACCGTTCCATGCGGTCTGTGAGGAGCTGCAACTGGGTACACTTCGTGCAAATGTAGTCGCTCGGAACGCTGGAAGCATCACTGACTTCCGATATCTCACAGGTGAAGCACTTCACCCCTCTGACTGACATTTCTATCACTAATTAATGAATTAGTTTAAAATAAATGCTTATTAAATCCTTACTAAATTATGTTACAATTTACTGTGTGGTCCCCAGTGCTAGATTTCTACAATAAATACTAAATGCTATCTAACTACAGTAATCTCCTCCCTCTGGTTCAGTAACTTAACTTATTAATTACTTAATTAGTGTTATAATCAATTTTTATCAGATTTATTTTCAAATTCGGTACAGATTCCCTGCCAGCCAATCAGGTCACAGCTTTAATGTGACGTCGCTTTTTCAGTTTTTCTTCCCACCTGAGCTAACTTACTCTGTGTACTCACCGCTCCGGAACTCCGCCCGCCGAGTCTGCTCCGAGAATCCCCGAGGTACGTTTTTTTATAGACTCACCGCTCCGGAACTCCGCCTCTGAGTCTGCGCCGAGAATCTCCGAGGTAAGTTTTTTCTCGACTTACCGCTCTGGAACTCCTCCCTCCGGGTCTGCTCCGAGAATCCCCGAGGTAAGTTTTTTTATATACTTTCCGCTCCGGAACTCCGCCCTCCGAGTTTGCTCCGAGAATCCCCTAGGTAAGTTTTTTTATATACTTACCGCTCCAGAATTCCGCGCTCCATGTCTGCTCCGAGAATCCCCGAGGTAAGTTTTTTTATATACTTACCACTCCGGAACTCCGCCCTCCAAGTCTGCTCCGAGAATTCCCGAGGTAATTTTTTTTATATACTCACCACTACGGAATTCCGTCCTCCGAGTCTGCTAGGGGTAATTTACAATGGCCAGTTTACCTGTAAACCTGCCAGTCTTTGGTGGTGGGAGGAAACCAGAGAACCCAGCGTAAATCCACGTGGTCACAGGAAGAACTTGCAAACTCTGCATAGGCAGTACCCATAACCGCACCCACATTGCTGGAGCCACTGTGCAAGATCCCTGTGCAAATTGGTCTCTAGTGCTACCACTTAAAATCATCATCACGTATGTGATCATCATCATCATCACAGATCCACTGTTCGTGCGATGTGCGTGTCCCTGGCTAGGCCAGCATTTATTGTACCTCCCCTGATTTCTGTGGTGTTTAAGAGTCAACCACATTGCTGTGGATCCAGAGTCACATGTACATCAAGATAACACTTCTTATTCCTCCTCAAGGGCATTAGTGAAGCAGATGGGTTTTAACAACAATCGAAGTTAGTTTCACCAATGGACAAGCGTTCAATTCCAAATTTTTATCAATTTAATTCGAATATCACTATTTTCCATGGTATGATTTGGACCCATATCCCCAAAGCGTTAGCCTGAGCTTCTGGACTAATTGCCCAGTGACACTAAAATCAAGCTAATGCCTCCCGACTTTCCTTTGTCTGTTTGTGAACGTGTGTTGCGAAGTTAAACCCCTCCTGTGTATAATACTGTGTGTAAATAAACCCTACATATTTGTTTTAACATTAACAACAGTGTTGTTGTAGTCCTTCAAAGAGTCACAGTTCACAAACTGAGGGAGTGGAGAAATATGCCATCAGGTTTTCTCTTGTTCTTAATAAGGAAACAGCTACATCACAATCGACTTACGGACAGGTTGTTGAAAATAGAGAAACATTCGCTTTCAAAATGAACTACCATTCGTAACAGAAATTAAGGGCTCGTCCGGATAAACCCATGAGATTAAGAGAAAATAAGAAGACACATAAATTAAAATGAACTGACTGGAAGCCAAAGTGGGAAAATCTAGTGGCTGAAAAGATTGTTCAAACAAATAAACAAACACAGCAAACCCTCTTACTCTAACATCAGAAAATGTCAAATTTTGATTCAAAGATTTTTTTTGGAGCAAAGTGATGGAACAGCTGAAGAATTGGCAAACCTGAGTAAGGACCAGTTAAAAGGTACAGCCATGCAGAGGCAAATGCAACTGCCCAGGAAGGTGAAAAGGACTGAGGTCCTGAAAGTGCTGCCTGAGCACCTATGGCACAGTCCTATTCCAGAACAGGTAGATGAGGAATTCATTCCTGAAACTGAACCATCTCCCATGGCCACAATGGAACTAGAAGCAATTCAAGATGCAACTGCAGTTTCAGGAAAGAGAAAGAGAGAGAGAGACAGACAGACAGAGAGAAAGGGAGTGGGCGTGGGGGCAGGGAGCGAGAGACAGAAAGGGTTGTCCAGTTAAAAGAATTGGAAATTGAGCTGAATGTTAAAGCAGAGAGTGATGCGAGGCAAATAAAGTCTGCTAACGGAGAATCCCACTTGATCCGGTCACTGCCCATATCTCCCGAACCCAAAATCTGGCTCTGAGGCTCTTAAGCATGTCTAATTCGTATGAAAAGTTGAAGAGGATGCGGTGGAATTCTTTTTGCCACTTTTGCCAAGGTAGCGCGATAGCTATGATGGCCACAAGAAATCTGGACCATCAGGATTCAGGGTCAGTTAATAGGGAAGGCTCAAGACGTCTATTGTATCCTGACCCATGAAAAGTCTTCTCATAACGAGCACACCAAGGCTGCCATCCTTAGTGCTTTTGAGATGTTCCCAGAAGCATATCATCAGCAATTCAGGAAAGGTTGAACGAATCCATTGCAGAGCTATCTGGGGTTTGAAAGGCGAAGGCAATTCGTTTTCGACCGGTGGATAGGATCTGTAAAAGTAAAGCACAGATATGATGAATTATGCGAGTTAATGTTGCTGGAGGAGTACAAAAAATGATTACTCGCCAACCTGAGAATGCACTTAGAGGAACAGAGATTCCACAAAGCTTGAGAGTCTGCAGTCACTGCTGATAGCTATGACCCCACACATCAGTCTGGAAACTCAGACAGGCCCTGTCAAAGCCACTCCCTAAATCACTGGAAGGATAGGAGGGGAGAGTGGGATACAAATGAAGCCACACCCTGAAAGTGAAGTACAAGGGAGGGTGCGAGGAGTCTACCCCAAGCAGTCAAACATAAACCCCAGTGATTCGTGTGTTACCACGAAAAGAAAGTCGATCATTCCAGATTCCATTGCTAGAGGTTAAAAGGAATGTTAGTAGATCTAATAGGTCTCTGCAACGGTGGTCCAATGGAGGATACCACAACAGAGAGTGCAGTCGGACGGCAGCAGACCTCACTGAGGAATCTAGATCCTCGGAGGGTATTGCCCGATGCTTTTTGAACCATCAAAATTCACAAGAGTTACTGGAGTATTGTTCTCGCAGGAACCATATCCCCTACCATTCCCAGAGGTGAACTAGTCCATTGAACTGCTTAGGAACACAGGAGACACTCAGTCCTTAATGTTAGAAAACAGCCCAAGTCTTTCTCCAGTAACCTCCATGAAAGCAAAAGACCTGAGAAGCGGCTTGGTGGGAGGTTAACTGTTTGTTCCTCTTCATCAAGTCCAACAACTGTGCGACCTAGTTTCGGGCCTCATAACTATAGGAATTGTCTCAGAGTTACCAGTGGCAGGGATTCTCTTCCTACTGGAGAATGACTTGGCTGGCAGCAAGATAATAGCAACCTTTATAATATTAGACCAGCCCAGCCCCAAAACCAGAGCAATTAAACTACAGGAGGAAAAGCCAGAGACTTTCTACGGTTGCATAGTAACTCGGTCCGAAACCAGAGAGGCCTGATTAGCTGAGAGCGAATCAGGCACCAGCTGGATGAGCCAGAGGTCTAGTTAGCTGAAACTTTTAAAAGCATGCAGTGTGGGGGCCCCTGAAGCTTCTGAAAGAGAAAATCCTGGTAAACCATGAGAGCACCTCCATGTGGGTGCATGTTTCCAACTTCTGCTCGTCAATGCATGCACAGTGGCTGAAGAGCATTCAAAGGCTTCTCAATTGGACGT
This sequence comes from Heterodontus francisci, assembly GCF_036365525.1. Taxonomy (NCBI): domain Eukaryota; kingdom Metazoa; phylum Chordata; class Chondrichthyes; order Heterodontiformes; family Heterodontidae; genus Heterodontus; species Heterodontus francisci. The sequence goes on from NW_027140434.1 coordinate 1,095,508, forward strand.
GCAACAACAAGAAGACAGGCCTATCCAGGCCCTGACCCTTCCACCAGCAGACTAGGTCCGAGTTCTACTACCCCTACCCACTGAAACTTTCCAAGCCACATTCAGTGGTCGTGATCAAATGAACAAAAGGGGTCAGCACAGTTAATTACCTAACCCATACCCCTGATCGGAGGTAGACGCACCGGGTATGTCACTTTAAGATGATTAAGAAATATTACAGCCGAGATCCCAGTGAATCAGTGGATGTTTGTCAGAGGGTGCAAATATCTGTGGGCAACTGGGAGGAGTCAGTTGAGGAGGCGGAGACCCCGGTTGAACCCCCGGCTAACAGACTGGCAATCGCTGAAGTCTTGGAAGACTTAACCATCTATCTGACACAGCTAAAGTAAAGGCAGTGAGAGAACGTGTCCTCCCTGCTGGAAGAATTTAATGAAATCTGTAAAGATCAGCCAGGGCTCACCACCCCAGCAGTCCATGATGTGAATGTGAATGGTTCCGAAGCTGGATGGATCCATGCAGCTCTATATTGATGATCAAAGATTTGTCCCAAACTTTCGCACCCAAGCCACACTCCCAACTGATGCACGGAAAACACTAAAAATGATAAGTGCAGAGGCGTGCCAGGAGGCGTTTACAAAATTGAAAGCCAGCCGAGTAAATGAGCCCGTATTAGCTGCCCCAGAATTCAGCAAACGTTTAAGTGTGAATGATAGAATGAGAACACAATTTATGCCTAAATAGATGGTGTTGCCATGGGATCCCCTCCGGACCCAGCTATCACAAGCATCTTTGTTGGGTGCCATGAGAAACGTGTCTTTGAGGGAATGACACCTAACGTCCCACCTCTTGCATATTTCTGATATGTAGTTGACATGCTTGATTTATTTGAATCTGCATTTGCATGCAATAATTTCCTTTCACGTCTTAATTGTCTCGATCCTGCCCTCAAATTCACTTTTGAAATGGAGCAGAAATTATTTCCCTTCCCTTGACGTACTATTTGAGAAATCTGTTAATGGGTTCTCTACCACAGTCTGCCACAAACCTACCTTCATAATATATACAATACATGAATTGGGATTCTTACAGTTCCACATGCTGTAAGATTAACCTAATCAGCAAGCTCGTAAATTGGGCCCGAGTCATGCCATGCAAACTTGATGCTGAAATAGGGCGAATAAAAGACATCCTGCGTGAGGATGGCTGTCCTGATCAGATCATTTCTCATTGTGTAATGCACAAAATTATGAACTGGTTAAGGCTACCATTTTCGGCCCTGAAAGGTCCCCAGTCTATCTCAGATTACCCTGGAAGAGTAATGAATCCCAAAGACTTGAGAAATAGGTAAAGCTAGCGGTTTCATGGCTACTGCTATGCAGTGGTAATATGTGTGCTACTAACAGGATGCTGCCATCAAGCCAAAACGAGGTTGTGCATATCACACACATGAGTAATGTTATAACTGAATTTCAATACCAGTCGGATGCTAGGTATATAGGCCATACGTTCCAAAGACTGGTGGATCGTATCAAACAATGTGTCTCTTCCACTCTTCGTAACGAGCACGGTGAAGGCTGCACCAAACCAGCCCGTGCTGACACAACTCAACTCAAAACAGAGTCTCCAACATTAGGTGTGACTCTGCAATTGGACAAAATTTGCTAAATAATCCTCAGTGTGATAAGAATTACACTGACAGCCAATTTACTTTGTCAGCAGGGCTCGCAGAGTGGCGCATTTGCTCGTGCTGCACCCAACATATATTAATATACAGGGCCTTGATCTTTGCAGCCAGAAAGGATATGAACAGCCAATGCACCTGCTTCACAGAAATAAAATAAGTGACAGCCATTTGCGTGTTCATTCCTCAGAGCAATGCCTTGACGATGCTGGATATCCGAAACAAAAACAAAAAGTGCTGGAAAAACTCAGTAGGGGTCTGGCAGCATCTGTGGAGAGAGAACCAAAGATAATGTTTCAAGACTGTGACCTTTAATCAGAACACAGACCTGAAACGTTAACTTTACTTCTGTCTCCACAGATGCTGCCAGACCTGCAGAGTTTTTTTCCAGCTCTTTCTGTGTTTGTTTCAATATACAGTTGTTGCTTGTCCTGACATTGGTAAACCTGCAGATTGTTCTGATGAGTGCATTGTGCTGGAAAGAAAGTGACATTGCTATTGGATTTAGGAAGAATAGGCTTTGGAAGACTATGCAACTTAAAATAATATGGGACATGGTACTCGAGGAAAATACAAATATCTTTCCTGGAAGCTTGACCATAAGCGACTTCACGTGGTTTAAAATAACAAAACAAAGCGCAAGAAAGAGCGGATACAAACGGTATGGTTTAAAGAAAAACTGCAAAATTTAATTGGGTATTCTGCTTTCAAAGGAGACTTCATGGGATGCTATAACTTGTCAAAATAGTGACCCAAATCCATCCGCTGAAAAGGGATATAAGCAGTTGAACACATCTTCATTGCATTCGAGTGTTAGACCCCGGTGGATTGTCAGAAGAATATTGGTAAGGGAGTCTTATTGATCATGAGGAGAAAAATCTTTGAGCAACTGAGCTGGCCACTTCGGATGATCGCATAATTAATAGTTAATGACATAATTGAGCATTCTTATCTTCGATATTGCTGAGGCATTCATTTTCTGGGAGTCGTTTTCTTTCATTATAATTTTCTTTCCCCTTTTTCCAAAGTTAATGTTGCAACCACAAGAGTTTTAGATGAATCATTTTTAATCTGTGCTAACTGAAAACGGTCTAATTCGTGGGTCAAATAAACTATGGGCCTCCCTTTTTAAGCATAAAAGCTTGCACGCTTTCACGCTTTCATTATCTTTCATTGGACCATGTTAAGAGATATTTGCTGTGACCATATAAAGCGATATTAGCACAGCTCAGTTTATGTAATACTTGTGGTGATCATTTTAAGTGATATTTTCTGTGACCAGTTGGAAACATAATTGCCAGGATCACTTTAAGCGTCAGTTGCTATTTGCAGCTTATGTGATATTTGTGGTGGCCATTTCAAGATACATTTGCTATGTCCATTTTACGAGATATTTGCTATTTTCACTTTAATTGATATTTGCCATACCCACTTTCAATATTTTTTTCTTTTTTGGGGGATCATTTTAAGTGATATTTTCTGCGTCTTTCTTAAGTTGCATTTATTGTTACAATTTTAACTGATATCCATCGTTGTCATCTCACGAACAGGGAGCCAATTTTACAAACAAGTCTCTCTATGTTTTCAACAACCTGTCTAAGAGCGGAATTTGATTTAAATGTTTTCCTATTCTTTAAATAAAAAAGGCCCTGATGGCGCATTTCTCCACTCCCTCAGCTTGTGAACCCTGACCTGTAACAGACTGTCACAACACTGTTCCTAAAGTTAAGTCAAAACAGTAGGGTTTATTAACACACACTCTTGAACTCGGGAGGGGGTTAAGTTCACAAGGCACGCACACAGACATACAAGGAAAGGTAAAGGCATCAAAAGAACAAAAACATTTACGAAGTATAAAATACCTTAATTATAAACTGACAGAGATTCCAGTTGAAAATAGGAATTGTTTATTTTTTAACTAACATAAAGTTTAACAAGGATTTATTTTAGTGACTGTCATTCCTCCACAAGTGTCGATTATGATTTGACGCACAAGAACACATCTAACAAGGGCCGAAGGGCCTGTTCTGTGCTGTAATATTCTAATATTCTAATTCTAATTCTAGCCGTTGCTTCCAGTCCACTGGATGTGACAACACTGCTCTACTGGACGCCAGTTAATTCTGTAACCATATCAATTACCTTTTCGATGACAAAAAAAAAACTATATAATGTATAAATGTGGTGTGGCGTTTTCAAGTGTCTAAATAACTTAATGGGAGATAGCTTTCTCTGCAATTTAATGTATTCGCTACCAATTAAATACTGTTGAGATATTGTTGATTTTCGGTTTGATTGTTGTAGCAAAAGTCTGAAAACATGTACTCTTGCCGTCATATTTTTTAATTTGTCAATGGAAAATTCATATTTGTTGGTTCAAGATAAAATTCTCCATGGAAGTCATGACACAGGCCAGACCAGACCGTTCCTGATGTGTGTGTATCACTGAGCATGGTGGAGAGCAGAGCGGCTTCACTGTGTCTGTATCAATGAGCGAGAGGGAGAGCAGGCTGGACGCACTGTGTCTGGATCAGTGAACCTGGCAGAGAGCAGACTGGCTAAAATGTGTCAATATCACTGAGCCTGCGGTAGAGCAGACTGGCCTCACTGTGCCTGTATCACTGAGCCTGGATGAGAGCAGAGCGGCTCCACTGTGTCTGTGTCATTGAGCCTGGGGTAAAGCAGACCGGCTCCAATGTGTCTGTATCACTGAGCCTGGGGGAGAGCAGACAGGCCCCACTGTGTCTGTATGACTGTGTCTGGGGAGAGCAGACTGGCCCCACTGTGTCTGTATCACTGAGCCTGTGGAGAGTTGTGCCTGTTCCACTGTGTCTGTATTACTGATGATGGGGGAGGGCAGACCGGCCCCACTGTGTCTGTATCATTGAGCCTGGGGAGAGCAGACAGGCCCCACGGTGTCTATGTAACTGAGCCTGGGGTAGAACAGACCGGCCCCTCTAGATTACTGTGACGGAGCTTGGGGGAGAGCAGTCCGGCCCCACTCTGTCTGCATCACTGAGCCTGGGGGAGAGCAGACTGGCCCCACTGTGTCTGTATCATTGAGCCTGTGGAGTGTTGTGCCTGTTCCACTGTGTCTATATTACTGATGATGGGGGAGGGCAGACAGGCCCCACTGTGTCTGTATCATTGAGCCTGGGGAGAGCAGACAGGCCCCACGGTGTCTATGTAACTGAGCCTGGGGTAGAACAGACCGGCCCCTCTAGATTTCTGTGACGGAGCTTGGGGGAGAGCAGTCCGGCCCAACTGTGTCTGTATCACTGAGCCTGGAGGAGACGAGACCGGCCCCTCTGTGTCAGTATCACTGAGCCTGGGGGAGAGCAAACCGGCCCCCATGTGTCTGTATCATTGAGCCTGGGAGAGAGCAGACAGGCCCCATTGTGTCTGTATCACTGATCCTGGGGGAGACTAGATCAGTCCCACTGTGTCTGTATCACTGAGCCTGGGGGAGAGCAGACCGGCCCCACTGTGTCTGCATCACTGAGCCTGGGGGAGACAAGACCAGCCCCGCTGTGTCTGCATCACTGTACCTGGGGGAGACAAGACCGGCCAAACTGTGTCTGTATCACTGAGCCTGGGGGAGAGCAGACCGGCCCCAGTGTGTCTGTATCACTGAGCCTGTGGAGAGTTGTGCCTGTTCCACTGTGTCTATATTACTGATGCTGGGGGAGGGAAGTCCGGCCCCACTGTGTCTGTATCATTGAGCCTGGGGAGAGCAGACAGGCCCCACGGTGTCTATATAACTGAGCCTGGGGCAGAATAGTCCGGCCCCTCTAGATTTCTGTGACAGAGCTTGGGGGAGAGCAGTCTGGCCCCACTCTGTCTGCATCACTGAGCCTAGGGGAGAGCTGCCCAGCTCCAATGTGTCTCAATCACTGAGCTTGGGGCAGAGCAGACTGGTCCCACTGTGTCAGTCTCACGAAGACTGGGGGAGAGCAACTCGGCTCTAATGTGTCTGTACCACTGAGCCTGGGGGAGAGAAGACCGGCCCCACTGTGTCTGTATCACTGAGCCTGGGGGAGACAAGACCGGCCCCACTGTGTCTGCATCACTGAGCCTGGGAGAGAGCAGACCGGCCCGACTGTGTCTGCATCACTGAGCGTGTTCGAGAGCAGGCCTTCCCCGCGGTGACAGTACCACTCACACTGGGGGAGAGAAGACTGTCCCCACTGTGCCTGTATCACTGAGCCTGTGTTGAGATGAGCCTGTTCCACTGTCTCTGTATTACAGATCCTGGGGGAGAGATGACCGGCTCCACTGTTTCTGGATCACTGGATTTGGGGAGAGCAGACCGTCCCCACTGTGTCCCTATTACTTAGCCAGCGGACAGCCGACCAGCCCCACTGTGTCTGTATCACTGACCCTGGGGTAGAGCAGACCAGCCACACTGTGTCTGTATCACTGATCCTGGGAGAGAGCAGACCGGCCCCACTGTGTCTGTATCACTGAGCCTGGGGGAGAGCAGACCGGCCCCACTGTGTCTGCATCACTGAGCCTGGGAGAGATCAGACCGGCTCCACTGTGTCTGTATCGCTGAGCCAGGGGGAGAGAAGACCGGCCCCACTGTGACAGTATCACTGAGCCTGGGCGAGAGCAGACCGGCCCCACTGTGTCTTCATCACTGAGCGTGTTCGAGAGCAGCCCAACGCCGCGGTGACAGTACCACTCAGACTCCGGGAGAGAAGACTTGCCCCACTTTGTCTGTGTCACTGAGCGTGTGTTGAGATGTGCCTGTTCCACTGTGTCTGTTTTACTGATCCTGGGGGAGAGAAGACCGTCTCCACTGTGTCTATATCACTGGATTAGGGGAGAGCAGACCGTCCCCACTGTGTTCCTATCACTGAGCCAGTGGAGAGCCGACCAGCCCCACTGTGTCTACAGCACTGACCGTGGGGTAGAGCAGACCGGCCGCACTGTGTCTGTATCACTGAGTCATTGGTATAGCAGAACCTCCCCACGGTGACAGTATCACTGAGACTGGGGGAGAGCAGACCGTCTCCACTGTGTCTGTACCGCTGAGCCAGGGGGAGAGAAGAACGGCCCCACTGTGACAGTGTCACTGAGCCTGGGCGAGAGCAGACCGGCCCCACTGTGTCTTCATCACTGAGCGTGTTCGAGAGCAGCCCAACGCCGCGGTGACAGTACCACTCAGACTCCGGGAGAGAAGACTTGCCCCACTTTGTCTGTATCACTGAGCGTGTGTTGAGATGTGCCTGTTCCACTGTGTCTGTATTACTGATCCTGGGGGAGAGAAGACCGTCTCCACTGTGTCTATATCACTGGATTAGGGGAGAGCAGACCGTCCCCACTGTGTCTGTATCATTGAGCCTGTGGAGAGAAGTGCCTGTTCCACTGTGTCTATATTACTGATGATGGGGGAAGGCAGACCGGCCCCACTGTGTCTGTATCATTGAGACTGGGGAGAAAAGACTGGCCCCACGGTGTCTATTTAACTGAGCCTGTGGGAGAACAGACCGGCCCCACTAGATTTATGTGACGGATACTGGGGTAGAGAAGACCAGCCCCACTGTGTCTGTATCACTGAGCCCGGGAGAGAGCAGACCGGCCCCACTGTGTCTGTATCACTGAGCCTGGCAGAGAGCAGACCGGCCCAACTGTGTCTGTATCACTGAGCCTGGGGGAGACGAGACCGGCCCCTCTTTGTCAGTATCACTGAGCCTGGGGGAGAGCAAACCGGCGCCACTGTGTCTGTATCACTGAGCCTGGGAGAGAGCAGACCAGCCCCACTGTGTCTGTATCACTGAGCGTGTGGAGAGTTGTGCCTGTTCCACTGTGTCTGTATTACTGATGATGGGGGAGAGCAGACCGGCCCCACTGTGTCTGTATCATTGAGCCTGGGGAGAGCAGACCGGCCCCTCTAGATTACTGTGACGGAGCTTGGGGGAGAGCAGTCCGGCCCCACTCTGTCTGCATCACTGAGCCTGGGGGAGAGCAGACCGGCCCCACTGTGTCTGTCTCATTGAGCCTGTGGAGTGTTGTGCCTGTTCCACTGTGTCTATATTACTGATGACAGGGGAGGGCAGACCGGCCCCACTGTGTCTGTATCATTGAGCCTGGGGAGAGCAGACAGGCCCCACGGTGTCTATGTAACTGAGCCTGGGGGAGAACAGACCGGCCCCTCCAGATTACTGTGACGGAGCTTGGGGGAGAGCAGTCCGGCCCCACTCTGTCTGCATCACTGAGCCTGGGGGAGAGCAGACCGGCCCCACTGTGTCTGTATCATTGAGCCTGTGGAGTGTTGTGCCTGTTCCACTGTGTCTGTATCATTGAGCCTGGGGAGAGCAGACAGTCCCCACGGTGTCTATGTAACTGAGCCTGGGGTAGAACAGACCGGCACCTCTAGATTCCTGTGACGGAGCTTGGGGGAGGGCAGTCCGGCCCAACTGTGTCTGTGTCACTGAGCCTGGAGGAGACGAGACCGGCCCCTCCGAGTCAGTATCACTGAGCCTGGGGGAGAGCAAACCGGCCCCCATGTGTCTGTATCATTGAGCCTGGGAGAGAGCAGACAGGCCCCACTGTGTCTGTATCACTGAGCCTGGGGGAGACAAGACCAGCCCCGCTGTGTCTGCATCACTGTGCCTGGGGGAGAGCAGACCGGCCCCACTGTGTCTGTATCACTGAGCCTGTGGAGAGTTGTGCCTGTTCCACTGTGTCTATATTACTGATGATGGGGGAGAGCAGACAGGCCCCACGCTGTTTATATAACCGAGCCTGGGGTAGAACAGACCGGCCTCTCTAGATTTCTGTGACGGAGCTTGGGGGAGAGCAGACCGGCATCACTCTGTCTGCATCACTGAGCCTAGGGGAGAGCTGCCCGGCTCCAATGTGTCTCAATCACTGAGCTTGGGGCAGAGCAGACTGGTCCCACTGTGTCAGTCTCACGAAGACTGGGGGAGAGCAACTCGGCCCAACTGTGTCTGTGTCACTGAGCCTGGAGGAGACGAGACCGGCCCCTCCGAGTCAGTATCACTGAGCCTGGGGGAGACAAGACCGGCCCCACTGTGTCTGCATCACTGAGCCTGGGGGAGACAAGACCGTCCCCACTGTGTCTGTATCACTGAGCCTGGGAGAGAGCAGACCGGCCCGACTGTGTCTGCATCACTGAGCGTGTTCGAGAGCAGGCCTTCCCCGCGGTGACAGTACCACTCACACTGAAGGAGAGAAGACTGTCCCCACTGTGCCTTTATCACTGAGCCTGTGTTGAGATGTGCCTGTTCCACTGTCTCTGTATTACAGATCCTGGGGGAGAGATGACCGGCTCCACTGTGTCTGGATCACTGGATTTGGGGAGAGCAGACCGTCCCCACTGTGTCCCTATCACTTAGCCAGCGGAGAGCCGACCAGCCCCACTGTGTCTGTATCACTGACCCTGGGGTAGAGCAGACCGGCCGCACTGTGTCTGTCTCACGAAGACTGGGGGAGAGAAGACCAGCCCCACTGTGCCTGTGTCACGGAGCCTGGGGGAGACAAGACCGGCCCCACTGTGTCTGTATCACTGAGCCTGGTGGAGACAAGACCAGCCCCACTGTGTCTGTATCACTGAGCTTTGGGGAGAGAAGCCCGGTCCCACTGTGTCTGTATCACTCAGCTTGGGGGAGTGAAGACCGGCCCCACTGTGTCTGTATCACTGAGGTTGGGGAGAGAAGACCGGCCCCACTGTGTCTGTCTCACTGAGCCTGGGGGAGTGCAGACTGGAAGCCACCTATCTTCAGATAACTGCCCAGCAGAGGCTTTGTGGCTTGGGGGAGATTTTGTCCAGAGAAGTGACGGGTCAGGATTTCTTGGGATCTGGAGTTGGACCCTTGAGATATTGTTTTTGGTTTCGCTTTAGACAGTGTTTTGTGGGTGTTAACTGTTTTAAAGGCAGCTGGAGAAAACCTGCCAAGCAAACAGTCACAATAAGTACCCTATTCCATCTCTTTGAGATGTTCTTAGAAGCAATTGTAAGAGATCGAGAAATTGATGCTACATTCCTATTGAAAGGCCTGCCAGATACCCCTGTTGTCACATTTCTCTTGGAAAGCCTGTCAAACTGATCTTCAACGTCACCTGGAAAGAAATGTTCCAGCAATGTCCTACTGACAGCCATCGATATGCATTTGTGACACCAAACCAAAAAAGGACAGTTCCACTTAAGTTTAAAGATACAGCACTGAAACAGGCCCTTCGGCCCACCGAGTCTGTGCCGACCACCAACCACCCATTTACACTAATCCTACACTAATTCCATATTCCTACCACATCCCCACCTATCCCTATATTTCCCTAACACCTATCTATACTAGGGGCAATTTATAACGGCCAATTTACCTATCAACATGCAAGTCTTTGGCATGTGGGAGGAAACCAGAGCACCCGGAGGAAACCCACGCAGACACAGGGAGAACTTGCAAACTCCACACAGGCTGTATCCAGAATTGAACCTGGATCACTGGAGCTGTGAGACTGCTGTGCTACCAACGCACCACTGTGCCACCCTTCTTCTTCTTCTTCTTCTTCTTCTTCTTCTTCTTCTTCTTCTTCTTCTTCTTCTTCTTCTTCTTAGAAAGGCTGAGGTAAAAAGAGACTTTCATATTTCGCTCTGTGCGTTAATGCTTTGCTTCGTTACTGGCTAAGTCTTGTTTTATAATAAATTGATAATTGTGTTGTTCACAGAGGAAACTTGCTGGGGGAGTTTTATTCTGGGGTAAAGAATAGAATCTTTGACTGATTGTATCTGTAACTGGGTAAACACTGAAATATATGTTGTGACCTGTGGAGAATTGCAACCAGAAAAGAGAGTGCACTCCTCCTATTTCGGTCGTAACGCGTGAAATGCTTAAATGTTGATGTTCAGAGAGACATCGGTGCCCTCGTACAAGGACTAAAGAAAGTTAGAATGCAGGTACAACAAGCAATTAGGAAGGCAAATGACATGTTGGTCTTTATTACAATGGATTGGAGTACAAGAATAAGAATGGCCTTGCTGCATTTATACAGGGATTTGATGAGACCACACCTAGAGTACTGTGTGCAGTTTTGGTCTCCATATTTAAGGACGTTTCTACTTGCACTGGAGGCGGTCCTGCCCTACATTCTCTGGAGTTTGGAAAAAATAGAGATATCTCATTGAAACGTACACGAATCTGAAGGGGCTCGAGAGGATGGTCTCTGAGACGCCGTGTACCCTGGCTATGGAATGTATAACACGGGAGTACATTTTCAAGGCAGAGGGGCGCTCCGTTATGACTCAGACGAGGAAAAGCTCCTTCAATAAAAGGGTTGTGAATCCTTTGAATTCTCTACTTCAGAAGGTGAAGGATGCCCAATCATTCAGCGTGCTTAAAGGTCGAGATAGGCAAATCTATTTTGCCTCTCAGGGAATGAAATGATATGGAAAAGAGGCAGCAAAGTAGAGTTCAGAAAGAAGATAAGCCACCATCGCATTGGTTGGCGAACAGGCTCGAAGCACTGAATGGTCTGCTCCTGCTCCTATTTGTCATTTGCTTATTTTCTTAGAATAAGAGACAATATTTGTTCTGTTGCTTAAACTTCCTCAGGGCATCTCATTGTTTAATCAATTTTAAAATTAGTGTAATGGCGTATTTCATCACATTCATCAACTGAGCTCTGAACATATTCTGTGTCACAGCATAAATACAAGTATTTGTGCAGCAACTCAGGAGCTGAAACATGAATCCCATTTTCATTAAAAAGGCAGGTAGAATTGCAGAGTTCGAACCCGACCACCACATGCATTTCCATATAGAATGCACCATTAACTCTGACCATAGCAGAATGAAATTACCCGAGATAATGAACAGTAAAATGATGGATTTTCTTCTGTTATCCATTTCTGGGTCTCCGGGGCTCTCTCCACTGCTGTGAGGCCGCAGTTGCCTTCGTGCTCTGCTGGCATCTATAATGTGTCTGACAGTAAAAACATTGAGTAGTAGAATCAACACAAATGCGATGCAAGGTGTTATAATGCTATGAAAGAACCCGATTGTTCCCCAGACTGGTGAAGACATAACGTCTGTGTTTACACGGCAAAACCAGGGGCTGTGAAAACGGCTATACTGATTTGATAGCAGAAAATACCAGGTGATGTCTTTTAAACAGCTCAGCACAGTCACTGCTCCAAGAACCACATCAGCTGTCTTCTCTTTGCAATATCTAGTTTTTAACTTCTGGCAACAAATGGCCACAAATCGATTAAAGGTGAAAGCGACTGTGAACCAGACCGAACCGTCCGTTGCTGCATAAAGCAGGGTGGCATGGATATTACATGCACGGATGCAATAAAGTGGGAGAAATGCTTCCCGATAACGAATTGGAATGTGCCGGAAAATCAGGTCGAGGATAATGACCAGTAGATCCGCCGCAGCCATGGCCACCAGGTAACGAGTGACACATTTGGAGAGACCGCACTTTCCTCGAGACAGGATTGCTATCGTCACTAGGTTAACTGTGTGGGAGGGAAATGGACAGGGAAATTATACATCAAGCTGAAAGCAATTGTTCCAGTGTGACTGCGTACATATTGAGATTTGAAAATCTGTTACTGTGTCAAATGATATAATACAATGCTTTTGCATGTGGCAGGGTTATCTGCTGCAGCATTGATTGTCATTCAATGACGTCAGCCATTTAACCATAAAAGTTATTATCTGGGATGAGGTGACAAATGAACATGAACAGTCAAAATGAATGAAAGATGCGGCTGAGATGCTGGTGTATTTAATGCTGCAGTAAAATAAACAAATAAATAAACAAATAATATCTCAGTGTCACAGGAAAAATAAGGACGACAGGAGCGTGGCTTCCATTCGGAAATGTCAGCATGTGTTCACAAACCATAGTTAGTGCAAGCGATTAAGCCCAGGCTGTTGCTGTTGGTCATTAACCAATGACTGTGGGTTTGAATGAGGCAATCAGCCCAGTTTCCTGTTCCTTGTCATTTGCCAGCGATGCTGTGTCAGATTGAGGAATCAACTTCTGTTGTTGGCCCTGATCAATCGGCAATGACCCAGTAAAAATTGGGGGGTGGGGGAGGAGAATGAACATCGCTTGCTGCTTGTGGTATTTTTACAGTAACCGTGGTCTAGTGTGGGGATGAGCTTTGGATCTTTCTCCTTCTTATTCGTCACTGACACTTGGTTTGTGTAGGGGAACTCGGTCCTGCATCCTGCTGCTCATCTTTGCCGAGTGATTTCTGTGTTCGCGTGGGGTAATCGGTCTCGGAGTGTGCTCCTCATCCTTATTGAGTGACCCTGCATTGGTGTGGGAAAGCAGTCCATGTTCCTGCTCCAGATCTTTACCCACTGAATCAGGGGATCGTCCCAGGATCCTGCGAATTATCTTTCGCCAGTGACACTGGATTATGCGACAGTATGTCCTTCCTTCTCACTCTGCAATGAAGTGTATGAATCCAGCATTCACCTGTCAATAATTGTTCAGTTACACCTTTGGAAATGCGATTGTGCATGGCTGTTTTTAATGGATTGTGCGTGGCATGATGTCCCTGAAGTAACATGACTTCATTCGCACTGCTTGAAAATGGGCATATAACAGGTGGCCAATGTAACACCGCTCATTTACCTCCACCGCCCAAGACGTTTATTTAACCAAGAAAACGGGAGCTGGCTTGGAAAATTAAACAGTGAATCAAGTGTGGATGGAGAAAAAAAACTTGGCTGCAAGACCTCTTGTGAGCATTGGAGGACCTCCGTGGAACTGTAAATGCAAGAAGTGCATAAGTCCAACAGAGGAGAGGAGAAACTGTTTGAAGCTAGATGAGGTTCAGATGCAATTGTGCTTTCTCAAACAACTTTTGAAAAAAAAAATCCAATTATTTTTGAATAACTGCAGAATCAGCAACACCGGTCCTGTAAAATCTGATGGTTCAATATGATTAAAATATATTCTGTAATAGCACATTGTATGTTTACATTCTCAGTAATGTTTCTGTTGTAATACACTACACTGAGGTGTCAGAAACTATCTGAAAGTCAGTAAAAGGCCGAATGAATTCTTGTCACCATTCAGGGATAATTGGACAAGTTTCAAAACAGCGACGTTACCAAATCAATGTATTATTCACAATACCATGGTGATAATCTGGAGCATTTACACTAAAGCAGACATTGACAGCATCGAAATTGAATTGTTGGACAGTTTGTGAGATTCCCTCACGTGCAACAGGTTTGCAGGACAGAATTCAAATTATTTCAAAGCAATATTTGGAAATTAAGTCACCGGAAAATCTTTGAAAAATAATTACCTGCATCCCTAAGTTAACTTACAGGAAGGGAAATAAAGAGGGTAATTCTCCATCAGACTGGCAGGAAAAGCAGTAGTCTGATGGATTTTGGGTGACAGTTATCGGTTTGTTATTGCATTCAGTAACGGATATATTTTTTTTTCCTGGGTCATGGTTTTCTGCTGGAGGCACGGATTGAATAAAATGATAACGATGGGACTGAGAAATAAATCAACAAACAGGTACTTCTGCGGGAGTCAGGAGAGGATGCGACATACGAAATGAAGGGGATTAAATTAAAAATGATAAATAATAGCCGAACAGTAAATCAGCAGCCCAGGAAATATTGAGAAGAGTAACAGTGTTCAGGAGGTATATTTTCAACATTCTCTCAGGTCTATTCATGACATGGTCATCAAACCTGCAGACAAGGGTGGTGCTGTTGTCATATGACGTACCGACCTCGACGTTGCAGAAGCTCAACGCCAACTCACGGAAACTTATTCCTCCTCCCTCTGGACCATGACCTCACCACCGAACATCAAGATTTCAGACTTTTTAGATTTAGGGATACAGGACTGAAACAGGCCCATCGGCACACTGAGTCTGTGCAGACCATTAACCACCCATTTTATACTACTCCTACGCTAATCCCACATTTCTACCACATCCTCACCTGTCCCTATATTCCCCTACCACCTACTTATACAAGGGGCAATTTATAATGGACAATATACCTATCAACCTGCAATTCCTTTTGGCTGTGGGAGGAAACCGGAGCACCCAGAGGAAACCCACGCAGCCACAGGGAGAACATGCAAACTCCACACAGGCAGCACCCAGAATTGAATCCAGGTCGCTGGAGCTGTGAGGCTGCGGTGCTAACCACAGCCACCTTCCAAAGGACTGTCACTGACCTCATCTCCTCTGGAGATCCTTTCTCTACAGCTTCCAACCTAATAGTCCCACAACCCTGGACAGCCCGCTTCTACCTCCTTCCCAAAATCCACAAACGGGGCTGTCCTGGCAGAGCCATTGTGTCAGCCTGCTCCTGCCCCACTGAACTGATTTCTTCCTATCTAGACTCTATCTTTTCTCCGCTAGTCCCGTCTCTTCCCACCTACATCCGTGACTCTTCTGACGCCCTACATCCTTTTGACAATTTCCAGTTCCCTGGTCCCAACCGCCTCCTCTGCACTATGGACGTCCAATCGCTTTACACCTCCATCCCCCACCAGGATGGTTTGAGGACTCTCCGCTTCTTCCTGGAACAGAGGCCCAATCAGTACCCATCCACCACCACCCTACTCCGGATGGCTGAAATTGTTCTCACATTGCACAACGTCTCCTTCAACTCCACGCACTTCTGTCAAGAAAAAGCTGTCGCTATGGGTACCCGCATGGGTCCCAGTTATGCCTGCCTTGTTGTGGGATATGTCGATCATTCTTTGTTCCAGTCCTACTCAGGCCCCCTCCCCCAACTATTTTTTCTGGTACATTGATGACAATCGGTGCCGTTTCCTGCTCCCACCCCGAACTGGAAAACTTTATCAACTTTGCTTCCAATTTCCACCGTTCTCTCACCTTTACATGGTCCATCTCTGTCACGCCTCTTCCCTTCCTCGATTTCTCTGTCTCCATCTCTGGGGATAGGTTGTCGACTAATATCCATTATAAGCACAACGACTCCCACAGCTACCTCGACTGCACTTCTTCACACCCTACCTCCTGTAAGGACTCCATTCCATTCTCCCAATTTCTCCGTCTCCGGCGCATCTGTTCTGATGATGCTACCTTCCATGAAGGTGCTTCTGATATCACCTTCTTTTTCCTCAACCGAGGATTTCCCCCCACTGTTGTTGTTGCGGAACTCAATCGTGTCCGGCCCATTCCCCTCACCTCTACCCTCACCCCTTCCCCTCCCTCCCAGAACCGTGACAGGGTTCCCCTTATCCTCACTTTTCACCCCATCAGCCTCCATATCCAAAGGATAATCCTCCGCCATTTCTGCCACCTCCAGCGTGATGCCACTACCAGTTGCATCTTCCCCTCCCTTCCCCTGTCAGCATTCTGAAGGGATCGTTCCCTCCGTGACACCCTGGTCCAATCCTCCATTACCCCCACCAACTTGTCCCCGTCCCATAGCACCTTCCCCTGCAATCGCAGGAGGTGTAATACCTGCCCATTTACCTCATCTCTCCTCACTATCCCAGGCCCCAAACACTCCTTTCAGGTGACGCAGTGATTTACTTGTACTTCTTTCAATGTAGTATGCTGTATTCGCTGCTCATAGTGTGGTCTCCTCTACATTGGAGAGGCCAAGCGCAGACTGGGTGACTGCTTTGCGGAACAGCTCCACCCAGTCCGCAAGCAGGACCCTGAGCTTCCAGTTGCTTGCAATTTCAACACTCCCCCCTGCTCTCATGCTCACATCTCTGTCCTCGGATTGCTGCAGTGTTCCAGTGAACATCAACGCAAGCTCGAGGAACAGCATCTCATCTACCGAAAGGCACACTACTGCCTGCTGGACTGAACATTGACGTCAATAATTTAAGACTATGACAGCCCCCCATTTATTTTCATTTTTAGTTATTTTTTCTTCTTTTTTTTTACATTCTTTTTACATTTTTTACAATCATTTTTTGCATTTATTTCATTTCATCTTACTTTGTTCAGTTTGCTTACCCATTTTCTTTCAGGTTTGCACTTGCTGCTGTTCAATATTCAGTGTATTAATACCTAATCTGTACTGATGCTTTGTCTTTCAACACACCATGAACATATTGTTTGCCTTTGCTTTTGACCTTTTGGTCAGCTATGTTGCCTGGTCCAATCGAGACCTCCTTTGTTATCTCTTGCCCCACCCCCACCTCACTTGATTATAACCTGTGACTTTTCTAATATTTGTCAGTTCCGAAGAAGGGTCACTGACCCAAAACGTTAACTCTGCTTCTCTTTTCACAGATGCTGCTAGACCTGCTGGGTGGTTCCAGCATTTCTTGTTTGTAGTTCAACATTGTTGTTTTTGTTTGTTTTTCTTGCTCTGGATGGAATCGCACATTGCTGTTCCGCAGTGTTCAGTATTTGCTTCATTTTACTGAAATCGATTATTGACGTGGACTTATGAACACAGGGCAAAATTTCGAAATTTGCCACTGACAGGCAGTGTGGAACTGAAGTTGAAAGTGATGAAGAGGGTAGTAAATTTCAAAAGGACACTGCCAGGCGAGTGAAATGGGCGGATACATGGAAGATGGCATTCAGTGCAGAAAAGTCAAAGACATTGATGGTGTGGGCTTGTCTGCAAAAACTAAAATTTCAAACTTTGAAGGAGGCATGAATAATAGAAATGCCAATATACACTGAGAATGATAGTGGAAGGCATCAGAAGACTTTGAAAGTCTGGCTAAATGAGCAGACACCTGCAAGTTGCAATTCAGAATTTGGTGGCACAGTGATTCGCACCGCGGCCTCACAGCTACAATGAGCTGTGTTCAGTTCTGGATACTGCCTGTGCAGAGTTTGCAAGTTCTCCTTGTGTCCGCGTGCGTTTCCGCCGGGTGCTCTGGTTTCCTCCCACAGCCAAAGACTTGCAGGTGAATCGGTAAATTTGCCATTGTAAATTGCCCCTAGTGTCGGTAGGTGGTAGGAGAATGGTGGGCATGTGATAGGGAATATGGGGTTAATGTAGGATTAGTATAAATGGGTGGCTGTTGGTCGGTAAAGACGCGCTGGGCAAAAGGGCCTGTTTCAGTTTTGTATCTCTAAATAAATAAATAAACCAGGAAACATAATTGATACATTTGGGTAGGCAGAAAGAGGACAAGCAATATAAACCATGTGACATTTTTTTTTATTTCTAGGACAGTAGAAAAATAAAGTTGAATATTTAGAAAGAAATGTTAAACGTAAATAAATGATTGGGTGTGCACGAGTTTCGGGTATTGCGTACAATTCTGAGCACATAGGAACATATGACAATCCAGAAAAAGAGGAGGAGGCCATTTATCTCTTCAGCCTGCCTTCCATTCTGTGAGACCATGGCTTAGCTACGACCTAACTTGATATATCTCCCTTCATCCCATATCCATCAATACATTTCAATAACACACTTCTATCAATATCAGGCTTAATTTTGTTAATTGATCCAGTAGAAATTGACTTGTGCAGAAGAAACTTCAAAAGTCTCCCACCCTTTGTGCGTAGTAATGTTGCAAAGTTTCATTCTTGAAAAGTCAAGCTAATTTTTTTTTCATGGGTAGCAAGCATCGCTGGCAAGGTGAGCCTCGATTGTCCATCCAGAGTTATCCTTGAAAAGGTGGCAGTGAGCCGCATTCTCGACCAACGCACTCCTTGTGATGTAGGTGCACAGACGATGCTGGTTGGGAGAGATATCGAGGATATTGACCCAGTGACAGTGGAGGAATGTGATACAGTTTCAAGTCAGGATGATGTGTGGCTTGGCAGCAAACTGGCAAGTGGTAGTTTTCTCCTTCGTGTGTTGCCCTTGCTCTTCTAGGTGCTTGAGTTTGTGAATTTAAAAGGTGCTGTCGAAGGACGAATGGCAAGTTGCTGCAGTGCATCTTGCAGCTGGTACTCACTGCTGCCACTGTGTGATAGCAGTGGGAGGACTGATGGTTTAAAGTAATGGATGGGCTGCCGATGTATAGGATTGCTTTGTCTTGGCTATTATTGAGCTGCTTTCGTGTTGTTTGATTTGTAGCCCTTCAGAACGTGCAAATTATTTCGTAACACTCCTATCTCTTGCTTTGTAAATTGTGCACAGGCTTTGGAGAGTCCGGAGGTGAGGCACTCGCGAAAGAATTTCCAGCCACTGACCTGAAACTGAAGTTATTGTTTTTATAAGGCTGGTACAGTTAGTTTTCTGGTCAACTACAATGGTCAGAGTCTTGATGTTGGGGCATTTGGGCATGGTAATTGCGTTGACCGTCAAGGAAATGTGGCCAGATTGAGTCTTGTTGGAGATCATCATTACCTGACACTTGTGTGGCATGTATGTTACTTGCTAGATATTAGTCCAAGCTTGAATATTATCCAGATATTGCTGAATGTAGGCACGGTTGGCTAACATAACTCAAGAGGTAAAATGATACTGAACACTGTGAACCAATTAGTGAACACTCCAAATTCAGGCCTTATGATGGAGATAAGTTCATTTATGCAGCAGATGAAGATGCTTAAGGCGAAGAAACAACCCTGAGGAACTCGGGAAACGATGTCCAGATACTGAGATGATTAGCATCCAAATAGCATCTTCCTCTGCTCTCGGTACGACTATAACCAACCGACAGTTTCCATTTGATTCTAATTAACTTCACTTTTGTTCATTCTCCTTGATGCTGCAGTCGGTCAAGTGGTTCCATGTTGACAAGGGAACCACTCTCACCTTGACCTCCTGATTCAGATTCTTTGTGCATGTTTATACAGGGCTCTAACCATATCTGTAACTGACTGGCCCCGTCAGAATTCAATCTGAGCATCAGTAAGTGGAATATTGCTGAATAAATTCTGCTCGAAAGCACTGTTGACGATACCTTCCATCAAGGTACTGATGATTAAGATTAGACTGACTGGGTACTTGGATGTTCCTACATTTTGTTGACATGACATATTTGGGTAATTTTCCACATTGTTGGGCAGATGCCAATGTTGTAGCTGCACTAGAACGGCATGGCTCACACCGACCTAGGGCTGAAGTTAGTGTCGGCGTGGAAGCCTGTTATGGTGGCATAGGCGGACACATAATTGCAACACAGAAATTTGATGTTGTGTCATTAGTTACTGTTTTTTTCCAATGGTGGGAAAGCACAATGGTGGATTTTAAATATAACTAAAACTTGATACTGATTTAATGATGGTTGAGTGATTCTGTGAATGGCGGGTGGCATTTACATCCCTCTGGATTTATGACAAGTAAAACCTGGCAGTACTGAATCGAAGGTGCACATTGCAGTGAGCAGTAGGCAGCTCAGAACATTTCTGCATTGGAGAAGAGGCTGATTTGGAGATGATTGTTGGACTGCATTTATATGTGCACTGAAATGGAGAGGGGTACCGGGAGCTCTGCCAGTATGTCTGGGGTACTGCGGGCTCTGAACGAAGGTTTCAGCACTCGGGGCTCTGTGAGGGGCCCAGGGTTCTGGAGCTCGGGGAAATGCCGGGGGAACTGAATGCTTTGCAAGTGGATACGGAGTTCTGGGGACTCTGTAGGGAGCCCGGGGTACCATGGACTCTGCAACAGACTCTTTGGTTACTGGGGGCTCTTCACGAGTATCTAGAGTATGAGTGCTTTGCAGTGGGTTCCAGGGATCTGGGGGCTGTACAAGGGACCTAAGAGTGAATTTGATTATGTTTGTTCGGGATCAGTATAGGGTTCGCAAACTGTTGTGTGATGTGCCTGCTTACTCACGCTACTGGAACCGAAGATGGGCCATTATTAAGGTTGGTATTTTAGTCCATCAGCCGCTCCACAGGCAGAATTGTGACTTCCTCCGGTACCAATGCATGAGGCCAAATAGGTTGAGCAATGAGCAAACAATGTCCCTAATTCTGGCGTACAAATCTTTAGTACTACAGCCAGGATGTTGCCAGGACCCATAGCCATCGCCGTATCAAGCAGAAAATATTCCGCTGTTTCTTGCTCTGATGTAAACTAAATTGCTTTGGTGAAAGACTGACATCTATGATGATGAGGACGTCAGAAGGAGGCCGAGATGGATCATTCACGTGGTACTTCTGCCTGAGGATGATTGCAATGTTTCAGCGCTGTTTTTACACTGACATACTGGGCTGAAAAACCCATTATGCTGGAGATATTTGTGAATGTTCCTCTTCTTGTTAGTCACTTAAATGTCGACCATTCATCACAACTGGATGTGGCTGGACTGCAGATCTTTGATTAGTTGGTTGTGAGATCTATTAACTTTTTCTTAGCAAGTCTGCTTCTTATTGAACAAGGGTTGGTCCCCTGGCTTGATGATATCAGGAGAGTGAACGATATGCCATGCCGTGAATTTACAGATTGTGCAGCAACAACATTCCACTACTGCTAGTGGTGCAAATAACCTCATGGATGTTCTGAGCTGATAGATATGTTCTGAATCTTTTCACTATGCCCCTAGACCTAGATTTCCCAACCAGCTGAAACAGTTTCTTTCTTTCTTTCTTTCTACCCTATCTTTTCCATCTGACAAGTTGTTAAAATTCAGTGTGCATTGTAATTTCGAGGGAATACACTCACACTCCGCACCCCGGTTTTTGTAATCTTTCCATGTAATTTACGAATTGAAGTCCAGTTACCATTCTTGTAAATCTACTCTGCACACCCTCTGTCGTCAATTTATGTACCTTTCCTAAGTTGTGGTCCTGAGAACTGCTCATAGAATACCCAGTATTGTCTAGCCAAGGCTTTGTACAACTCAAACAGGTATTCTTCACCCTGGTACTCTATCACTCGAAATATAATGCTCAACATTCCATTCTTTTTGATTACTTTCTGTGCTTGTTCACTATACTTTTATGATCTGTGTACCTGGACCCCAGGTTCTTGCCATAGCTGTAACGTTTCAGCATTTATAAATAACCTGTTCTATCCTATTTCGGATAAAAGTGGAGGACGTCGCATTTGTACACATTGAAATATAATCCGAACAGTTTTGTCCATTCACTTAATGTGTCAATATATCTTTGTAATTTTACCATCCGACCATAAGTACGAAGATATGAATTAGGAGCAGGGGTAGGCCACTCGGTCCCACCAGCCTGCTTTGTCATTCAATAAGTTCATGGCTGAACTGATTACTTCACATTTCCACCTTCCCCCATAACATTCCACCCTTTGCTTATCAAGAATCTGTTTACCTTTGTCTCAAAAATATTCAAAGACCCTACTTCCACCACTTTTTGTGGAAGAGAATTCCAAAAGACTCACGACCCACTGAGAGAAGAAAAAAATCTCCTAATCTCTGGCTTAAATGCGCGCCCCCTTATTTTTAAACAGTGACCCCCCGCTCCCACTTCCAGATTCTAGAATATATGCATCATTCTATTAATATGAATTTATTTGCCTGAAACAGTGAGAGAGAGAAAAGAGAGAGTGAGAGATGGGAATAAAAATGGTGGGAGAGAGGGAACGACAGTGTAAGATAGAGTGAGGAAGGAATTAATTTCAGAAAGATAATTAGATGAATAATTGAAGGGGGAAGGTGTGTGCAACTGTGGAAAAAGGAAGGCTAATGGAAATTACTGAAGAGGTAAGACCGTGGATGAATTTGAATAAATATATGATACTCTTAAACTCAAGACTCTGGTGGATCTGGAGTAGTGTATCTCAGTGAGCACATAGGTAAGGGATGAATGGGACGTGGTTTAAGGTGGCATATAGATGCAGAGTTTTTGATGAGGTCTGCTGCATGTAGGCCGTGCAGCTTAGACAATTCTGGACGTAGAAAAGGCATGGATAAGCCTTTCAGAAGCAGACAGGCTGATGGGAGGAAAGGGCAATATTCTGGAGGGGGTAGTAGGCACGATTCATGTTCTGGAACTATACCAATTCAGAACTCATCTTAAGGCCAAATGGAATGCTGAACTTAACAACAGTCTGGTTGAATCTCCGGCAGTGGGCAGTGCCTGCAATGGAGTAAATGAATAGTGAACAGAATTTATGATTTCGGACGGAAAGGGTGATCTTTTAGGGGCGGTACAGTGAGGCAGTGGTTAGCATCGCAGCCTCACAGCTCCAGATGTTCGCTTCTTGGTACTGCCTGTTTGGAGATTGAAAGTTCTCCCTATGACCATGTGGGTTTTCGCTGGGTGCTCCGGTTTCTTCCCACAGCCAAAAGACTTGCAGGTGATCGGTAAATTGGTCATTGTAAATTGCCCCGAGTGTAGGGAGGTGGTTGGGAATATGGGCTTACTGTAGGGTTCGGATAAATGGGTGTTTGTTGGTCAGCACAGACACGGTGGACCAAAGGGCCTCTTTCAGTGCTGTATCTCTAAATAAAAGTAAAATAAATAAACAAAGTGATAGCTTTGGGCTGCCCAAGTTTTAAATGGAAAGATCAGTAACACAGTGAACCTTGATATACAGATCTAATAGCAGAACAAAGGGACATACCAGAGACATCACAAACAGCACTGAGAGTAGAGAAAATAACAAGAACAGCTCAGCATGATTTTAGAACTAAAAGTTGGACATAGATACATTGACACCAACACCAGCGAGGATGGGATAATAAATCTTTTGAATAATCAGAAGGCCATAATAGAATCGATGATCTAATTTCATCCACGCATAATATGCCGAAAGATAGACAAACTCAGAGGAGAAACTCCTCCTCATTGTTGCAACGTTCCAATCAACTGTTCTTAGATTCTGATCCATTGTTGTAATTCTACCAAATACTATTCTCAGATTCCAGACAATTGTTCCAATATTCCACACTCAATTCTATTTTCTCCCTTTCATTGAAGAAGCAGAGGTGATGCTGCCGAACACATTGAAAGCTGTCCCTTATTAATAGAAGAGGGAAACCTTGCAGTGATACAACTGGGTCCCATGGAGATTAACATTAATTACAGACACTGAACAAACAGGATCGATTAACCCTCTTCAATCCAGCACTATGCACAATAAAGTAAAATACTTAGAGACTTTGGATGGAATATATGTGAATTACCGATGGAAGGAGTGTTGGAAACAGTGTAAGCAATGCAAACAATCGCTCCAATTCTCCATGGATATGGGAATGGTCCCGGAGAACTTGAGGGTTGCAACTGGTGCACACTGTTTAATAAAAGAAGAGATGAATAAACCCTGTAATTACAGGTAGGTAGCCTAACATCGCAGGCACGGAAATTTCTGGAGGTCATAGGCCAGCACAAAATATTTCTGGCTTGGTAAAACATCACTACGACATGTAAGACAGCACAGATGTAATCGAATTATCTGATGAAGTAACCGACAGGGCTGTTAAGAGCAATGAGTGTTCGGTTATCTATATGGCTGACGATAGTCATGTGACAAAAGTCCATTCAATGACCTTCTATGAAAACCGTGACTGTGGCTATGACACTGGCCAAGGAACAAAGCTAAAGAAGAGGAGTGGTGAACAGTTCTAAAAACTGGAAGGGACGATACTGTAATGTTCCCAGGGAATGAACCACTGTTCTGCGATATACATATATTAATGAAATGGACTTATGTATCAGGGCACAATTTCAGTAGTTGAGATGGCAGGAGGTCGAAAATGTCGGAAACAATGTTCGGGTAGGATCAGCCTTTAGTAGGACATAGACAAACTGGTGAAATGACCTGGCAAATGGCAGATGTAATGCAATACATAAAATATTGGAATGAATCATTTTGTCAGGTATAATGAGGGAAGTCAATATAAAGTGAACTGCACAATTTTAAAGATGGTACAGTAAAACAAATTGTAGACTTGAGTGTGCATGTAAGCACATCTTTTAATGTTAAGAGAAGTTGCAAAGGCACACTCAATCTTTATCCTTGTGAATAGACTCATGGAGTACCACAGCAAGAAACTTATGCTAAAAGTTAATAAATCACCAGTTAGGCCCTGGCTGAATTATTGCATCAAATTCCCGGAACCACACTGCAGGAAAGAGATCAAGAGGGTGCAGAGGGTCCGAGTATGGTATCAGGACACGATATTAAGGTGATTGACACACAGCCTTAGAGGATATGAGGCAGTTTTATTTTATTCAGTGAGTTGTTCTGATCTGGAATCCACCAGCTGAAAGGGTGGTAGAAGCAGATTCAATAACAATTTTTAAAATCGGCCTGGATAATTGCTGACACAGCAGTGGGGACGGTGGTGATTGTGTGTATGTGTGTGTGTGTGTGTGTGTGTGTGTTTGTGTGTGCGTGCGTGCGTATGTTCGTGTGTGTGTGGGCGGGGGAGGAAATTGATTTACCGGGTGATGGAAAATAACAGGCAAATACATCTAATTGGAACGTTCTTTCAAATAACCAGAACAGATACGATGGGCCGAATGATTCTATTATTTTATTGCAACAGCAGCCCTTGAGACCTTATTTCATGTGTACAGTTGACATTCTGCCGTTTTTGATCCAAATGTTAATCTTTACTCGGATACATGCGACAGCAGGAAATAAAACATAAAGGGTATTTCAGAAACGTTTTGTTAACAATTTCTTTAGCAGAGAGTAATGCTCCGCTATGATCATAGGCCTCAACTGATTTATAGAGTCATAGAGTCGTGCAGCATAGAAACAGGCCCTTCGGCACACCGCTTCCATGCCGACCATAATGCCTATCTATACTAATCCCACCTGCCTACATTAATTCCATATCCCTCTATGCCTTGCTCATTGAAGTACCTGTCCAGATGCCTCTTAAATGTCGCTACTGTTCCTGCCTCCACCACATCCTCACGGACATCATTCCAGATACCCACAACACTTTGGGTGTAAGATTTACCCCTTTGATCACCTTTAAACCTCCTTCCTCTCTCCTTAAATCTATGCCCTCTAGTTCTAGTCACCCCTACCACGGGAAACAGACTCTGGCTATCTACCCTATCTATGCCTCTCATAATTTTATATATCTTTATCATATCCCCTCTCAGCCTCCTTCTCTTCAAGGAAAACAGACCCAGCCTATCCAATCTCTCTTTCTAACTCAAGCTCTCCAAACCAGGCAACATCCTTGTGAATCTAGTCTGCATCCTCTCTAGCTTAATCACATATTCCCTGTAGTGCGGCGACTAGAACTGCACATAATACTCCAAATGCGGCCTAACCAATGTGTTGTACAACTGTAACATGACGTCCCAACTCTTGTACTCAATGCCTTGGCCGTTGAAGGCAAGCATGCCATCCACCTTCTTCACCACCCCGTCTACCTGTGTTGTCACTTTCAGGGAACTATGTACTTGCACCCTAAGGTCTCACTGCTCAAGAACACTTCCCAGGGTCCTGCCATTCACTGTCTATGTCCTGCCCTGGTTTACTTCCCAAAATGCATCACTTCACACTTGCCTGCATTAAATTCAATTTGCCGATCCCTTGCCCACTTTCCCAGTTGATCTCTCTCCTGTTGTAATCTTAGACAACCTTATTCATTGTCCATCATACCACCAATTTTGGTGTCATCTGCAAACTTACTAATCATGCCCCTTACATTTTAATTAACAATTTACAAAATCATTGATTTTATTCCTATTTAATTTTTTGTTCATTGGTTCTCGACATATGGGTGACATTGGCAGGATCTGCAACCTTTGCACATCCCTCGTTACCGTGAGTAAATGGTGGTCCTTAATCTGGAACCGCTGCAGTCCTTATGGGCAACGAGCTTTCACAATACAGTCACAGAAGGAATATCAGAGGGCTAGAGTGGATGGTCCTTGAAATACGGTACAGAGATTATGAGAAACGATGAGCCTGTCCCTGCAAGCAGTGCACAAAATTGGTGCTGCTTGATCATTTGCATGATTGAGCTGTGCAGCCAGGGCTGAGCTTGCTGCTTCGTGACTGCAAACCTCAACAAGTTCGGACCAGACCAGCAGTATGTAAAGCTAACCTGCACTACTTAGAGCCAAACTTTACTTTTTAAAGGTGATATATATTCGAGCGGCAGCAGGGGCTGGAACATTTTGGATAACATTTTGAAGACTGCAGGAAAGAACTGGCATGGTGCAATGGACAGGACGGCATACTCCCAGGTTTTAGAATGTTGCACTGGAGTTGCTGGTGTTGGAGGTGGACTGGAGGCGCATGGGGCCATGGAAATTAATGCACCTGTGTGGCACCGAGGATCGAGATGCAGTGCAACAAGAAGTTTGAAGACTCGCACAAGTGGTCAAGCTCACAGAATGCATTGACATATGTCACTACCTAGCAACTACACAACCAGCCTCATGCACTACTCCACTCACCGCACCTCGTTCACTCGCTTCTGAACAATCTATATCAAATATGACTCAAAGTAAAGCTTAGCTACCCGACGAGAACCCGATCAAACCCGACTACATGTGTCGCGTTTGGTTTGGTTCGGGACGGGTCTACATTCTGTGTCCAGCATTCGGGCTTGGGTCGGGTCGGTCTGCACTGCTCTGTTTCGCTTCGGCAGCCTTGGTGACTGGAACATTGAGACCGTCTCTGCGGGAGATGGGACCCGTGAAGGCTGGACGAGTTGCAACTGAACAGAGCTGGGACTGAGTTCCTTGCGGCACGTTTTGCTAGTGCTGTTGGGAAGGCTTTAAAACAGTTTGGCGGGGGATGGGGACCTGAAGGGATAAAAAAGTAGAGGGAGTGGCAATTTTGGACAAGAAAGCTATTACAGCTGTGGGTGTGGGGGGGGGGGGGGGTGGGGGTGATATGTTGGAAGGTTCATGAAATGAGGGCTTATGGATTGAGCTAAGGACAAAACAAAAAGGGGCAATCACAGTGCTGGGAATGTACAACAGACCCCCAAACTGTCAGAGGGAGATAGAAGAGCAGATTTGGAGGCAACTCTCTGAGAAGTGTAAGAACAGAAGGGCAGTAAAGTGTAGGGGATTTTAACTACCCGCAAATAACTGAGATAGTTTACGTGTGAAAGGGGTTGAAGGAAGATAATTCTTTCAGTGCATTCAGGAGAACGTTTCTGGCCAGTATGAAACAAGACCAATAAGAAAGAGTACAGTTGTAGACTAAATTTTAGTAAATAAAGATGGACAGGTGGAAGGAGTGGCAGTGGGGATGATTGTTGGTAGTGATCAAAAGTCGGTCAGTTTTAACATAATTATCGAAAAGGACAGATATAGAACAGGGGTTAGATTTCTCAATTGCGGCAAGGTCAATTTTACTAAACTGAGGATTGATTTCGTGAATGTAGACTGGAAATAAGTACTTGAAGGTCGTTCAGTGTTAGAGCAGTGGGAGGCATTCAAAAGGGAGATTTAAGGGGTTCAGAGTAATCATGTTCCCACAAAGAATAAAGGATGAGATGGCGAAATCTAGAGCCCTATAGATGTCAAGGAGCTTACTGGGGAAGATACGGGCAAAAAGAAAAGCTTATGTCTGGCACCGACAACTTAATGTTACAGAAAGCCATGAGGAATATACGAAGTGGAGGGGTGAAATCAAAAAGGAAATTAGGAAAGCAAAGAGAGGGCATGAAAAAATATTGGCAAGCAAAATCAAGGTGAACCCAAAGATGTATTATCAATATATTAAGAGTAAGAGGATAACGAAGGAGAGAGTAGGGGCCAATACATTACCAAAAAGGTAACCGATGTGAAGAGGCAAAAGATGTTAGTATGATTTGGACTGAATACTTTGCGTCAGTCTTCACAAAAGAGGGGGACGATGCAGATATTGTAGTTAAGGAGTAGGAGAATGAAGTATTGACTGTGATAAACATAGGGAGAGAGGAGGTATTGATAAGTTTAGCATCCTTGAAAGTTGATAAATCACCAGAGCTGGATGAAATGTACCTTAGGCTGTTAACAGAATCAAGAGGGAAAATAGTGGAAGGTCTGAGAATCATTTCCAGTCGTCTCTGGATACGGTTGTGGTGTCAGAGGATTGGAGAACTACTAATGTTGTACCTCTATCTAAAAAGGAAGCGAGGGATTGACCGAATAATTACAGGCCAGTCAATCTACGCTCAGTAGTGGACAAATTATTGGAATATATTCTGAGAGACAGGATAAACTGTCATTTGAAAAGGCACAGGTTCCGCAAGGATAGGCAGCATGGATTTGATATGGGAATATCTTGTTTGACCAACTCGATCGAATTTTTTGAAGAAGTAGCGCGGAAGATTGATTAGGGCAATGCAGTTGATATGGTCTACATGGCACTTCGCAAAGCTTTTCATAAGGTGCCACATGGTAGATCGGTTAAAAGCAATAAATTCCCATGGGACCCAGGGAAATGAAGCAAGGTTGATACAAAATTAGCTCAGTGGCAGGAAACAAATGGTAATGTTTATGGTTGTTTTAATGACTGGAGGCCTGTTTCATGTGACATTCCTCAGGGCTCAGTACTGGGTCCCTTGCTTTTTGTGGTATATATTAACGATGTGGACGTAAATCAGAGGGTTAGATAGGGTGGATAGTGAGAGTCTTTTTCCTCGGATGGTGATGGCAAACACGAGGAGACATAGCTTTAATTTGAGGGGTGATAGATATAGGACAGATGTCAGAGGTAGTTTCTTTACTCAAAGAGTAGTAGGGGCGTGGAACGCCCTGCTAGCAACAGTAGTAGACTCGCCAACTTTAAGGGCATTTAAGTGGTCATTGGATAGACATATGGATGAAAATAGAATAGTGTAGGTCAGATGGTTTCACAGGTCGGCGCAACATCGAGGGCCGAAGGGCCTGTACTGCGCTGTCATGTTCTATGTAAATGTAGGGTGCATGATGAAAAGTTCGCAGATGACACCAAGATTGGCCGGGAGGCAGAGAGCGAACAGGATAGCTATAGGATGCAAGAAGATATTGATGGATAGTTCAGATGAGTTGAAATTGGGAAATGGAACTCAACCTGGTGAATTGCGAGGTGATGCATTTGAGGAGTACTAAGAAGGCAAAGGACTACAGGATTAAAGGGAAAATACTGAAAAGAGTACAGGACGGGAGGGACCATGGGGTGAATGTCCACCGATGCCTGAAGGTAGCAGGACAGGTGGATTACCTGGTTAATGAGGCAGGTGGAATCATTTCCTTTATATACCAAGATATGGAAATGTGCAGAAGTAACAGGGTGGTTGTCATGGGTGACTTCAACTTCCCTAATATTAATTGGAACTCCTTAGTGCAAATAGTTTGGATGGAGCAGTTTTTGTCAGGTGTGTCCAGAAGGTTTCCTGACTCAATATGGCGATCGGCCGACGAGGGGGAGGCTATGTTGGACTTGGTGCTTGGCAACAAACCAGACCAGGTGGCAGATATCTCGGTGGGAGAGCATTTCGGTGATAGTGATCACAACTCCCTGACCTTTACTATAGTCATGGAGAGGGACAGAGCAGACGGAATGGGAAAAAATTTAATTGGGGGAGGGTGAATTACAATGCTATTATGCAGGAACTGGGGAGCATAAACTGGGAACAGATGTTCTCAGCGAAATGCACCACAGAAATGTGGAGGTTGTTTAGGACGCACTTGCTGCGACTGTTGGAGAGGTTTGTCCCGATGAGGCAAGGAAGGGATGGTAGGCTGAAGGAAACTTGGATGACAAGAGATGTGGAACAGCTAGTCAAGAGGAAGAGGGAAGCTTACTTAAGGTTGAGGAAGCAAGGATAAGACAGGGCTCTAATGGGTTACAAGGTAGCCAGGAAGGAACTGAAGAATGGACTTAGGAGAGCTAGAAGGGGACATGAAAAAGTCTTGACGGGTAAGATTAAGGAAAATCCCAAGGCGTTCTACACTTATGTGAGGAACAAGAGGATGGCCAGAGTGAGGGTAGGGCCGATCAGGGATAGTGGAGGGAACCTGTGCCTGGAGTCGGAGGAGGTATGGGAGATCCTCCATGAATACTTTGCTTCAGTATTCACCAGTGAGAGGGACCAGGTCGTTTGTGAGGACAGCGTGAAACAGGCTGATATGCTCGAACAGGTTGAGGTTAAGAGGGAGGATGTGCTGGAAAGTTTGGATGATATGAGGACAGATAAGTCCCCGGGGCCAGACGGGATATAACCAAGGATATTACGGGAAGCGAGGGAAGAGATTACTGCGCCTTTGGCAACGAGCTTTGCCACCTCACTGTCCACTGGAGTAGTACCGGATGATTGGAGGGTGGCAAATGTTGTTCTCTTGTTCCAGAAAGGGAATAGGGATAACCCTGGGAATTATCGACCAGTCAGTCTTATGTCGGTAGTGGGCAAATTATTGGAGAGGATTCTGAGAGACAGGATTTATGATTATTTGGAAAAGCATGGTTTGATTACAGACAGTCAGCATGGCTTTGTGAAGGGCAGGTCACGCCTCACAAGCCTTATTGAATTCTTTGAAGATGCGACAAAACACATTGATGAAGGAAGAGCAGTGGATGTGGTGTATATGGAATTTAGCAAGGCGTTTGATAAGGTTCTCCATGGGAGACTCATTCAGAAAGTGAGGAGGCATGGGATACAGGGAAAGTTGACTGTCTGGATACAGCATTGGCTGGTCCATAGAAGTCAGAGGCTGGTAGTCGATGGAAGGTATTCACCATGGAGCTCGGTGATCAGTGGTGTTCCGCAGGGATCTGTTCTTCCACCTCTGCCCTTTGTGATCTTTATAAATGACTTGGATGAGGAAGTGGAAGGCTGGGTTAGCAAATTTGCCGATGACACGAAGATTTCTTGAGTTGTGGATGGTGTGGAAGGCTGTTGTAGGTTGCAACGGGACATTGACAGGATGCAGAGCTGGGCTGAGAAGTGGCAGATAGAGTTCAACCTGGAAAAGTGTGTAGTGATTCATTTTGGAAGGTCGAATTTGAATGCAGAATACAGGCTAAAAGACAGGATTCTTGGTAGCGTGGAGGAACAGAGGGGTCGGGGTGTCCATGTCCATAGATCGCTCAAAGTTGCCACCCAATTTGATAGGGTTGTTAAGAAGGCGTATGGTTTGTTGACTTTCATTAACAGGGGGATTGAGTTTAAGAGCCACGAGGTTATGCTGCAGCTCTATAAGGCCCTGGTTCGACCACACTTGGAACATTGTGTTCAGTTCTGGTCGTCTCATTATAGGAAGGATGTGGAAGCTTTAGAGAGGGTGCAGAAGAGATTTACCAGGATGCTGCCTGGACTGGAGAGCATGTCTGACGAAGAAAGATTGAGGGAGCTAGTGCTTTTCTCATTGGAGCGAAGAAGGATGAAGGGGACTTGATAGAGGTGTACAAGATGATGAGAGGCTTAGTCAGAGACTTTTCCCCAGGGCGGGAAGGGCTATCACCAGGGGAAATAATTTTAAGGTGATTGGAGGAAGGTTTTGGGAAGATGTCACAGGTCGGTTCTTTGCACAGAGAGTGGTGGGTGCGTGGAATGCGCTGCCAGTGGTTCTAGTAGAAGCAGATACATTGGGAACATTTTAGCGACTCTTGTATACGTACATGGATGATCGTAGAATGAAGGGTAGGTAGTTAGTTTGATCTTAGAGAAGGTTAAAGGTTTGGCACAACATCGTGGGCCGAAAGGGCTGTACTGTCCTGTACTGTTCTATGTTCTATGTTCTATTTTCTATATAGCAGAAATGTGCAGGGAGCTTATGCTGGAGCTATATTACTCATTGCTTTGGCCACAACCTGTATATTGTGTGCATTTCCGGTCACCTCGTTGCAGTTAGGATGCACTTGCACTCGAAATGATACGGAGGAGATTCATCAGGACGTTGCGTACTGGAAAAGATGTAGCTCCGAGGAATGGTTGGATAGACAGGGCTGGTTCTTCTTGGAGCAGAGAAGACTGAGGGATGATCTGGATAAAATGCATAAAGTTGTGAATGGCCTGGATAAAGTGGAGGTGTTCGGCCTTGCAGAGAGGTCAGTGACGAGGGGGCATAGATTTAAAGTGATTGTTAGAATAATTAGAGGGTAGATGAGGAAACTACTTTTCACTCAGTGGGTGGTGGGGCTCTGGAATGCACTGTCTGAAAGTGTAGTTGAGGCAGGAACCCTCAACGCATTCAAAATTAGTCTGCATATGCACCTCGAGTGTTGTAATCTGCAGGGCTACGGACCCAATACTGGAAGGTGGGATTTGAATGAGTGGATTGTTCTGCAGCTGGCACTGACACGAAGGGCCAAGTGGCCTCTTTCTGTGCCTTAAACCCCCTATGATTCTGTGATTCTCGACTCTCACGTGATCTTATCAAGAGATCTAAAAGTTGGAGGATCGTGTGTCTGTCTCAAAACCATTGTCTATCTCCCCATGAATTATCCCAATGCCGCGGGTAGTGGCCCGACTATCAAACGTGGTTTTCTTGAAAAAAGACGTTTGTAGGCAAGGATGCAAATAACTCCAAGAAAAACCGGGGACGGGGGTTCGACGGGAGCCGAGCGGGACGGGGGTGGGTGGGAGCGAATCGGGCCGAGAAGGGTGCGAGCCAGCGGAGCAGCCAGAAAGAGCTGATCGGCCAGAGAGAGCAGCCAGGGGGCAGTAGAGCGGCCGGAGAGTGCAGCAAGCGGGAGGAGCAGAGCAGCCGAAAGAGCGGAGCAGCGGGACAGAGCAGCGATGAAAACATCGGAGCAGTCAGAGAGTGCAGCGAGGGGGAGCGTGGAGCTTGAGGCATGGGTGAATATCCGTTGGCATTGCATTGCTGTACACGTAAAGCGCATGCACAGTGTGCGACCAGGCGGGTTGCCTGAAGTTGCATACGTCACGCGATGATGAGTCCACTCATGAATTATTCTGAGGATTAAGTAAAGTTAGTCAATTTGAGACACCATTCCAAGAACCTCCAATTCCCCAAAGGACAAAATCAACTTCCTTAATCTCATTTTTGTTGTTGAGCGCTCTTTCCATTCTCTATCTCATGAATGGTGCGATCTGCACAAATGTTACATTTTCTTACCTTCTAAAATATCATAACCCCAAATGACTACTGATGATGAAGAATGCTATTATCTGTTGAAACTTCATTGACACTCCTCAGATTGAAGACAGTCACCCCACCTGCACATCACCTCACTCGATGACAGTCATTATCCTTTCACAGGAATGCTGTTAATACCTAAACTATTATCATGCAATTACATACAATTAAAACAGTAGATTATGCACGCTGGCTTATTATTTACCTCAGATACCCCTTTACTGTTGATAGGAAATGCAACAAATTATACGGATTTTTAAAAAATCTAAGTTTCTCAAATTCAAATACTGGTGTCGTCAGTTGACAATATCTTCCATTTATTTATCTTAAAAAAAGGTTTTCCTTCAATACTGAGCAACCACCTGGACGATATTTCCATCAACGTTTTTGAAAATTATGTATGATTATACCCATTTAAACTCAGATAGATTTCCTTTTGGGTACTTGGAATAGCAACTCATAATAATTTCTTTATTATTGATTTAAATGTCATAAACAATTATTTCCATGTTTAGTGGCTTCAGATGAATTCATCAGAGACAATAATGTCTACAGTTGTTATGGAAGCTGTCTGCAAATGATTGCAAAGACTTTCCCTGGAAAAATAATAAATAGAAACAAATGTATGAATGAATTAATGACAATTCCTACCTTTTTTTTAAAAAAGAAGGCCAAGCCTTCAGATCAAGATATCACCATGCTGTCATAAATGTTGCAAAAGTCTTAAAGTGCTGAAGTCGATTAATCTCTGTGACCATATGGTCCACTTATTTAGAGAAACGAAGAACTCAAGGTCCATTCGGCTTGGAGCCAGATGAGTTAATTCAATCCAGATATCTGTGGCAATTTAGAAACAGCAATTATCACAAAATCCCATTTATATCTCACAAAAAATGCCATTCAGCAAATTGTTAAGTTGCAAGCGGAAAGGTTTAACCCAACTAGTTTTAAAGAGGTGAAGCAAAAGTTCTCTGGATGTAATGACATCCCACCTCTCTTTCTAAAAGCAAAGGACAAAGAAACACATGTTCAAACCAATTCTAACCACTTTTTAACGAGGGAGAATCCTGAAGAGACAACATGCTTTTTCCTTGAAAAAGCCGCTCTGAGACATCCTTGACCCGAGCACCACGGAGGCAACACACAGTCCTGGAGCCTCGTTTGCGGCCACAGAAACGCCTGTCTGTTCGCCTTACAATTGAATCTCCTATCACTATGGATTTCCCATTCTTTTTCCTGCCCTGCTGTACAGCAGCGCCATCCGTGATGCCACGAAATTGGCTGCTGCTGCTATCCCTGAGAGACCATCCCACCGACAGTATCCAAAACTGAATATCAATTTGACAGGGGATGGCCACAGGGGACTCCTGCACAACCTGCCTGCGTCTAGAATTAGAATTAGAATATTACAGCGCAGTACAGGCCCTTCGGCCCTCGATGTTGCGCCGATCATCTGACCTACACTATTCCATTTACATCCATATGTCTATCCAATGACCACTTAAATGCCCTTAAAGTTGGCGAGTCTACTACTGTTGCAGGCAGGGCGTTCCACGCCCCTACTACTCTCTGCGTAAAGAAACTACCTCTGACATCTGTCCTATATCTTTCACCCCTCAACTTAAAGCTATGTCCCCTCGTGTTTGCCATCCTCATCCGAGGAAAAAGACTCTCACTATCCACCCTATCTAACCCTCTGATTATCTTGTATGTCTCTATTAAGTCACCTCTCCTCCTCCTTCTCTCTAACGAAAACAACCCCAAGTCCCTCAGCCTTTCCTCGTAAGACCTTCCTTCCATACCAGGCAACATCCTAGTAAATCTCCTCTGCACCCTTTCCAAAGCTTCGACATCCTTCCTATAATGCGGTGACCAGAACTGCACGCAATACTCCAGGTGCGGCCTCACCAGAGTTTTGTACAGCTGCATCATGACCCCGTGGCTCCGAAACTCGATCCCCCTACTAATAAAGGCTAACACACCATATGCCTTCTTAACAGCCCTATTAACCTGGGTAGCAACTTTCAGGGATTTATGTACCTGGATACCAAGATCTCTCTGCTCATCTACACTACCAAGAATCTTCCCATTAGCCCAGTACTCTGCATTGCTGTTACTCCTTCCAAAGTGAATCACCTCACACTTCTCCGCATTAAACTCCATTTGCCATCTCTCAGCCCAGCTCTGCAGCCTATCTATGTCCCTCTGTACCCTACAACACCCTTCGACACTATCCACAACTCCACCGACCTTCGTGTCATCCGCAAATTTACTAACCCACCCTTCTACACCCTCATCCAGGTCGTTTATAAAAATGACAAACAGCAGTGGCCCCAAAACAGAACCTTGCGGTACACCACTAGTAACTAAACTCCAGGATGAACATTTGCCATCAACCACCACCCTCTGTCTTCTTTCAGCTAGCCAATTTCTGATCCAAAGCTCTAAATCACCTTCAACCCCATACTTGCGTATTTTCTGCAATAGCCTACCGTGGGGAACCTTATCAAACGCCTTACTGAAATCCATATACACCACATCCACGGCTTTACCCTCATCCACCTGTTTGGTCACCTTCTCGAAAAACTCAATAAGGTTTGTGAGGCACGACCTACCTTTCACAAAACCGTGCTGACTATCGCAAATGAACTTATTCTTTTCAAGATGATTATAAATCCTGTCTCTTATAACCTTTTCCAACATTTTACCCACAACCGAAGTAAGGCTCACAGGTCTATAATTACCAGGGCTGTCTCTACTCCCCTTCTTGAACAAGGGGACAACATTTGCTATCCTCCAGTCCTCCGGCACTACTCCAGTCGACAATGACGACTTAAAGATCAACAACAACGGCTCTGCAATCTCCTCCCTGGCTTCCCAGAGAATCCTAGGATAAATCCCATCTGGCCCAGGGGACTTATCTATTTTCACTCTTTCCAAAATTGCTAACACCTCCTCCTTGTGAATCTCAATCCCATCTAGCCTAGTAGGCTGTATCTCAGTAATCTCCTCGGCAACATTTTCTTTCTCTACTGTAAATACTGATGAAAAATATTCATTTAACGCTTCCCCTATCTCCTCTGATTCCGCACACAACTTCCCACTACTATCCTTGATTGGCCCTGTTCTAACTCTTATCATTCGTTTATTCCTGATATGAGTCTACTACTCCTCCTGGTGGACAGCCATCCCTCTTCTGCCTGTGCAGCCATTACCTGCGGTGTGACCACCTCGCTGAACATGCTATCCACTGCGTCCTCAGCACTATGGTCCTCACTGGATGCAGGGGTGCGGTGCTTAAGGATTGGAGAATTGCTAAATTGTACCTCTGATGAAAATCGGAGTGAAGAATAGACCTAATATTCACAGGCCAGTTAGCTTAAGCTCAGTCGTGGGCAAATTATTGGAATCTATTCTGAGAGACAGGATAAACTGTCACTTAGATAGGCACAGGTTAATTTAGGATAGTCAGTATGGAATTGTTAAGGGAAGATCTTGTTGGACCAACTTGATCACATTTTCTGAAGCAGTAGCAAGGAAGATAGATGAGGGTGGGCAGCTGAAGTGGTCAACATAGAATTTAGCAAGGCTTTTGACAAGGTCCCACATGGCACACTGGTTAAAAGAATAATATCCCCATGACATTCAGGGAAATGCAGCAAGGTGGCTACAAAATTGGCTCAGTGGCAGGAATCAAATTGTAATTGTTGACGGATGTTTTAGCGACAGGAAGGCTCTTTCCAGTTGCGTCCCGCAGAGCTCAGTATGGGTCCCCTGCTTTTTCTGGTGTATATTAATGATTGGATGTTAATGTACGGATCATGATCAATAAGTTTGCGTACGACAAGAAGATTGGCCCTGTGGTAGATATCGAGGAGAGTAACTGTAGGCGGCAGGAAGATATTGATGGTCTGCTCAGATGGGCAGAAGAAGTGGTAAACGGAATTCAACTTGAAGAAGTGTGAGGTGGTGTATTTAGTGAGGTCAAACACGGCAAAGGAATACATGATTAAAGAGAAAATACTGAGAAGTGTAGCGGAAGTGAGTCGCCTTGGAGTCAATGTCCATAGGACCCTGAAGGTAGCAGGACAGGATCGTTAACGTGGTTCAGAAGGCATATTGAAATCCTTCCTTTATTGGTAGTGGTTTAGAATATAAGAGCAGGGAGGTTATCCTGGAACTGTGTAACTCATTGGTTATGCCGCAACTTGAAAACTTTGTGCAGCTCCAGTCACCTCATTACAGAAAGGATGTAATTGTACGAGACAGGGTGCAGAGGAGATTTATGAGGATCTTGCCAGGACTGGAAAAATGCAGGTAGGAGGAAAGATTGGATAGGCTGTGGTTATTCTCCTTGGAACAGAGAAGGCTGTGAGGAGATCTGATTGAAATGTACAAAATTTTGAGGAGCCTGGATAGAGTGGAGGTGAAGGATTTATTCACCTTCGCTGAGAGGTCAGTGACGAGGGGGCATACCTTTAAACTGATTGCTAGAAAAATAGAGGGGAGATTAAGGAAACAATCTTTTCACCCAGAGGGTGGTAGGGATCTGGACCTCACTGCCTGAAAGGGTGGTTGAGGCAGAGACTCTCGACTTATTGAAAATGAGTCTGGATATGCACCTCAGCTACCATTATCTGCAGGGCTAAGAACTAAATGTTGGAAGGTGGGATTGGAATTGGTGGATCCTTTTCCAGCTGGCACAGACACGATGGTTCAAAGTGGCCTCTTTTTGTGCCTTAAACATTTTATGTTCCTTTGATTCTATGGTTCTTGGAAGCTTAAAATAATAAATTATTCCTCTTTGCCGCTGATATTTGTTCTATGCTTTTTACCAATCATTTTCCTCGTAATTCAAATGACATCTGATTCACAGGTCTTGCGGATCTCGGTCTGGTTGTTTCCGTTAGCAATTCCCTTCCCTGAATGTATAAAGTTGGTCAGACTAATCAGAGCAAGATTCCAATCAAATTCACGATCAGTCATTTCGTATTAGCTTTTATCAACGTCTGGCCCCAAGTTGCACCCTTGTATGTTTTGGGGTTTTGAGGCGTAAAACACATTTATTTAAAAAGTCTCAGTTCTGAATTTTCAACTTATTACAATGGGGTTCTCAGCTGTGCCTGACCTAACGAGGTACTAATAACGGCTACTTATGAATCCAGTATAATTTATTAAGCAAGATGTTATAAATACATAACAAAAAAACACTGAAGACAACATGGAAGTTTCTTACCCTTCAAGGCCAGGATTCCTTGAATGTTGCCAGCACAGGCGATCCCTTTGTTCTCCTGTCTCTGAATTGACATTACGTTGAACCGTGTTTCTGAATAATTACACCACAAACACCATTGTAAAGTGTACCAGCAAAGACTCTGAGTTTCCACCTTTTGGGATTCCGATTCCTTATTATGATATCCTTTAAATTAACTGTTTCATTAGTTTAACGTGAGATTTTATGCTGTCACTGCACCTCTGTAATTAGAGTGGAGTACGCGAAAAGTATGTCTATCTCTTATTTCCTAGGCTCCTTGAGTTAATATTGCACTGTGTGAACAAATATCACATCCTTGTAGATACAAAACAGTTAAACATCAACCTTTCATCCTCTTATGAACAATACCAACGACAGTAAACAATTCACCTCAACATTCCCAGGCTTTTTAAATATAAATGTTTTCTTCGACAGCTATTGCTAATTGATCAAGTCAGTTAGCATACTTATTAAACTGCATGGTTCTTGTTTAATGATAGGTGTCATATCCAGTTCAAGCTTCTTTCACATCAGTTCCTTGAGGGCGAGCAATCACTCTCCTCCTGACCCCTTTACGAAGGTCATCTCTTTCCTTCTGCTCACTGCTCATTATCTTATTGAATTCCTGCTAATTTACTTCCGATCTTCCTGCTCACGACCCCCTTCTTCCCGTCCCTAACAACTCTAGTATTTGTATTTACTCTTCCAGGCCATTTTCGTCTGGACCTCCAGCGGTCTCCTCTTGTCAATTAACCAGTGGATCTTTAAGCTGGTCTCAGTTGCTTTGTTTATTCATTAATTTAATAATTGATGTAACTGGATATTTTATGGCGCTCTTTAACTGCTCTCTGAACTCGGACTGAGTGGCAACATAAATAAATGTGTTTGTTCAGCAACTTAAATTCCGTAGCATGTATGCGACATTTTCAAAGATATAATAAGAATCATCATCTAAGAAATGACCAACACGAAAAATGTATAACATATACACCAGCCACAGAAATATGAAACTGCCAGATATGCTGAAGAGTAAAATCATAGACTTCCTTCTTCTCTGCATTTCAGAGTCACTGTGATTATCTTTCTTGCTCTGACACCTCAGTCTCTGACGAACGCGACTGGTCACTAATATGTGTCTGAACGTCAGAGCGTTCAGCAACAGAATTAAAATGAAAGGCAATAATGGTGTTAAAACTTTTTCAAACATTCTAAATCCAATCCATCGAGGGTCAGTAAAATAGCTTCGCTTATTATAACAGCGCCATTCGACATTGTCGATTACCCATCTAGGTTTAAATCTAAAGTAGATGGGAATATTTTTCAGACAGAGCAGAATGCAGGTTGTGAATAGAACCACAGTCGCAGTTTTCCTGGTGCAATATTTTGATTTCAGCTTCAGGCAACCAATGGCAGCAAATCGATCAAATGTGAAAGCGATGGTGAACCAGACGGAACAGTCGAGGGCTGCACGGATCAGGACATAGCGAGAGCGACACACAAAGGTGAGGTCCAGGAAATCTAATGTGAAATAAAGCCTATTGATTCTCCGGAGTATGATCTCAGTGATAATGAACAGTAGATCCGCCGTTGACATGGCCACCAGGTAGCGGGTGGTGCAGGTGGAGAGTCCGCAATTTCCCTTGGACAGGATCACAATTGAGACTAAATTAACTGGAAAGGAGTGAAGGGAGAAGTGGCTGTAAATTACTGAAAAACATTCTCTGCTTCTCAACCCTGGCAAAAAGGTTTTTAGCACCAAAACCGTGTTGATTGGGATCGGGTCAGATCGGGTCCATGACCCCAACCTGCCTCCAACACCAGTAGTTCCAGATTTAACAAATCCTGGACGAGGAGGTGCAGCACCCCGCTCACCGGACGCTGGTCAACTAGTTAAATGTAGCAATGAGGAGCCAAAGAATGGGTAGACTGGAGAACTGCACCCCTTCTCCAAACACTCCCACTGTAGGAACCCATCCCGGACTCGAATCACTCCCTGGGGTCGAAGAAACCCATCCCTGACTCGAACCAGTCCCTCGGATAGGTGACACTCATACATCTTGGACCACTCCCTCTGATGTATAATTGTGTGACAGTGAAAAGGGAGTTTCATATTTCAATGCAAATGTGATCAAAGCACAGACATTAATTTCTACAGGAATATCATTAAAAGAAAAGTGTCATAATAACGTATTAGAAAAGTGGTGATTGAACACATAAATAATGTGTACTCTTCTGGACTATACATGATAATAATATCCAGGGTAACCAGCAGGTGCACGTATTCTTCACAGAAATAATACCATAACTGGGAGATAATAATTATTGGGATATGTTGTGGCTCTATTATGTCGATAAGAGAAGGATGAGTGTTGAACTAATAGAGGCCTTTAAAATTATATAAGGGTTAGAGAGGGAAAACGTGGACCTGATATTTCCACCTTTGCTGGTGACCTGTTCTGCATTCCCTGAAAATAAGATGGTCATCAATAAATTCACGATGTAATTCAAGAGAGACCTATTTAGTCGGAGTGCTCGGAACGTGGAATTGAGACCTCTTGGAATAGCTACAATGGAAAAAAATAAGAAGAAGCGAGGTTAGTACATGAGGGAGACAGGATTGGAAGGATATACAGATAGGATTAGATGAGCTGGAATGAAGAGAGGCTCGTGCAGAGCTTGAAGACAGTCCTAATCTAGTGGTACCGAATGCCCATATTCTGTGCTGTAAAATCAGTAACTTGTCTATTAACTAGTCATTGTCATCAGTGCTTTTCGTCATATTGAAGAGGATTATTTATTATTGCAGTGCACTTCTGACCAAACGCTTCTCAAGACTGTGCTCGGGAAGTAAATTAATCAGCACCTGATATTGTTGTCTAAAACAATACTTCGAGTAAGAGTAAGAAGGGGAACCGCATTGAATACAATGACAGATACTCCAGGAAATACGTGTTCCCTGGAGTTACGTGGTCCACATCATTTAGTCAGACACAATCAGTGCAATTCTAGAGTGCCAGTTATACATGATCGCTGAGGTCAGGTGCTCCACTCCAGTTAGTGCATGCACACTGTATAATTCTACATTAACACATAATTCCGGTAATCCTTCCACTCTGAGATTTTCCTGCTTTGAACTGTGATTCCACAGAACACAACATTCCTCATAATTCAATAACTTTACAATACAGAGTGTCTCGAGCTTGAAACCGTTGAGACAATAGATTAAAACTGCACAGATAAATCAGGAAATTAATGCAATTATATTATTGAGTGTGTGTCTGTGTAACTGTAACCATTCGATCTCATGTAATATTATTATTCTCATGGTAATCGAAGAAACCAGCTCATACACAGATTTACAAATCCTCACTGTTTAGGGATACTTACCAGGAATGCCAATTACAGCAAGGATCACATAGAATATGCTCCTCACCCATTGAATTGGTCGGTGCATTTTTTGCTTGGAGTGTTCGGTCTGTTCGTGCTGCAGGTAATATCTGTGAAATACATTCTGAGGTGACACATTCCCAGTGCATTAACTTTATACCCTCTCGGATCGCTGAGGGGATACTGAAGTTGCAAAATTGTTCAAACAGTTTTTCTTAATTTTTGAACAAACAGATTACAGCAGCTGTGTTAATTCCCTGTTGATGGAATATATTTTCCTCTAAAATTGGATTGGACCCATCCCCACCCCCAAGTCTGGACAAATCTGATCACAATAAGCAACTAATCATAACTGGAAGCTGTGTTAAGTCGAAATCAAGGAAGTCCTGGAAAATTCATGAGTCCCATCTGTAGATTTCATGTTGTTTTAGTGATGGCCTTCACGCTGCATGACAATTCAGAAATTAAATTCCAAATGTCAGAGAAGCCTGTAACGGATGTTCGTCTATAATTTGGATGCTCTCTTTAGCTGTGCAATTCCGTTCAACAATTCATATATTTAAATAAAACGGGGGATAGAATGGTTGCAACACAGCAGTTGGCCATTTTGTCTGTGTTTGCCCGTGTCAGCTCTCTGCACGGGCAGCTCAGCTAATCTCATTCCCACATCTGCTCATCACTAACCTACATTGTTTTTCTCTTCAGTTGTTTATTCCATTCGCTTCTGATTAAATCTATCTTCACCACTCTCTCAGCCAGTTCATTTCATATCCTCATAACGTGCTTTGGAAACATACGCTTTCCCTCATGTCGTTTTGATTCTATTGCCAATCCCTTAACCTGTGTCCTTTAGTTTTCGCCAGGTTTGTCAATGAGAGCAGTTTCTCTCTATCTACTCTGGTTAAACAGCCCATGGTTTGGAACAACTCTATCAAACTCTCTCTCAATTTCCTCTTGAAGGAGAACAACCCCGATTCTGTCATCTGTCGGCATAAAACATCTGTCACCCCTGGAATTTTCTCTTGAACATTTTCTACACCTGCTCTAAAGCCGATACATTGTTCCAAAAAAAGTGGTGCCTGGAACTGGACACAATGGCAGGATTTTCAATATTGTTCTCTCCCTCACACGGTCCAAGCTACTCCGTTTCTCTTTTAAACCTCTTTATCCGATACATCGATGATTGTGGCTGTGGCAAACCCTTGTTCGCATCGAGCTCGAAAATGTAATCAAATTTGCATTGAAATATCTGTACCTCCCTCGCCTGAAAACGGTCCATCTGTGACTCATACTTCTCTCCCACGAATTCCCTCTCTCCATTTAAGTGGACAGACTCTGCATCAATATTTACTGTGATCCACCAACTTCCACAGTAATCTTGACCACACCTCCTCAAACTCCACTTTGCCGAAATAATAACTTCCATTCTCTCAGTTACCTCATCGACTTATGTTTGTTTAAACGATGCCATCTTCCATACCAGAGCTTCTGCAGTCTCTTAATTTCACGTTAACCGTGCATTCTTCACATAGATTTTGCAGAGGCCTCCGCTTTATCTGTTCCATCACCCGAGTAACTGTCCTCACCTCCTTCCCTACCTTCCAGAACCATGATATTACTTCACGTATTCTCACTTTCCAGTCCAACCGCCTCCAGCTTCAACACATCATCCTCCTCTATTTCCACCATGTGGAACAAAATATCTTTGTTCACTCTTCCGTCACACCCAAGATCTGGTTTGCTTGCCCGAAACTCCTTTCTATGCAAGTGCAAGATATGCAACAGATTTCCTTTCACCTCTGATCATAAGGTCATTAGAAATAAAAGCGGGAGTAGGCCATTCAGCCCATGGATCATGTTCTACCATTCAATACCACAATGGCTGATCTGACCATGGCCGTAATTCCAATTTCCCGCGAGACAACAGTAAGTCGTGAAAAGTCAGTCCAAACCGGCCTTGAATATATTCAATGACCCAGACGCCACTGACTCTGGGTAAGTGAATTCCAAATGCGATGGAACTTTCAAGAGAAGAAATTCCTCCTCATCACTATTTCAGTTTGGAGACTGCTTATTCATAAACTGTGGAGAATGTGCTGAGCACAGGGCGGGGCAGGGCACCAATGTAACACACATCTGGGCTTAGTCAGAAGTAGCAAGATGAGGTTTGTTCCTTCTTTTTCCTTCGATGTGGGTATTGCTGGCGAGGCTGGGATTTGTTATCCATCTTTCGTATCTCTTGGAAACGTGGTGGAG
Organism: Heterodontus francisci; assembly: GCF_036365525.1. NCBI lineage: Eukaryota > Metazoa > Chordata > Chondrichthyes > Heterodontiformes > Heterodontidae > Heterodontus > Heterodontus francisci. The sequence continues at coordinate 1,139,935 of NW_027140434.1, forward strand.
AGCCACCTTCTTGAAACGCTGGACTCCATCTGCTTTAGGTGCACCCGCAGTGCAATTAGAAAGGAGGCTGCAAGATTTTGACCAGCAATAATGAAGAAATGGCGATGTCGTTCCAATTCAGGATGTCTGTGTCTTGGAGGGAGCATTCAAGTGTTCATGTTTCTATGCATCTGCCGCCCTTATCCTTTTAGGTATTAGCAGTCTCATGCTTGAAAGGAGCTGTCGAAATAAATATAGTAACTTCCTGCGGTGTGATGTTATATATGGTGCACACGGCAGCCACTGTGTGCTGGTAGTGGAAAGCGTTAAGCGTTAGTATGGTGCATCATATGACCATCAAGGAAGCCCATTTTCTTGGATTTTTCTGTGGCGCTTGAGTTTCGTTGGCAGCGGCACAGATCCAGGAAAGTGCGGTGTATTCCATTATTCCTGACTTATACCTTGTAGATTGCAGATGTAAAGGTCAGTGAGTTATTTGTTGCATAAATCCCAATGTCTGATCTTCTCTGGAGCAACAATATTTATTTGGCTGGCCCAGTTAAATTTCTGATCAAAGGGAACGACTATGATATTAATAATGTGGTAATTGGGGAGTGACCACGACGATGAATATCAGGGGAGGTGGCTAGAATCTCTCTTGTTGGACAAGGCCATTTCATGATAAATTTGTGATGCGATTTTTCGTTGCCTTTCATCAGCCCAAATCTGATGCAAACAATGCAAAAAATGCAGTGCTTTTTGTGGGAGTGAAAGAAGACAGTTTCAGTTTGTCCGTCATTTTCCCAGAGTAAATTGCTTCTCAACCTGACCTCAATCTTTGACCGTATAATTGAAAGAGGAAAATGACAGGGTAGTTGGGGGAAGTATAAACTGTCGTTGGTCTATTTGTTGAAACAAGCCACGAGTTTCATGATTGGATGTGATAATTTCGAAAAGATACATTGTAATGATCAGGAGAACATGGAAAATACGCTGTATTGTGTCATATCTGGACAAGAAGAGGGGTAATTGGATCTGATACAGGCTATTCAATTCACCATCAATGCTTAGAACATCGAACAGTACAGCACAGGACAGGCCCTTCGGCCCACGATGTTGTCCCCAACCTTTAACCTACTCTTAGATCAAACTACCGACAGACCCTTCACTCTACTATCATCCATGTTTTAAAGGGGAGGTCACAATATGGATAGTTATGATGCTGTGTATACGAACCTTGGGGCATTCAAGGCTTACTCTTGGAAATCAGAAGAACCATATATTCCCACTGCTTGGAGAGACATCGTAGTAACAGGGGGGAATGCAGAATGGGTGTGCGGGGGTTCGGGCTAATGGGAGGGCCAACCTTGCCTTCTTGTTGATGGAACTGTTCCTAGAGGGTCCAGTTGGTAGGTGATGGAGGAAGCTGTTAGCAGAACAGCTCTTACTCAGAGTTCTGGAAGGGATTGACAACGCATTGCAGTGTTCCACGGAATGTAAGTAATACAATTCCGGCCCCAGGATATAACTCTATCTTCTGGGATACCAAAACACAGCAGCAAGAAACCTCTAACCCCGAGGACTATTTCAGTTGGCTATCAAGGCAAAGCTGCCACAGGTTTCACATTTATAACAAACAGAAACGAAAGACGTGGATTCACTAGTGAATCAGATTCAATCCTTTGTCAGTACAAACATCTTCCTATTTCAATAATTTCGTTTTCTTTTCTCGAGAAAGTCTATTTTCCCTCCTAATTGTACATGTTGTTCCCAAATATTTATGTGATTTTCTGTTCAATTTCGCACAATATCAGGATGGAATAGTTCTACACTTACTAACTTGACATTCAACAAACCCCCCCCAAAAGTCTTCAAGGCAAATCTGCCAGCAAAAGTATGGCCATGTTCTTCTGCCTCTCCCTCACATGAATTACAATGATTGCAGATTTTTACTTTGTGGTGAGTAGGTTCCTTGTTGGTTTGAATTAACCTGAGGGAGGGACTGATAACCTCATGGAATATTTTGTTCACCTGCCCTGCACGGCCTGAAGTCAGTCAAATCCCACTCCCTGACAGCGATCAACAAAGGAACATGAAACATGCCAATTACAAGATCTGATCCTGAGAAGGCGCAAAATGTAGGACCATTATGTTAATTTGATAAACATGCATCCGTCAAAGGATAAAGCAGGAACCAGTCTTACTTCCACATCGGTTTATTCACAATCATCCATATATTATAAGTGCAGACTACATTTACCTGCTCCAGACCAGCTTCCCTGTATCCCTCCCAGGGCGGAAACTGGTTCTTCCATAAGTACCCTAATATTTCCACAATTAGTATCAGCTGCTCTTAATCACAATTAGAGCAAGCAGTTACATATATTCAATTGACAAATCATTTGCAACATTGGCTCATTTGCAGCATTTTATTACCAGTCCATCAATGTGTCCATTGTACATTATTATTTTTCTTGTGATCCCTGTCCTAATATATAAGCTACATGTGAGAATTTCAGCTCCGGTTTGAAGACCAGAACGGCTCTTCAAATATCCTGCATTGCATGAATGCACAACCTGTGGACTGTTCATTCAAAACACACCATGAAATCTAACGCGGCGGCGCTCACTCACACAGCGACATACACAAGCACAAACATTGCATCCAGACATCTCAGAATGCATGAAAGAGCAGGTTAAAACAGCGTGACATCAAGCACGAGGGCAAACGTATGGAGAGTGCGAGATTGATGAGCACGTAGTGAGAGATATCGACTTCCAGACGGGTTTTGAAGGCAAGAAGAGTGTTGAAATGGTGTCGTGCTGGAATTTACGATGCCCTGGGTACAGTTTATTGGGGAAAATCATGTTGACGATGCAGCAGGAACAGTGGTGCATAACAAATACTGTTCGACAACAGATGATAAGGGAGGAGTGGAGTGGGGTATGTTCACAGCGATTTATAGCTTGGCAGATTGTTGTGATTGACAGGGTGTCATTTGCAACAGGATTGATATGTTCGTCCACGATTCTTCAAATTATTTCAGTGGAGCAATAAGGAAAAGGGAAATTTGATGAAACTGTGCTGGACAGGGATTGGGGTCTTATTTCTGGTCAGGATTTGAGCTGTGGCATTCAGCATACCTGCCGTTTAGGCTGTGCTCCTGATTTGCTCATTGGTAGACAAAAACACAGGTCGGCGACAGGGATAGTGAAACTGACCAGGAGCAGAGCCTGGTCATGTGGCCCTGTCTGCCTGGAAGTTGGGGTAACTTGTGCTGGCTGCTGTTTGATTAGTTCCTGGCTTTGTGATCAGATTTCCTCCATGGCTACCATTCAAGAGCTTCAGTGAACTTGGGCAGCAGCTGGTTCTGACAGTGGACACAGTGAGTATGATTCTTTCATATAATTAGATGAAAAAATACGAGCGTAGAATGTGGGAGGTCGGCCACGAGTGTGTTTGAACATTCAAAGCTGGAGCTGGCAAAGACACGGATGAGTTTTCAGCAGCATTTGAGGTGAAACGGGGAAGAAGAATGGGTCATTATGATGGCGCAGCCTTGTCGCTGAAAGCTCATCCCGAGGTTACTATATGACCAAGGTTGCGAAAAATATGGTTCAATCTCAGACAGTTTCCAGAAAAAGGAATTCTGGCTCGAGAGTAAAGTTTGTAATAAGAAACAAAGTAAATGGCTTCAGCCTTCCCAATATTTAATTGAAGGACATTGCTGTTCACCCAATACCAGATTTCTGACAAACCGTGTGACAATCCAGAGACAACTGAGGATCAAGAGATGTGTGTGTGAGGTAGAGTTTGGTGTCTTCAGCACCAATATTGAAACTGACATTCTGTTTCCGGGTGATGTCACTGGCAGACAGAATGCAAGTGAGAAATAGACCCTTCGAGATAAACAGAGACACTGCTGCAGAAATTGCAATAGAATCTATTGATGGTGATATTCTGGCAATGATTATAAAGATAAGAATGGAAACAGATGATTGCAGTTCCAGACACGGGGACGATGGTGGAGAGATTTGGAGGATTGACTGATCAACTCAGTCAATTGCTGCAGACAGGTCGAGAACTCGAGGAGGAAAAGTTAATGTTTATTTCAGTCACACGGGATGACATCTGTGATTTTGATAAGAGCTGATATGGTACTGTGGCAGTGACGGATGTCTGATTGGAGGACTTCAATCGTGGTGTTCTAGAAAAGATAGGCACAAATTAAGGAGGCAACAAGAGAAAGGCAAGAGGTTGGGGTGGAAAATGAGTTTGTATTTCGACTAAAGAAAGGGTTATAGATTAACAACAAAAAGTGCTGGACATCCTCAGCAGATCTGGCAGCATCTGTGGGGACAGTAGCAGAGTGAACATTTAAGGTCAGTGAGCTTTCATCAGAAATGGCAAAGGTTAGGAATGTAATAGCTTTTAAGCAAATAAAGCTGGAGTAGGGCAAAAGAGAACAAAATGGAAGGTTTTGATAGGCCAGAGGGTCACAGAGAATAACTGACAAGAAATTCATGGGGCAAAGGCAAAGGCAAAGAAGATGTGTTAAAGTTGTGGTGAAAAACAGCACGTTCGTGCAGAGACGGTGTTAAATGACTGAATAATGAAAGCTCTAACCAAAACCACAAACATGAATAAAAACAGTGGGCAGGCACATGGCGAAAATAAATTGAATGATGTAACAAAGTAATATAAAATAAAGTAAAAATGAAAAGTAAAACTAAATATAAAAACAATGGGGGCTAGTCATGCTCTGAAATTATTGAACTCAATGTTCAGTCCAGTTGCCTGTCGCTGGCCTAATCAGGAAATGAGTTTCTGTTCTCCAGTTTGCGTTGATGTTCACTGGAGAAACGCAGCAAGCCCAGGTCAGAGATGTGGGAATGACAGCCGGATGTGTGTGTTGAAATGGCAAGTGACAGGAAGATCGGAGTTATGTTTCCGGGCTGAGTGGAGGAGTTCGGAAAAGTGGTCACCTAATACACGTTTGGTCTCCCCAATATAGAGGAGACCACATTGTGAGCAGCGAGTACAGTATACTAATTCGAAAGATGTACAAGTAAGTGGCTGCTTCATCTGAAATGAGTGCTTCGGGACATGGATAGTGAAGAGAGAGGAGGTAAAAGGGCAGGTATTGCACATCATGCGATTGCATGTGAAGGTGCCATGGGAAGGAGATGAGGTGTCGGGGTAATGGAGGAGTGGTCCAGGGTGTTGCGGAGGGAACGATCCCCTCGGAATTCTGACAGGAGAGGGGAGGGGAAGATTTGTTTGGTGGTGGCATCACGCTGGACGTGTCAGAAATGGCGGAGAATAATCCTCTGGACGTGCAGGCTGGCGGGACAAGAGGAGCCCTGTCGCGGTTCTTGGAGGGAGAGGAAGGGGTGAGAGCGCATCTGCAGGAAATGGGCGAGTCACGGTTGAGGACCTGTCAACCACAACGTGGGGCGGGGGGGGGGGGGGCGAGAGGAGGAATCCTCGGTTGAGCAACAAGGAAAATATTTTCAAGGCGCTGTTGTGGATGGTTGCATCATCAGGGCAGATGTGTCGGAGAAGGAGAAACTGTGAGAATGAAATGGAGTCCTTACAGGATGCAGAGTGTGAAAAAGGGTAAAGGGTCGCTGGGTCTAATCCCATTCTCCCTTTTCTGCTTCAATGATTCTGGGAAATGCTTAAATCTCTGAAGCAAAGGAAAGGACAAAGACATGAAGACTTACGATCCCATGTACTTTGATTCACTCCGATTTTTTTTTAGCATAATACGTTGCCTGATAAGTTTCAGTTATTGCAATTTGCTGGCAATGTTAACACACCTATAAATGTACTTTTGTATAGAAGAGTCTGAAAGAAATAAGACAATAACAGGAATCTTTGGGTATTAAATATATGAAAGTTTAGGAAAGGAAAGACATAATTCATAAACGTAGGGTAATGGCATTTACAGCTTTAGCCGGTTTCATGGTTTGCTGAAGTATAGATCACTTTCAAGCTCTCAGCTCTCTGCTCTTGATATCGAACCCGGTTGCAGAAATAAAATGTGGTGCATACTTGTGGAACTTCAGAGTTTGTCCAACACAGAAACCTGATGGAACCCTCATTGTTATCCCTTAGATAACTATCATGTATGTCGCAGTTAGTGTATTTTTGACTAAATAATTGGTAAGAGCTGTTGTTTGGTAAACTTAGTTTGTTCTTAATTGCATCTTCCGGTTGATAACACGTGGTTTGAAATGGCAGCAATGTGTTATCCAAAGAGAACAATGTTTTCTTCACAATACCAGTTTCAATCTGATGCGGAGCAACTCAGTATTCATAAGCTAGACTCTTACAAGGCCTTGGTAACTTATCAGAGTTTAGAAAGATTCCAATTTCATATGAAATTGATTTTTACAGAAACTTTAAACTTAAACAGTTTGTATTCATTAATACTTTAAATGAATAAACAGACTTTCTAATATATTTATCAACTACAACAATGCACTCATTATAACTTAATCATGTTTCATTACTTTTATAATCATGACTGGCTAATACTTAATGCAGAATCAATGCATATAGATAATCCATAATACAAAATGCAGAGTACGAAATGGCTGAAAAGACAAATGATAATCTTAAAATGGCTTCCTTGACCTTATTGGTTATTAAAGTGAATACAGTATCAAAATGCTAAGGTTTAGCTTCGATCACACGCTCCGTGGCTGCCGACAGCTATCGCTACAACCCAGGGATTTTCAAGGTTTACCCAAACTGGAGCCGCAGTAGTCGGCGGCGGACCTGGGAGGGGTAGATAAACATTCAAACACGCAATCACAGCAACAAAATACTTACATTTGCCATAGAAAATACCATTTAAGATAACCACAGCAAATATTACTCATATTAGATACAGCAGATTTCACTTGAGCTAATCGCAGAGTATATTAACTCAACAATGCACAGAAAATATCACTTCAACTGGTCACAGCAAACATTACTGAAAATTGCTGTAGAAAATGCCACTTAAACTGGAAACAGAAAATAACACTTAAACTAGACACGAGAAATATCACTTAACATTATCACAGCAAATTTCAGTTAACATTAACACAGCAAAAACTGTGCCCATTTTCAGTATTTTTTACTTTTTTGGGGATCATGTTACGTGATATTTGCTGCGTCCTTCTTATGTTGCATTTATTGTGACAATTTTCACTGATATCCATTGCTGTCATCTTACGAACAGGTAGTTACTTTTGCAAATACATTTCTATATATTTTCAACAACCTGTCTACAAGCGGTTTGTGATTTAAATCTTTTCCTTTTCTTTAAGAAAAATACCCTGATGACGCATTCCTCCACTCCCTCAGCTTGTGAACCCTGACTTGTAACAGACTGTAACAACACTGTTCTTAAAGTTAAGTCAAAACAGTAGGGTTTATTGACACACAGTCTTGAACTCGGGAGGGGGTTAAGTTCACAAGGCACGCTCACAGACATACAAAGAAAGGGAAAGGCATCAAAAGGACAAAGACATTTACCAAGTAGAAAATACCTTAATTACAAACTGACAGGGGCTTCAGTTGAAAATAGGGATGGTTTATTTTTTTAACTAACATAAAGTTTAACAAGGATTTATTTAGTGACTGTCATTCCTCCACAAGTGCCTATTGTGACTTGACGCACCATAACACTTCCAACAGTTGCTTCCAATCCACTGGATGTGGCAACACTGCTCTGCTCAAGGCCAGTTAATTCTGTAACCATATTAATTACCTTTTCGATGACAAAACTATATAATGTGTAAATGTGGTGCAGGGGTTTTCGAGTATGTAAATAACTTAACGGGAAATAGCTTTATCTGTAATCTGATGTATTAGCTACCAATTCAATACTGTTTAGATGATGTTGATTTTCAGTTTGATTGTTTTCGCAAAAGTCGGAAAGCATGGAATCTTGCTGTCATATTCTTTAATTGGTCAATGGAAAATTCATACTTGTTGTTTCAAGATAACATTCTCTATAGAGGTCAGACCAGACCGGACCTGATGTGTGTGTATCACTGAGCCAGGGGGAGAGCAGACCGGAAGCTCTGTTTGTATCAGTGAGCCTGTGAGAGAGCTGATGGGCTCCACTCTGTCAGTGTCACTGAGCCTGCGGTAGAGCAGACCTGCCCCATTGTGCCTGTATCACTGAGCCTGCGGTAGAGCAGACCGGCTCCACTGTGTCTGCATGAGTGAGTCTGGGGTAGAGCAGACGGGCTCCACTGTATCTTTATCACTGAGCCGGGGGCAGAGCAGGCTGGCTCCACTGTGTCTGTCTCACTGAGCCTGGGGTAGAGCAGGCTGGCCCCATTGTGTATGTATCACTGAGCCTGGGGCAGAACGGAGCGTCTCCACTGCGTCTGTATCACAGAGCCTAGGGAAAGCAGACCGACCCCACTGTGTCTGCATCACCGAGCCTGGGGCAGAGCAGACTGGCCCCATTGTGTCTGTACCGCTCAGCCTGATGGAGAGAAGACCCGTTCCAATGTATCTGTATAAGTAAGCCTGACGGAGTGAAGACTGGCCCCAATTTGTCTGCATCACTGAGCCTGTGGGAGAGCAGAATGTCGGCTCTGTGTCTATATCTCTGAGACGTGATGAGAGCAGACCGTGCCAACGTGCCTGCATCACTGAGTCTGACGAAGAGAAGACCCGCCCCACTGTGTCTGTATTACTGAGTCTGAGGGAGACCAGACTGGCCCCACTTTGTCTGCATCACTGAACATGGGGGAGAGCAGAAAGGGCTCCACTGTGTCTCTATCACTGAGCCTTGCAAAGCGTCCCCACTGTGTCTGTATCACTGAGCCTGGGGAGAGTAGACCAACTCCAATGGGTCTGTATCACTGAGATTGGGGGAGACCAGACCGGCCCCAAAGTGTCTGTTTCAGTGAGTCTTGGGGAGAGCAGACTGGGCTCATTGTGCTGGTATGAGGGATCTTTGGGGAGAGCATACAGGCCCTCTCTGTTTCTGTATCACTGAGCCTGGATGGAGCAGACCAGCACCACTGTGTCTGTATCACTGAGCCTGACGGAGAGAAGACCCGCCCCACTCTGTGTCACTGAGTCTGGGGGAGAGCAGATTGATCCTGCTGTGACTGTGTCACTGAACCTGGTTAAAGCAGATCGGACCATCAGCGTCTGCATCACTGAGCCTGGGAGGAGGTCAGACTGGCCCCACTGTGTCTGTATCACTGAGCCTGATGGAGAGAAGACCCGTCCCAATGTGTCTGCATCACTAAGACTGACGAAGAGCAGACCAGTCCCACTTTGTCTGCATCACTGAACATGGGGGAGAGCAGACGGGCTCCACTGTGTCTGTATCACTGAACCTGGGGGAGAGCAGACCAGCTCCACTGTGTCGGTATCACTGAGCCTGACGGAGAGAAGACCTGCCCTACTCTATGTTACTGAGCCTGGGGAGAGAAGATTGACCCTGTTGTGTCTGTGTCACTGAGCCTGGGAGGGGAGCAGACCGGCCCACCAGTGCCTGCATTACTGAGCCTGGGGGTGGGCAGACTGGCCCCACTGTGGCTGTTTAACCGAGCCTGACGAGGGAAGACCCGTCCCAATGTGTCTGTATCACTAAGACTGACGCAGAGAGGACCGGCCCTCCTGTGCCTGTATCACTGAGCCTGGGAGAGAGCAGACTGGCCGCACTATGTCTACATCACTGAGACGGGGTGAGAGCAGACCGACACAACTGTGTCCGTGTGGCTGATCTTGGGGAAGAGCAGACCAACTCCACTGTGTTTTTATGAGTGAGCTTAAAGGGGCGCAGATCGACTTCACGGTTTCAGCATCAGTGAGCCTTGGGAGAGCAGATCGGCTCAACTTTGTCATTATTACTGAGCCTGGGGGAGAGCAGACTGTTCCCGCTGTGTCTGTATCACTGAGCTGTGGGAGAGCTGACCGGCTTTACAATGCCTGTGTCACTGAGCCTGGGGGAGAGCAGCGTTACCGCACTTTGTCTGCCTCATTGACCCTGGTATCGAGTAGCCTGGACCATCTGTATCATTATCACTGAGCCTGGGGGAGAGTGGTCCGGCCCCACTGTGTCTGTAATACTAATCCTGGGGTACAAATAACAAGGAACAAAGAACAGTACAGAACAGGAAACGGCCATTCGGCCCTCCAAGCCTGCGCCGATCTTGATGCCTGTCTAAACTAAAAGCTTCTGCACATCCGCGGTCCGTATCCCTCTATTCCCATCCTATTCATTTATTTGACAAGGTGCCTCTTAAAAGTTGTTTTCGTACCTGCTTCCACCACCTCTGCCGGCAGCAAGTTCCAGGCACACGCCACCCTCTGTGTAAAAACCTTGCCTTGCACTTCCCCTCTAACCTTTGCCCCTCGCACCTTAAACCTATGTCCCCCAGTAACTGACTCTTCCACTCTGGAAAAAAAGCTTCTGACTATCCACTCTGTCCACGCCACTCATAACTTTGTAAACCTCCATCATGTCGCCCCTCCACCTCCGTCGTTCCAGTGAAAACAATCCGAGTTTATCCAACCACTCCTCACAGCCAATGCCCTCCAGACCAGACAACATCCTGGTAAACCTCTTCTGTACCCTCTCCAAAGCCTCCACGTCCCTCTGGCAGTGTGGTGACCAGAAATGTACACAATATTCCACGTGTGGCTTAACTAAAGTTCTGTACAGCTGCAGCATGACTTGCCAATTTTTATACTCTATGCCCCGACCGATGAAAGCAAGCATGCCGTCTGCCTTCTTGACTAACTTATCCACATGTGTTGCCACTTTCAGTGACCTGTGGACATGTACACCCAGGTCCCTCTGCCTGTCAATACTCCGAAGGGTTCTGCCATTTACTGTATATTTCCCACCTGTATTTGATCTTCCAAAATGCATTACCTCGCATTTGTCCGGATTAAACTCCATCTGCCATTTCTCTGTCCGAGTTTCCAACCGATCTATATCCTGCTGTATCGTCTGACAATCCTCATCACTATCCGCAACTCCACCAACATTTGTGTCGTCCGCAAACTGACCAATCAGACCAGCTACATTTTCCTCCAAATCATTTATATATACTACAAACAGCAAAGGTCGCAGCACTGATCCCTGTGGAACACCACTCGTCACTGCACTTCATTCAGAAAAGTACCATTCCATTGCTACCCTCTGTCTTCTATGACCGAGCCAGTTCTGTATCCAACTTGCCAGCTCACCTCTGATCCCGTGTGACTTCATATTTTGCACCAGTCTGCCATGCGGGCCCTTGTGAAAGGCTTTACTGAAGTCCATATGGACAACATCCACTCCCCTTCCTTCTTCAATCATCTTCGTCACTTCCTCAAAAAACTCAATCAAGTTAGTATATCTTGGAAGATGTTAGAGCTGCAGGAGGTTACCGAGTTAGAGAGGCGGCGAGAAAATCGAAGGAATGTAAAACAAGGATGGCATTTTTATCATCGAGGCGTTGCTGGTCAGGGAGCCAATGTAGGCCAGCGATCACCACGGTGATCGGAGAACGGGACTTGGTATCAGTTAAGACAAAGGCCGCAGAGATTTGGATGATTCAAGTTTATGGAAGGAAGAATGTGGGAAGCCATTCAGGTGTGCATTGGAATATTCAAGTCTGCAGGTAACAATGGCATGGATGAAGATTGCAGCAGCAGATGAGTTGATCAAGGGGCCGAGTTGAGTAACGGACAGAAGTTGAAATCGGTGGTCTTAATGATGGTGCGGTTCTGTGCTCTGATCCTCATCTCAAGGTCAAATATGACATTGATGCTGCGCACAGTGTTGTTCAACTCAGACAGTTGCCAGGGAGGGGGTTGGATTTGATAGCCAGGGGACGATATTTGTGCCAAGGGAAAAACACAACGGTCACTCTTCCCAATCTGTGACTGGAGGAAATGTCTCTTCATCATGGATGCTCAGACAAGCAGTCTGAGAAATTAGAGGCTGTCGAGGAGTTGAGAGAGAGATGAATTTGGTAATGTAGAGCCGGGTGTAGTCGACAGAAATGTGGAAGTTGATGCTGTACTTTGGATGATGTCTTTGAGGCGCAGCATGCAAATGAGAAATATAAGTGGGTAAAATATAGATCCATGGGGGACACCAGAGGTAAAAGTGTTGGAGCAGGAAGAGAAACCACTGCAGGCAATTCTCAGGCTGTGATTAGATCGGTAAGAATGGAACGGGTTGAGAACAGTCGCAGCCATCTGGATTTTCACATTACTCTTGCGTTGTTCTCTGCCTCCTTAATGTAATATTTCACTGGTGTAGCTCCCTTTAACGTTGTTTTATCAGAATTTTCCACATTCTTCGTTTTTTTCCTCAATTCCTTTTTTTCCTTAACTCAATTTCTGTAAAATGCAATTCATTAACGGTGATTTGTACATTTGAACGGCCCTCATTGCAACACCAGATGAGTTTTGTGTACGGAACTAGATACAATTAGCAAAGACAACATCAAGCCTGGAATTCGTGCCAAGCAGCAGGGACTACGGCTGTTTCCTGGTTTGGTTTATTGTTAATTTGCTCTTTCTCTCTCTTAGAGTGAACTTGCTGACGATTGTGATACTGTCCAGAGGGAAGTGCCGTCTCACCAAATATGGCACTCATTATTTGGTGGCCACGACATGGTGCACCTAATGGTGGCATTCATTGAAATCAAACTGAAGTGAATTAACAGTACTTACTTGCTGATAAATGACTTTTTCATCAGTTCCATAGGCGCCATGAAACTTGTCAAAAAATTGCAGCAATAAAAACAAGAATGATGGAAATACTCAACAGGTTTGACAGCATCTGCGGAAAGAGAAGCAGAGTTAACCGTTCAAGTCAGTGACCCTTCTTCAGAATTAGCAGATATTAGAAATGTGAAAGGTTTTAAGCAAGTCAAGGGGGGGTGGGGCAAAAGGTAACAAAAGAGAAGGTGTAGATAGGACGAGGTCACAGAGAATAACGGACCAGAGGTCACGGAGCAAAGGCAAAAAATATGTTAATGGTGTGTTAAAAGGTAGGGTGTTCATGGACTGAAAACTAAACAGCCACAAGCACAAATATTAAAAAAACAGTAGGTAGGCAAACTGAACAAACTAAGATCAAATAAAATAATATAAACACAAAAAAGATTTTTAAAAGAGAGAAGAAAAAAAAACTAAATAAAAAGTATAATGGGGGCCCGTCATGCTCTGAAATTATTTAACTCAATGTTCAGTCCAACAGGCTGTCGTGTGCCTAATCGGTAAATGAGATGCTGTTCCTCGAGCTTGCGTTGATGCTCACTGGAACACTGCAGCAATCCCAAGACAGAGATGTGAGCATGAGAGCAGTGGTGTGTTTTGCAATGACAAGCAACTGGAAACCCGGGGTCATGCTTTCGGACTGAGTGGAGGTGTTCCACAAAGCGTTCATCCAGTCTGCGTTTGGCTTCCTTAATGTAGAGGAGACCACATTGTGAGCAGCGAAAACAGTATACTACGTGGACAGAAGTACAAATAAATCGCTGCTTCAGCTGAAAGGAGTATTTGCGGCCTGGGATAGTGAGGAGAGAGTAGGCAAATGGGCAAGTATTATACCTCCTGCGATTGCACAGGAAAGTGCCATGAGAATGGGACGAGGTGATGGGGGTAATGGAGGAGTGGACCAGGCTATCGCAGAGAGAGAGAGCGATCACTTCAGAATGCTGAAAGGTGAAGGGAGGGGAAGATGCGTTTGGCAGTGGCATCACATCGGAGGTGGCAGAAATGGCAGAGGATGATCCTTTGGATATGGTGGCTGATGGGTGGAAACTGAGGACAAGGGGAACACTGTCGCAGTTCTGGAAGGATGGGGAAGGGGCGAGGGTAGGGTACGGGAAATGGACCAGACACTGTTGAGGACCCTGTCAAACACAGTTGTGGGGAGGTAATCCTCGGTTGAGGAAAAAGGAAGACATATCAGAAGCGCTGATATGGAAGGTAGCATCATCAGAGCAGATGCGTCGGAGATGGAAAAACTGGGAAAATGAAATAGAATCCTTACAGGAGGCAGGGTGTGAAGAAGTGTAGTCGAAGTAGCTGTGGGTGTCGGTGGGCTTCTAACGTACACTAGTGGACAGCCTATCTCCAGAGATAGAGATAGAGAAGTCGAGGAAGGGAAGTGTCAGAGATGGACCATGTAAACCTGAGAGAAGCAAGGTTGATAAAGTTATCCAGTTCGGGGAGGGAGCAGGAAACGGCACCGATACAGTCATCAAAGTACCGGAAAAATACTTGAGAGAGGGAGCCTGAGTTGGACTGGAACAACATATGTTCGACATATCCCACTAAAAGGCAGGCATAACTAGGATCCATGCGGTTCCCCACAGCAACACCTTTTACTTGAAAGAAGTGAGTGGAGTTGAAGGAGAAGTTGTTCGATGTGAAAGCTAATTCAGTCAGGCAGAGGAGGGTGGTGGTGGATAGGGATTGGTTGGGCCTCTATTCAAGGAAGAAACGGAGAGTCCTCAAATCGCCCTGGTAGGGGTGGAGGTGTAGAGAGATTGAACGTCCATAGTGAAAAGGGGGCGGTTGGGGCCAGGATACTGGAAATTGTAAAAATGACATATGGCCTCAGAAGAGTCTCAGATGTAGGTCAGAAGAGTCGGGACCAGTGGAGAATGGATAGAGGTAAGATAGGAAGAAATCAGTTCATTGGGGCAGGAGCAACCTGACACAATGGTTCTGCTAGGGATGTCCTGCTTGTGGATTTTGGGAAGGAGGTAGAAGTGGGCTGTCCAGGATTGCGGGATGATGAGGTTGGAAGATGTCAGTGATTGTCTTGTGGACAGTCGCTTGATGTTCGGTGATGGGGTCATGGTTCAGTGGAGGTAGGTAGAAGCATCTGCAAGTTGGCGCTGAGCCTCTACAAGGCAGATGTCGGTATGTCATACAATAACAGCACCACCCTTGCTTGCAGGTTTGATGAAAATGTCGAGGTTAGACCTGAGAGAACGGAATGTCTCAAGTTCAGAGGAGGACAGGTTAGAGTGAGTCAGGGGGGCAGAGAAATTGAGATGACCAATGCCTCGCCAACAGATTTCAATGAAAAGATCAAGAGCGGGTAAGAGGTTGGGGGAGGGGTCCAAGTAGAGGGAGAATGCTGGAGGTGGGTGAATGGGTCTGCTGATCGGTTGGGGGCGGGCTGGGGGTTCTCCTGGTCAAAGAAGTGAGCTCCGAGGCGCAGGCGATGGAAGATCAGCTCAACGTTATGTCGAGTGCGAGATTCATTGAGGTGGGGCGTAAGGGGATAAAACGGAGTACTTTGCTGAGCACAGAACCTTCGGCGTCAGAGAGCGAGAGATCAGAGGCATATTTATCCGTGGCGGATGGGTGGTTTGACAGAATTTTAACGCATTTACAGCCGGACCTTTTCATCCTGTTGTTCAATGCGCTCACTGTCCAACATATTCCTACGTCCAATATATTCCGGCAGGGCACTGCTACGCAGCATGGATGACTAAAATGATCCAGACAGCAAGAACTGGAAGAGATCAATGATCTTGCTCTTTACTATGTCTGGCAATTCCGCTATTCACTGGGTGGCATCTGTTGCACATTGCCTGAGGTGGTGGGTGTGGGGGACCACAATTATACAAACAATACGACAGTAACCCAACATACATCACCAAGCAAACGGGATGCCTGCTGCAGCTTGTCAGCTGTTGTAACAACACATGTATCTGTGGACTGACACCGGGAACGTTCACGGAAGAGTTGAAGAATGGGATGAAACATCTGTTTACACTGAATCGGAGATTGGGAACAAAGCAAACAATTGATCAGAATGCTGCACCAAGCTGTGTGAATTGCAATCCAGACTATAACACCTCATTTTCATATATATTCCGTAACACCACGATAGCAGGTGATGGGAGGAAACAGGCTGACTCTCTTGAGAGTGAGAGCTGGCCAATGAACCAGCTCAGAAGCAGAGTGCAGCTGCATTGGGTCTGCCCCCACACTTGATATAAAATAGAAAGAAAGAAGACAGGTAAGGCAAATACAACAAAAATGTCTAATTCAGAAAAAAAGGAATAAAAAGAATGGAAATTCATCTGGTCACTTTAGAGCAGGTAATAATAATCTGGATTCAACCAGATCTTGTAAATGTCAAGTGTACAAATGTAATGTACACTGGACCACATCGGTTAAATATGAAACCATGAGCAATAATGCATACTGGATCATATCTGTTATATGTGAATCATAGAATCATGTAAAGTTCAAGGACAGAAAGAGGCAACTTGGTACATCATGTCTGTGTTAGGGAAAAAGATCCACCTATTCTAATCCCACCTTCCAGTACGCGGTCCGTAGCCCTGCAGATTATGGCACTTGAGATGAATATCCGGACTCCTTTTGAATATGTTGAGTGGATCTGCCTCAACTATCCTTTCAGGCAATGAGATCCAGACAAACACCACCCTCTGGGTGAAAAAGGGTTTCCCTCATCGCCCCACTAATTTGTGTACCAATCACGTTAAATCGATGCCTGCTAGTCACTGGCCTTTCTGCTCAGGTGAATAAATCCTTCTCCTCCAATCTATCCAGGCCCACACAATTTTGCAAATTTCATCAGATCTAAATTTCATCAGATCTCCCCTCAGACTGCTCTGCTGCAAGGAGAACAACCCCAGCCCATCCAATATTTCCACATAGTTGCATTTTTCAAGTCCTGGCAACATCCTCGAAAACCTCCTCTGTACCCTCTCCAGTGCAATTACAACCTTCCTGTAATGAGGAGACCAGAATTGCACACAATACTAAAGGCGTGGCCTAACCAATGAGTCAGACAGTTCCAGAAAAACCTTGCTGCTCTTATATTCTATACCTCGTCTAACAAAGGAAAGGATTCCATATGCCTTCGTAACCAGCTTATCGACCTGTTCAGCGACCTTCAAAGGTCTGTGGACATTGACTTCCTCTACACCTGTCAGTATTTTCTCATTCATTGTGTATTCTTTTGCCTTGTTTGACCTCCCCAAATGCATCACCTCACACTTCTCCAAGTTGAATTTTTTCTAACCCATCTGACCAGACCATCAATATCTTCCTGCAGCCTACAAATGTTCTTCTCGATATCTCCCAACCATTGTGTCGTCCGCAAACGTTTTGATCATGCCCCCTACATGTACGTCCAAATCGTTTATATACACCACAAAAGCATGGGACCCTGAACAGAGTCCTGCAGAACGGCGCTGGAACTGGAAACAGCCCTCCAGTCGTTAAAACAGCCGTCAACAATTAACATTTGTTTCCTGCCACTGAGCCAAATTTGGAAACACATTGCTGCATTTCCCTGCATTCCATGGGATTTTACTTTTTTAACCAGTCTGCCATGTGGGACCTTGTCTAAAGCCTTGCCGAAAATCCGTGTAGACCACATGAACTGCACTAACCTCATCTACTTTTCTTGTGACATCTTCAAAAATTTCGATCAATTTGTTGAAACAAGATCTTCCCTTAACAAATCCATGCTGACTATCCTTGATTATCCTATGCCTTTCTAATGAAAGTTGATCCTGTTTCTCACAATATATGCCAGTAATTTGACCACTATTGAGATTAGAATTACTGGCCTGTAATTATTCGCTCCATTTTTAAACAGAGGTACAACATTAGCAATTATCCAATCCTCCGGCACCACAACTGTATCCAGTGAGTACTGAGGAATGATAGTCAGACCATCACTATTTCCTATCTTGCTTCTTTTAACAGCCTGGGCTACATTTCATCCGGCCCTGATGATTCATCAACTTTCAAGGATACTAATCCCATTAATACTTCCTCTCTCCCTATGTTTATCACATCCAATAATTCACACTACTCCTCCTTAACTACAATACCTGCATCGTCCCCCTCTTTTGTGAAGAGAGACGCAACGTATATATTAATAACCATACCACTATCTTCTGCTCCTGCACTTAGGTTATCTTTTTGGTCTTTTGTGGGCCCTATTCTCTCCTTCATTATCTTCTTCCTCTTCATGTATCGATAAAGCATATTTGGGTTGATCTTAATCTGCTTGCCAATATTCTTTCATGCACATTCTTTGCTTTCCTTATTTCCATTTTGATTTAATCTCTACACTTTCTATACTCCCCTCGCCTTTCTGTAGTTTTGAGTTCTCGGCGTCGGACATAAGCTTTTCTTTTCCACCTTAGCTCTGGGCTCCTTGACATCCATGGGGTGGTGGGGGGGGGGGGGTGGTGGGCGGGAAGGTTTGGCCGTCTCACCCTTTTTATTCGTGGGGACAGGTTTACGCTGAACCCCTTGAATCTCCCCTTTGAATGCCTCCCACTGTTCTGACACTGATTTACCTTCACGTAGCTGTTTCCAAACCACTTTCGCTAAATCACTTCTCAGTTTAGTAAAATTGGCCTTGCCCCAACTGAGAACTCTAACTCCTGTTCTGTCGCTGTCCTTTTCCACAGTTCGGTTAAAAGTGACTGAATTGTGATCATTACCACCAAAATGCTCTCCCACTGCCACGCTTTCCACCTTCCCATCTTCATTTCCTAAAACTAAGTCTAAAACTGCTCTCTCTCTTTCTGGACTTGCTGCAAATTGCGCAAAAAGTTTCTTCTGAATGCACCTCAATAATTCTGCTCGCTCAATTCCTTTCACACTAAAACTATCCCAGTTAATATTGGTGCAGTTATTGTCCCCTACTATTAATGCCCTATTGCTCTTGCACTTCTCAGAGATTTCCGACAAAGCTGCTCTTCTATCTCCAGCTGACTGTTTGGGATGACTATAGTACACTCCCAGCAGTGGGATTGCACCTTTTTTGTTCCTTAGCTAAATCCATATGGCGTGATTTGATGAACTTTCCAAAATATTATCCCTCTTCACAGCTCAATAGTTTTCATGACCAAAATTGCCACTCTCCCTCCTTGCCTATCCTCCTCCCTGTGCATCTGAAATCCCTGCAACCAGGAACGTTGAGCTGCCATTCCTGTCCCTCCTTAAGCCATGCTTCTATAATACCTATGATATCATACTGCCACGTGTCTATCTGTGCCCTCAGCTCATCTGCTTTATTTTCGATACTACCTGTATTGAAATAGATACACTTGAGCACTGCCAAACTCTTTTATTATTGTCTAACTGTCGTTTGCTCTGTCTTCCAGACTCATCCAGTAATTTGCTGCCTTCCATTTTCATTTCTGAATTTTCTGTCTTCAATTTTCATTTCTGTCTGCATTTAATAATAATGCACACAGAACCACGAGTGGTAAATGTGATGAATATATTAGTAATATAGACAGCACGACATCTAGTAAATGTGAAACATTTAATAATATTGCACACAGGATCACAGCTAATTGTTACAAAACATTTAATAATAATACACTCTGGGACTTACCTGGCAAATGTGAACCATTTAATAATAATGCACACAGCACCACAAGTGGTAAATGTGAACCATTTAATAACAATGCACATTGGACCATACATGGTAAATGTGTTGAATAAATTAGCATACAGACAGCCCGACATCTAGTAAATGTGAAACATTTAATAATATTGCACACTGGACCTCAGCTAATTGTTACAAAACATTTAATAATAATACAGTCTGGGACATACCTGGTAAATGTGAAACATTGAATAATCTGCACACGGGACCACATGTGATTAATATGATGAATATATTCGTAATGCAGACTGGACTACCTCTCGTAAATCTGATAACTTTAGTGATATGCACACTGCATCACTTCTAATAAATGTGAACCATTTAATAATAAGGCACACTGGACCACATTTAGTTATTATGAAAAAATATTATAATACATACACTCTGTGCCATATCTGGTATATGTGAATCATTTAATAATAATTCAAATGGATCAAAATTTGATAATTGTAAATAATGCACACTGGTAAATAATCCATACGTTTTAAATATCAACTGTTCAAAAATAATGGAAATTGGAACACACGTGGAAAATCTGAATTGTTCAGTAATTTTAAGTATTTCATGGGGTGTGGGCATCGCTGGAAAGGACAGCATTTTCTGCCCATCCTTAATAGCTCTTGACAACTGGGTGGCTGGATGGGCCTCTTCAGAGGGTAGTTAAGAGCCAAACACATTGCTGTGGCTCCGGACTCACAGTAGGACAGACCAGTTAAGGACTGCAGAATTTCTTCCCCAAAGGACATTAGTGCACAAGATGGGTGATTAGATCATCAAATAAAGTTTCATGGCTGCAGCATTGAAGCTAGCTTTCAATTCTGAATTCTTATGAATTAACTGAAACTAAAAATCCACCAACTGCTCTGATGCCGTTTGAAACCATAGCCGCAGAGAATCCAACTGCGTCTCGAGATAAATAACTTAGTCACATCAGCACTACACCACCACCTTGCATTGCACACAGACCTAAGTGTGGAAGATGCGAAAAGTTTAATGATAATGCATATTGCGTCATGTGTGGTAAGTGTTTAATCCTCAATAAAACTGCGAACTGGACCGCATTTTGTAAATGTGAAGCATGGAATAATCATGCACACTGGACCACATCAGGTGAATGTGAAGCATTTGATAATATTGCACAGTGTACCAAATCAGGTGAATGTGAAGCATGGAATAATAATGCACACTGGACCAAATCAGGTGAATGTGAAGCATTTGATAATATTGCACAGTGTACCAAATCAGATGAATGTGAAGCATTTGATTTTATTGCACACTGAACCAATTCTGGTGAAGTACATAATTTATAATACTTTGCACTCGACCGCATCTGCTAAAAATGAAGCATTTAATAATGGTGTACACTGACCACATCTGGTAAATGCGAGTCAATAAAAAATATTGCTCACTGTACCACATCTAGTAAGTGTGAGGCATTTAATGCCAAAGCAAACGTGACTACATTTGGTAAATGTGAAGCATTTAATGATAATGCACACTGGACACATCTGGGAAATATGATTTATTTAATTAGAATACGCACTGGCCACATCTGGTAAAAATGGAAACATGTAATGATAATCTGCACGTTGCCAAATCTGGTAAATGTCAAGCATTTAAAAATAATTCACATTGCATCACATCTGGTAAACGTAACACATTATATAATTGAATAATAATGCACATTTTACAACATCCGTTAAATGTGAAGCATTTAACCATAATGCAGATTGACCACATCGGGTAAATGTGAATCATTTAATATCAATGCACAGTGGACCACATCTGGTAAGTGTGAGGCATTAAATAATGCAGACTTGACGTAATCTGGTGAATGTGAAGCAATCAGTTATAATGCAAATTGGACCACATCTTGTAAATTTGAAGCATGTAAAAGTAATGGTCACTAGATTACTTCTGATAAATGTGAGACTTTTAATATCAATGCACACTGGACCACATCAGGTACATGTGAAGCATTAAATAATATTGCACACAGTACCAAATCTGGTTGAGTAAATGATTTAATAATAATGTACACTGTGCGACATCTGGTAAATGTCCGATGTTTAATAATGCACACTGGACGATATCTTGGAAATATGAAGCATTTAATAATAAAGCACAATAGACCATACGTGGTAAATATGAGCATTTATACAATAGTGCACATTGTGTTCAATAAGAATGCAAACTGGAGCATACCTGGGAAATGTGAATTGTTAAGACTTTTTTAATTCTTTCATGGAATGTGGGCATCACTGTCGAGGCCAGCATTTGTCGCCTATGCCTAATTTCCCTTGACAACTGACTGACTTGCTACGCCATTTCAGAGGACAATTAACAGTCAACCACATTGCAGTGGGTCTGGACTCACATGTATGCCGGAACAAGTAAGGGTAGTTTCACAGCAACATTGTGAGGCGAGCTTTCAATTCCAAATTTTTGGTAGTTAATTGAATCTAAGTTTCACCAGCAACTATGATGATATTTGACTCGGTGATCCCAGGGTATTAGCCTGGGTTCTGGATAATTAACTAATTTACATTACCACAAAGCCAACATTTCCCATTTCACACAGAGCTGTGTACGGCAAATGTGAAGATTTTCATGATCATGCATATTGGATCATACTTGCTTAGTCAGTATAATAATTCACTCTTGTCCTCATAAGATAAACATGAAGCACTTAATATTGCAAACCGGACGTCATCTGGTAAATGTGAACCATTTAATAATCATGCAGACTGAAGCACATCTAGTAATAGTGAAGAATTTCATAAAGATTGGACCACATCTAGTAAATGGGAAGCATTTAATAATAATGCACACTGAAGCACATCTAGTATTTGTGAACGATTTGCTAATAAGGCAAACTGGACCTAATCTGGTAAACGTGACGCATTTAATAACAATGCAAACTGGATCACATCTGTACCTGTGAATCATTTAATAATAAACGGTTGGTAGCACAGAAATAGAGCATTGCTGAAAATGCAGACATTTTGTCAACCATTTTCTTCTTGCACTCTTCAGGACCAATCGCGAGAATACCATTGTAAGGGAAACCAACAAATCAATACAGTATGGGAAGAGACTGTTGATTGGTTCGCTAGTCGACTCTGATTGATAGAGGTGCTGTCATGGAGAATGCACAAGTTTATGGTGATTGACAGTCAACTGCCAAGCTTTCTTTGAAATTTAAATCAGCCAGCTTGCCTATGATTGGTCAAGGCGTAGCCCTGAGGAATGAACCAGAGAATGGCTGTCACTTATTTTGAAACAGGCACAATATGTGCACATGTTCCTTCAGTCTGAATAGCACAAGGATCTGTGATTTATTATGTGCAGCTTCCAGTACGCTTAAATATGCCACGCTGCGGCCTGACTGACAATCTTGAATTGTCAGCATAATTCCTATCACACTGAGAATAATTCAACAAGTGCTACCCAATCATGGAATCACATCTGAAGTCGGACATCGTGTTTTGAGTTTTGCAAGCACGGGTTGTTTGGATATGTCCTGTACCTTACCCATTGCGAATAGCAGAAGGGACATGTTGTGTAATACGATCTGCCATTACTTGGGATGTACGGCCTATGTATTGAGCATCACACTGGCATTGAAAGTCATATATCACATTACTTATTGTGTGATTGGCAGAATGTATTTTTTGGCTTCACAGCAGCATCCTGTCAGTTGTGAATATCACACGAGTTGCTGATGCATAGTAGCAGCGTGAAACTGCTAGCTTCACCTCTTGCTCAAATTGTTGGGATACATTACCATTCCAGGCGAATCCGAGGTAGGCTGTGCACATTTTAGGGCAGAAAATGAGGGCCTTAGGCCCGTTTTTAAGTTTATGCGTTATACAGCGACAAATGATTTGATCAGGGTAGCCATTGTCACGCAGGATGCCTTTGATTCAACCTCTTTCAGCATCAAGCTTGCATGGTGAGCAAAAGGCTTGGGCTTTATTTACAAGGTTGGCGATAAGGTCAATCTTATGGCACATGGAACTGTAAGAATCAAGACACGTGCATTTACCAGTGAAGTTAGGCTTTCTCAGTTGCATGTGTGAAAGGTGGTGTGACTTGTAAAGTGTGTGTGTGTTTGCATGTGATGTGTGTGTGTGTCTATTTGTGCCCAGATTCACTATTGCGTAATGTAACCCCAGGGGCCCCTGACGATATTCAAAGAATGAGAGTTACACAGAACTTCATTTCCTTCTCCATTTATTTGAACACAACCCGTCCCTCTGTCTCTCGATTGTCTCTGTCTCTCCACTATCTCTGTGTCTCTCACTGTCTTTCCTGATCACTGTCTATATCTCTCCCTCTCTCCGTCTGTCTCTGACTCTCCCTCTCTCTCTGTCGTTTCTTCTCCCTCTGCCATTGTCTCCCCCTCTCCCTGTCTGTCTCTATCTCTGTCTGTCTCTACCTCTCCCTCTTTCCATGTCTCTTCTTCTCTCCCTGTCTCTGCCTCTTTACATGACTGCTTGTATCTCTCTCACACCATCTCACCCACTCCCAGTCTTGTCATCTCTCTATCCCTCTCTGTCTCTCCCAGGACATACCAGCCATTTATTCGTTAATTTTGAACCTTTAGCTCTTGCCCTTGCTGGAAATGTCACTACATTTTGAAAGTATCAAACACTGATCCAACACTCGCCCCTAAAAACACTTACACTAAGCCCCCAACGCAGTTCTGGGCAAACAATGGGGATTGTTACTGAGGTTCTGTCAAGTTCCCCTCGCACTCTGTCTCCCCTTCGCTCTGCCTCTAATGTTTGTCAGTTGTTAATGATATTTTTCAACAACATTAGATTGAATGTAAATGTAAACATGTGGCACAGCATCAATTGCCGTTTGTGGAAGAGAGATTCAAACTGATACTACACCTGGTATGTCGAAGTGTTTCTCCATTTCACTCCTGAAAAGCATTTAGAATATGTTTCGATTTTTAGACGATGCCTCCATTTCCTCGACTCCACATTCTATGGGAATGGTTTCTCTCCGTTTACCCTATCAGTTTCCATTATTAACTTGAAAACGTTGATTAAATCACTCCTTAACCTCCCAAATTCCAGGGATACACAGTGAACCTCCATCTACACAGTCCCGCTAAACGCTCCCAAGCCAAGCACAGTGCCGTGTCAGCCACAGAGTAAATTCCCAGCTGCACTGTCTAATCTCACACTCCCAGGGCAGAGGCAGCATGGGGTTAGATATAGAGTAGAGACAGGCCCTATTGTATTATAAACAGAGAAATGGTCATGTGCAGTGTAAACTGAGACAGGGTGAAACGCAGCATTAGCAAATACCTGGCGCAGTGGAACAAGCCAAGATGTAGTCTGGTGCAGTACCAGCGGAGGTAGGGTCTAGTGTTTAAGAACAGAGGCAGGATATAGTGCAGTAATAACTGAAAAACGTTGTTGATCTTAAACAGATGAAGACAATCGTGGGGCTAATTGATTGTTGGATGAAGGGATGGAGAGTAATGTATCCAGCTAGCTGATAACGCAAATTCGGGTGGTACAGTAAGCTGTGAGGAGTCCACAGATAGGATATGGGCAGTTTCACTGAGTGGGCAAGAAAGTTGCTGATGGAATATACTGTGGAGAAAAGTCTGTGTGTTCACTTTGGCGGGAATAATAGATGTACAACTTTTTTCTCATATCATGGAATCGTTTCAGCTAAGAAGGATGACTCCTCAATGAAAACTCCTTAACCTCTTCTCTGAGGAAAACAAACCCAGCATCTCTATCTAAACACTTAACTGAAATCCTCGATTTATGAAAACATTCTCCTCAATCTTTTCTGCACACTCTCTGCAGTCTTCACATTCATCCCAACTTGTGGTTCCTAGAATTGGACACAGAACTCCAGTTGAGGCCGACCCAGTGTTTTACAGCGGCTCATCACAATCTGCTTGCTTTTTTACTCCACGCCTCACTCTATTTATAAACCCATGATCCATATGACTTTTGAACCACTTTCACCAACCTTCCTTGCCACCTTCGATGATGTTTGCACGTGTCCCCCAGATCTCTTTGCCACGTCACTTCCTTTAAAATTGTATCCTCCAGTTTATAATGCCTCTCCTCATTCTATTTACCTGAGGAGCTGCAAGATGTCGGCATAGTTCTTCGAGAATATTTTACATCAGTCTTCACAAAAGAGGGCGCAATGCTGATATTGTAGTCAAGGAGGAGATGTTTGAAATTTCGGATGGGATAAACAGTGAGAGAGGAAATGTTAAACGGTCTTGTATATTTGAAAGCTGATAATTGAACTGCATCAGACTGTTAAGAGGTGCAAGGGAGGAAATATCGAAGGCTGTGACCATCTTTTTCCAATCCTCTCTACTTGCGGGCATGATGCCAGAGGCCTGGAAGACTGCAAATTGATTTTTAAAATGAGCAAGGGATAGACTGAGTAATTACAAGCCACCCAGCCTAAACTCAGTGGAGGGCAAAGTATTGGGAAACATTCTGGTGAACAATATGAATCGTCACTTAAAAAGGTGCAGATTAAACAAGCACAGTCAGCGTGTATTTGTTAAGTGAAGATCGTGTCAGACTAACTTAATTGATTCTTTCGCGGGGTAACAAGGAGGTTTGATAAGGCTAGCTGCTCATCACCACCTTCCAAGGGAAATTCGGCCATAAATGCCGTTCTTTCCAGTGATTCCCATATCCCGTGACTGAATTTAATACAGAGTCAGCTCCTGTGCACATATGGTACAGCTGTGTACAAGAAATAATTCACTCCTGTCCACTACTGTGTGTCCCAGCGTCACCATGTGTCTGGACCATCACTTTTTTAAGCATTAACCATACATTAGTGTGGAGTCAGTCTCGGAAATAAATGTCCCCGTCCTGTGGGAACACAACAGCGCCATCGTGAACAAACCTAAAATGGCTGTTGGATGTTAGTAAACTAACGTTAAATGAATGAATGGCTAATGTTGTGACTGTGTTTTGTTATTGAGGTTCTGAGTGAGGATTTAGACAGGCATTCAGAGAGAGAAGATGATAGATAAAGTGACAAAGAATGGCCGAGGGACCGAGAGAGGCAGGGGGAGTCAGTGAGGGTTCAGAACAAATATGTTCAGAACAAATAGATGAGGCCCGAGCAGCACTCCAGGAGTCCCAGTCTGCCAAATTAAAAATGTTCTGTTTATCCCTATTGTTTGATTCCTGTTCATTAACCAGTTCTTCGTCCATGCTAATATAGTATCCCTAACTCCATGTGTACTTATTTTTCATTTTAATCTTTTGTGTGGCGCCTTTTCGAAAACTAAGTTTGAAACACCTACTGGATGATCTTTAACTGGTCTCCCAGTTACATACTCAAAATACACAATTTACTTTTCGTGAAACCATGTTATTAGTTTGAATCTACTATTGCACATTTCTCAAGACTGCACACGTACAGAGGGGCCTGGAGACTCACCTTCAGTCTTCTTTCAACTCTGCAGGACATTTCAAGAGAGTAATTAGCAAAATATATGTGATCTTGGACTTCATCAGAGAGACAAGGAGAGAGTTCGAGGGCGAGATGGGCAGAAAGAGGGAGAAAGAGACGGGTAGAAAGAAGAAGGGGAGACGGGGAGAGACAGACAGAATATAGGAGAAACTTAACAATTAACCATGTTAAAAATATTAATTAAACATTTATAGAGCCTGTGCACTGAAAATATTGTCTGCAGTCAGCAACTAAAGTCGCACACCATCCTAACTTGGAACTATGTCTCCGTCCCTTCATTGTCGCTGGGTCAAAGTCCTGGAAATCTCTTCATAACAGCACAGTGGGTGCTCCTACCCACATGGACTGCACTTGTTCAAAAAAGTGGCTCACCCCCAACCTCTCAAAGGGAAATTAGGGATGGGCAATCAATGCTGCCATTGCCAGCGACACGCACATCCCACGAATGACTAAAATAATGGCACCAACCCACCTCAGGAACCATTAGCCTAGACGACCAAAAACCTGGACAGAGAGGTTGGATTGAGGGAGCGTCTTCAAAGAGGAAAGAGAGGTAGTGAGATGGAGAGATTTAGGAACAGAATTAGCTGCAGAGTAAATCTCTGTCTTCTCTGTTCTATCAAACACTCCCATGGCAGGTACAGTCTGGGTTAGATAAAGAGGAAAGCATCTTCAATATCTGCCTCGCTTTCTCCTCCTCCATCCAGATGGAGAGAGTAACTGAGAAAGACAGGGATAGAGATGGAGCGAGAATGACAGAGAGAGGAAAGGACTGAAATGAGTTAAGAGAACCAGGGAGAAAAAGGAAGAGATTGGGATGGAGAGTGTCGGTCAGTGTTCTCACAAAACTGTGTGCGGCAGCCTGGAAGGTACCACACAGGTCCTGCTCCGTGAGAAAAATACACACGTCTGCAAAGATTCCTTGAAACGTTGAAGGGACCACGCATGGGACAAAAACAAATCTGGCCGCACATAGAAACAAAACTTTCTGGGATCATTGGAACCAGCTGTGACTCAGTGGGCAGTAATCTTGCCCCGCACACATGATATTGTGGGGTCAGGTCAGAGCACGAAACCTAGCTAATGCCACCCATCAGAAAATCAAAACAGGTTAGCGAGACTCAGAAAATGAAACTTTTGTTAAATTTGTGAGACTCTCTTTCTGGAATGCTTTAGTGTTTGCTGAGAATGTTGACCCAGTGAAATTTTGACGTGTGGGATGGCACTTGGTTGAACAGACATTATAACAACTTATTGCAACATGAAGGTACTGTGCATACTGAGTGTAACAACATTTGCAGCCTCGCGCCATATAATATGCTTTGCTGGGTGTGGAATCAGGGATTGAGATTTTCAAAACACTGAGGTAAAATCGAACTTCTCTCGACGCTAAGATCAGTGTTTGTAATAAGCCTGGTTATGAATTAATCATTTAAAGTGTTTAAAGCATAGAGAATATGCCATTAAATAGCGGGATATGGGTTTCTGACCAGCCTGCATAAGAGGGGCACCCACTGCAGTTGTGGTCTCACCAAAAGCAGCCAACATCAAATGACTAACAGAAGTATGTGGTGTTTTACTGAGGTTCCGAGAGATGAGAGAGAGACTGGCATTGACACACACACACACACACACACTCACACACACACACACACACACACACACACACACACACACACACACACACACACACACACACACACACACACACACACACACACACACACACACCAAGGGACAGAAAGTGACTGAAGAATGTTTCAATTTCCGAAATGCATTCAATAAGGTCCATCTTAGATTTAAAATGGAACAACTGATTTAGCAACAATAGGCATTTGCAGAAGACATTTGCAACACTCGCCCCTAAAACATACACACTAAACCTGAACACATGACTGGGCAGAGAATGGGGATTGTTACTGATCGTTGCAACTTGTGTCATCCTCCCTCTGTCTCTCCCTTTGTCATGTATGTACATATCCAGCTCCCTCTGTCTCTCTCTATATCTTTCAATCTCTCTTTTGCTCTCCACGTTTCAGTATCTACATCTCACTCTGTCCCTCCTTTTGTCTCTCTCTCCATCTCTCTCTCCCTCACACCATCACTCCCTCTGTCTCTCTCTGTTAACATGGGTGAGTTGAATTACATGTAACCCAGGCATTTAGTTTAGAGATACAACACTGAAACAGGCCCTTCGGCCCACCGAGTCTGTGCAGACCATTTATATTAATCCTACACTAATCCCAGATTCCTACCACATCCCCACCTGTACCTATATTTCCCTACCACCTACCTATACTAGGGGCAATTCGTAATGGCCAATTTACCTCCCAACCTGCAAGTCTTTTGGCTTGTGGGAGGAAACCGGAGCACCCGGAGAAAACCCACGCAGACACTGGGCGAACTTGAAAACTCCACACAGATAGTACCCAGAATTGAACCCGGGCCGCTAGAGCTGTGAGGCTGCGGTGCTAACCAATGCCGGCGCATCCTCCATAAGAATATTGTTCGACAATTAAGCTTTTTATTTCATGGCACTATTACTCAGACCACCTTTCAATTCCAGATTTTTATTAATTAATTGAATCTGAATTCCTCCAGCAGCAATGCAGTGAGGTATGCCTGTATTCCCAAATAATTAACATGGGCCTCTGGATTAGTAGCTCAGTAATATTATCAGTACACTACCTTCTCTCTCTGTCATCAATCCAACGGAAGCCCCTTTGATTGAGAGCTGCTTCAATTAATGGTCAGCTGTGCTCTTTAGCACCGTCATTTTTGAGAAACCATTCTTGTGCCTTCTGAAAAGATAACCGCTCTCAGTAGGTCCAATTTTTCATAAAGTATTACAAAATCAAGTGTACAATCATATTCGGGCTCTGGACTGTGAATAGAAAATTTATAACCCTGTATTGAGCTTAGATTGTGGAGTCTGGAGCAGATCTTAGTGCTAAAACACGAAATATTCACTTTTTCTATGATTTAACTAACTTAACAATTAGATTAAGTGGGTATTTCAGGATCTTTTTCAGCTCTTCTCGGAATTTAGTCTGGCTCACTGCGTAAATACACGTGTTGGTGCAGGAACTGAGAAGCTGCAGCATTCCTGCTGTGTATTCTGTGATATAAAGAGGGTCATTGGTGGAGGAAGGATATTGTTTTGTAATTCGCTGATAGATGTAAAATACGACCTGCGTCACCCACAACAGTATAAAACTGCCAGATATACTAAACAGTAAAATAATAGATTTCTTTCGATTCTCCATCTCTGAGTCATTGTGATTCTGTCCACTGCTGAGGCCCCGGAGTTGCCTGCGGCCTCCACTGGCCACTAAAATACGTCTCACAATCAGAGCATTGAGCAGCAAAATCAGAAAGAACGGGACACAAGGAGTTAAAACGCGATGAAACAACGCAAACGCGCTCCATGCGGGGGAAGTACTGAATATTTCCTGGGAGATACAGTACCAGGGAACATTATCAATTATATATAAAGGTTCGATTGTAAAGTACCAGGGAAGACTTTCTAAAGCGCACAGCACACTTACTGTTCCGATAACCACAGCTGCTGTTTTCTCAGTGCAATATTTCGTCTTTAGCTTCTCACAACAAATGGTTACAAATCGATCAAATGTGAAAGCGACTGTCAACCAGACAGAAATCATTGTGGTTGCAAAAATCAGGAAAGAAATTGAACTACAGATGGGAGTAATGAACAGGAATGAATCTGTGAAATAAAGACTTGGAATCCACCTCAAAATAGGATCTGTGATAATGACAAGCAGATCAGACACTGCCATTCCCACCAGGTAGTGAGTGACACATTTGGAGAGACCGCACTTTCCTCGGGACAGGATCAGAATCGCCACCAGGTTAACTGAAAGAGATAGAAAAGGATGCAGAGATATTAATGGCCAGACCTCAAGTTAAAACAGACCTCAAGTTTGACATGATCTAGTATTAAATTGACAGCTTTGTTGCAGCATCCAGCATTTCGGTCAGAATATTTTTGAACACATTTATCAATAATTGATTTGTAAAAATAAAGGTGAAATAAAATGATCATTGAATACAGTGGAAGGTCTAGGTGAGGGCGTGCTGCCAGGGTGGAAGGGCAAAGGGTTTTTCAAAGAAGGAATCCAATGGTTTAAATCCAGTTTAGCCTCCAGACCAATGGCCGAGTAAGTGAGGAGCAGGGAAGCTGTTTTTTACTTCTTGGTTAAGAGAGTTAACGTGGGCTGACCCAAAAAGTGAAAATGTCGAGTGCCGCTGTGGTGAGTGCTAGACAGTTTTAGGTCGGGAAGAGGCCGATGGAGGCTGAGCCAGAGAGTGGATTGGAGTGATATAAACAAAATGACATTTGGGAACTGGGGAGGAGGCAGGTCCTGAAGGGTTTGTAAAGCGAGCAAAGTGAAGCACCATTTCATTCGGTAAATAACTGCTTCCATTAAGTTATTTACTCAGTTCAGAAATAATTAAGAGGAATATTCACTAAAACAGGTTGAGGATATGACCGGAGTAACACACAGGGAGTGAGTCCAGCAGTAAATCTCACCCAATCTAGCAAAATCCTAATCATACCTTCAACTCACAGTTTCACTATAATAGTTACAGAAAATTTAGCAGTTCATATTCGTGAATTATTCATACTGTGGCCTCTCTCCCTCTTTCTCCTTCTTCCTTCATTCTCCCTCTGTCTTTCTCTCTCTCCCTCTATTTCATTTTCCCTATTCATTCTCGCTTGCTCTCTGTCTCTCACTCAACCTCTCTCTCTATCCACAGCTCGTACCCTGTCCAATCGCTTCTCCAGATTATTCAAGCGTCCACATGCTCACTCAACATGATAACTCAGGTAAATCACCCTCCACAATCCAGCATGTGCACAACTCAGAATGTTCTGATCAAAGGTCACGGACCTGAAATTTTAACCTTCTTTCTCACTCCTCAGATGTTGACTGATCAACTGTGTATTTGAAACATTTATTGCTTTTATCTCAGATTGCCAGCATCTGCAATATTTTGCTTTTATTTACTTATCCAACATAATTTCTATGGATCGGCCATAATTGTCGTTTCTCTAACATTGGCAGGACTGAATCCATCACCTTTATTCCAATCCAGCAACTGTATCCCAGGTATTCATTCCAATCCACCTGATGGCTGCTGTCTTTGAATGACCGTCAGAACACTATATGACCCCAGGTTATGCTTCATACGTATTGTTACTATCGAGGCTGGAGGTGTGCACTGTTCATTCACTCCCACCTTTCCACAGGTCACAACATATTCTTAACATTTTCTCAGTTACGGATCCAGTCAATTATCTTCCTCAGAATAAAATGTACTAACCATGTTTCTTTGCTGAACAGCAAAATTAACTGTTTATTACAGAACAATTCATAATTAGTAATAAATTAAAATAATATCAGATCGGTCAAATTATTAAAAATCGAACATTATTTTTTTAAGTCCCCTTTGGTACCTTACCGCTTCACGCATGTGCACATAGACACACATACGCACACCCAGAAACACACACATGCACACACTTACATATGTACTTGCCCACCCCTGAAAAAAGTAAATAGCAGATGAGACACGCCCCGACGAACGGCCACAAAGTCCAAACCTCGAGCACACACAAGCAAGGTCTTTAGAATATTCTAGAATTTGCTGCCTTCAGGCGCCGTTGAAAAGGAATTTAACAGGCCTTCTTGAAAGACAGGAAACAAGAGGAATTGGCTTATTAAACTTCACAGAGTCGTTTTGGGAATTGCGAGAAAAAGAGCTGGGTAGTGGCCTTCTGTTCGTGCTTGGAATACGTTCCTTCTGCTGCAGCAAACATGACTTTCGGCTCCTTCCAGAAGGTATCACAAACACACAAACACAGTGACTCACAACCAAAACTTTTAACAGTTTTCTGCCCACCCAGATTTTCTCTGTTCCCACTGGGCTTGTCCATTCAAAGGAGTGCTTGTCACTTTTCGGCCCCTATTGTCAGAGCTTCAGCTTGTCTTTAACCCAAGCCATGTAACAAACAGCAACACTGTTGCTAATCCGGCTCCCTAAGTCCTCCTGATTAAAAAAAATCTGACACATTGTTTAGCTTAACTATATATATATATTTTAAATATATGTTTTTTTAACAAAACTGTGTCACGTTCATAGCACCATGTGTCATGCCGAAAAAGTTATCTCCTGCTTCCACATCACAGCATCACTACTCTTGGTTCCACTCTTGCCTTAGTTCATCAGATATTGAAACGTACTTCCATGCCTTTGTCTCATCCAGACTGGAATGCACCAATTGTCACGTGGCACACAGCCCACCCCAGCACCCCCCCCCCCCCCACTATCCATTCACTTATGGATCTAGCAATCTGCTGCCTTTATCCTATCCCATACCCGGTTCCTCTCAAGAAACATTGCTCTATTTTCTGACTTGCATTGCATGGAGAATCCCAACGTCTCCAGTTTATTTTTTCCTTCCTTGCATTTCAAAGCAACACAGAATCCATTTATCCCTATTAATTTATTCCATTGCGTTGTATCCTTAATTCTTAATATGATTACCTCAAAAAGTCTATCAACCTCAGTTCTCTAATGTTTATTGGTCCCCTAATGATATATGTATTTGACCTGCAAACGTCTCAGCTTGTCCCCAGCTCAGAGCTTCTCACGATTAAGAAGCAATTGTCATGCAGACCCCCACCTGCCAAGAATGAGGCATATTAAATTTGTCATTTTAAACTGTTACTGGAAAGAAAAAAGGACTTGTTAAAGTAAATAAACAGACGCTTGCCTTTAGAATTATTTTCAGACTGACAGATAGTGCTTGGAGGGACAAAAGGGTTGCTTCCCTTCTCCATTTATCCGAAAATGGACTTTGAGCACCAAGGTATGGCGTGGAAAAGGCATTCCAGGTTGAATTCTAAGATGGCCGAATACACAAACAGACATGGCCAAACTAACTAGTCTCATGACTAACCTGCTTGGCGACCTGGGTTTTCTGAATTGTGCAAAAGGTTTGAAGTCAGCAGAGATTGAATGGCCCTGGACTGAAAATACCTCTTCTGGCCTGCTCTCCCTCCCTTTCTCATGGAACTCCAACTCCACTGAAGACACATGAACCCCAAGAGAGAAAGGTCTCCTGCACAGCGTAATGTTTAAGAATAATACTGGGCCACAAGGAAAAGCAAGGTCTAACTACAATCAGGGACTCTGCAGCGAGCTCGAAGAACCATAACAAAAACTCGTGTTCAGATACTGCCTCAAACTTTTCCACTTCATTGTTTCTGCTCTTTTCTGCCTCTCCTGCATGTGTGTCTTGCGTATGCACGCTAGCGTGGGTGCATCTTGTATCCCTATGCGTTAAGTTTAATAGAATTTCAACGTTTCTTCTTTAAACCTAAGATAACATGTTTTGGG
The DNA here is from genome assembly GCF_036365525.1 of Heterodontus francisci. Taxonomy (NCBI): domain Eukaryota; kingdom Metazoa; phylum Chordata; class Chondrichthyes; order Heterodontiformes; family Heterodontidae; genus Heterodontus; species Heterodontus francisci. The sequence goes on from NW_027140434.1 coordinate 1,174,284, forward strand.
ATGGTTTCCTTGCCTTATAATTGGAAAGCAGTGAACAAGGATTCACAAGGGGGGAGCTTTAAACAGGGTGTGTTTATAATTAAACCCTGTTCCGTTAAGATCAGGTGAAGGCTGAGAGGGAAAGTTAGACCCCTTTCTCACCAGATCGTAACACTATTCTGATTTATCATTCTTTGGTGCACAGTGAATGACCTCAAACCTCCCCACATTGAACTCCATATCCCACAGTTTATCAAATCAGTTAAGCTATCGACAACTCATTTGTACAATTTTCTTTCCATCTACACTATTTACTGAGTCACTTAACTGACAGTCGTCAGCAAACCTAGATGTATGGACCTCGGCTCCTTAATTCAAATTATGTGGAAATACAGTGAAAAGCTGTGCCCTCAGTCCAGATCACTGGGAGGCACTAATAATCACATCCTGTATTGGATTGCTTTCTTACTTCAATTCAAATATTTACTTTAAACACCAAAGTACACAAGAAGCTCATGTAACGGTAGAGAATTCGGTCCTTAACTGCACATCACATAAAAAGATTCCAGTATCTGTTTCTTCCATGTATTATTGTTTAGTTGTAGTATGCACATAATGTAGAGATCGAAGGTATAATTGGTTTAAGTGTTGTGAATATAGAACTGTATGTACAGGTTCCGAAACTTGTTTGATCTCATCGTGAGCACATCCCACAAATAACCCAGGACATTCATATACACAGGTAGGGTGGACACTCATTCCCACAGCTGGCATTGTTCAATCTATCTGCAATACATAGAACACATAAAATTGAGTACCTCTTCCAGACCAGAACCCACGCTATTTGAAATTTCATCTCTTGTAATTTTAAAGTCCAGAGTTAGATTGTGGATTTGCTCAATCAACAAAACTACACCATCAACACTGCGATTTATAATCTGCAATTAACTAGAATGGCTCGTGATTCCAAGAAATCCAGTCCAAACTGATACAACATAACATCAATACATTTACAACGAATCCCTCTGACAGTAAATACATTGAACTGCAGTGAATCAGAGAAGGGGATGTTAAAGGGTGATCAGCAAACTCAGTTCAGTTGCTAGACCTCTGAAGCAGCGTCAGATTCCCACAAGGAACTACTTCACCAAAGTGATAACCAGTAAAATATTGAAAGTCCAGTGAAACCCACTCTTAGGGCCAAAATAGGCGACGGGTGGAACATTTTGTGACCCGCACACACGTCACTAAGTCGCAGAGCATTTGTGATTCCAAATGCGTGGCTCATTCGCATGGCCAGGTCGGCTGTCACCGAACTAATAATAACGTGGAGGGAGAAGTGAGCCGTCCCTCCATCCCTGGCATGGGCTTTCAGCACCAATGCGCAGTTGCCGGCGTCGTTTTTAATGGGCTTGTCGCCCGAAATGATCATTTAAATTTTTAGAGACACGCTTATTTTAACGATTATAAAAGTGAATAAAAAAAAAAATCAATGCCCTCTTCCACCACCCCCAATGGCATCACACATCATTCCTGCCCTTCGCAGCCCCCACCACCCCCAACCCGCCCCGGGAATACCTACTGTTAATATTTGAACTTCCCACAGCCCCCAACCGCTTAAATGTCGGAATCTTTGTCCTTTCCCCCTTCCCATTACCCTTTCGACCAATCCACAGCATTGTAACCCCGCTTCCCCTCCCTACGCTAGGAAATATCACCTCCTCCCCCTCCCCACAGCTGTGGCACCTCATTTCGGGGATTCGAAGGTACGGCATTGCCGCCGCCTGAATGAAAATCCAAACCTGCTGGCTGAATCACTGCGGCGTGCATATTAATAAAAGCGAAGTATCCATTTGCATATTCTAATGCAGTTCCTGTCGCCAAGCAGCGGGGTGTCATCCGCCGCTGAGATCAGGACGGGCCCTGCCCCAGCAGATGGGTCGGCCCACTTCCCACACCCCACACGACACCCACCCCCCCCCACCCCGCCCCGCCACCGCCACCGTTACCGTTACCAGCGTCGGTGAACCTTTACAATCCAGCCCTTGATGTTGGGGAAAGAGGACACTGAACTGCCTCATCGTAAATCACCGAAATTGGAATCATGAAGCAATATCCCAGGCCAGGTTAGCTCCACAACTCCTGCTGGTCTGATCACTGCTCTTAAAACCTTGACGGGAACACACCTAGACTACTGTGTGCAGTTTTGTTCTCCTTATTTAAGGAAGAATACACATAAATTGAGAGAGGTTCAGAGCAGCCTCACTCATTGATGCGTGTTAAAAGGGGCTGTTGTGCGAGGAAAGGTTGAATAGTTTCAGCCTATAAACTTCAGAGTTTAAAGGTATGGGAGACATATTGAAATATGAAATTCTGAGGAAGAACCACAGGTGAGAGGATGTTTCCCCTTGAGGAGGAATCAAGAACTGGGAGGGGAGGGCGCGGCGGGGGGAGGGGGGGTGGTTGCGGGGGCCAAAAGGTGCACATTTCCGGTGAAGCTGAGGAGGAATTCATTTTCGGTGAGAGTCATGAATCTTTGGAATAGTCGACCCCAGACAGCTGCAGAGGCTGAGTCATTGATTATATACAAGGATAAGATAGAGAGATTTTTGAACTGTAGGTTATTCAAGAATTGTGGCGAACAAGCGAGAAAATGGTTTTGAGGCCGAGATCAAAATACAAATGATCTTAATGTATTGTGGAGCAGAATCGAGGGGCCAATGGCCTACGCTGGTTCCTATTGTTTATATTCTTACGCACTTAGCCCGAGCACCTGATTCCAATACATTAATTTGCGATATTAATCTGATCACATTCTCAGGGATGAAACAACATAAATCATTACACATAAAGAAAGTCGTGCAAGCCCGAACATTTAGAATCGAATGCATTCTCTCAACGGACAGTACACTGAATAATCCAATACTAATGCAAGGATTTGATGAACAAAGTTCATCACTGTCAGTATGCTTCTGTTAAAACACCAAATGTGCAGAGCCTTCGGGTAGCCCATCATTCAACAGAACAGACAATTGCTAAAACAATCAGCAAGTATGACATTATCAACTACAACAGTCGATTTAATATTGATTTGCTATAATAGCAGCTGGAGATAACAGCTTACTGGGAACTCCAATGGTAGCAAGAAACGGATAGTAAATATCTTCAATCTGATATATTACTGGATATCCCATTTCTGTGAGAAGCACCAACTGCTGTTGTTCTGTAATCCACAGCTCTGGTAGTCATTCTGAATTGATACATATTAACAGGCCCTGATTTATACAGGGGATAAGTCTCCACTGACATGGCTATTCCCCTGATCGTTGCTATTAGTGACAGACACTTGAACAAACACATTACATCGGTAGCTTTGTCTGCGATGTTAACAAAATGGTACATACAACATGAATATCTTAAAGTCCAGCAAAATATATTAATCAGACCTCTCTTTGGGATAAGGCCGATACATGTCAGCATACAGGACAGATCCTGCAATAATGAGCGACTTCACATGCAGGCTTCATGCAATTGTAATGACAATGTTCACTCCCAATGATTCATGAATAAATGCTGCAGAGTTTTCCAGAGTATACACTGAATCCAGGAATGCAAGCTGTTAAAATGTGAACTTTGACACGACGACAGTTATATCCATGCTCAGGGTTGCCCCTGGGTGATAGTAGGGGCAGCCTCTGAGCGTGCTTCATTGACAACCCTCTCGCTGCTATTTCATTGCAAATGTTTTATCAGTTCATTCTACAGTGGCTAAAGAATAGTAAAATTAGAACTTGGCCATCTCCTGACACTATTCCTCCAGTTCACTCCTCACTGGGGCGCCAATATCCACCTTCCTTCTATCCAAAACTCTACTGTACATCTCCATCCCCCAATAGGTCTAGCAGCTCACACAACGCAATGGTTTTCACTGACCTACATTACATTTCAAATTGCTCAACGGCTTACATTTAAAATACTGGTCCTCAGCTTAAAACCTGGTCGTGGTCTCAAAATTCACGATCTCCACCCTCTCTTCCAAACATGCATCAAACCTCGCTCGTGATCTCTCCATATCTCTGACATTGGGCACTTTTGTTGGAACTGCCCTTTCCTGGTTCATATCTTACTGATACGATGAAAGCCACACCTTCCTCCGCAATGGATTCCCTTCACCCGCCAGCCTGTGCCTGACCTTCCTATTTTGCCTCCTCCTCCCCCACACCTTCATGTTACCCAATGACAACAGCACCTAATTACATGGGGTCAGCTTCCACATGTGTGCTGGCAACACCATGGTCCAGCTCTCCACCAACTCTCTCGACCTTCCACTGCCTCTGTGTGACCATACTACAAATGTCTGTTTAGCAGGAGCTTCAGTTTTCGCCAACTAAATATATGAAATACCAAAGCATCTTTCGCTCGACCACAGAGTCCATACTCATTTCACTGACACCATTCCCCATCCCAGCTGTTGTGCCAGGCTCAGTATGATTTTTTGTAACGTTTATTCTGTTGGTTCCTGATGAACCTCAGATGTCAAAACCCTTCGGTCAAAAAAAAGATACCCCTGCCAAACATCGCTCGGCTCTCGCACTGCCTTAGTCCATCTGGCACTGAAACATTCAATCACTACTTCCGTATCTGCATCTTGGAGGTGAGGCCGTGGAAATCTATTGGAGAACATTTGTGATTTTCTTATACTGTGGAACTGTTTGGCACCATCGTGTTGATAATCCTTTTCAGAGGATTAGTACGGACGATTGTTATTCCATAAGCTAACTAACGTGTAATCTTTTAGATATACAAGCATAGAATGTGATTTAATTCTTGTTCATGTGTAATTTGCATTAAATCTTGAATTGAGAATGGAAGACTCAAAGCTGGAGGACGTGATTTGGAGATGAAAGATGAGATTGACCAAAGGGAAATTCCTCGTAGCTTTGACTTGGCAAACTATGGCGAAGCTGGTAAGTAAAATTAGTGAAGAGGGAGTAGAAGTATACATTGTGTCATTTGAGAAATTGCCACAATTTGGAATGGCTCAAATCACCTTAGGAAAGCTCCTGGAGACTCTTTTCAAAGGGAAATCTTTGGAGGTGTACTCATCTCCTTCAGATTATCGCTGACGTGACGAGAACAATGTGGACTGTTTTTCTCAATGCTTAATAGTTGATGTTGCAGTAATGGGAAGCGGGTGACCCTTTCACAACCAACATTTACTGCCCATCCCTAATTGCCCCTGACAGCTGAATGACCTGCTGGGCCATTTCTGAAGGCAGTTAAGAGTTAACAATATGGATGTGGGTCTGGAGTCGCATGTAGAGCAGACAAGCATATTTCTTTCCCTCAAGGTCAACTAGGCGGGTGTTTGCGACACCAGATGTCAATTTTCATGGCACCATTACTGAGAATAGCCTTCAATTACAAATTGTCTTTTAGTTTAGTAATTTTATTAATTAATTGAATTTAAATAAATTAGCACCAGCTTCTGTTTTGGGATTTGAACCAGTGTTGTCATCTTGCACGGGCTTGACAACACTTTAATGCAGATATGACGACTAGTCACTGGTAAATATTGCTTTATAGGGATCACAACCCAGTCGATTTTGCTGCAGAAAAAGCAAAACAAAGAAAGCCAGGTTGTTTCAGTGGAGAATATTGTTACAGCCATTTGCACCTGAAATTGGACATCTTGCAGAGAAAAGCAATGTAATTGCTGATGATCTGACCAGAGTTCGAAGAGAAGCAAGTCTGAAGGAAAGCTCTGAATTATGAGAATTTTGACTTGTCTGAAGTCTATTAATCTTCCATTTGTTATTGGTAAATTTAGTAAAATTGTCGGCTGTCCCTTGATTCGAGGATGACGTGTACATCGGTTCACAATTTGCTGCCATGAGTCATCATGTGACAGAATAGGCCAATTCTCGATCCACAGATTTTTGGGCACTTGGGACAGGGTTTCACACGAGGCGTTGGGATCCCGAGCGTGGGATTTGATTCCTTTTCTTTCCTGCTCTGTCGCCACTCTGCTTCATCATTAAGGAGATTGGACTCAAAGCATGAGAGACAAGTTGTCCCATTTTGAACGGTTTTGGAAAACTCCTCCCAGCCATCAATATCAAAGCTGCCACGCTTCAGAGAGAGCTTCTGAGTGTCTTTGAAATATTTCCTTTGTCCTCGCGTGAGGACATTTGAGAATTGGGAAAACAGTACCTGGCGGGGGATACGAGTTTTGAGCATCCAAATAGAGTATCTTGTCCATCGAAGTTGTTGTTCTTCAGGAAATTTGCGTGAATGCTTGTGGAGCTGGTTTCAAAAATGAAACTCGCGTGTTTTCGATGGTTCTTCCCGTTAATCTGGAGGATGCAGCAGAGTCATAGCTGATGAAATTTCTCTCGCGCTTTTATTTGTCACTGATACACAGTTCAGGTCTCACAGCGGAACAGGAGTACGGCGATGGCAACTGTTTGTACACTAGCACTTTTGTTGACTTGCAGAAGTCTATACTGTCAAACATTCGCTGCTGTAGTTTGTAGATGGCTGAGCTGGCACAGCTGATCTAGTGTTGGATCTCCCCATCAATGGCGGCCTGTTGAGAGAGGTGGCTGCTAGGTTCTGGGAAGTTTTCAACGCATTCCAGAGTCTCTCCTTCAACGTATATCGGATATGGAATATTTGGATAGCCACAAATAAGTTGACATATCAGTTTTGTTTTGGCAACAATACAGGACATTCAAGTCCCCTCCGTGTAGAATTGAAGAGAAAGAGAGTGCCTTTGAAATCTGGAGCAGTATGGGGAATGACACTGCAGTCATCCACAAACTGTAGACCATGTATGTCTGTGGCGTATAGGTTTAGGTTTGACACAGAGGCGACTGAGGCTAAAGAATTATCTATCGAGGCGAAATTTGAAGCCCTCACCAGAGGGCAGTTGAACTTTGATGAGGCGAGCAGCCACTGTCAGCTAAATCATATATAGTATTAGTAAAATATAGTATGTGTTCTTTGATTGCATGTCACCTCTGCAGTACACAATAAGTTACTTGTAAAAAATGTTTACAGTATTCAGACCGTATTGAATTTTCTAACTGTTTGAATGAAGCCCTTACTGTAGTAAGGCATTCCTTTTCCCAATGCGGGAAGTGTGATGACTACTCGGCCTGGATGTAATGCCACACCACTCCCAGAGATGGAATATGAGGCGTGTGTCCCATCGATGTGCGATGGCTGGAAGGTGAGGAAGGTCCTGTCATTTTTCCATCACAATGCTACAAATTGGGCGTGGAAAAGGCTTTCCTGGCCAGAGGCCAATTGAGGGCCCTAAGAGGCCTATTATTACCTGCTTAAGGGCCTATTCCTGCCGCTAGTGGAATCAAGCCCTGTTAAGTGAACGTCCTCTCTATAGGTTTGTCTGTCCTCCCCACAAAGGGCCCCAGCAGAGAACAACCCACACCTTCGAAAAGCCCACCCTCCGACATTCATTCCCCCACCCTCCTTCCCCATCATCCGTGCCTGCCAGACTATGAGCTGTGTCGTTAAAAGTCACCAAAATTAGATTTATAAAGTAATACTGCAGAGCAGGCTAGTTCCACGAGGTGAAAATGTTCTCAGAGCATTGGTGGCGCCACATCTTGAGTCCTGTTTACAATTGTTGTCCTCTTACTTCGCAAGCAATATATACGCATTGAAGCCAGTTATGAGCACGTTTATTGGGCAGATTTCGAGCATAAAGGGGCAGCTTTGTACGGACTGGTTGAGCTGGGATACTTTAACGTTAAGACGAATTGAAACATGTCACATTATGACTACTCCAGTTCACTTCCTGGTCAATGGTAACCCCCGAATGTTGAGAATGGGGGATTCAGCACTGGTAATGCCATTGAACGTCAAGAGCAGATTGCTAGATTCTCTCTTGTTGGAGATGGCCATTGCCTCCATCCAGTTTTATTCTTGTTAACTTCTTAGCGGTTTTATACACCTTAGTGACTTGCTAGGCTATTGCAGAGTCAACCATATTGCTGTGGGACTGGAGACACATGTTAGCAGATTTCAATCCCGAAAACAATAAATGAACTAAATGGGCATTTACAACAATCGATGATGGTAGTAATCTCAGGATTGCTACCAGTGCCACGTGATAGTCAGAATAGAAATGAAAGAATAGACAGGATCAATGCGTGACTTGAGAGATGGTGCACGAAGGATGGGTTCAGATTTTTGGGACATTGGGACCTGTTCTGGGGGAGGTGGGACTATTACAAATTGGACGGTCTATACCTGGGCCGGACTGGAACCAATGTCCTTGGGAGTGCATTTGCTAACGATGTTGGGGAGGATTTAATCCGCTGTGGCAGAGGGTTGGGAACCAAATGAGGCGTTCAGTGGACAGTAAGGAGGTAGTAACGAAAGCCTGTAAGGAACTAGATAATGAAGTCAGCGTGACTAAGAGGAAGAGTAGGCAGGGAGTAGATGATGAGCGCAAAGGGAGTGGTGGTCTGAGGTGCATTTGTTTTAATGCAAGAAGTGTCGTAGGTAAGGCAGATGAACTTAGGGTTGGATGAGTACTTGGGAGTATGGCGTTATTGCGATTACTGAGACTTGGTTAAGGGAAGGGCATGATTGGCAACTAAATATCCCAGGATATCGATGCTTCAGGCGGGATAGAGAGGGAGGTAAAAGGGGTGGAGGAGTTGCATTACTGGTCAAACAGGATATCACAGCTGTGCTGAAGGAGGGCACGAAGGAGGACTCGAGCAGTGAGGCAATATGGGCAGAACTCAGAAATAGGAAGGGTGCGGTAACAATGTTGGGTCTGTACTACAGGCCTCCCAACAGCGAGCGTGAGATAGAGGTACAAATATGTAAACAGATTATGGAAAGATGTAGGAGCAACAGGGTGGTTGTGATAGGAGATTTTAATTTTCCCAACATTGACTGGGATCCACTTAGTGTTAGAGGTCTAGATGGAGCAGAATTTGTCAGGAGCATCCAGGAGGGTTTTCTAGAGCAGTATGTAAATAGTCCAACTCGGGAAGGGGCCATACTGGACCTGGTGTTGGGGAATGAGCAAGGCCAGGTGGGTGAAGTTTCAGTCGGGGACTACTTTGGGAATAGTGATCACAATTCCATAAGCTTTAAAATACTCATGGACAAAAACGCGAGTGGTCCAAAAGGAAGACAGCTAAATTGGGGGTAAACCAGCTATACCAAAATTCGGCAGGAGCTGGGGAATGTCGTTTGGGAGCAGCTGTTTGAAGGTAAATCCACATGTGATATGTGGGAGGCTTTTAAAGAGAGGTTGATTAGCGTGCAGGAGAGACATGTTCCTGTGAAAATGAGGGATAGAAATGGCAAGATTAGGGAACCATGGATGACAGGTGAAATTGTGAGACTAGCTAAGAGGAAAAAGGAAGCATACATAAGGTTTAGGAGGCTGAAGAAAGACGAAGCTTTGAAAGAATATCGGGAATGTAGGACCAATCTGAAACGAGGAATTAAGAGGGCTAAAAGGGGTCATGAAATATCTTTAGCAAACAGGGTTAAGGAAAATCCCAAAGCCTTTTATTCATATATAAGGAGCAAGAGGGTAACGAGAGAAAGGATTGGCCCACTCAAGGACAAAGGAGGAAAGTTATGCGTGGAGTCAGAGAAAATGGGTGAGATTCTAAACGAGTACTTTGCATCGGTATTCACCGAGGAGAGGGACATGAAGGATGTTGAGGTTAGGCACAAATGTTTGATTACTCCAGGTCAAGTCGGCATAAGGAGAGAGGAAGTGTTGGGTATTCTAAAAGGCATTAAGGTGGACAAGTCCCCAGGTCCGGATTGTATCTATCCCAGGTTACTGAGGGAAGCGAGAGAGGAAATAGCTGGGGCCTCAACAGATATCTTTGCAGCATCCTTAAACACGGGTGAGGTCCCTGAGGACTGGAGAATTGCTAATGTTGTCCCCTTGTTTAAGAAGGGTAGCAGGGATAATCCAGGTAATTATAGACCGGTGAGCCTGACGTCAGTGGTACGGAAGCTGCTGGAGAAGTTACTGAGGGATAGGATCTATTCCCATTTGGAAGAAAATGGGCTTATCAGTGATAGGCAACATGGTTTTGTGCAGGGAAGGTCATGTCTTACCAACTTAATAGAATTCTTTGAGGAAGTGCCAAAGCTGATTGATGAGGGAAGTGCTGTAGAGGTCATATACATGGATTTCAGTAAGGCGTTTGATAAGGTTCCCCATGGTAGGCTGATGGAGAAAGTGAAGTCGCATGGACTCCAGGGTGTAGTAGCTAGATGGATAAAGAACTGGCTGGGCAACAGGAGACAGAGAGTAGCAGTGGAAGGGAGTTTCTCAAAATGGAGATGCGTGACCAGTGGTGTTCCACAGGGATCCGTGCTGGGACCACTGTTGTTTGTGATATACATAAATGATTTAGAGGAAAGTATAGGTGGTCTGATTAGCAAGTTTGCAGACGACGGTAAGATTGGTGGAGTAGCAGATAGTGAAGGTGACTGTCAGAGAATACAACAGAATATAGATAGGCTGGAGAGTTGGGCAGAGAAATGGCAGATGGAGTTCAATCAGGGCAAATGCGAGGTGATGCATTTTGGAAGATCCAATTCAAGAGTGAACTATGCAGTAAATGGAAAAGTCCTGGGGAAAATTGATGTACAGAGAGATTCGGGTGTTCAGGTCCGTTGTTCCCTGAAGGTGGCAACGCAGGTGAATAGAGTTGTCAAGAAGGCATACGGCATGCTTTCCTTCATCGGACGGGGTATTGAGTAGAAGGGTTGGCAGGTCATGTTACAGTTGTATAAGACTTTGGTTCGGCCACATTTGGAATACTGCGTGCAGTTCTGGTCGCCATATTACCAAAAGGATGCAGATGCTTTGGAGAGGGTGCAGAGGAGGTTCACCAGGATGTTGCCTGGTATGGAGGGCGCTAGCTATGAAGAGAGGTTGAGCAAATTAGGATTATTTTCATTAGAAAGAATGAGGTTGAGGGGTTCCTGATTGAGGTGTACAAAATCATGACAGGTATCGGCAGGGTGGATAACAAGAAGCTTTTTTCCCAGAGTGGGGGATTCAATTACTAGGGGTCACGAGTTCAAAGTGAGAGGGGAAAAGTTTAGGGGGGATATGCGTGGAAAGTTCTTTACGCAGAGGGTGGTGGGTGCCTTGAACGCATTGCCAGCGGAGGTGGTAGATGCGGGCAGGATAGCGTCTTTTAAGATGTATCTAGACAGATACATGAATGGGCAGGAAGCAAAGCGATACAGACCCTTAGAAAATAGGCGACATGTTTAGACAGAGGATCTGGATCAGCGCAGGCTTGGAGGGCCGAAGTGCCTGCTCCTGTGCTGTAATTTTCTTTGTTCTTTGTTTTTTGTTCTTTGTACCATACACAAACGCAGCTAGGAATAGAACAGGTTCCATAGCGACATCTGTTGAGTATGGAATATCCCAATGTTTGCACTGGAGGTCCATAGCTGTCGACTTTACAGACATCACTGTGAGTATACCTACCCCAAATGCTCTGCAGCGGATAAAGAAGGCAGCTCATCACCACCTTCTCACGGGCATTTAGGGATGGGCAATAAATGCTGGTCTGGCCAGCGACGCCCACATCCCATGAATGAATAAAAAAACGAGTGTTGCAATGACTATACACAGATTAAGAAATGACATTATAAATTGGATTACAATACTGTTATACATCTGCAGTCCTGCTGTTTGTTAAACTATCAGTAAGCAGTTAACATATGTCTCTGTTGGACCAGTTCAATCGGAGATTGAGAAATATAAATATATTTCAATTTCTAACCGGATCACCAAGCTTCAGCAAAAATTATCATCATTAGAATACATTACATTCGTAAAATACAGAGGAAACACCAAAGAATAGAGAGATCAGTCACCCGAAGCAATTATTCTGCAACAGAACCGTGATTGTGCAATCATACTCTGTACAAAACTACATTGATAGATGCACCCTGTAATACATGACCACTGGAGTCAGGTATTCCACTCCGGTTCGTGACCCACGTTCTGTACAAAACTACAATGACAGGGGATCCCAGTAGTGCATGGGAACTAGGATCCCATTAGTGATCTACATTTGATTTTATACTAAGTGATGCTCCCACTAATACCTTCAGTCAATGAGTTGCTTTCACTTTTGTCAAATTCAACATTACACGATATTCCACGATGTGTAATAATGTTGTTATGCAAAGACGTTGTCAGTTACAGACAGAGGTTTATTTTTCGTTGAGAAAACGGAATAACACCGAAGAGATAATTCAGGATATTTGAAGTAAAAAAATGTTGATGTAGATCGGGTGTCTCTATATCACACACCACTAGATCAGGTTGTAACATTATCAGTCACAGATTGAAACCAGAGACCAGCTCACACACGGATCTGCACAACTTCAATGGTTATAGTCACTTACCAGGAACACCAATAACTGCAAGCAATAGGTAGTATGTTTTGTCGATACTGTAAGAAGTTTCAATCATGTTCTCTGTGATATGATCTGTCTGAAGGTACTGCAGGCAATCTCTCTGGATTGAACTCTGAGGCGATACATTCCCAGAGCCTGTAATATATACCCTGTGGAATCTCCACGGGGATATTGAGGTTGCCACATTTTACAAACTATATGCTTTTAAAATGAACAAACAGATTACGACATTGAGTTCAATCTGCATTCTGATAGAATCTGTTTATTTCCGAGATTCTTTTGGAAAACTCCAAAGACTGGACAATTCTGAATACATTAATTAAATAATGTAAACTTGAACAAAAACAAGAAATGCTGCATTCACTCAGCAGGTCTGGCAGCATCTGTGGAAAGAGAAGCAGAGTTAACGTTTCGGGTCAGTGACCCTTCTTCGGAACTCCACTTTGCTTTTGCTTTTAATGTAAACTTGAAGCTGTTTTCTCCCAACCATGAGGTTTTTCATTCAACCACCAATAAATCCCATCTCTGGATCCCAAGTTTTTTTTCAGTGATGTCCTTCAGCTGATTTTGTTGTGAAGAGTAGATTTTAGTCATCGTCCATCTGGGCCTTGAGCTTCAGCCTCTCAATGTAAAGCATGGCGAACTGGGATTGCGGGCAACAAAACTCTAGGGGGTCTCTCACTGTGAAGTGTCTTCAGCTGTTCCGGGGGAGGGAAGAGAGAAGAGAAAAGATCGGACAAGGGCAGGGTTAACCAGAGGGAGAGATTCACTGCCCCACAACATGTTTGACCAATTAGACTGAATACATCAACAGGAGAAGGCCAATCAGTGCATCGAACCAGTAATGGAGGATTGCAGTCAGCCCCTCGACCCTGTTATGCAAGAATTGGAGGAGGCCCATTCAGCCCCTCGAGCCTGTAACACAGGAACAGGAGTAGTCCCATTGAGTCACTTCTCGACCATGTTTCACTGGAAAAGGAGGCCATTCAACCCCTTCTCGAGACTGCTACACGGGGACAGGAGGAGACCCATTCCGCCCCTCGAGCCTGTTACACAAGAACAGAAGGAGGCCATTCATACCCAACGTGTCTTTTACACAGGAAGAGGAGGAGGCCATTCAAACCAATGGAGCCTAATACATAGGAGCAAGAGGAAGCCCATTCAGTTCTTTGCACCTTTTACCAGGCACCGGAGAAAACCTATCAACCCCTCGAATTCGTACCACAATAGAAGGATAAAGCCATTCAGCCCTCAATCCCGTTACACAGGAGCGGGAACATGCCCATTCAGCACCTACCCACCCCCCGGGTGTTTCATATAGGAGGAAGTGGAGGACCATTCAGCACCCACCCGCCCCCACCCCCGGGTTGTATCACACAGCAACAAGAGGAGACCATTCAACCCGCTCTGGCCTATTGCACAGGAACAGCATTCGGCCATTCAGCCCCTCGAATCTGTTACACAGAAACAGGAGGAGGTAATTCAGCCCTTCGAGCATGATCTGTCCTCGGATAGAAGATACGGGGAAACAGGAAATTAGGTAGTCTTGATGCGACAGAAGTCATCACAGCGGGAGTAAGGGTAATGGCATTTTTCCCTCCTCGTGAACGAGTGTACAGCACCTCAGTATGATGTCTCATCCACAAAGCGGCACATTCAACAATGCAACATTCCCTCAGTACTGTCCCACAAACCAGACAGCGCTCCCTCAGCACTGACCCTCGGACAGTGCAGCGCTCACTCAGAAGTGACCCTCTGACAGTGTGAGCTCCCTCGGTACTGCACCTCTGGCCAGGCACTGTCCCTCAGTACTGATCCACTGACAGGGCACACTCCCTCAGTACTGACCTTTCGCCACTGCAGCGCTCCCGCAACAATGACACACAACGCCGCCCGCCCCTCCCCCACACCCAACCACAGTGGAGTAATCCCTCAGTACTGACCCCGAAGCGATCAGCACTCCCTCAGTACTGACGCTCCGGAGGCGAGGTTGATGAGTAATCTTATATGTCTAAGCGTTCAAGGCAATTCGACTGCAGCAGGCGTCATTCAGCCTGTCAAAACAGGTCTGCTCAGGACTCATTGCAGGAACAGAGCACTAAAAGGTTTGTTCAGATTTCAGAGTTTCCAAAAACGCAGGAGGCAACATGAACCACACTGGATGCAGGAATTCTTCAGCGACAGTAGACAATAGGAATCTGCCAGCTTTCAAATGCAGGATTTCTTTTCAACATACAAGATTTCTTTTGCAAAAAGAGGTCTTTTTCTCCAGTTTCCAGGCAGGGCAGGTCTTGGTAACAAATTCCTGCTCTTTGTCCAACTCACTTTTAAAATTTCAAAGTGAAAGCAAAAAGCCTTCCTGGGCTGATCACGTAATCAGACACTGTCTCCTCTGTCATTCAAAGTGTTGCGATGAGGAGGTCAAAACCCCTGACTGGCTTGCTGAAACTGTTTGTTTTTCATACTCTTGCATACAAAGTAACATCCAAAAATTCCAGCTATTTGCAGGTGCCCAAGTCAACTGAAAATCCTTTTTTCAGCTTTTTCCAAACACATAGAATTGTAAGATTTTCATACAAAAATAAAATCTCTTGTAGCAAGTGTAAAAAGTTAAGGCCCCTGCACTGATCCTGCAGAACTCCACTAGTTACATATTTCCAACCCATTGTTTCCCATTCAATAATAAATCTTCCATCCGTGCCAATATGTTATTCCCCTGTGCCATGAGATTTTATTTTCAGCAATAATCTTTGATGTAGCGTCTTGTCAAATGCCTTCTGTAAATCTAAGTACAATGCATCCACAGTTTACCATTTACCCTTAGCACGTGTTACTTCTTCAAAGAACTCCAATATATTTGTTAAACAAGGTTTTTCTTTCACTAAACCATGTTGACTCTGCCTGATTACCTTGAATTTGTCGATATGTCCTGCTATAATGCATTTAATATTCGCTTCTTACATGTTCCCCATGTCAGATGTGAAGCTAACTAGCCTATCGTTTCCTGCTTTCTGTCTCCCTCCATCTTGAATAAAGGAGTTACATTCGCTATTTTCCAATCTAATTTAGACAATTTTAGAAAATTAAAATCAATGCATCTACTATATAACTGATCATTTTTGCAATCTAATTCAACCTTCGCCGAATCTAGGGAACTTTGTAAAATTACAATTAACTTCTCACGATCCACATCTTCTGCACCCAAAGATTAGATTAGATATACAGCACTGAAACAGGCCCTTCGGCCCACCGAGTCTGTGCCAAACATCAACCACCCATTCATACTAATGCGACACTAATTCCATATTCCTACCAAACATCTCCACCTGTCCCTATATTTCCCTACCACCTACCTATACTAGGAACAATTTATAATGGCCAATTTACCTATCAACCTGCAAGTCTTTTGGCTTGTGGGAGGAAACCGGAGCACCCAGAGAAAACCCACGGAGACACAGGGAGAACTTGCAAACTCCACACAGGCAGTACCCGGAATCGAGCCCGGGTCCCTGGAACTGTGAGGTTGCGCTGCTAACCACTGCGCCACTGTGCCGCCCTGATGATGTCGATCAAGTTCAGGGGACTTATCAACCCGCATCTCCAACAATTCGCTCAATATCACTTCCCTAGTGATTATATTTGTCTCGATTTCCGCGCTCCATTCCATTTTCTAATTTATAGTTATTTCTGAAATGCTACTTGTATCCTCTATAGTGAAGACTGATACAAAATGCCAGTTCAATTCATATACCATCTCTTTATTTTCCATTATCAATTCATCAAAGTCATTTTCTATCGTACCAACGTTCACTTTAACCCTTTCCTTCAAAAGAAAACTATATAATCTGTTTTTATATATCTTGCTAGCTTTCTCAAATACTCTAAATTTTTCCTCCTATCGTTTCTTCATTTGTTTTAGATTGTGTCCAATCTTCTGACCTCTTATACATCTTTGTGCAATCTTACACTTTTTCTGCAAGTTGTATGCTATCTTTTTTAGGTAATCACAGCGGTGCGTCCTCCTATTGGAATGTTTCTTTTTTGTCGAATATATCTATTCGGTGTATTCTGAAATATTCCCTCAATGTCGGCACCTCTATTAACCTATCCCTTAACCTAATTTGCCAGTTGACTTTAGTTATCTCTTCTATCATGCCCTTATAATTTTCCTTATTTAAGTTTAAAATGCCAGACTTGGACCCATTCTTCGCTCATTCAAACTGAATGTAAACTTCAATCATGTTATGATCCCTGCTACCTAGGGGCTCCTTTACTGTGAGGCCATAAATTAATCTAATCTCCTTGCACAATACCATATCTGGTATCGCCGGCTCTCTGATTAGCTACAGAGCCTGCTTTTCCAAGAAACTATCCTGAAAACATTCGATGAACTCTTCATCAATGCTACCTTTGCCATCTGATTTTTCCAGTCTACAGGCACATTGACATCCCCCATGATCATTACTCTAACTTTCTGTCAAGTTCCCATTATTTCTTCCAATATACTCTGTCCTACCATGTGGCACTGTTAGGGAGCTTGTACGCACTCTCACAAGTGTCGTCTTCCCTTTATCATTTCTCATCTCCAGCCAACCCGCGTCTATATCCTGGGTTCTTGAACTTAGGTCACCCCTGTGTAATGTGCTAATGCCATCAGTAATAAACAAAGCCACAGCTCCACCTTCTCCAAGCCTCCTGTCCTTTCAAAATTACATGTACTCTTCAATATCCAGGTGGCAATCTATGTCAGGCTGGAGACATGTCTCGAAACGTTACAGGATCATGCTTATTTATATCTATTCGTGCTATCAGTACATCTGTGCATTTTCAAAGGCGACCTGCATACAAATACTTTAGTTTTGTTCTCTTACTATTTTTGCAACGTCTAGCCTTGACTACTGATTTATTCTGAGATTTTTAAACTCTGCCCCTTCTGCCACAATATATTTATCTTTTCTCATCGTAATTCCTTTCTCTCTTGCATTGGCCTACTCTGATAATGTCAGCGGGCCGCTGCGTTGTCAGGAATCAACTTCTTTTTAAACAGGGCGTGACATCTACAACACTCCAGTCCATTGTCATCATGCCCATATTCAAAGAATAAAGAATAAATAACAAAGAACAAAGAACAAAGAACAGTACAGAACAGGAACAGGCCATTCGGCCCTCCAAGCCTGCGCCGATCTTGATGCCTGTCTAAACTAAAACCTTTAGCACATCCAGGGACCGTATCCCTCTATTCCCATCCTTTTCATGTATTTATCAAGATGCCTGTTAAACGTCGCTATCGTATCTGCTTCCAACACCTCGCCCGGCAGCAAGTTCCAGGTACTCACCACCCTCTGTGTAAAGAACGTGCCTCGCACATCCCCTCTAAACTTTGCCCCTCGCACCTTAAACATATGTCCCCAAGTAACTGACTCTTCCGCCCTGGGAAAAAGCTTCTGACTATCCACTCTGTCCATGCCACTCATAACTTTGTAAACCTCTATCATGTCGCCCCTCCACCTCCGTCGTTCCAGTGAAAACAATCGGAGTCTATCCAACCTCTCCTCATAGCTAATGCCCTCCATACCAGTCAACATCCTGGTAAACCTCTTCTGTACCCTCCCCAAAGCCTCCACGTGCTTCTGGTAGTGTGGCGACCAGAATTGCACAAAATATTCTAAATGTGGCCTAACTAAAGTTCTGTACAGCTGCAGCATGACTTGCCAATTTTTATACTCTATGCCCTGACTGATGAAGGCAAGCATGCCGTATGCCTTCTTGACTACCTTATCCAACTGGTTTGCCACTTTTAGTGACCTGTGGACCTGTACGCCCAGATCTTTCTGCCTGTCAATATTCCTAAAGGTTCTGCCATTTACTGTATAATTCCCTCCTGCATTCGACCTTCCAAAATACATTACCTCACATTTGTCCGGATAAACTCGATCTGCCATCTCTCCAGACAAGTGTCGAACCAAACTATATCCTGCTGTATCCTCTGACAATTCTCATATCTATCCGCAACTCCACCAACCACTGTGTCATCCACAAGTAGACTAATCAGACCAGCTACATTTTCCTCAAAATCATTTCTATATACTACAAACAGCAAAGGTCCCAGCACTGATCTCTGCAAAAGACCACTAGTCGCATCCCTCCATTCAGAAAATCACCCTTCCATTGCTTCCCTCTGTCTTCTATGACCGAGCCAGTTCTGTATCCATCTTGCAAGCTCACCTCTGATCCTGTGTGACTTCACCTTTTGTACCGGTCTGCCATGAGGGACCTTGTCAAAGGCTTTACTGATGTCCATATATATATAACATCCACTGCCCTTCCTTCATCAATCGTCTTCGTCTCTTCCTCAAAAAACTCAATACATTTAGTATGACACGACCTCCCCTTCACAAAACAATGCAGCTTCTCGATAATAAGTTTGTTTCCAAATGGGAGCAAATCGTGACCCGAAGAATTTTCCCTGATTATGTCCCTACCACTGACGTATGGCTCATTGGTCTATGCTTTCCTGTATTATCCTTGCGACCCTTCTTATACAAAGAAACAACATTAGCTATTCTCCTGGAGCCAATGAGGATACAACGATTTCTGTCAAGGCCCCAGCAATTTCTTCCTTTGCCTCCATCAGTATTCGCCCTTAGACGGGCAAGGTTGTACAACCTGCCAACTGAACTTGTGTGGAGCAAAATTCCTACTTCTCAAGACTGGAACGCATGTGAGAACAGAGGGAGAAGAAGATCCCATACAGTGTTGGTGCGAGGATGCAGCCCTGTTCCACGTCACTCAGGATAGGAAAGGGGTCTGATGAGGCGTCGCTGTGCTGAATTGTGCCTTTCATATAGTTATGGAATGAGATGATGATACCTAGTAGCTTTGATGGACATCCAAACGTTTCTAGTAGTTTGAATAGACGACGTCTGCTTTGGTGAGATGAATGAAAGCAACGTAGAGGGGCATCTATTGTTCGTGGCATTTCTCCTGTAGCTGGTGAAGGGAGAACAGCATGTCAATGGTGGATCTCTCTGCTCGAAAGTCGAACTGTGCCTCAGGGTAGACCCGCTCACCCAGCTTCAGGAACCTGTTTGAAGTGACTTGAGTGAAGACTTTCCCCACGATGCTGAGCAGGGAGATTCCACGGTAGTTGTTGCAGTCACAGTGGTGACGCTTGTTCCAACAGAGTGTGATGATATTAGCATCGTGTGTGGTTTCTCTCTATGATTTTACTAATTTAGCAATGAGATTGAGAGGGTATTTCACCGCCTTCTTCAGCTCCTGTCTGAATTTACTCTGGGTCACAGTGTAAATACAAGTGTTCGTGCAGGAACTAAGAAGCTGCAGTATCTTTGATGTGCGATCTGTGGTAAAGCGAGGGTCAGTGATGGAGGAATAATACTGAATATCTGCTATTCGCCCTTAAATGTAAGGCACTACCTGGGTCACCCATAACAGTATAAAACTGCCGGATATACAGAAGCGTAAAATGATTGATTTCCTGTGATTCTCCATCTCTGGATACTTGTGATTTGTTCCATTGCTGTGGCGCCGGAATCCCCTGCTGCCTTTACTGAGAATGAAATCCGTCTGACAGTCAGAACATTGAGCAGCAACATCAGAAAGACCGGGAGACAAGGTGCTAAAATGAGGTCAAACAATTGAAATGCCCCCCATATTGGGGAAGGATAGAAGCTCAGTTTAAAATGACAACCCATGGGAACATTATCAGTAATGTCATGTTGTTCCCGTATAAAGTACCAGGGGAGAGACTCTAAACAGCCCAGCACACTCACTGTTCCTAAAACCACAGCCACTGTTTTCTCGCTGCAATATTTTGTTTTCAGCTTCTCACAACAAATGGCCACAAATTGATCAAAGGTGAAATTGACTGTGAGCTGGACAGAAACAACTGTGGTTGCAAAAAGCAGAACCTTAATGAGAGAACATTAATGAGAGACCCTAAGTCTCAGGAATGAATATGGGAAATAAATTAAAACAATCCAGTTCAAAATGGGACATGTGATAACGACCAGGAGATCAGACACTGCCAATCCCATCAGGAAGACAGTGATACATTTGGAAACATTGCACTTTCCTCCAGATAGGATCATGAAGTTAACTGAAAGACAGGGAAAAGGAAGCAGAGAAGCTACTGATCATAACTGGAGACAAAGCAACAGTTTGACAGGATCTGGCCTGAAATTTCCAGCTTTGTTGCTGCATCGAGCAGACAAAACTGATTCATTGACCTGGGCAGTGCTTTGTCACAGTGAAATGTTTTAAAAACACAATTATTAATAATCAACTGAGAAATTGATACAGAAAGTGAATAAAGTCAGTCCCAGATCCACTGGATGTATTGAGTGAGCATGCAGTGACAGTGAGGAAATGAGAAGGGGTTTTACGGAGATGGAATCCAATGGGTTAACTGGAATTTTTTTCGGGATGGTTTGAGGAGAGCGGCATGTATAGCTGGCTTGTTGCTCTGGGTTCAGGGAACCGACAGGGACTGTTGCCAAATGGAAAAGGTTGAAAGCTGCAGCGCCGAGTTTTAGTAACAGACATGATCTAGAATAGCGGAGCAGGCTCGAAGTGCTGAATGGCCTCCTCCTGCTCCTTTGTTCCTGTATTCCGATCAGGTTGGACAAGGCAGATGGAGGTGGTGCCAGTGAGTGAGATTTGGAGGGAGAGAAAGAAAAGGACATGTTGGAGCAGGAGGGGAGACTGGAGCAGATGGTTTGGGAAAGTGGATAAACTGAAGCAATGGATGAGGAGACTGAGGATTCAATACAGTGAGAGGAGAGACTGGGATTCACAGGGAGAAACTGCAGCACAGTGTTAGAGCAAATCTCATCCATGGATCCCAATAATACAACTCAATTCATACATTCAAACAATAATCCTTGTGGTTATTGGTGTTGGATAACCGTTCATTTTTTATACAATATAGTCAATATATTTAGTTTATACAGGCAATTAAATATAAATTTAAATATATTTCTGATTTCAGCCACTTTCTTTATTGAATTCTGCAGTCACTGACATTTTAATGTGCAGTAGTTAAATAATGAATTACCATCAGTGAACATCCAAGTCTCCACTTGTTCACCTACACTCTTCACTTCATCTACAATATAAACAGAAACGAAAGATTCTTCCGGACAAACCTCACAATCATTGAAATTCCTTCTCCTGGAATTATAAAGTAATCCGTTAGTATGTGGGATTGTTTAATTAATAAAACACCAACATCAGCGCTGCAGCTGATAATCGACAGTTAATTGGAAAGACTCTTGATTCCAACTGATAGAGTGAAAACCAATAAAACATCACATCAATACTTTCTATTTTACAACGTAGTCCAGTGACATTGAAGGCTCCACAGTGAAGCAGGGAAGGAGATGTGAAAGTGTCAGCAGCAAACTCAGTTCAGGAGCCAGACCTCTGAACCAGCGTCAGACACACACAGAATGAAATAATATTTGATAACTCTGATTACCAATAAATACACTGATATCCCCGTTATACTGAGCCATGTTATTGGGGAGGGAGGACATTGTGCTGTCCCCTTGTACCAATGAGTCCGTGAGATGTCTCATAATCTTGACAAAATAAAAACATTCATAAAAATATTCCAGGACGGATTAGATCCACATCATGGAACTGTTCAGAGCTCAGATGTTCAGATGGTCTGATCTTGATCTTCACCAAGATGCTCGATTTGAATGCAATCAATACACAGAATAACCCAGTAACAATGCCACGGTTACCAAAATCAATACCATTAAAGACATAATTCAACTCCTGCAAGACTGAAAGTGTAGACAATGAGGAGTTTTCATCCGTAAATTGCTGGAAAAGAACAGGTGGCTGTGTAAAACACACAGAGTGAGAAACAATACCGAGTACAGCAGCACAGTTAACATCGATTTACACCATTAACAGCTGAGACACAGTCTTACCAGGAATTCCAATTGCTGCAAGCACTGGATAGTAAATGCGTTGTATCTGATAAATTACAGGATATCCCATTTCTGTGAGAAACAAAGACTGCTGTTAGCCTGTAATCCACAGCTCCAGCAGGCACTCTGAGCTGATCCATTCCAATAGGTCCTGATTTATACAGGGGATAAGTCTCCACTGACACGGTTATACCCCTGATCATTGCTATTAGTTACACTCACCTGAACAAACACATTACATCAGCAGCTTTGACTGTGATGTAAATAATCTGGCGGATAAAATACCAATAATTTTAATGTTAGTGACATTTTCTGAGTAAGACCTCTCTCGGGAATAAACCTGAAATCGGTACTCATTCGGGATAGATGCTACAATTATGAGTGGCGTCATTTACATTTTCTATATTATTGTCTTGACCTTGTTCACGCTCAGGTTTCTATTGTAAATGTAACTGACCTGTCTGCAGTGGACACTAAATTCAGGGACAAAAACAAACCCGTTTCACTCTGTTCCTGCCTTTTCCCAGTTAGAATTTGAAATTTGGGACCTGATTTGGGACCATGTTCAGGGCTACAGCCTAAAAGACTACTGTGGGTGATATTCGGGGACAGACTGTGTTCACGTCCATTGGGGAGCCAGTCGCACAGTGATAATATCACTGGTCAAGTAATGCAGAGGCCCAACCTAGTGGCCAGGTGACAGGTATTCAAATCCCACCATGACAGCTGTATAAAATAGAGGGAACGACTTTACCGATCAAACGTTGACAACAGCATGCTACTGTTGGGGTGTAAAGTGTAAGCCAATATTCATCAGGCCCATCAAAATAAACACACTATATACAAGATCCACTGCTTAGAGTATCCATTTGATAGATTTATAGCCCCAATTTTAAGCTGTTCACCTCGCTGGAATCTTACAGGTTTGCCACGGATGCCCATTTTGCATCCCAATTGATTTTATGATCCAGTGAAGTCAAACTGAGCAAGGTGTAAACTGCATCTTACCTGAATCCACTCAAATCCCGGGCTAGGCTAAAATTAGAACTCACGTTACACTTTTCGTAATGAAATTTCACTGCTTTCCACATCGTCAAGTTCTTATCATGTCATCATTTTCAGGTTCTCTGCAGAATGCTGTGACATGAAATCAAATTGCTACAAATATCCTCAACAGTACCCTTGGCAATAAATGCATGTTTGAAAAGTCGGTACCAGCAACATCAGAAATATGAAGGAATAATGCCCATCACCAGTGATAACCTAAGAGCTGCACTCCCTCTTGGAATCTCTGATGTGTCATGAATGTAACTGATGTCTATCTTCTGAAGGGAAATACTGTGTGAAATATTGAGAAATTATTCATCCGGTTTCATGATTAATGAAAAACTTGCAGTGGCACCTAGACATAATTAAGTAATAATTTCAATCACATATCAACACCAGGTACAGGCTGTACCAGCAATAACTGCTGAAAGGTAAATTACATCAAGCTAACAACACAGAAAAAGGCTATTTGGCCAGCTGGTCTGTGCCACTGTTTATATTTCTTCCGCCCGACTTCATCTGACCTGATCTGCATATCGTTTTATTTCTTTCTCCCACATGCACTTATCTAGCTTCCCGTGAAAGACATCTGCACTAATCATCGCAATTACTGCCAGAGGTAGCAAGTTCTGCACTCTAACCACTCTCTGTGTCAAGAAATTTCTCATGAATGTTATTGGATTTATTAGTAACTATCTTATAATTACGGCCCCTAGTTTTGGAATCCCCCCACACCCTCACCGAACCCCCCCTCCCCCCCACCACCACTATCAAAGTGAAAAAGAAAGCCCAATAACATTTAGGGGCATGTTTTCCCCCCTCACACAACTTTGAAAGTTTTTCAAAATGTAAGATTCATACTAACCCTTCGTTTCTTTTCAAAATTGATTAAACCACCCGACAGGAGAGAAACAAGGACAACAAACATGAATTCGATTTGTGGAAAGATTGGATTTTTACGGCAACATTGTGGACTTGAATGGTCAGGAGCAAAATACAGCCCTCTAAATTTGGTTTCAAATTAGTATGCGGCCAAAACTCAATTATGTGTCCAACACCAAAGGTGCAATACATGCACTGCCAAGTCATTATTTCATAAAACAGACAAGGCTGTAAAACGCTTTGGGATATCCTGAGGTTATGAAAGGTGCTATAAAAATGCAAGCTTTTCTTGCAATGAAACTTCTGTAATTAGTTCCTCCCACTAAATGAAGAATTATCACCCTTCCCCGCAACTACCACTCCTGACTAAACTAAAGATCAAACTTTCCCGTTCTCTGAACATGCATTCCTTTGCATCATAATCAGATGGTGCATCAAAACCCAGCTGTTGAAGGAAGATCAGTTCTGGAAGAGCTAGTGGGAATCAGCTCTCCAGAATCCAACTCAAAGTCAACCGCAGTTTCGTTCATCTCCTCTTTGAGCACATCCGGGACTCTGTGCCCTTGTCCTGGCTTTCACCGGTTCCTGCTCACCCATGTTCCCCTGTGCTCACTGGCCTATATTGGCTTCCGCTCTGACACATTCCTCCATGGCCTACCACACTCCCTATCTCTGTAAACTTCTTCTGTCCTGCAACCCTCTGAGATATCTGTGCTCCTCCAATTCTGGCATCTTGGCCGAGGTATGGAATACAAAAGCAGGGATGTAATGCTGAAACTGTAGAAAATGCTGATTAGGCCACCGCAAGAGTATTGCATACAGTTCCGGTCACAACCGGAAAGACATAGGTGCTCTGGCGAGAGTACAGAGGAGATTTACAAGAATGATGCCAGGGCTTGAAAGTTGGAGCTATGAGGAAAGATTACATCGGCTAGGGTTGGATGCTGAGTGGTGACTTAATTGAGGTGCACAAAATTATGAGGGGCCCAGATAGAGTACACAGGAAGGACCTGTTTCCCCTATTGGAGAGGTCAATTACCAGGGTGCCCACATTTAAGGTGATTGGTAGAAGGATTTGAGGGGCCATGAGAAAAATCTTTTTCACCCAAAGTGGGTGTCTGGAAGCCACTGCCTGGAACAGTGGTGGAGGCAGAAACCCTCAACTCATTTAAAATGTGCCTGACATGCATCTGAAATGCTGTAACCAGCAAGGCTACGGACCAGGTGTTGGAAGGTGGGATTAGATTGGGCGGTTGTTTTTTTTTGGTCAGTGCAGACACGATGGGCTGAATGGACACCATTTTTGTCTCAGAATGTGTGGTCACTGCTCGGCAATGGCTTTCGATGTTGCCCATTTTGATAAAGCGGTGGTGTTTGGCACTTATTATCTTGGAGTTTGGAGTCTCTCTGTCCGTGAAGTCATGGTCAACCCAATCCTTGAAGATAGTGGCCATTAACATCGAAAGGACTGCTTACATTTCAGTATGCTTTCTCCTGGCTGGTCCAGACATGATGATGGCTTCCGTCTCCAGCAGTCACTGTGCATATTCTCAGTACAGGGGAGGTCACGTGACCTCTTATTCCATTTTGTCTTATATCAAAAGTGTGCCAATGTTGGAGCTTAACTCATCATTCACTTTATAGCTCAGAGTTACTTCTTGTGGTAAGCGAATGTGAAATGCCACAAAACAAATAAAAACAACTTTCTGCTCACACACAGCTCATTTTGCTCTGTGCATTTCCAGGAACCTAATGTGTCACTGATATGATAAGATTTAAGTTAGGCATGGAAATTAGGGAGAGTCCATAAAATTTTTGGATTACAGCATTTCTTACTTCAATTAATTTTCCATTCCTTTCCCATCACTCCATCTCCAGTGTGGCAAAGAAAAAGCCACACTTAATATCATCACCATTTGCACAATATATGAAAAAAAACATGAGAACAGAAAGTGCTGGAAATACTCAGCAGGTCTGGCAACATCTGTGGAGAGTAAAACAGAGTTAACGTTTCAGGTCTGATGTTCAGCACTGCCTGATTTTATTTCCGATTTCCAGCATCTACATTATTTTGCTATTATGATGCTGATGAAGGAGTTTGGGCATTGGCCGTGAGGTATGATTCCGTGAGTATGACCATGTCAGGCTGCTGTTTGATTAATTTGTGGGCCAGCTCTCCCCATTTTGGCACAGGTCCCCAGATATTAGTGAGGAGGACATTACAGGATTGACTAGGCAGGGTCTGCCTTTGTCATTTCCAGTGCCTAAGTCAATGCCAGGTGGTCTGTCCAGTTTCATTCTTCACTGACTTTTTTTCGCAGTTTGATACAACTGAGAGGCTTGTTCAACCATTTCAGAGGACAGTTAAGAGTCAACCACATTCCTGTGGGTCTGGAGTCACATGTAGGCCAGACCAGGTAAGGACAGCGAATTCCCTCCCCTGAACGGCCTGACTGAATTAGATGGGGTTTTATGATAATCCAGTAGTTTCATGGTCACCATTACTGAAACTAGCTTTTAATCCCAAATTTATTAATTGGATTCAAATTCCCAGAACTGCCCTGGTGGTGTTTGAACTACTGTCTCTGGATTATTAGACCAGTAACATTGCTATGCTGCCATTCCATTGTGCAGCAAGGTTGGTAGAATGTCATCTATATTACACAGCAGGATTTACAATGAAGCACATTGAACATTCTTTAGTTGGGGTGGTGTGGATGGGTGTATATATCACACCTTGCTACCGAAAGAAAAAGATCTCTGAAATGTCCAGGGTTGTTTCAGACATTGGAGTAGGTGCGAATGTTATCATCAAAACAAGCAAGTCGAAGAAAAGCCACTTTGAAGATGTTCTGGAAGATTTGGTTTTCTGTCATCAACAGTGGACAGATCGCAATGAGTCCTTAGACTGCTGACCCAGACATGTCAGGTGTGTATAGATATTTAGTAACAGTCTCCTATTAGAGCAACAAAAACACAGCAAACTGCACTGGATTGATATATCAGAAAACATTGCAACAGCTCAATAGAATACCTCAAATGACCTTCATTGTCGTCTGTAACGCTTGATGTTAAAGCACATTTTATCATTCAATAATGTGCTCTGAAAAGGAAAAGAAGACTGAAAATAAATCAGAGGTGTGCGACGAGGGTTTATATTCACTAGAACTAACTAAGTATTGCTTTTTCTCTCTTCAGTGCGAGGAACTGGTTTCCAATATCAACCAAAATGCCCAGTGAAGTCAGCAGTTCAAGCAGGAGTCTCCGGACTGCAACATGATGGGTTGCCTGGCCAACTTTCCTTACCCTATCCCAGCGATGCCGAGACTAATTCAAGGACTTTTACTGTTATTTCAGTAAACAGCTGCTACCTCAGCAGACACTGTGCCTTTGTAGATTGTATAACGCCTTTCCCTTACCCTCCCTTACACCCCTGAAGTGTCTTACGATGCTTCTCTACATTAAAAGGTGCTAAATAATTGCAAGTTTCTGCAGCTCAGTGGAAAAACCTCCTGAGATGGAGGGTTGGGGGTAAACACTCCAACATTTTAGACCTCAGACTGTCCCAAAGCACTTTTCAGCCAATCAAGTACTTTTTGAAGTGTAGTCATAAATGTGGGATACGCAGTAGTCAATTTATGCCCAGTAACGTCTCACTAAGAACAATGAAATAATGACCAGTTCGCCTGATTTTGAAGGTGTTGGTTGAGGAATACATCTTGTTCAGGACGTAAGATGCTTCCCTGATCTTCCATCAAATAGTGCCATGGCATCTTTTACAATCTCCTGAGAGCATGGACAAACAGAAAGTTTCAAACAATAGAGATTGAAATCAACAGTATAAATGTGATTTGGAGAAATAAAACTTTAACTGATTCTATTCGCTACATCCTGCCTGAAAAGTTAAAAGAGAATAGTGTACGATTGTTGTGAAAATAACAAGCATCAGTGCAGCTACGAATGTAACAAACAACGTGGACAAAAGGGGACCTACAAATTTGGTGTACTTGAATTTCCAAAATGCATTAAATAGGCTGCCACATCAAAGGTTACTACACAAAATAAGAGTTAATGGTGTAGTGGGTAACATACTAGCATGGATAGGGGATTGGTTAGCAGAGAGTCGGAATGAGTGGGTCATTTTCAGGTTGGCAGGAGGTGACTAGTGGAGTGCCAGGGGGAATCAGTGCTGGGGCCTCAACTATTTACAATCTACATCAATAACCTGGATGTCGGGACCGAATCTATGGGAGCTAAATTTGCAGCTAACACAAAGGTAGCTCGGAAGGTAAGTTGTCAAGAGGACATGAAGGTGGAATTTTATGCTGGCGGTTAGGAGCTCGACATTAGGGGAAACTGACACTGAAATCCTCACATCGCCTCTTGCACGAGCGGCACGCCGAATTTAGTGCCAATCAGACACTTAACTTGACTGCGGACGGCATTCCGTATGATTTAGGACCCTGTCGAAGTCCCAACCGTGTCGAGCTGCTGACCAATCACAGGCCAACAGCTGCAGTGCCACCGTGGAGACGGTGACTGCTGCGACAGCTGCAGTCACCAAGCATTGAGAAGTGGTACTGGAACCAGGTTCAAAGTAGGTCAGGGCAGGAGGACACTTGTAGGGTGGGGGTCACAGGCGTGGAGGGTCAGCAGCAAGGGCAGGGTGGTGGTCTTCAGTGGGATCCCCTTCCTGACGACAGGTTCCTCATTCAGGCACGAAGTGATTTTCAATGAGGGACTCCCACCACTGCACTCCACACCACCACCCCACCCCGCCACCCCCTTACCAAACCCTGCATCCAGGAAACAGCCCGCACGGATTTTCACGCCGTGCTTCCCGTGCAGTGACAGGGCTGCCCGTCACATGGGTAATTGCAGCTGCAACAAGAGCAGACACTTAATTGAGGGTTAGTTACCAAGTTAAGGGTCTCAATTGGCAGTGGAGCGGGAAAGCCGTTCACAGACCTTCCCATCCAGTCTAAATTTCAGCAAAAGATGTATCGTGGCCGAGTCCCCTCACCTCCAAAGCACCACAGGGAAGTGCTTAAAATCCCCGCCCCCCCCCCCCCCCCCCCCAGAGTGTCTATAAAGGGATATAGATAGGTTAAGTGAGTGGGCAAAAGTTTGTCAGATGGAGTATAATGTGGGAAAATATGAACTTGCCCACTCTGGCAAGAAGAATAGAAAGGTAGAATATTATTTAAATGGAGAGAAACTGCAGTGCTCTGCAGTACAGAGGGGTCTCCGTGTCCTGGAACTTGACTAACAAAAGGTTAGTATGCAAGCAAAGCAAGTTATTGGGAAGGCAAATGGAATGTTGTCATTTATTGCAAAGGGAATAGAATATAAAAGTAGGGATGTTTTGCTACATCTGTGCAGGGCCTGAGTAAGACCACATCTGGAGTACTGTGTACAATTTTGGTCTCCTTACTTAAGAAAGGATGAAATTGCATTAGAAGCAGTTAAGAGAAGGTTCACTTGACTGAACGTTCACCCATTGGAGTTTAGAAGAATGACAGGTGATCTAATTGAAACAATTATGATCCTGAGAGGACATGTGTGGGTGCGTACTGGAAGGATGTTTCTCCTTATGGGTGAGACTAGAACTAGTGGATACAGTTTAAAAATGGGGGGGTCTCCCATTTAAGACAGAGTTGAGGAGTAATCTTATCTCTCAGAGGGTCGTTAGTCGGTGGTATTTGCTTCCTCAGAGCCCAGTAGAGGCTGGGTCATTGAATTTTTTCAAGGCTGAGTTAGATAGATTTTTGATAAACAATGGAGTCAAATGCTTTGGAGGGCAGACAGGAAGTGAAGTTGAGGTCACATTCAGATAGGTCATGATCTTATCAAATGGAGGAGTAGTCCCGAGGGGCCGAATGGCCTACTGCTGTTCCTGATTCACATATTCGTATATTTGATAGGGTCACCAGGAGGGGAACCTGCCCGATAGGCAATAACAGGGTAGGATTTTGCGTCAGTAGACACGAACTACAGGCCTAGCCTGTGACACCCGCATCCCACGAACTATTAAAAAAAATCATTCTAGTCTCCCAACCCCCATGAAAATTCTTATAGATGGTCAGTCAAGATGCCAAAACCTAATTTTATCACAAGGACGAAAATCGGTAATTACTGCCTTTAAGTTTGTGCTGCATTGTTTTATGAGCTCAAACAGAAAATCACAAGCTTTGTATCATTCATTTCCTTGTTTTGACAAAGCATTGGTGGATATAATGCTTTTTTTGTTGTTATGTCATCACATTTCAATCCAGTTAAGATAAAGATATCAAAATAAACTGATAATTTTCAGCCACCCTGACAATCTTAGGAAGAGACATTATGGAAAGTTAATGCTTACAAAATTATGTGGTTGCAATAAATTTCTAAAATAAAGGCCACCTGCTGTCAGTGCATTGCCTCCAACTTTTATAATGTGTGAGTATTTTGCCTCTCCTGTTTTTTCCTCTTTCACACAATTGATCATTCTTTCCATCTCTTCTGCAATAGAGGTACCAGGCTGTCAGCATCTCCTACTTAGCTTTCCCTCTTCACACTCACCCCTTTAATTACCATCAAATCAAATTACTTCATACCATCTCTTAGCTTTCCAGGTAACTCAATATCATGGTTCCCTTTTCAAAACTGACACTCCCCAATGATCCTCAGTTTGTAAAGGAATATCCAAAATCCTGATGCTACGCAGCTTCTAGTGGTCACTAGATGGATACTCTGGGCTTCTCTCCACACTCCCTGGACTTCATCGCAATCCTCCCCTGCACTCAGACCTCCTTGTTACTTCCTTCCCCCCAATTCGCTACATGGTGAAACAGAAGAAGAAACAGCATCCACGATGGAAGGCGAGGTCTTGTCTTCCAATATCTGAAATTCTTTTCAATGCCCATAGTGTCAGCCATAATAATATACATAATCCAGCACAGCAAGTCACTGTTGCCCACTCCACAAACACACATAGCAATAAAACAAAACTGGGGTGCTTTTACAGGACATTTAACAAATTAAAATATCGACAAAGATTAAGAAAACTTCTGCAGCTTATTAATATGCAAAGTGAAGCCTGATGGGTTGTTGAAGTTAAACATGCAGTGGAGCAAGTCAATTTATTTTTTTTAGAGATACAGCACAAAAACAGGCCCTGTGGCTCACTGAGTCCATGCCAACCAACAGCACCCATTTATACAAAACCTACATTAACTCCATATTCGATTCCACTTCCCCACCATTCTCCTACCACCTACCTACACTAGGGGCAATTTACAATGGACAATTTACATATCAACCTGCAACTCTTTGGCTGTGGCAGGAAACCAGAGCACCCAGCAGAAACCCAATCAGACACAGGGAGAACTTGCAAACTCTGCACAGGCAGTACCCAAAACTGAACGTGGGTCGCTGGAGGTGTGAGGCTGTGGTGCTAACCACTGCGCCACCATTAGAAATGCAATTTAAAAATTCTAAAGTATACACCCACAAGAACAGTGTTTGCTTTCATAGTTATAATACCACAACCTGCTAGCCGTAAACAGAAGGATTACCGAGCAGATGACATGTTGTTTTCCTGAATTCAGTCCAGGGATTAGTTCGAAAATCTGGTTTGAAATTGGAATTTGTTTACCGAATGTTGTTAGGGAGAACACATGGGAGAGGAAATGGAGGCTGGACAACAAATGAAACACTGTCCAAGATCCATCATTAACCTCAATTAAATGGTGGAAAAGTTCCTCTGCAGTTAGTGGTGAAAAAGTATTTTGTAAAGAAAAGGAAACAAAAACTCTAGCTGTCAGTCATCTTCATTACACCCACCAGGCTGGATTCTGTGCTGAGGCAGGACTCACTGCACCAGTCCAAAAATATGGAGAGAACCCCACCTCTGCCTTTTTGTGTCCCCCAGCAGTGATCCTCCAAGTCCTTTTGATTCAAGGTTTTAGGAGGTGAGATTTCCGTCCCTTTAAATACTTTGAAGGGACGGGGATCCTACCTCCAAGAGCTGCTGGCCAATCAGAGGACAGGCAGCTCAGCAGTATCAGCAGCGCCACCATGAAGAGTGGCCACTGCCAGTATTGCAGAGGTCTCAGACCCAGGCCCAGCAGTGGAGCCCCAGAACAGAGGTAGATGAGGCGGGGTCGTCGGGACCAGGGCAGAAAGCTCCAAAAGGGATGGGGGGAGGCGGTCATTCAGTCCAGGAGAACAGGGATCCGGGAGGGGGGTAAATTTGTTACACCTCCCACGGAGGAGGGGTACCCCTCCTCAAAGCATGTAGGGATGGCACATTGTTTTACAAAGCGTCCTGCCTGCACGTCGAAGGCCCCCCTCGCTTCTGGTAAGATCCCAGCGGCGATGGGAGGAGGCACTGAATTGACCATTAATAGGCCACTTAATGGTGTCAGTTGGCATCTGGGTGCAAAGGTGGTCATCTGCCTATCCTGTCTCCAGGAGGATCGCTGGTCAATGGGGCCCTCTGGCCCGCCTTGCCCTCTGCTACTGGTCACAATACTCCGTATCCCCCCGCCTCCGATTCTACATCGCTGGGACCCTAAACTCCCGGCCACCATTTTACATCATGTGGCCTTATACTGTTTTGATCGGTGCATATAGTTGATGTGTGTTGCCTTCATAGGGGATGAAAAAACCAAGTCTGGAATATCTAGGAAATTCGATTTAGAAGAACCATCCTGAAAGATCCTTTAAACATTATTTACACTGTTACTTGATTCCATGTTAATCACCAAATTTTGTGCACTCGCTATTCTGGCACATTGAAAATCCTTACCATTATCTTCCTCTTATATTCTCTGTGACAAACCTTAAAGACTTAAACCATCTTATTTGCATTTATAGATAGAGGAGGCCTCTTGGTCTATTCAACCAAATCATAACTATTTTCTCACTCAATTCCATTCTTTGGAATCTCAATTCCATTTTTCCATTGCCTTTTACCCATGACCCAACAAAACAATCTACCTCTCAGCCTTGAAATTTTGAATTAGCCCAGCATTCCTAGCCTTTTAGAAGTTCCAGATTTCCGTGCCCTTTGTGTGAACAACTGCATCCCAATTACACACCTAAATAGCTTAGCTCTAATTTTACGACTGTGCCCCTTTTTCGCATATCCCCCATCAGAGGAAATTATCTTCATTTATCCCAACAAATCCCTTTATCACCTTAAACAAATCAATGGCAACACTTCAACCTCCGAAACTCAAGTTTATAAGCCAAGTTTTTGCATTCTATCCTAATAATTTATCCCTTTAACCCAACATATCATTCTGTGCATTGCCCCCTACACAACAAATCTACCCATTCTGAGGTGCCCTAAACTGAATGAAGTATTCCATATAGAGTTTGATCAAGGCTCTGCACAACTGAAGCATCACTTCCTCTCTTTTGTATGAAACGTCCTTGAGAGGCCAACATTCCATTAGCTTTTTGATTGCTTTTAATATCTATGAACTAGCTTTTAGTTATTTGAACAAGGACACAAAATACGTTTATGTCCCTTTATACCTTCCGGTAATCATCTGCACAATTTATTGTGTCTCCTAACTTAGTGCTATCTGCAAACTTAAATATGTAACTCCATTCCTTCACCTAATTCATTGATGTATATGCTGAAAAGCTGAGGTCCCAATACTGATACTTGGGGAGCACCAATTGTCACCTCCCACCAATCAGTTAATGAACTTCATCTTCACTACCTTCTACCTCCCAACCAATTATCCATCAACGCCACAAAATTACCTCGATTACTGGGTGTCTTTGACCAAAAACAGAATAGGAACTGAGAAATAGGAGCAGCGGAAATTCAGTCAGTCTTTATGCTCCTGCTCCAACATTCAATAAGATCATGGCTAATCTTCTGCCACAACTCCAACTTCCCACACTCTCGCCATAGCCCTTAATTTCCTTAGTCTCCAAGAATCTATTGATATCTATTTTGATTATATTCACTGGCTGATCATCCACTGCCTTCTGGAGTGGAAGATTCCAATGATTCACGACCCTCTGGTTGAACAAATGTTTCATCTCAGTCCCAAATGGGTGACCCCTTATTCAGAGACTGTGATCCTCAGTTCTAGGGTCATCAGCCAGGGAAACATCCTCCCAGCATTCACCCTATCAAACTCCTTAAGAATTTCATCCATTTCAATGCGATCACCTCTCATCCTTCGAAACCCATCGAGCTCACTAATAACCTTAAGGGAAGAAAATCTGTCGTCTTACCTGATCTGACCTACATGTAACTCCAGACCCATATCAAAATATTTGACTCTTAACTGCCCTCTGAAATGGCCTAGCAGGCCTCTAAGTTGCATCAAATTGCTATAGAAATGTCGAAAAAGAATGAAAATGGACCGACTATCTGGCATCGACCAAAGCACTGGAAAGAAAGGCAGTCTGTGCTCAATCAACACTGCAAAGCCCTCCTCACTAACATCAGGGGAGTTGTGCCAAAATGGGGAGAGCTGTCCCACAGACTAGACAAGCAGCTGTTTGACATATCATACTCACAGAATCATACCTTACAGTCAGAGTCCCAGACTCCTCCATCACTATCCCTGGATATGTGCTGTCCCATCAGCAGGACAGATCCAACAGAGGTAGCAGCACAGTGGTATACAGTTGGAAGGGAGTGGCCCTGGGAGTCCTTAGCATGTGGTTCAAACCTCATGAAGTCTCATGATATCAGGTAAAAGCAAACCTCCTGCTGATTGCCACCTACTGCCCTCCTTCAACTGAAGTATCAGTACTCCTCCATGTTGAACACCACTTGGAATAAATACTGAGAGTGTCCGGGTGGGAGACTTCAATGTCCACCACCAAGAGTGGCTTAGTAGCACCACTACTGACTAAGCTGGCAGAGTATTGAAGGACATATCTGCTAGGCTGCGCCTGCTGCAGATGGTGAGAGAACCAGCAAGAGGGAAAAACATACTTGACCTCATCCTCACTAATCTACATGCCACAGATGCATCTGACCATGGCAGTATTGGCAGAATTAACCACTACACAGTCCTTGTGTCGACGATGTTTCAGTTGTCATACTGAGGATACATTCCATTGTACTATGTGGAACCACCACCGCGTTAAATGGGATAGATTCAGAACAGATCGAGCAGCACAAAACTGGGCATCCGTGAGGCGCTGTGAGTCATCAACAGCACAAGTGTATTCAACCACAATCTGTAACCTTACAGCCTGGCATATCCCTCACCATACCATCACCAGGGATTTAATCTTAGTTCAGTGACCAGTGCAGAAGAGCAGGCCAGGAACAGCACCTGGCATACCTAAAGATGAGGTCTCAACCTAGTGAAACAACAACACTGGATTACATGCAAACAGCAGAAGCAGAATATGATAGGCAAAGCAAATCAATCCGCAGCCAAAGGATCAGTTCAAAGCCCTGCAGTCCTGCGCATCCTATCATGATGCCAATAAATGGCTGAATGCTCTGGATACAGCAAAGGCTATGATGCCAACAACGTTCAGGTTGTGGTACTGAAGATTTGTGTTCCAGAACTATCTGTGCCATGAGCCAAGTTGTTTCAGTACAGCTATAACACTGGCATCGACCTGGCAATGTGGAATATTGTCCGGGTATGTCCTGTCCACAAAAAAAAGAACAAATCCAATCCAGCCAATTACCATCACATCGGTCTACTCTCAAACAACAGCAAAGAGACGGAAGATGTCATAGCAAGTACGATCAAACAACACTTATTCAGCAATAATCCGTTTACCATTGCTCAGTTTGGGTTCCACCAGGGCCACTCAATTCCAGACCTCATCACAACCTTGTCCAAACAGTGACAAAATAACTGAATTCAAGAGATGAGGTAAGAGTGATTACCCTTGACATCAAGGCAGTATTTGGCTCAGTGTGGCATCAACGAGCTCCAGCAAAATTGAAGTCAGAGTCATTTACAGCATAGAAGGAGAGCAGTTGGCCCATCGAGTTCATGCTGGATCTCCAAACTTGGAAGAATTACACTTGGTCCCCATATCCAAATCATTTATATAGATTGTGAACAGCTGTGGCCCAAGCACTGATCCTTGTGGTATCCCACTAGTAACAGTCTACCTTACTGAGAATGACCTGTTTATTCCTACTCTTTGCTTTCTGTCTGTTAATCAATTCTCAATCCATAACAGTATATTGCCCCCAAGCCCATTTTGTTGACTAACCTCCTGTGTGGGACCTTATCAAAAACCTTCTGAAAATCCACAGACACCACATCCACTGGTTATCCTTTATCTATGCGACAAGTAACATTCTCAAAAAACTCCAACAGTTTTGTCAAATACGATTTCCCTTTCATCAATTCACGGTGATTCTGTCCAATAATATCTTAATTTTCCACGTGTCCAATTATCACATCTTTCAGAATAGGTTCTAACATTTTCCCCACGACTGGAGTCAAAGTAACAGGTCTGTAGTTCTCCGTTTTCTCTCTCGCTCCCTTCTTAAATAGTTGGGTTACATTTGCTACTTTCCAATCTGCAAGAACTCTTCCAGAATCTACAGAATTTTGAAAGATAGCCTCCAATGTATCCACCATCTCGAAAGCCACCTCCTTCAATAATCTGGGATGTGGCTCATCTGGTCCAGTGGATTTATCAACTATCAATCCAATTAATGTTTCGGGTCCACCTCTTTATTGATACTAATTCCTCTCACTTTTATAATTCCCCTGGTTTCCCTGGTACTTCTGGGAGATTGTCTGTATCTTCCTCCGTGAAGACAAACGCAAAGTCATTCTTTAGTCTCTCTACCACAAAGTGCCCTGTCTCCACCTGTAATGGACCCACATTTGTTCGAACGAATCTGTTTATTGTCACAGACCTAAAGAACCTTTTACAATCGCTTATGCTTCTCACTGGTTTGCATTCATAGTCTCTTTTCACTTGCTTTATCCTTTGCTGGAATCTAAATTGTTCCCAATCCTCAGGCTTACCACTTTTTCCAGCAACCTGATAAACAACTTCCAATCATCTAATTCAATCTTTAATTTCTTTTGTTACCCACATCATCAACCAGAAACTTAACTGGACCAGCCAGATAATTACCTTGCTACAAGAGCAGGTCAGAGGCTAGAAATTCTGCGGCGTTTAAATCACCTCCTGACTCTCCAAAGCCCGTCAACCATCCACAAGGCACAGGTCAGGAGTGTGATGGAATGCTCTCCACTTGCCTGGATGAGAGCAGCTCCAACAACACAAAACGCTCGACATCATCCAAGACAAAACAGCCCGCTTGATCCATCACTGGCACACAGTGGCAACATTGTAACCACCTGCAAGATGCACTGTAGCATCTCACCAAGTCTCCTTTCGCAGCACCTTCCAAACCTGTGACCTCTACCACTAGGAGGACAAGGGCAGCAGACACATGGGAACAACACCTCTTGCAGGTTCCCCTCCAAGCCACACACCATCCTGATTTGAAGCGATATCGCATTTCCTTCACGGTCGCTGGGTCAAAATCCTGGAACTTCCTTCCTGATAGCATAGGGGTTCAAAAAGGCAGCTCACCATCACCTTCTCAAGGACAATTAAGGATGGGCAACAAGTGCTGGCCTTGCCATCAATACTGACATCCCATGAAGAAATTTAAAAATCCTAGTTTACTCTGTCTCTTCTCATAACAGAATCCCCTCATCCTAGCAATCAGCGCAGTAAACCATTGTTTCACTCCCTCCAAGCTAAGTGTGTCCTCCCTTACGATAAGATGAACAAAACGAGAAACAGTATTGCAGTTGTGGTCTCACTAAGAACTTATCTACGGTTGTCATTTGATTTCTTCACTCAATTACAAAGGGTTGGTGATTAAAAGGCTATCACACTATTTGCTTTCTGTATCTACATGTTAACTTGCTGATATGTGAACAAGAACACCCAGCTTCCTCTGAATACCAAAATGGTACCAGTTGTACCTGATTTGTACCAGTACAAATTACACCAACAACTATTCAGATAAAAAATACTGATGGACGCTTAAATAAAGCAGCGCTGAAGTCTACGATGTTTCCACACGTTGCTTCTCGGTGATATGAAGGCACATAACAGCTATCCTTAGGTTTAAACTGTGTTTACATGGTTACTGGTTTCTGCTGTCATTGCAAGACCATTGTGAAGTCACCTGCACAATGTGCAGGACCAAAACGTATTGCATTTAAATATAAACATTAGTAGCAAAGAAATGAAGTATACTTGAACAGTTATGTGTTGTAAAGTTGGTGGAATATTTCACCTTACATCAGTTAGAGAACTCTGTGTTTTACTAGATAATGACATTCAATGCTACCAAGCGTTTTCATGCAAAAGAGTTTTCATGCCAAAAGCAAACATGAGGGGTTGAGTGGAAGTTACCTCTGTTGCCGCAGAGACATACATATGTATTGGAGTATCGAGCATGTTAGTGTGTCAATTTAAATATCTTCTAAAGTGGTTTGACTGGAGAGGCTAGGATTGTTCTCCTTTGGTGGGTTTTGATGGAGTAAATAATGATGGGAAACAGATGTCACAGATTTAAGTTCATTGGCAAAAATTCTGGGGTGGTGGGGGGCGGGGTGCAGTGGGGATGAAGGAGAAAGATAATGTTTTGAATGAATATTGCAAGTTATGATCTGGAATCTTCTGTCCAAGGTTGGCGGGAGCCGATTCAGTCATAACGTTTAAATGGGAATTGGCTGCACACTTGAAAAGGAAAAATCTGCAGGGCTACGGGGAAAGAACAGGGAGTGAGACCAATTGGCTATTTCTCTCAAAAATCTGGCAGTGCTCCGATGGGCCGAATGGCCACTTCCTGCGCTGTATGATTCTAAGAAAACTGGAGGTGCATTACCTTTAGCGGAGCCATGTGGGGATGGAGAGCAGCATGCGCCTGGTGGTGGGGTAAGGGTGGGTTGGGGGTGGGGGTGGAGGGGGAGCGAGGAGACGGACAATCCCAACATGATTCCAGCTGTTTATCACGATTATTCTACCTGTACAAGTAACATGAATGTGACTTTTAACTGTCATACAAACTTCTACTGTAGGGAAGTCATTTTCAAAAGTAGAAGAAATCTGGTGCAATACTTTGATAATAGATTATTTTTTCTTCCGTTCCTGCCCAGTTTCCTCCCTCCACTCGAAGAAAAGGTTGACTCCTTCTGTGGCACGGTTTCATGTACCTGTCGCTTTGAGGCACTTCTCCAAAGCAGCCATTTTCATTTGAGCCAGGACAGTGAATGCTTTCAGCTTAACTGACCACACCGAGAGCAGAGGGGAAAGCAAGAGAGAGATCAGCAACCCAACTGAACCCAAACTCGTGTCAAACACACACATGGATGTCACTGGATAACAATCAGGAGCAAAGGCCATGATCATTTTGCTCTCCCTAATTAAAGAGTAGTTGAGGCCAATAGTGGCAATCCCACCACCATGGCAGCTGAGATGAACTAACATAGCACATAAAGTAAATTGAATCTGGAACCTTCCTGGTCTGCACTGAGTACTGCTGGAGGACACAGAGTGTGAATGATGGCAGGAAAGGTGATGTGTCAGGGATGTAGTATGTGGTAGCTCCTGGATGCCACGGCAATCCATGGCAACCATGTATGCAGTAAGTGTCTTTGGCTTGAGGAGCCTCGGCTCAGAGTAGTTGAGCTTGAGCCGGAGCTGTAGATACTATGCTGCATCAGGGACGGGGAAAGTTACCTGAACACATTGTTCCAGAAGGTAGTCACACCCCTTCGGATAGGGTCGTTTGTTTTGGTCACTGGTCAGGTCTGGAGCCTGTGACTGTAAATCAGGCAGGTAAGGGGATTGAGAAGGTGGGAGTGGAAGAGCTTCAGCCCTTGCAATTGAGCAACAAGTTTGAGGTTCTTGCAGCTTGTATGGACAAGAGCGAGTGCTATAGTGTTGATGAACAGACTGACTGTGATACCATGGCACAGGAAACCGTTCAAGTGGGGGGAGAGAAAAAGAAAGTAGTGTTAGTAGGAGACAGTATAGTGAGGGAGAATGACACGTTCTCTGCAGCAAACAGGGGAAGTCCAGAAGGCTGTGTTGCCTGCCTGGTGCCAGGGTTAGGGACATCTGCTAAGGGCTAGAGCGAAACTTACAGTGGGATGGGGAAGATCCAGCCTTCCTGGTCCATGTAGGTACCAATTACATAGGGAGGCCAAGGAAATAGGTTAGGCATAGTCAGTATGTGGAGCTAGGCACCAAATTAAGAGCCGCAATGAGCCACGTGGAAATTGTAGTAAATCAAATAAAATTAGAGAAATAAATCTGTGGCTCAAAGACTCGCGTGGTAGAAGTGGATTTCGGTTTGTGAGGCACTGGCACCAGTACTGGTGAAAGTGGGGGCTATACCATTGGGACGGTGTACATCTGAACTGTGCTTGGACCAGTGTTCTCTGCCTCACTCTCTGCGATTCCCTCTTTCTCCCTCTCTCTATGTCTCTCCCTCTTTCTCTCCCCCTCTCTCTTTCTCCGCCTCTGTCCATAACTCTGTCTGTGTCTCTCTCACACCACCTCGCCCTCTATCTCTTTTCATCTCTCTCTTCATCCTCTCCTCTTGGACAACATTGCTTTCAGCCGTTCCTTGTTTAATTTAGGACCAGTAACTCTTCCCTGTCGAATCATAGAACATTTAAGGCACAGAAAGAGGCCACTTGGCCCATTGTGTCTGTGTCAGCCAAAAAACGAACTACCTATTGTAATCCCACATTCCAGCATTTTGTCCAGAGCCCTACAGCATATGGCACTTGAGCTTCGTATCCAGACTCATTTTGAATGAGCTGAGGGTCTCCACCTCAACTACCCTTTCAGGCAGTCAGTTCCAGACCATCACCACCCTCTGAGTGAAAAATATTTTCTTCATCTCCCCTCTGATTTTTCTAGCAATCACTTTAAGGCCATGCCCCCCACACAAATGACCTCACTGTTAAGGTAAATAGACGATTCACCTCCACTCTATCCAGACCTCTCAGAATTTTGCACATTTCAATCAAATCTCCCCTCCGCCTTCTCTGTCCCAAGGAAAACAACCCCAGCATATCCAATCTTTCCACATAGCTGCATTTTTTCAGTGCTGGCAACATCCTCGTAAATCTGCTCTGTACTCTCTCTAGTGCAATTACATCCTTTCTGTAATGAGAAGACCAGAATTTCACATATTACTCAAGATGTGTCCTCACCACTGAGTTATACAGTTCCAGCATAACCTCCCTGTTGTTGCATTCTATACCTGCCTTGTTGGGAAGGTCACTGCAGTTTGAAAATATCAAACACGAATCCAGCACTCACCCCTAAAACACCCAAAATAAACTCCCAGTGCAGGACTGGGCAGATAATCAGAATTGTTACTGATTGTTACAACTTGTCTCATCCTTTATCTGTCTCTGCCTCTCATGTCTGTCTCTATCCATCTCACAGCATCTCTCTCTCTCTCTCACTTTTTTCTCTCCGCCTCTCCCTCTCTCTCTGCTCTCTCTCTCTGCCTCCCTCTCCCTCTTTCTCCACCTCTGTCCATTACTCATATAACATGGAACATAGAACATTACAGCGTCGTACAGGCCCTTCGGCCCTCGATGTTGCGCCGACCTGTGAAACCATCTGACCTACACTATTCCATTTTCATCCATATGCCTATCCAATGACCACTTAAATGCCCTTAAAGTTGGCGTTCCACGCCCCTACTACTCTCAGAGTAAAGAAACTACCTCTGACATCTGTCCTATATCTATCACCCCTCAACTTAAAGCTATGTCCCCTCGTGTTTGCCATCACCATCCGAGGAAAAAGACTCTCACTATCCATCCTATCTAACCCTCTGTTTATCTTATATGTCTCTATTAAGTCACCTTTCCTCCTCCTTCTCTCCAACGAAAACAACCTCAAGTCCCTCAGCCTTTCCTCGTAAGACCTTCCCTCCATACCAGGCAACATCCTAATAAATCTCCTCTGCACCCTTTCCAAAGCTTCCACATCCTTCCTATAATGCGGTCACCAGAACTGCACACAATACCCCAGGTGCGGCCGCACCAGAGTTTTGTACAGCTGCAGCATGACCTCGTGGCTCCGAAACTCGATCCCCCTACTAATAAAAGCTAACACACCATATGCCTTCTTAACAGCCCTATTAACCTGGGTGGCAACTTTCAGGGACTTATGTACCTGGACACCAAGATCTCTCTGCTCATCTACACTACCAAGAACCGTCCCATTAGCCCAGTACTCTGCATTCCTGTTACTCCTTCCAAATTGAATCACCTCACACTTTTCCGCATTAAACTCCATTTGCCATCTCTCAGCCCAGCTCTGCAGCCTAACTATGTCCCTCTGTAACCAACAACATCCTTCGGCACTATCCACAACTCCACGGACCTTCGTGTCTTCCGCAAATTTACTAACCCACCCTTCTACACCATCATCCAGGTCATTTATAAAAATAACAAACAGCATTGGCCCCAAAACAGATCCTCTCGGTACACCACTAGTAA
Source organism: Heterodontus francisci (assembly GCF_036365525.1). Lineage (NCBI taxonomy): Eukaryota > Metazoa > Chordata > Chondrichthyes > Heterodontiformes > Heterodontidae > Heterodontus > Heterodontus francisci. The sequence continues at coordinate 1,217,128 of NW_027140434.1, forward strand.
CTAAACTGCAGGATGAACATTTACCATCAACCACCACACTCTGTCTTCGTTCAGCTGGACAATTTCTGATCCAAAGCACTAAATCACCTTCAATCCCATACTTCTGTATTTTCTGCAATAGCCTACCGTGGGGAACCTTATCAAACGCCTTACATAAATCCATATACACCACATCCACGGCTTTACCCTCATCCACCTGTTTGGTCACCTTCTCGAAAAACTCAATAAGAGTTGTGAGGCACGACCGACCCGTCACAAAACCGTGCTGACTATCGCTAATGAACTTATTCTTTTCAAGATGATGATAAATCCTGTCTCTTATAACCTTTTCCAAGATTTTACTCACAACCGAAGGAAGGCTCACATGTCTATAATTACCAGGGCTGTCTCTACTCCCCTTCTTGAACAAGGGGACAACATTTGCTATCCTCCAGTCTTCCGGCACTATTCCTGTCGACAATGACGACATAAAGATCAAGGACAAAGGCTCTGCAATCTCCTCCCTCGCTTCCCAGAGAATCCTAGGATAAATCCCATCTGGCCCAGGGGACTTATCTATTTTCACACTTTCCAAAATTGCTAACACAACTTCCTTGTGAACCTCAATCCCATCTAGCCTAGTAGCCTGAATCTCAGTATTCTCCTCGACAACATTTTCTTTCTCTACTGTAAATACTGATGCAAAATATTCATTTAACCCAGAACATCGTCCTGAATCAGAGTCTCAGTGTTCACATGATAACTTTGAAAATCCAGGAACAGAGTGAAACGGATTGGTTTTGTCCCTGGATTCATTGTCCACTGCAGTCAGATCAGTTGCCTTAAGGATACAAACGCCAGGAATGAACAAGGTCAATACAATAATATGGAAAACGTAAATAGCGCCACTCATAATTACCATCCATCCAGTATGAGTACAGATTTCAGGTTTATTCCAGAGTGAGGTCTTACTAAGAAAATGTCATTGACATTGAAATGATTGTGTTATATCCACCACATTATTTACATCAGAGTTAAAGCTGCTGATGTAATGTGTTTGTTCAGGTGAGTGTAACTAATAGCAATGATCAGGGGAAATAGGGGTGTCATTGGAGACTTATCCCCTGTATAAATCAGGGCCCATTTGAATGGATCAGCTCAGAGTGCCTGCTGGAGCGGTGGTTTCCAGGCTAACAGAAGACACTGCTTCTCACAGAAATGGGATATCCAGTAATTTATCAGATACAACGCATTTATTATCCTGTACTTGCAGCAATTGGAGTTCCTGGTAAGCCAGTATCTCAGCTGTTAATGGTGTAAATCAACGTTGATTGTGCTGCTATACTCGATAGTATTTCTCACTGGATGTGTAACAGAACCGCCTGTTATTTTCCAGCAATTTACTGATGGTATCTCCTCACTGTTTACACTTTCATTCTTTCAGGAACTGTATTATGCATTTAATAGTATTGTTTTCTGTGACTGTGGCATTGTTACTGGAGTATTCTGTGCACTGAGAACATTCAAATCAAGCATCTCGGTTACGATCAAGAATCAGACCATCAGGAGCTTTTAACAGTTTCATGATGTAAATCTAACCAGTCCTGGAATATTTGTATGATTTTTTTTCCGGTGATTGATAATGAGACATCTCACGGTCTTAATGCTACAAGGGGACAGCACAATGTCCTCCCTCCCAATAACATGCTTCAGTTTAACTGGGATATCAATGTATTTAACGGTTATCACTGTTATCAAATATTATTTCATCCTGTATGTGTCTGATGCTGCTTCAGAGGTCTAGCTACTGAACTGAGCTTACTGCTGACACTTTCACATCTCGTTCTCTGCTTCACTTTGGACCCTTCACTGTCACTGGCCTGCATTGCAAAATTGAAAGTATTGATGTGATGTTTTGACGGTTCACATTCTTATCAGTTGGAATCAAGAGTCGTTCCATTTATCTGCAGATTATCAACTGCAGCACTGATGTTGGTGTTTTATTAATTAAACTATCCCACATTCTAACGGATTACCTTATAATTCCAGGAGAAGGAATTTTAATGTTTGTGAGGTCTATCTGGAAGGAGCTTTCACTCCTGTTTATTCCATGTATTGCAGATGAAGTGAAGAGTGCAGGTAAACAGGTGGAGACTTGGGTGTTCTGTAGATACATTAAATTACTCACAGAGGTTTCACCATTGAACACACTGCCTCTGAGAATAGAATCATTGAATCTGGGGCTGGTAAACAGAACACAGGTGCAGATTGTTAGGAATAAACTGTGTGTGAAAAGAAGCATCAAGTAACAGTCTGCGGGGTGTGACTGCTCCAGAGAGATAGGGAAGGAGAAAAGGAGCAGGGAGAATGAAACCGATGGAAAGAGGAAAGCAGGAGTAAAAAGAAAGAGAAAGAAGCAGCAGTATGAATAATTCACTATCATTGTTAGCGGGAATGAATCTGAAAGAATCATTCGACACTCGAGTCTGCTCCAAACGTCAACACTTTATTGGTTAACGCCGGCGGGGAGCAGGTCACTGGGCAATCCAGGTTCCTCTCCACCGAACAAAGGAAAATCATCAATATTTATACAGTTTCAAACAGTTGCTCAGCCCATTCCAGCTGGACACAGTCCAATCATAGCGATTATAGATTACATGCATTGATCACTGGAACCAATGAAATTGGTTAATAGCCATTGGGGGACTGCATGACCAGCACATGGACAGTTAAGGGGTTACTCATGAATTCATGATGTCTTCCAAACACCCTGATCTACCGTCCTTGGGTCTTATGTGTACATAACATCTTATCTTAACCTTGTTAAAGGCTGGTATCTTTGTCAGCATTCGACAAGGACATCTGCTAGAGACTGCTTGATTAGAGAAATTCCAGTGAATTAGCCTTTTTCTGCTGTATTCGTGTGATTCAGCGCTTGTAAGGAATGCAATCAAGTTCGTTAGCTCAGTCCCATGGTGCCTTGAAAACATTTCATTGCTAGCTAGAATTATATGTTATTGGCTATTCGGATAATATTTATTGCAGGGACCTCTGCCATGGGAATACACTTCAGCAATTATAAAGTGCTGGAATGTCCAGAACAATTGGTGAGAGAAACTGTGAGTTGAAATTGTCTGTTGTCAGATTGTGTTCATTTTCCTGTTGGACTTGATCCTCTGTGTTGATTTCTGTCATGTCCTCATTTTATTTTGTAGAAAGTTCCTATTCCTTACTTAGTGACAGAATAAACAGAATAGAATCAGTTCTTCACTGGTGGTAATTCATTGTTCAAATACTGCACTTTAAAATCTCTGTGACTGCTGAATTCTATGAAGAGCGAGGCTGATATCAGAAATATATTCACATTTATATTTAATAGCCTGTACAAACTAAATATATTGACTGTATTGTATAAATAATGAACTGTTCTCCAACACCAATAACCACAGGGATTATTGTTTGAATGCATTCATTGAGTTGTATTACTGGGATCGATAGATTAGATTTCCTCTAACACTCTGCTGCAGTCTCTCCCTGTGAATCTCAGCCTCTCCTCTCACTGTATTGAATCCTCAGTTTCCTCATCCATTGCTTCAGTTTGTCCACTTTCCCAAGCTATCTGCTCCAGTCTCCCCTCCAACATGTCCTTTACTTCTCTCCCTCCCAATCTCACTAACTGGCACCACCTCCAGCTGCCTCGTCCAACCTGATAGGAGTACAGGAATATAGGAACAGGATGAGGCAATTCAGCCCTTCGAGCATGCTCCGCTATTCTAGATCATGGCTGATCGTCAAACTCAACGCTGCAGTTTTCAGTCTTTTCCCATTTGTCGGTTCAAACAAAGCAGAGCAACAAAACATGCTTCACATCCCGCTCTCCTCAAACATCCCAATTAACCTACTGGATTCCATCTCTGTAAAACCCCTTCTAATTTCCCCACTGGCACTGCATCCTCACTCATTACTTCCAGTAGATCCGGTGCTGACTTTATTCACTTTCTGTATTAATTTCCCAATTCATTATTAATAATTGTGTTTTCAAACATTTCACTGTGGCAACGCAGTGCCCAGGTCAATGAATCAGTTTTCACTGCTCGATGCACCAACAAAGCTGGAAATTTCAGCCCAGATCCTATCAAACCGCTGCTTTGTCTCCAGGTCTGATCAGTAATTTATCTGCTTCCTTTTCTCTCTCCTGCAGTTAACTTGGAGGCGATTGTGATACTATCCCGAGGAAAGTGCAGTCTCTCCAAATGTATCACTGTCTCCCTGATGGGAATGGCAGTGTCTGATCTCCTGGTCGTTAATACTTGCCCCATATTGAACTGGATTCTTTTAGTCTATTTCCCATATTCATTCCTGAAATCTAATGTCTCTCATCAAGGTTCTGTCATTAAGGTTCTGTGCTGTGCATCCACAGTTGTTTCAGTCCAGCTCACTTTCGCTTTCACCTTTGATCGATTTGTGGCCATTTGTTGTGAGAAGCTGTAAACAAAATATTGCAGCGAGAAAACGGCGGCTGTGGTTGTGGGAACAGTGAGTGTGCTGGGCTGTTTCGAGTCTCTCCCCTGGTACTTTACACGGGAACAACATTACATTATTGATAATGTTCCCATGAGCTGTCATTTTAATCTGAGATTCTATACTTCCCCCATATGGGGGGCATTTCAATAGTTTGACCTCATTGTAGCACATTGTCTCCCGGTCTTTCTGATGTTGCTGCTCAATGTTCTGACTGTCAGACGGATTTCTTTCTCAGTAAAGTCCGCAGGGGATTCTGGCGCCACAGCAATGGAACGACTCACAAGGATCCAGAGATGGAGAATCACAGAAAATTAATTATTTTGCTCTTCTGTATATCCAGCAGTTTTATACTGTTATGGGTGACCCAGGTTGTGTCTTACATTTATGGGTGAATTGCAGATATTCAGTATTATTCCTCCGTCAGTGACCCTGTCTATATCACAGATCAAACATCAATGATGCAGCAGCGTCACATTTCCTGCACCAACACATGTATTTACACTGTGACCCAGACCAAATTCAGACAGGAGCTGAAGAAGGCGGTGAAATACCCATTCAATCTCATTGCGAAATTAGTGAAATCATAGAAAGAAAGAAACCATGCGCGATGCCAATATCATCACACTCTGCAAGAACAAGCGTGGCTGCAGTGACTGCAACAACTGCCGTGGAAGCTCCCTGCTCAGCATACTGGAGAAAGTCTTCACTCGAGTCACATACAAAAGGCTCCTGAAGCTGGCTGAGCGTGCCTACCCTGAGGCACAGTGCGGCTTTCGAGCAGATAGATCCACCATTGATATGCTGTATTCCCTTCGCCAGCTACAGTCGAAATGCCATGAACAACAAATGCCCCTCTACGTTGCTTTCTTTTGTCCCACCAAAGCAGACGTGGTCTCTTCAAACTTCTCGAAGAGTTTGGATGTCAATCAAAGCTGCTAAGTATCATCACCTCATTCCATAACAATATGAAAGGCACAATTCAGCATCGCGACACCTCATCAGACTCCCTTCCTATCCTGAGTGGCGTGAAACAGGGCTGTGACCTCGCACCAATGCTGTTTGGGATCTTCTCCCTCTGCTCTCACATGCGTTCAAGTCTTCAGAAGAAGGAATTTTCCTCCACACAAGATCAGGTGGCAGGTTGTTCAACCTTGCCCATCTGAGAGCGAATACTGAGGGAGCCATGGGAAGAAATTGCTAGTGCCTTGACAGAAATCTTTGTATCCTCATTGGCAACAGGAGAACAGCCAATGTTGTTCCGTTGTTTAAGAAGGGTCGCAAGGATAATCCAGGAAAGTATAGGCCGATGAGCCTTACGTCAGTGGTAGGGAAGTTATTAGATTGGATTCTTCGGGACAGGATTTACTCCCATTTGGAAACAAACGAACTTATTCGCGAGAGACAGCATGGTTTTGTGAACGGGAGGTCGTGTCTTACTAATTTGATTGAGTTTTTTGAGAAAGTGACGAAGATGATTGATGAAGGAAGGACAGTGGATGTTATATGGACTTCAGTAAAGCCTTTGACAAGGTCCCTCATGGCAGGCTGGTAATAAAGGTGAAGTCACACGGGATCAGAGGGGAGCTGGCAAGATGGATACAGAACTGGCTCGGTCACAGAAGAAAGAGGGTAACAATGGAATCGTGCTTTTCTGAATGGAGGGATGCGACTAGTGGTGTTCTGCATAGATCAGTGCTGGGACCTTTGCTGTTTGTAGTATATATAAATGATTTTGACGAAAATGTAGCTGGTCAGATTAGTCCATTTGCGGACGACACAATGGTTGGTGGAGTTGCGGATAGTGATGAGGATTGACAAAGGATACAGCAGGATATAGATTGGTTGGAGACTTGGGCAGAGAAATGGCAGTTGGAGTTTCATCTGGACAAATGTGAGGTAATGCATTTTGGAAGGTCTAATGCAGGTGGGAAGTATACAGTAAATGGCTGAACCATTAGCAGTATTGATAGGCAGAGAGATCTGGGCGTACAGGTCCACAGGTCACTGAAAGTGGCAACGCAGGTGGATAAGGTAGTCAAGACATGCTTGCCTTCATCAGTCGGGGCATAGAGTATAACAATTGGCAAGTCATGCTGCAGCTGTGCAGAACTTTTGTGAGGCCACACTGAGATTATTGCATGTAATTCGAGTCACCCACACTACCAAAAGGACGTGGAGGCTTTGGAGAGGGTACAGAAGAGGTTTACCAGGATGTTGCCTGGTCTGTATGGCATTAGCTATGAGGAGAGGTTGGATAAACCCGGATTGTTTTCACTGGATCGACGGAGGTGGAGGGGCAACATGATAGAGGTTTACAAAGTTATGAGGGGCATGGACAGAGTGGATAGCAGAAGCTTTTCCCCAGGGTGCAAGAGTCAGTTACTAGGGGCATAGGTTTAAGGTGCGAGGGGCAAAGTTTAGAGGGGATGTGCGAAGCCAGTTCTTTACACAGAGGGTGGTGAGTGCCTGGAACTTGCTGCCAGGTGAGGTGGTGGGAGCAGGTACAATAGCGACGGAGAAGAGGCATCTTGACAAATACATGAATAGGATGGGAATGGAGGGATACCGTCCCTGGAAGTGCTGAATATTTTAGTTTAGGCAGGCATCAAGATCAGTGCAGGCTTGGAGGGCCGAATGGCCTGTTCCTGTGCTGTACTGTTCGTTTTTCTTTGTTCTTTGTTCTTTGTTCTTTGAATATGGGCATGATGACAATGGACTGGAAGAGTGTAGATGTCACGCCCTGTTTAAAAAGAAGGTGATTCCTGACAACGTAGCGGCCCGCTGACGTTATCAGAGTGAGCCAATGCAAGAGAGTAAGGTATTACGATGAGATAAGACAAATATATGCTGGGAGAAGGGACAGAGAGTAACAATCTCAAAATAAATCAGTAGTCAAGGCTAGACGTTGAAAAAATAATAAAAGGGAAAAACTAAAGTTCCAGCATTTGTATGCAGGTAGCATTTGAAAATGCACCGATGTATTGATAGCACAAATAGATATGAATAAGCATGATCCGCTAACCTTTCGAGACATGTCTCCAGCCTGACATAGATTGCCACCTGGATATTGAAGAGTACATGTCATTTAGGAAGGACAGGAGGCTAGGAGAAGGTGAAGCTGTGGCGCAGTTTATTAATGATGGCATTAGCACATTAAACAGGGGTGACCTAATTTCAAGAACCCAGGATATAGAAGCGGGTTAGCTAGAGATGAGAAATGATAAAGGGAAGACGTCACTTGTGAGAGTCCCTAATAGTACCACATGGTAGGACAGAATATACTGGAAGAAATAATGGGAACTTGACAGAAAGTTACAGTAATAATCATGGGGGATTTTAATGTGCCTATCGGCTGGAAAAATCAGATGGCAAAGGTAGCATAGATGAAGAGTTCATCGAATGTTTTCAGGATAATTTCTTGGAAAGGCAGGCTCTGGAGCCAATCAGAGAGCCGGCTATACCAGACCTGGTATTACGCAACGAGATTAGATTATTTTATGGCCTCATAGTAAAGGCGCCCCTCGGTAGCAAGGATCATAATATGATTGAAGTTTACATTCAGTTTGAATGAGCGAAGAATGGGTCCAGGTCTAGCATTTTAAGTTTAAATCAGGGAAATTATAAGGGCATGAAAGAAGACATAGCTAAAGGCAACTGGCAAATTAGGTTCGTGGACGTGCTATGTCCGACATTGAGGAAATATTTCAGAATACACCGTATAGATATATTCGACAAAAAAAGAAACATTCCAATGGGAGGACCCACCACCTGTGGTTCCCTAAAAAAGATAGCATGCAACTTAAAGAAAAAGTGTAAGATCGCACAAAGATGTATAAGAGGTCAGAAGATTGGACACAATCTAAAACAAATGAAGAAAAGATAGGAGGAAAAATTTAGAGTATTTGAGAAAGCTGGCTAGATATATAAAGACAGATTATATAGTTTTGTTTTGAAGGAAAGAGCTAAAGTGAACGTTGGTACAATAGAAAATGAGTCTGATGAATTAATAAGGGAAAATAAGGAGATGGCAGATGAATTGAACTGGTATTTTGTATCAGTCTTCACTATAGAGGATACAAGTAGCATTTCAGAAATAGCTATGAATCAGAAAATGGAACGGAGCATGGATATCGAGACAAATGTAATCATGAGGGAAGTGATATTGAACAAATTGTTGGAGATGCGGGTTGATAAGTCCCCTAGACTTGATCGACATCATCTTCGGGTCCAGAAGATGTGGCTAGTGCGAAGTTAATTGTAATTTTCCAAAATTTCCTAGATTCGGCGAAGGTTGAATTAGATTGCAAAAATAATAAGTTATATAGTTGATGCATTGATTTTAATTTCCTAAAATTGTCTAAAGTACATTGGAAAATGGCGAATGTAACGCCTTTATTCAAGACAGAGGGAGACCAAAAGCAGGAAACTATAGGCTAGTTAGCTTCACATCTGACATAGGGAATATGTAAGAAGCTAATATTAAATGCATTATAGCAGGATACTTAGTCAAATTCAAGGTAATCAGGCAGAGTCAACATGGTTTTGTGAAAGAGAAACCTTGTTTAACAAATATATTGGAGTTCTTTGAAGAAGTAACACGTGCTAAGGATAAATGGTAAACTGTGGATGTTTTTTTTATTCAATCATGGGATGTGGGCGTCACTGGCCAGGCCAGCATTTATTGCCCATCCCTAATTGCCCTAACTGAGAGGCTTGCTCGGCCATTTCAGAAGTCAACCACATTGCTGTGCTCTGGAAACAATGTAGGCCAGACCAGGTAAGGACAGCAGATTTCCTTCCCGAAAGGACATTCGTGAATCAGATGGGTTTTTTACAACAATCGACAATGGTTTCATGGCCATCGTTAGACTAGCTTTTTAATTCCAGATTTATTAATTGAATTCAAATTCCACCTTCTGCTGTGGTGGGATTTGAACCCATGTCCCCAGAGCAGTACCCTGGGTCTCTGGGTTACTAGTCCAGTGACAATACCACGACGCCACCGTATTGTACTTAGATTTCCAGAAGGCATTTGATAAGACGCTACATCAAAGATTATTGTTGAAAATAAGTGCTCATGGTACAGGGGAGTAACATATTGGCACGGATGGAAGATTCATTATTGAATGGGAAACAATGGGTTGGAAAGATGTAACGAGTGGAGCTCTGCGGTATCAGTGCTGGGGCCTTAACTTCTTACAGTTGCTGCAAGAGATGTTATTTTTGTATGGAAACCTTACAATTCTGTGTGTTGATAAAAAGCTGAAAAAAAAGGATTTTCAGTTGACTTGGGCACCTGCAAATAGCTGGAATTTCTGGATGTTGACTTTGCATGCAAGAGTATGAAAAACAGTTTCAGCAAGCCAGTCAGGGGTTTTGACCTCCTCAAAACAACACTTTGAAAGACAGACGAGACACACTGTCTGATTACGTGATCAGCCCAGGAAGGCTTTTTGCATTCACTTTGAAGTTTTAAAAGTGAGTTGGACAAAGAGCAGGAATTTGTTACCTAGACCTGCCCTGCCTGGAAACTGGAGGAAAATAAATCTATATGTTGAAAAGAAATTCTGCATTCGAAATCTGGCAGATTCCTATTGTCTCCTGTCACAGAAGAATTCCTGCATCCAGTGTGGTTCATGTTGCCTCCTGCGTTTTTGGAAATTCTGAAATCTGAACAAAGCTTCTAGTGCTCTGTTCCTGCAATGAGTCCTGAGCAGACCTGTTGCTACAACAGGCTGAATGATCTTTGTGACGCCTGCTGCAGTCGAATTGCCTTGAATGCCTAGACATATAAGATTGATCATCAACCTCGCCTTCGGAGTGTCAGGACTGAGGGAGTGCTGTTCGCTTCGGGGTCAGTACTGAGGGATTACTCCACTGTGTTGGGGGTGCGTAGGGTGTGGGGTGAGTGTCATTTTTGAGGGAGCACTGCAGTGTCGAAGGGTCAGTACTGAAGGAGTGTGCACTGTCAGTGGATCAGTACTGAGGGACTGTGCCTTGCCAGAGGAGCAGTACTGAGGGAGCGCTGCACTGTCAGAGGGTCACTTCTGAGTGAGCGCTGCACTGTTGGAGGGTCAGTACTGAAGGAGTGCTGTCTGGTTTGTGGGACAGTACTGAGGGAATGCTGCATTGTTGAATGTGCCACTTTGTGGATGAGACATCATACTGAGGTGCTCTACACTCGTTCACGAGGAGGAAAAATTCCATGACCCTTACTCCCGCTGTGATGACTTCTGTTGCATCAAGACTACCTAATTTCCTGTTTCCCCGTATCTTCCAGCCAAGGACAGATCATGATCGAAGGACTGAATTACCTCCTCCAGTTTCTGTGTAACAGATTCTAGGTGCTGAATGGCCGAAAGCTGTTCCTGTGCAATAGGCCCACGCGGGCTGAATGGCCTCCTCCTGTTCCTCTTGTATGAAACAACCGGGTGGGGGGGGCGGTATAAGTGCTGAATGGGCCTGTTCCTGCTCCTGTGTAACGGGATCGAGGTCTGAATGGCTTTATCCTTCTCTTGTCTTCGGGATTCGAGGGTTTGATAGGCCTTCTCTGGTGCCTCTGTAGTAGGCGCAAAGAACTGAATGGGCTTCCACTTGCTCCAATGTATCAGACTGAATGGCCTCCTCCTCTTCCTGTGTAAAAGACTCGAGGGGTATGAATGGCCTCCTTCTGTTCCTGTGTAACAGGCCCGAGGGGCTTAATGGGTCTCCGCCTGTTCCAGTGTATCAGTCTCGAGAAGGGGTTGAATGGCCTCATTTTCATGTGAAACAGGGTCGAGAAGGGGCTCAATGGGCCTCCTTCTGTTCCTGTGTTACAGGCTCGAGGGGCTGAATGAGACTCCTCCAGTTCTTGTATAACAGGATCGAGGGGTTTACTGCAATCCTCCATTACTGGTTCGAAGCACTGATTGGCCTTCTCCTGTTGATCAATTCAGCCTAATTGGTCAAACATGCTGTGGGGCTGTGAATCTCTCCCTCTGGTTAACTCTGCCCTTGTACGATCTCTTCTCTCCTCTCTTCCCTCCCCCGGAACAGCTGAAGACTCTTCACAGTGAGATGGTGAGAGACCGCCTGGAATAAAAACAAGAAATGCTGGAACCACTCAGCAGGTCTGTCAGCATCTGTGAAAAGAGAAGCAGAGTTAACGTTTCGGGTCAGAGACCCTTCTTCGGAACCCCCTGGAGTTTTGTTGCCCGCAGTCCCACTTCTCCGTGCTTTACATTGAGAGTCTGAAGGGCAAGGCGCAGAAGGACGATGACTGAAATCTACCCTTCACAACAGAATCAGCTGAAGAACATCACTGGAAAAAAAACATGTGATCCAGAGATGGGATTGATTGGTGGTTGAATAGGAAACCTCATTGTTGGGAGAAAACAGCTTCAAGTTTTCATTATTTAATTAATGTATTCAGAATTGTCCAGTCTTTGGAGTTTTCCAAAATAATCTCGGAAATAAATAGATTCTATCAGAATGCAGATTGAACTCAATGTCGTAATCTGTTTGTTCATTTTAAAAATACACAGTTTGAGAAATGTGGAAACCTCAATATCCCCGTGGAGATTCCACAGGGTATATATTACAGGCTCTGGGAATGTATCGCCTCAGAGTTCAATCCAGAGAGATTGCCTGCAGTACCTTCGGACAGATAACATCACAGAGAACATGATTGGAACTTCTTGCAGTATCGAGAAAATATACTACCTATTGCTTGCAGTTATTGGTGTTCCTGGTAAGTGACTATAACCATTGAAGTTATGCAGATCCGTGTGTGAGCTGGTCTCTGGTTTCAATCTGTGACTGATAACGTTACAACCTGATCTAGTGGTGAGTGATATAGAGACACTCGATCTACATTAACATTTTTTTACTTCAAATATCCTGAATTATCTCTTCGGTGTTATTCCATTTTCTCAATTAAAAATAAACCTCTGTCTGTACCTGACAAGGTCTCTGCATAACCACATTATTACACATAGTGGAATATCGTGTAATGTTGAATTAGACAACAGTGAAAGCAAGTCACTGACTGAAGGTACGAGTGGGAGCATCACTTAGTGTAAACTCAAATGTAGGTCACTAATGGGATCCTAGTTCCCATGCATTACTGGGATCCTCTGTCATTGTAGTTTTGTACAGAACGTGGGTTACGAACAGGAGTGGAATACCTGACTCCAGTCGTCATGTATTACTGGGAGCATCTATCACTGTAGTTTTGTATAGAGTATGATTGCACAATCCCGGTTCTGTTGCAGAATAACTGCTTCGGGTGACTGATCTCTCTATTCCTTGGAGTTTCCTCTGTATTTTACGAATGTAATGTATTCTAATGGGTGATAATTTTTGCTGAAGTTTGGTGATACGGTTAGAAATTGAAATAAATTTGTATTTCTCAATCTCCTATTGAACTGGTCCAACAGAAACATATGTTAACTGCTGACGGATAGTTTAACAGCAGGACTGCAGATGCATAACAGTATTCTAATCCTCTTTATAATGTCATTTCTTAATCTGTGTATAAAACACTCGTTTCTTTATTCATTCATGGGATGTGGGCGTCGCTGGCCAGGCCAGCATTTATTGCCCATCCCTAAATGCCCGTGAGAAGGCGGTGATGAGCTGCCTTCTTGAACCGCTGCAGAGCATTTGGTTTAGGTATGCCCACAATGATGTCTGTAAAGTGTTCATCTTTGGACCTCCAGTGTAAACATTGGGATATTCCATACTCAACTGATGTCGCTATGGAACCTGTTTTATTCCCAGCTATGCTGCGTTTGTGTATGGTAAATGGGACATTCTTTGTTCCAATCCTACCGAGGTCCTCTTCTTTACATTATTTTTCCAGCTACTTCGATTACTGTGCTTGATTCCTTCTGTTGCGTTGAACTGGAAACTTCCATCAACCTTGCTTTTAATTTCCAACACTCCCTCGTCTTCACAAGGTCCATCTCTGGCATTGTCTGCCCCTTCCCCTACTTCTAAAGTTCCATTCCAGGGGACTGGCTGTTCACCCAGATCTACTGTACTCCCACTGACTCCCACAGTTACATTAATTATAGTGCCTCCGACCCCACGTCTTGGAAATACACTGATTCCATTCTCCGAGTTTATCCAGCTCAGTTCCATCGGTTCCAATGAAACCATCATCCACACAAGTGCTTCTGAAAAGTCATAATTTTTCCTCAGCTGATGGCTCACTCCACTGCAGTTAACAGGGCCCTTGACCATGTCCATCCCATTTGCCACATTACTGCCTTCACCCCCTACCCTCCGTGCCAGGACCACGATAAAGTTCCCCTTGTCCTCATCTTCCAACGTATCAGCCTCCATATTCAACTCACAATACTCCAACATTCTGCCACATCCAGTTATGCCCACCTGCCATGCTATATTCTGCTCCCCTACCGTTCCCCACCCATTATGAAAACATTATGAAACTACAATTTCACTATTTGCCTCCCACATTCCAAGGCCCAAACTCTCCTTCCAGAGGAAACAGGGATCTACGTGTACTTCTTACAAATTAGTAGTTATATTCACTGCACACAATGATGTCTCCTGGACATTGGGAGAGGAACAAATTCAGATCGATTTTTTTTTGTTGGACTTCCCCAATCTGTCTACATGCATGATCCTGTGCATCCACTCGCTTGTCACTTTAATTCTACATCCCTCGACAACTCGGACCTCTCTACCCTCGCCCTCTTCCACGCTTCCACTGAAGTTCACTTTTAATAAGAATTATATTGTTGTCAGGCTCAATATGAGATTGAAAACTTCAGATTATGACCATTGCTTCCACTTTCTCGGACGGCCTGTGCTTGTAATGGAGGCTGTCATCCAAGAGTCATTGGGAATGTAGGGGAGGTGCGCTTGTGCTTGAGATGGGGATCACCTACTGGTACGCAGCTGGTAGGCCGGTCCACATCCCTGGAGTTTACCCACAATTCTCTGTCACCTTTCTCGGCTAATGGAACATGTTCCTATTTGCCACAGTTTCCATGTTCCCCTTCCCGCTCTGTTATTAAGCTGTAACCATTTACACCTCTTCTGGACCCACCCTCCGTTCCTTTAATTGTCACATTCGCCTTGCACCATCATTCTTTTATCATTGAATCATGACTTTCCTCCATTAAATCAGAGCACTTTCCCATTAATCCCTCGATCCCGAGACCCCTCTTTTTACTGTCTTTACCATTGCTGTAAAACTGTTATTCTGTTCTACATTCATGTTCTGATGGAAGGCTATCCACATGAACCATTAACTCTGTTTCTCTCTGTACAGATGCTGCCTGACTGCTGAGCTTTTTCAGCATTCTCATATTTTTACCAGATTTACAGCGGTTTCATTTTTTTGTTTTTACTCCTGTATTCATGCCTGGTTTATTAACAGGGGTGAGTGGAATAGGTGGGGTGCAAAGTTTCAGAGTTTGAACTCCACAGACTTCTGATTTTACCTTGACAGGTTTACACCCTGAAGTCAGGCTGAATGATAGGCTTTGCTTCCAGTTGGGCAGGGAGGACTCTGGAGATCGAGTCAGGACCAGGACAGTCCAAGCCATGACCCCAGGGTATGGGGATCTCTCTGATATCAGGGAGTGTGAAATCATGAACTCCGGAGGTGGTGAAGGTGGTGACATCACTTCTCACTGGACTGGTGATTCTGAACTGCGGGAAGGGTTTCCTATCAGACAACATGTTCCGAGTCTGGCTTGGGGGATTCGGAGAAAGAATGGCTGGCCCTGTACTCCAGGGACGGGTCACCCATGCTGAAGAGTGGTCAGACACCTGCGCCAGGGAAAGTTCTGGGGGAGGGAAAGTGATCATAACCCCGGGAAGCGGTCTCCCATCCTCGAGTGTGGTCTGGGCTCAGTTAGGTGGATGGGGCACGAGGAGTGTCTGATTCAAGACTCGATGTGGGGAGCTGATACCCAGATGTCCGATCCGCGGGTGTTTTCAAGTCCCACAGGGATTGTCCAGTCCCTGTCGCTTCTGATCACAGAATGTCGAATCCTGTGAGTGTGTTGCGGGGGGTGGGGAGGGCGGGGGGGTGGGGGGAGGAGGTGTCCAGAACTGTGAGCGGTGCGATAAATCCCTGGAAGGGATCTGATCCCAGGATTTAAATGCTGGGGAGAGTGGTTGTCGGTCTGGGTTGGTTGTTCTGATCCTGGGGAGAATCTAACCTCATGGGATTATCAAATCTTAGTGGAGGGTAAGTATCTGATCCGAGAGCATGTGTCAGTTCTGCCTGCCAATACCGCTGTCTTCTAATACTGTGTATGTTATAATGGGGATAAACAGCCAGCCAGAGTTTAACATATAAAACAGATTAAATCAGTGCCTTCCAGTCTCATTTAAACATTTGCATTTCCAATGCATCCTTTGTGTGCGATCTGTCTATCCATCTCCATCCTGACTTGGTAAAACCCGAAACTAGGTTTGGCAAGGGCATCAAAGGTTATCCAATAGAAAGGAATGTGTAATTTGAGACACAGACAAATCAGCAATGGTCTTATTGGATGGTGGAGCGGGCTAGAACAGTCAAATGGCCTACATCTGCTCCGAATTCGCATGTCCGTATGTTTGTAACTGGGTGATTTGAAGGTCAGTTGAGATTTATTTTTCGAAATGAACCTCTGATCGCCCTCAAACAAACTTTTTTGGTATCAAAGGCCTTCATTTACTCTTTGGCTCAGACACAGATATGTTTGATCACTAACTTCCAGTCTCTTTTCCCTTCTCTCACGTACAGTTAATTTACTGGCAATTGTGATCCTGTCCCAGGGTAAGTGTGGCCTCTCTACATGTATCACTCTCTACCTGGTGGCCATGGTAATGGCGGATCTACTGGTCATTTTCTTGGAGGTCATACTGAACCAGATCAGTTACTATTATTTTCCAGTAACTTTCCTGGACATCACCCCTGTATGCAGTGTTGTCACTGTCCTGGCTCGTGCAGCTGCAGATTGTTCTGTCTGGTTCACCGTTGCTTTCACCTTTGATCGATTTGTGGCCATTTGTTGCGTGAAGCTCAAAGCAAAATATAGCACTGAGAAAACTGCGGCTGTGGTTTTAGCAACAATCTGCATTCTGCTCTGTTCAGAAAATGTCCCTCATTACTTTGCATATAAACCTGCAGACATAATCGACAATGTACCGTGGTTCTGTGTTTTCAAGCCAAGCTATTTTACTGAGCCCGGATCAAAGGGATTTGACAGGTTTGAAATGGTTTTAACACCATTACTCCCTTTTGTTTTAATTCTGTTGCTCAACACACTAACAGTCAAACATATTTTAGTGACCAGTCGAGTCCGTAAGGTACTGAGGTGTCAGAACAAGGGAGGGAATCACAGTGACCCAGAGATGGAAAACAGGAGGAAGTCTGTGATTTTACTCTTCGCCATATCTGGTAACTTCATACTTCTGTGGTTGGTGTTTGTTATCGAATACTTATATTACAACATTGCAGGAAGAGATCCTTGGTATTACAACGATACTGAATATATATTTCGATTAGTCGGATGGATGCTGATGAATGTAAGTTGCTGCACAAACACATTTATTTATATGGTGACTCAGTCAAAGTTCAGAGAGCAGGTCAAGAGTGCGGTCAAATATCCGTGCACATAAATTATTCAATTAATTAATAAATGCAGTAACTAAGAGCAGCCCAGAGGCTGTCCCAGTGCTTCTAGTCCATGAATGTAATATTTATCCCCAACTGGCAAGGGGTGACTGACAACCGAATGACCTGAAATACACTGGTGGAGGTCGATCACAAACGCCCAACTGCAGCGAGACAGGAGCCAAGAGGTGACTGACAGCTGAATAACTTTATATCCACTTGTGGGGTGGCGGCGGGAGGGGGGAGGCGGGTGGCTTATGATCACATATAGAATCGGGCAGTGGGGCATCAGGACAATGTCAGTTGTGGTGGACCGGACAGGAAGGAGGCAGGATGAAAGTCAAAGTGCTCCTTGCAGGACAGAAGGAGAAACGACAACCACATTGTCTCCTCCACCTCCATTGGTTCCATTCTCAGTTCCACAACTCTGGTCTGAAAACAAAACTTGCTCTTCTGAAAGCTGTTATGTGACAGCTTCATTTTTTCTGTGAAATCATTGCTTTAAGAGCTGATATTTGAATTGTTGACTGAGTGAAGTATGCACACACTGCAAGGCACCTATCTGCAAGCAACTCAAATGTCAGGATGATTTACGGCTGTCATGTGAATTGACTGTTTTAAAAGATAGTTTCACTTTTGGATTGCATTCGGTTGCTTCTTGGCTTGCCAGAAGGATAGCCAACAACCTCTTTCTCTTCAATATAATTCTTGCATCAAGTGTAATTCCTATTTCCTCATGAAGTTAAAAGAACTATTAATCAGTTGCAAATCAGATGCAT
The DNA here is from genome assembly GCF_036365525.1 of Heterodontus francisci. Lineage (NCBI taxonomy): Eukaryota > Metazoa > Chordata > Chondrichthyes > Heterodontiformes > Heterodontidae > Heterodontus > Heterodontus francisci. The sequence goes on from NW_027140434.1 coordinate 1,235,032, forward strand.
GGGAAATAAGCCCTTGTTGCACTGTCTGCCTGAAGAGAGGAAGCATTGCATTTCAGGTGTGACAGATTAGTGCTGCCTCATGTCTCTGGAGAATCTCTGCATTAAGCTGGCCTATTGTCTCCTGTCTCTGAAGCATGTCTGCATTAAGCTGGCCTCTTGTGTCCTTTGCTGGAAGAAGTCCTGAATTGGCAGAAATCCTGCATTTTATTTTAAACAAAGCGACTTTTGCATTGGGTTTGAGAACTGACATCTGTTGCTGTATCTCTGATGGAAGAACTTGTGAGATGCCTGCTGCAGACGAATTGCCTTGAATGCTTACTCAATACAGACTGTTCATTGACCTTGCCTGGATAGGCTTTGTGTGACATCCGACGATTCGGTTCACCGACCTGGAAATATCCTAATAGACTGTGAAAACCCGGTTATTTTATTATTTCTAAGGAACAGTTATAGACGTAAAAAGCCTTTTCCCCTGGTTAGCTGTTTTTGAGTGAATGTGTGTGTGCATGAGGGTTATGAAGAATAAGTAGTTATAATTGTTTTTGCATATAGATTTATGCTATTATTGTTAAAGATTTAGTTTACTGGTAAATAGTTCATTTTCTGTTGTCGAAAGAAACCTAGTGCAGTGTATTTTATCTTGGGGGACAAATAAAGTGTTTAATTTGGCTATTTTCCAGTATCTGGGGAACTTTGTTTGATATGCCTGTAGAGTAGTGGGACTACTACTCCCGCATTGGACCTAACAAAGCAAAATGCTGGAAATATTTTCCTGTCACTTGATTATTATTAATTGTTTTATTTTGTAGAGTAACTTTATTGAGTCTGTCTCCCTTCCTTTCCCCCGCCCTGACACTGGCATCGCTAGCTCTCTCTCTCCCCGAGTCAGATGGTGTTGGGTGGGTGCATTGTTTCTGGAGATGCCCAGCATAGGAGCTAGGGTGCGAGATGGGACACGGGGTGAAGATGCGGGATCATCAACACTGTCATCGCAGCTTTGTGGCTGCTGAGATGGGCTGGTCTGAGCTCCTTTCTGACTCCTGTTTCAGTTCATATTGCTCACAGTTCCCTTCCTTCAGGTTCTGTTGCTCACTCCTTGAAATCTGCAGCTTTCACCTGACTTCTCAAGAAACCTTTGGCCCCTCTATCCTTGCAAATTACTGAGCAATTAGCAACCTCCCATTAATTCTCAAAAGTCCTTGCATGTGTTTTCACCTTCCAGCACCTTTCCCATCTTTCTTGTAATTCCATGTTTAAATCCCTCCAATTAGGTCACCACCACTAGCACAGTACGGAAGCGACATTTCTGAAAGTCACTAATGATCTCCTATGTGATGCTGATTACTTTAAACCACCTCCCCCACACCCCCCCCACCACCACCCCTCCCCCACCCAGTCCTTCCCAACCTGGATGCAGCCTTTGGCACTGTTAACCACGCCATTTGCCTCCAACGCCTCTCCACTGTTGTCCAGCTGGGTGTTACTGCTTATGCCTCTTCCCATTTCATTCTTATCTATCGAATCGTATCCGGGGTGTCACTTGCAATGGATTTTCTGACACTTGCTGCATTGTTATCTCTGATGTCTCCGAAGGAAACAGGCTGAGGCTGATCCATACTGTTCACAACTCTGGTGTTAGATCTCATCCCAAGATGCATTTCTGACGACATTTCCATGCCATCACTCGCACTGCACATCTCCACATGCCTAACATTGACTGAGTTCACCACTGAGTCAGCTACATTTCTGCTGAAGCTTTCATCTCTGCCTATGTTTCCTCTAAACTTAACTATTCCAAAACATTCCTGGCAGCGTTGCACACATGACACGTATTGTCACCTTTGTAAACTGGAGAGCATGAAATACCCTTGCAGCCTGTGTCCTTAACACATACCATGTCCTGTTCACCCGTCAGCCCCAGTGCTTACAGAATGGCATTAGCTCCGTGTCAAACAACAACGAGCTGAGGCAGTGGAAGAAACAGAAATTATTCAACCATCTTCTCACATTCAATGACAAAGTGAGATTGAGACTGCACATTAACTCATTCATACGTCACACGTACCTGAATGCCGTGCATGCATACTGCAGGATAATTCGCCCCACTCACCAGGGCCTGTGAAAAACCCTGAGAAAATATGTGCCGTCTGTTTCCAAAATGCATTCACTGTATAGATTGATTCGTGGGATGTGGGTGCCCCGGGAAGGCAAGCAGAAATTGCCCTTCCTTAATTTCCCCTTAAGAAAGTGCTGTTCGGTCCTTCCATCTTGAACCAGCTGCTATCCCTTTTGGTGAGGGAGCTCCCCCAGTTGTAAATATTGAAGGAGTTACTGGATTGGGCCCAGTTGTGCAGCATTGCGTGGTCGAAAGGTCTATCAAAACTCCCAGTCTGTTTTTACAGGGGAAGTCTGTGCCACTTGAATGTTAGAATTTGAGGAAGAAATTTCAAGAGAAAAGTAATAGCTTTTGTTTCATAGCTATTGTAAACAAAACAATCTGCTTGCTGCAGCTGGATGGCCAAAAGCTATCAGTGGCGCTGTTGGTAAAACGAATGCATTTGGTTCATTCCTTTCTCCTCCTGACTGCTCTTCGTGAACAATGACGTCCAGGGATGGTCTCGTTTCTTCTCAGCGGCCACCATCTTTGGGAGGGGCAAAGAGAAAAATAATTCTAGCACAAAACTTCCCAATAGGTCAGGATTAAAATATTGAATGTGACCAATCAAAAAAAGAGAATTCAATTGAAAAAAATATATTTTTATGGGATCATTATGTTTCCTAAGTATGGCACTTTTACCCCAGCTACACCTCCGATATTCGTCCATGGAGAGAATCATGCGTCACTTCTCTCATTTTGTCTGCCTTCGAACGTTTTCCCTCTCTCTCTGCCCCTCTCACTTTCTCTCTATTTCTGACCTATCTCGCTCTCTCCCTGCCCCTCTCACTTTCACTCACTCGCTGCCCCTCGCACTTTTCCCGTCTCCCTGCCCCCTCACCTTTTTTCCCCTTGCCCCTCATTTCTGATCTCTCTTTCGTCCCTCTCTCTCCCTACCCCTTTATTGTTCTCTCTCCTTTTGCCTTTCACTTCCTCTCCCTACCCCCTCACTGTTTGTCACTAACTGCGTTCTCACTTCCCCATATTATTTCTGCCCCTCTCTCTCCCTACGCCTTTCACTTCCTCTCCTATTCCCTCTTTTTCTTTATCACTCTGCTATCTCATTTTCCACGCCAACAATCCCTTTTCCTGGTCCTCTCACCTTCGCCTCCAGTCTCTCACTGGTGCGTATTGCTTAAAGGTCTAAATGAGCGAAACATTGTGTGTTCCTCAAATTAAAATTAAACACATGTGGGGCAGTGGCTGATTGTTTCTCTTTGGTTAGAATAGTTTAAGTTGAGGTCACTGGTTTGAGAGCCGAGTTGCTCGCCTTCAAACTGAATTTTAAATTCTTCCATCTTGTGATCGTTACCCCCAGATGATCCTGAACTACTATATCTCTTATTAATCCTTCCTCATTACACATTACTATATTTAAAATAAACTGTTCCTAGGTAAGTTCTGCAAAGTGTTTCTCTCAGTATGAATCCCTGATTCGCTGGACAAATTCGTCTTCCACCTTACCTCTGCAAATCTGATTTGTTCAGTCAATATGCAGATTAAAATTATCCATGGCAATTATCGCGCCCTTCTTACACGCCTCCATTACTTCCCGGTTTATAATTTGTCCATCAGTGAGGCAACTCTTCAGGGGGCCAGAGACGATTCCCACCTGTGACTTCTTCCCCTTGCTATTCCTTATTTCCATCCAAACTGATTCCACATCACGATGCATTACACCTATATCACTGCACACTACCGCACTGATACCTTCCTTTATTAACAAAGCTATCCCACCTCCTTTTCCTTTTGGCCTATTTTTCCCCAACGTCAAATACCCGTGAATATTGAGTTCCCAGTCTTGGTCAGCCTGCAGCCACGTCTCTATAGTAGCTATTAAGTCAGATTCATTTATTTCTATTTGTGCCATCAAATCTTCTATCCTGCTATAAATTCTGTTTACATTCAGATAAAGAGGCTTAAACTTTGACTTTTTTACCATTATTACTCATTCTGATTCTAATTTCTGCTGCACTCTTCTGCTTATATTTTCTGCACCTTCCTGTCACACTTTGATGACCCTGCACCTCTGCTGTCTCGGCCCTTATTTGACTTTATTAAACTTCCCTTCCATTGAACCCGCCCCAAGACCGCCACTCCCGCCCCCCCACCACTAATTAGTTTAAAGCCCGATCTACAATCATACTTAAAAGATTCACCCGTACACTGGTCCCAGCTTGGTTCAAGTGAAGCCCGTCCCAACAGAATATCTCTCTCCTTCCTCAGTAATGGTGCCAGTGCCACATGAATGAAAATACATTTCTCCCACACCAATCTTTGAGCCATGTGTTTACCTCTCTAATATTATTCATTCTGCGCCAATGTGCACGTGTCTCACGTCGTAATCCAGAGATTATTACCTTTGTGGTTCTGCTTTTTAATTTAGAACCGAGCTGCTCATAGTCCCTCAACAGAAGTCTTTCCTATTCCTACCTATGTCGTTTGTACCTACGTGGACCATAATAACTGTCTCCTTCGCCCTCCCACGTCAAGTTCCTCTCTCGCCCAGAACAGATGTCCTTAAAATTGGCACCAGGTAGGCAACACAGCCTTTGAGACTCCCTGTCTTTGCTGCTAATAACCGTATCTATTCCCCTAAATATGCCATCCCCTATTACTACTAAATTTCTCTTTTGTCCTCTCATTTGATTGAGCTTTGCACCACCTTGCTCTGGTCAGTTCGCTCATCCACCCTGCAGTCTGCGCCCTCGTCCACACCGGGAGCAATATCCTCGGACCTATTGACTAAGTGCACTGGCTGAGTCTCCTCCAATGCTAAACGCGAGATCACCATACCTTCCTCACTTGCAGTCACACCCCCTGTCCCTGACCACGGTCCAAATGAAATGTAATTAATCTAAGGCTGTGACTGTCTCCCGAAATCCAGTGTCCAGGTAACTTTCCCCCCCCCCCACCCGCCCTGATGTGTCGCACTGTCCGCACCTCAGACTCCAACTCATCAACTCTGAGCCGAAAGTACCTTGAGCAGCCAACACTTACTGCAGATGTGATCACCCTGGATCGCACCGGCGTCCATCGGCTCCCACATACTACAGCTGCAACACATCGACTGCCCAGCCACCTCTATTCTACTTAATTAATTAATTTTGATGTTAAAGATTTTAAACGTGAATTTCTTAACTGTACTCTTCAGCTGTAATAACGTCATTGATTTAAACCACTTGGCTAATCAAAAGGGACACGAACGAGATACCCAACAATCATTACCTCTTTTCCTGGGATGCCATACCTCGGCTCTGAGATGTGGAGAGAGGAAAAAGGGGCTCTCTGCCGCCGCTTTTTATCTCCCGCCTCCGTGCCCTTCTCACGCATGTCCGCCCTCTGCTGGTGGATACAGGTGTTTCAGTAGGTGTCGGAATGGAATAAAACTCACAATCTGCTGGAGAGTAATGCACGGTGTCGTCGTTCTTCCGACTGAGCATCAATTGCGTTCTGCTGAGGATTAACTGGAATATTTAGAATTAAAGTGCAAAAACACATTAATTTCTGATCAGATTGTCCTGCTATCCCGACATACTCCAGAATCCTCAGGGATATTGTAGCGCTGTAAAACAACAATATATTGTATCTAGGAATTAGTGTAGGTGCAGCACTTGAAACATAATATAAACATTAATATTGACAAAGGCACAAATTCCAACTAAAGCATTGGATAAATGATTTATTAATATTTTAGGTTATTTTCATTGTACATCAACACTTACATTATAAACTGCAGTAATTTGTCCGCATCGAGTATATGGCGCTGGAGGAAGCAGTTACAATAAATGCAGATAAAAGAGACAGACCATTTATTGATCACCTGACGTATTCTAAACCTTCTTTATTAGGATATGAAGATGTGAGGCGGTTGCAAAACGAACTTTGTATAAACTCTTATTAATAAACGATGGTTTTAATCTCTATGACAGTGTTGGTAATTCCATGCGGAGTAATATATCTCAGTATTTGTATCGACAGAGAAATGATCCGAAATCAATTCTGCTTGGTATTTTAATCGAAAAGAAAACACGCACTTTCAGACATAATATGGAGAAAAGCCAAATCGAGTTATTTCAACACAAAGTAAAATGATGGTTGATTAAAATAAATTGATTTTTATAAAGTAAAATAAAGCACATTCATCATGTTCACACTATTGAAAAACTTCATGCCAATCTCTCAGATTTAACACAGAATATTTTCCACCAGTCTGTGATCCACCTCCAGACATCATACACATGATTTGAGGCTGACTTTTGCCTGAAAGGACAACAAAAACGACTTGAGAGGTTTACAGCAATGTGAACCACCAAACAAATACATCAAATACAGTATATGATAATATTTCTGCTTCAATAAGCCTCCAATTCTTTAATAAATACAGAAAATGTTCTCTCTGATACTTTGGAATCACTGACCGTTGAAAACCACTAATTGACATATTCATATGAGAAACAGCCGGGACTGCACACGATCAGCACAAATACATGGAACAAATAATAAAGCATTGGTCCTACCGGGGTGATGGAGATGTAAGATGTTGAACTACACAGTCACTGTCCATCGTTGGTGGAATGTCTGGTGTTGTGAACGTGTCACAGTGAACATCCTCATTTTTTTCAGGAATGGAGGGAACCAGCCACGCGGGATCAGTGCGTGTCTGAGAGCTGTATACTGCGGAGGGAAAGATCATGGATTAATGATTGTACTGAAAGCGGGTTCAGTGCGGCGGCTCTGAGAGCTATACACTGTGGAGAGAAAGATTGTACATTAATGATTGGACTGAAAGTGGGTTCAGTGCGGGTCTGAGAGCTGTATACTGTGGAGAGAAAGATTATGGATTAATGATTGGACTGAAAGCAGGTTCAGTGCGGATCTGAGAGCTGTATACTGTGGAGAGAAAGATTATGGGTTAATGATTGGACTGAAAGCCGGATCAGTGCGGGTTTAAGAGATGCATACTGTGGAGAGAAAGATTATGGATTAATGATTGGACTGAAAGTGGGTTCAGTGCGGGTCTGAGAGCTGTATACTGTGGAGAGAAAGATTGTGGATTAATGATTGGACTGAAAGTGGGTTCAGTGCGGGTCTGAGAGCTGTATACTGTGGAGAGAAAGAATATGGATTAATGATTGGACTGAAAGCAGGTTCAGTGCGGATCTGAGAGCTGTATACTGTGGAGAGAAAGATTGTGGATTAATGATTGGACTGAAAGTGGGTTCAGTGCGGGTCTGAGAGCTGTATACTGTGGAGAGAAAGATTATGGATTAATGATTGGACTGAAAGCAGGTTCAGTGCGGATCTGAGAGCTGTATACTGTGGAGAGAAAGATTATGGGTTAATGATTGGACTGAAAGCGGGTTCAGTGCGGGTCTGAGAGCTGTATACTGTGGAGAGAAAGATTATGGGTTAATGATTGGACTGAAAGCCGGATCAGTGCGGGTTTAAGAGATGCATACTGTGGAGAGAAAGATTATGGATTAATGATTGGACTGAAAGTGGGTTCAGTGCGGGTCTGAGAGCTGTATACTGTGGAGAGAAAGATTGTGGATTAATGATTGGACTGAAAGTGGGTTCAGTGCGGGTCTGAGAGCTGTATACTGTGGAGAGAAAGATTATGGATTAATGATTGGACTGAAAGCAGGTTCAGTGCGGATCTGAGAGCTGTATACTGTGGAGAGAAAGATTGTGGATTAATGATTGGACTGAAAGTGGGTTCAGTGCGGGTCTGAGAGCTGTATACTGTGGAGAGAAAGATTATGGATTAATGATTGGACTGAAAGCGGGTTCAGTGCGTGTCATCGATATATGTGTCAATAACGTAAAGGGGACTGGAATTTGTTGGTCTCTGAATATTTTCCAGCTCCATTCACCGTGTTGTTATTTCCATCTGGGTGATAGCAGATGAAATGGATATGCTGAGCCTGAATCAGGGTGTTCAGATTGAGCACTTGAAGGATTTCCAAAGGGAGTGTTAATAAGAGAGAAATCACACACCGAATAACATCAGGATATCTTTTCTAAAATAAGTCAAGCTTTGTTTAATCTAATTTCCTTTAATCACAACATGAATTTCAATCAATCAGCGGTCTCTGGCAACACCGATTGGAATTAAATTTAAAGCAGTGCCAGAAAGCTGGTGACTGTGGGAGTTTAACTCACCGAGAGTAGAGAGATCACTGCCGGCATTTGTCAGTGTGAAGAGAACATCAGGACTACTGTCCAGCAACAAGTGACCATCCTGAGTGTCAATGGCTCCAGTCTGAACATCATCATAATCACCCAGAACCAGACCTGAGAGGAAATAATGATTTTCACAGAAATCAAATGGTAGTACCGAATACTTCGAATTATATAATTAAATTCCATCGACCCGGGCTGACCAGGTTAGATTGCGATATTCAGCTGTAGTGAGATTAGAGGATGGCGAATGGTAGGACCATGTCATGTGGCCGTAGTTGAGTCTACTTAGGCCAGTGTCATATTTAAAAGACAACCAGCAATCGATTGAAAGGCAGGAGCTCTGAAGGACATTGGGTGGGAGGAAAGACGACCGGTTTATTTGGCAGATGGCAGCAGCCAGAGCAAGGGTGACGCCCAGATTTTCTCCTGCTACGCTGTAAGTGCTCATCCAGGCAGCAAGGGCAAGGAGGGAAGCGCTTTTCGCTTGGGACATGTGGAGAAGACCAGATAGGCAGGCAGGGAGGGCATGGCATGAGATTTGGGAGGAGGTAAGCAGCTGTGAGGTCGTCCCACGTATGAGGCTGCAGTTCAAGAACAGGATCAATGCCATGATGTACTTAGGCAAGGTGAGTGAAGTGCTGAACATTAGCTGGCAGCCTTAAATGTCAGAAAAAGTGAAAATGAAATTGGGGAAGGGGTGCCTTCACTGAGTCTGCAACAATGCCCAGGCAGCAGCATTGGCTGCCAGAGGGATATTAACCTCTCTATGCAGGACACTGGTCAGTCACAGCTAAGCCGTACATTTCCAGTACTGAATGGCTGCACGCAGCAGGCATCCTTGTGGTGCCATGATGGACAGTGAGGCTGCCACCAACAAAGGAATGGTGTGTGTCTATGACGGGTAAATGACAATGTTAATCTGTGTGCTTGCAGGGGATGTGAGGTCACAATGTGCTGAGAGAAGGACTGGAGGTGCCATTCCATATCTCATGTGATTCTCATGTGCCCTAATGGATGAGGGAAAACAAATGCTAGTGAGCAATAAGCACAGCGTTGATGTCGTCATCATTGGCCTCCTGCAGCTCCAGAGAATGAGTAGTCAAATAATATATGCAGCACCCACTCACCATTCTTCTCTCTGTCTCTCTCTCTCTCTCACACACACACCGATCAAGTAGAAGCAGAGGCAGCGGACTATCCTGCAGAACAGGTTTGCAACCCTGAGCAGCAGGAGACCTCTGAGGATGCAGTGTCATGTCATTTCTCTCCACGAGCAGAGCACAGCACAGCACCATGATATATAAGAATCACGATTTGGCATATTTAATGGTACCACCAGATCTATCAAAGCATCTGAATTGCATTTCCAGAAGCCTTATGGTCTGCACGATGGTCCTTCGAATTGTTGCATGACAGCTATTGCAGCTCTTCTTTGCATCTGTGCTGGGGTTTTACACAGGCATATGAGGCATGCCTTCAGTGGGTAACTCTTGACACCCATTATCCATCCTAGAAGTCTCATGGAGGGCCTGAACAATTCGTGCACTTCAGGCTGCCTTCGAAAGAAGGCATCGTGACAGCTTCCAGGAATCTTGGACAGATACATAAGAAGCATTTGCAATGTTCCCAAAGTATTTGCACACATTGTAGAAGAACTTCCTATTGCTGCCTGGACTATGCAAGTCTTGGTGGCCGCATGTATGCAGTCGATGGCACCCTGCATCTCGCGATTTCCCCAAATATTACAATAATTTCAGTCTGGCTGTCCAGATTGGTGTGCAAGTGCATGTATTGGCTCGCCTCTTGAACATGGCATTTGTGGCAATCTTGATGCAGTGATGTGCCACAGACTGGGACATCCAGCAGATGTCTCCAGAGGATCTCTGTAATGATCCTGCGGTGTGATAATTCAGCGCCACTGTGAGTTCCAGTGTAGCAGGAAATGGGAGCCCACCACTTCCCATTGTGTTCAGATCCTCCTCCAGCATTGAACACAGCTCAGTGACCGCCTTCCTGGACTGGAACAACCTTCACTGACACTGCTGCTCCGACATTTGCAGGAAGCAGATACTCTAATGTTAAACCCTCTCTGGCGGGTAGCATCTTCATCAGTCAAGACGTTGGTTGCGTGCGCCCTGCTCATCCACACTCTCTTCCAGCCTCATGATCATTGTCCCTCTCCCGGTGCTACTGTACGCCCTGATCATCCACAATCTCTTCCAACCACATGATCCGTGTCGCTTCTGGGTGCTGCAGCCGAAATCCCGGGGACTGCAGCTCTCTCCATCTCTGATCTTCCTCCACAATTGGAGGCCTCAAACCTGGAGTGGATGAGACCTATTGTTGCTGCACTCATTTCTCAAGGCATTATTTTTCTTACTCTGTATACATAAGTTGCAAGTCGGAGAGGCCACAAAACCTGAATACCTCTGATGTGCTCGCCAAGATTGGTCAGCCTCCAGATAGTCCATACCGCGATTCAGCATGTCTTACCCTTCCTATACCGCCACGATGATTTTCGCATCCAAAACTGACCTTGCGCTGAACTTCCCCCTCCTTATAGATGGTTAGACTCTGAATTCAGTTGTCCTCGCGCGACTTTCACTAAATTCTGAAAGGCTTGGAAATTTGTCATGAATTTCGGTTTTATATTCTCAGTTACCTGCCTGCCGGCTTAAAGTGTGGTCTCCACCGGCCAGATCGGGCGACTCCTGGAATATCACCCAGCAGCATACAAACGATGGGTTTCCTTCACGCCGCTGTGCATGGCATTTTCCCTCCCAGTCTGTTGCCACGGTGTGACAACATTTTGCCCGCCGTTTTAAAGTCACATGTATCCCATTGAATTGCCCATCCAACATGCACACAAATTTCACATTTCACTGCCCAGTCAACAGTGTCAGAAAACATAATAATTGAATGTTTCATTCCATTATACTACTGGGTGCAATCAGGATGATTTTGCAGAAATCCAAATTATTTTTCTATTTTTTAAACTAACATCACTCAGCAAATCTCCATGTCTTCAGCAGCATCATTTTACAGCGAGTAATTTCTGATATACTTAGTTGTTGATTTTCGAAAGCAGACAATGTGATGGATTAAAACACAAGATGGTAACAAGTTAAAATGTACCCACCCTGAATACTGGAGGAATTCCCTTATGGATTTTCTGATCCAGGATCCGTGTCACCCAAACTGTGACTGGTGTAATATTCAATCTGATTGAGGGACTCAGTGGAACCAGCAACTGTTAAACACAGACATGGATGGTTATTGTAGACATTGATAAGGACGTTTGAACAAATAATATAATACCTTCATCATAGAAAGATAAACACATCGAAAATAAGAGCAGGAGTAGGACATTCGGCCCTGCTCCGCCATTCATTATGATCATGGCTGATTATCCAACTCAATAGCCTGTTCCCGCTTTTGCCCCATATCCTTTGAACCCTTTTGCTGTATCTAACTCCTTCTTGAAAACATGCAATGCTTTGACCTCAACTGCTTTCTGTGGTAGCGACTTCCACGGGCTCACGCCTCTGTGGGAGAAGTATTTTCTCCTCCTCTCAGTCTTGAACGGTTTACCCCATATCCTTAGACTATGACTCCTAGTCCTGGTCTCCCCAACCATCGGGAACACAATTCACTCCTACCTAGTTTTGTGTCATCTGCAAATTGGGAAATATTACACTTCGTTTCCTCATCTCAATCACTAATATATATTGCGAATTGCTGGAGTCTTAGCACCGATCCATGCGGTACCCCACTAGTCATGCCTGCCACTCGGAAAAAGACACCTTTATTCTTACTGTTTGTTTCCTGTCTGCCAACCTATTTTCTATCCATCACAATACGCTACTCCCAATCCCATGTGATTTAATTGTACATGCTAATCCCTTATGTGGGACTTTGTCGAAAGCCTTCTGAAAGGTCCAAATAAACCACATCCACTGGCTGTCCCTCATTAACTCTACTAGTTACATCCTCGAAGAATTCTTGTAGATTTGTCAAGCATTATTCCCCTTTCGTAACTCCATGCTTTCTTTGTCCGATTCTATCACTGTTCTCCAAGTGTTCTGCTATAAAATCTTTGATAACGGTCTCTAGAATTTTCCCCACTAGCAACGTCAGGCTGACTGGTCTATAGTCCCCTGTTTTCTCTATACCTCCCTTTTTAAATACTGGAGATACATTAGCTCCCCTCCAATCCGAAGGTACTGTTCCAGAGTCTGTGGAAACTTGGCAGATGAGCATCCATTATTTCTCGGGCCACGTTCTTAAGTGCTCTGGGATATAGATTATCAGGCCCTGGGGATATATCGGCCTTCAATCCCCTCAATTTCCCCAACACCATTTCTCTATTAATACAGATTTCCTTCAGTTCCTCTCTCTCACTAAACCTATTGTTCCCCAACATTTCTGGTATGATGTTCGTGCCCTCCTTTGTGAATACTGAACCGAAGTATACATTTAGTTGATCAGCCAAATATTTGCTCCCCATAACAGATTGCCTTGGGGGACCGACATTTGCCTTCACCAATCTTTTTTCTCTGAACATACCGATTGAAGCTTTTACAGTCAGTTCCTATGTTCCCGGCAAAGTTACTCTATTTTCCCGTTCTTAATCAATCCCTTGGTCCTCCTTTTCTGAATTATAAACTGCTCCAAATCCTCAGGTCTGTAGTTTTTTTTTCTGGAAAATTTGTATGCCTCTTCCTTGGATCTAATGCCATCTCCAATTTCCCTTGGAAGCCATGGTTTGGCTACCTTTCCCGTCTTACTTTTGTGTCAGACAGGAATAAACAATTGTTGGTGTTCATCTGGTGACAATGTCCTGGAACTTATTATTTGACACGATTGTGGAGCATCATTCGTCACAGGGACTGCAGTGGTTCAAGAGAAACTAGGGATGGACCATAAATGTTGGCTCATACAGTGAGTCGTCAAAACAATACTCAGTACAGGTGGTGAGTTAGATTTCAGAGATCAGAGCAGAGACAATAGTGTAAAGCTATTGTCAGTTAGCACTGTTACTTAATCCAGAATCCGTCCACCCTGTCCCCATCTCCTTCCCTTTCAGAGTCTCAAACGGCCGGTGGTGAGTCCAAAATTATACCCCACCCCGGATGATGGGGCAAAAAAGTGTGCAAGGAGGCTAACTTCGGATTTTTTTCTTCTGGGTGTGTTTTGTTTTAAATCAGGAAATATATCTCAATGGTTGAATCACTCGCAAAATATAGCGCAAGACAACAGTTGCTTCAGCAATACAAACGGTTTATTGAAAAAAAAAGAAGCTTTTCTTCATTAGGCCCGTAGTTCGCTGTCCAATCTTTGCTGAGAGAGAATAAACAGTTCCTTTCTCTTTAGTGTGCTTCGCTGGCGAGTCTGGTTTCAAGCCAGATGTGCCAACTTTCCACAATTAACTTGAAACATCTTATCATGTGACCTCTATCTCCTGCTGCAGCCGAAGTAACAAAAATGCAATTGCTGGCACCCAGTGTCTTAGAAATTCCAGAAGTTTATCTGCCTATTTCTATCCCTAGAGCACTATTTTCAACATAGTCATAAAGGCACACGCTGTTCTTAATCCGACGTGAAAACAACACCTTCCCGTATGGCGAAATGAGACGCCATTCCTGCAATGCATTCATTTCAATGCAAAAACTAAAAGATGTTAGAAACTGGGATAAAAGTAACATTTTCTTCCGCATTGAAACACAATTAATTCTACTGTTAATTTACAACATTCTCTTTTTACCATCGCAACCATATAATTTAATATGGTCAAATTCGGGACAAGGTGTCAACGATAGCATTATTTTTCCCCGATATACGTAAAATGTTTAGATGATTAGGTTGTCATAACAAACTCCATCTAATTATTCTAACATTTCGGTTTTTATTTTTATTTTTCACTAATGTTAATGGGTGATGGTCAGTGTATATTAGTATTTCTTTATCGTCTTAGCAGACATATATTCCAAAATGTTTGAAGAGCCAGCAAACGTCTTAATGTTTCTTCCTCTGCAGTGCCAGTTTAGTTTTCTTGAAAAGTACCCTACTGGCTTCTCTATGCCTGATTCATCATCCTGCAATAGTACTGCAACAGCCCCCAGGTCGCTAGCATCAATGACTTTTTTAAAGGGTTTAGCAGAATTCGGAGCAGCCCACAGTGGCTCATTAGTTAAGATTGCCTTCAGTTTTTCAAAAGCTGTCTGGCATTCATCTGAGCATACTACATTGTTTTTCTTTTTTTGCAGTAAATTGGTTAATGGAGCAGCCACAGTACTAAGAGTCTGGACATATTTCCTGTCAAAACCACACATCCCCAAAAACCTCATTATTTAACGCTTAGATTTAGGGATGGGAACTCGATGAAGGTTTGTAACTTTGCCATTTTTAGCAATAAATGTCCTTGCCCCGCTATGTGTCCGAACTAAGTTACTCTTATTTTTCCCAGTTCGCTTTTTGCCAGATTTATTACTATGCCCATGCCATATAACTTTTTAAACATAATTTCTGGATGGTTTAAGTGTTCTTGCCAAGTGTTGCTGCATATTAGTACATCACTGAAATACACTACACAGTCGGGAACAGCTGAATCATTAATCATAGAAAAGAGGCTGGGATTTTCTTTTTAGCCTGAATGACATCAAGTGGCCTGATGAAGACCGTCAGGTGTTAGAAAAGCTGATACCCCTGTCTCGAGGAGTCAAAGAAACTTGCTAGTATTCCTTTAACATGTCAATCTGGGGAGTACATCTAGTACTACCCAGTCTGTCAATACCACACATGTCTTCTAAATGCAGAATTGTGTAGGAGTCTGCCTTCATTACCTCATTGACTTTTCTGCAGTCCATACAAAATTTGGTTCACCCTTCAGGTATAGATACTAGCCCAATACAAAAGCAAAACACTGCAAAATGCTGGAAATCTGAAATAAAAACAAGAAGTGCTGGAAATACTCAGCAGGTCTGGCAGCAACTGTGGATAGAGAAGCAGAGTTAACGTTTCAGGTCAGTAACCCTTCATCAGAACTGATACTAACACTATTGGTGAACTCCAGCTGCTTTGACTAGGCTTGATCAAATTGTTTTCCAACATGCACTGGATCTCTGATTTTATTTGGACCTGTTTGTCCAGTCTTAAGCGGTAAGAATGTAGTTTTGAAGGAACGATTCCCCCTTTTGCTACATCACGTATGACTAAGGTTGTGCATCCCAGCATATCCCGACAAACTCTTTTAACTGCTGTGGAAAGCCTGGTTATCTCTTTACGTTGTTTTTCCTCGAAGTGCAAAAGCATTTTATCCAATTTTCCAAGTCGTTGTGTACTCACTAATCTGAGTGTTGGATGCTCAATCTGAGAATTTTCCATGCCACCTTCTGCCTCATCCTCACTATCCTGTCCGTTCTCAACAGTATCGATTACCTAACATATCTGTACTGCCTTATCCTCCTCACTGAGATAATATTAATTTAACATATTAATGTGACACAACCATTTGTCCTTCGACAATCAGGGGTAGCAATCAAGTAACCTACCTTACCCACTCTTTTGACCACTCTATTTGGGCAACGGAACCGTGTTTTTAGTGGTTGCCCCTGTAACTGTAACAGCCCTAATATTTCATCCCCTGGTTGAAACTCGCAGGGTGTTGCATTCTTGTCTGCCCTTCTATTCATATTGGCTTGGGATGATTCAATGTGTTCCTGAGCCGCAACACAAGCTTTCCTGAGCCTTTCCCAGAACTCAGATGTATAGTCCAACATTGAAGATTCGGCATTTTGTTTGAATATTCTGTCTTTTATGATTTTAGAGGACTTCTTACTTCATAGCTGTAAACCAATTTGAAATGACTGAAACCTAATTCACTGATTCAGGATTTATTCACTAAAGTCTCTGGTGGCAAATTAAAGAAAGTTTACTCCTTTATCCCAGTCATGTGGATATTCGTGACAGTATGTTCTAATAATTGTTTTGAGTGTTTGTTGATATCTCTCTAAAGCACCATGTGAAATGGTTTTCTGCTGAAGATTCCAACTGCCCTGCCTAATACCCCAATTGCCCATACGGCTTGAAATACCTCAGACATGAAATTAGAACCTTGATCCGATTGAACATAAAGTGATAACCCATATCACATAAAGCATCGTGTTAACTTTTCTCCTACTATTCGAGCATTAATTGTCCTCACTGTAATGGCCTCTGGAAATCGAGTAACCATATCCATGATAGTAAGTATGTATTGATGTCCCGTTTTTGTTTTTGGCAAGGGTCCTACACAATCTACCATTACCCTACTAAATGGTTTCGCAATCACTGGTATGGGAACTATTGTGCCAGTTTTATGGTAGGGTACGGTTTTCCCACCATTTGACATGTATGGCATGTCCTACAAAATTGTCTCACATCCTTTGTGAGACCTGGCCAGTAATAATTTTGACTTATACGTGATTTGGTCTTCTGAACTCCTCTATGCCCTGCAAAATGAATGGCATGTGCTAACCTTAATAATCCCGAGTGATATTTAAGTGGTACCACTTTCTGTTCAACAACTGTCTAGTCTTAATCCGCAGGTCTATGAGGCAGTCTTCATTCCCTCCACACAATCATGCTTGCCTTCTAAAATGCCTTTTGCCTCATTTTCCATCAGAGCCTTTGTGTTATTCGGTATATCTCTGGACCAGCATTTCGTGCTGCAAAGATAGAAGATCGGCGAAACATCTCATTTGGATCATCTAAATCCACAAAAAATGTTTCAGATACTTGGATATCTGTTTGTGCTGCCACTATACCTCCGACAAGGGATCCTGTTTAGCCATTGCTCGGGTGACTACACATGCAGGAAACATTCCTGGAACGTGTTCCTGTAATTGCTCTGGTTCCATAATTCACTTGGTTCCTCTGTAATTGTAAGAAAAACTGATCCTTTTTAGTTTCCAAATTTTTCCTAGGAGTCGATCAATCCTCTTTACTGTCAAACTGTGGACACGGATTTAAGATGATTGGTAGAAGGATTAGAGGGGATATGAGAAAAATATTTGTCAACCAGAGTGTGATGCGAATTTAGAATTCACTGCGAGGATCAGTGGTGGAGACAAAGACCCTTAATTCTTTTCAAAGCACCTGGACATGCAGCCAAGGTGCTGTAACCTGTGGGGCGATGGACCAGGTGCTGGAAAGTGGGATTAGGTTGGGCGGATATCTTATTCGGCCAGTGCAGACATGATGGACTGAATAGCATCCTTCCTTCCGTTCTGTATTTTTTCCATGTTTTAACGGCTGCAGTTACCATACCAGATATTAAGTCACTGTCCAGGCGTGCTTTATATCAAGATGCGGGAATAGACTTCCGTCCAACTCCGTTAAGTAAACTTTTAGCATTCTTGGCATTTTTCGGTGCAAACGTTATACCATTCCCCAGGTTTAGGTTGCAGTGTCCAACTTTACCTTGGCCATTTCATCTGTTTGACTATTTTTTCAAAAGATGTGAAAAAAGTGCCTCGACGTCCCTTTCCCCCAACTTAGTAATAGCTTTTATAAATTAAGCAGCTTTTTGCTGGGGCCCGGGCTGAATTCAGCTTCTTCTTGACCCGACATTTCCCTGGATTCAAGACTATCCCTTTGTCTTAGTTCCATCTCTTTTGGGCTAAATTCCGTCTCCTTCTCCTTGTCCTCTTTTTCAAGTTCAAGTTTATTTAAGTCTTTTCCAGCCTCAAGTTTTCTTACAATTATTTCTTTTTCTGTTACGTTTTGAAGCTCCAGTTGACTCAACTGTGACTGAATTTTTGCCAATTCTACTGCATCAACTCACTACGTTCTTGTTCCTCGTCTGCTTCTTCTAATTTAAAATGTTGGACTATTAGGTCAGTTATCGCTGCATTTTGGCACCTTTTTTTCAATTCCAACCACAACTTTGCCACCAATGTTTCTCATTTATTCTGAATTAAAGGTCTCAAGCCAGGGAAACATTTTCCTTTCCCTCGAACTCTGCTGCAACTGCTGAGCCATTCTGATGTTATAGACTCTACCTTATTATACAAGAACATTGGTTCCCTTTTTGATAATTGCTGTTAGATTTGAATCCCGACAACAGAGTTTCCAAATAAGATGATTCCAAACCCGACAGCAATTAATATGCTGCCAGACACAAGATCCAAAATGTTATGCTATCGCAGAGACAAGTAATTAATATGATTCCAAGCACGAGACCCTCAATTCATCTGATTCTAATCTCAGACGAGCCACCCAATTAATATATTACAACCGTGGCGGGAGCAATGCACTGTCAATTCAGTCTCGTCACTCCACAGGTCGCAGCATATTATTAAGTTTTCACACCAAATTGGAAAACAGCCAAAATAAACAATCTGGTAACCACAGAATAATAGAGACCAAACCAAGTATCTTCAGACATCAACAAATTAACTGTTTTTTGAAACAAAAATCTTAAAGCACTATTAAGATAAACCTATGACTAAAGACCTGATGATTTTAAAATTACTCCCCACATTCGCACACATGCATTCAAAACCAACAGTAGTTAACTAGTTTTAAAATTAGTGTTTTTGAAATTCAGCTGCTTCTCAAGAACGAATAAAATAAGTAAGCCTTTGAATTACATTCCTGGTGGATGAGGCATTCTAATGTGGAAATAATCAAAGGTCATTGGATGCACTGGTCTGTTCTGAACAGGCGTTTAACTTTTCGTCTGCAGTAGGCAACAACAGTTCCTTCAGCAATACAAACAGTTTCTTCAAAAAAGAAGGAATTTCTTCGTTAGGCAATTAATTCGGCCTGTAGTTCTCTACAGAATTTTTGCTGAAAGACAATAAACAGCTCGTTTCTCTTCAGTACGTTGCGCTGGTGAGTCAGGTTTCAGCAGTTTTTTTTTCAGTTTTACACACAGTTAAGGAGTAACATTACATCATGTGACCTCTCTCTCCTGCTGCACCCGAGGTAGCAAAATGCAGCTTCTGGCACACTGTGCCTTAGAAATTCCAGAACGTTCTCTCCCTTAAAAGTGCTATAGTTTAACAATGAGGTCGTGCCTCACAAACCTTATTGAGTTTTTCGAGAAGGTGACCAAACAGGTGGATGAGGGTAAAGCCGTGGATGTGGTGTATATGGATTTCAGTAAGGCGTTTGATAAGGTTCCCCACGGTAGGCTATTGCAGAAAATACGGAAGTATGGGGTTGAAGGTGATTTAGAGCTTTGGATCAGAAATTGGCTAGCTGAAAGAAGACAGAGGGTGGTGGTTGATGGCAAATGTTCATCCTGGAGTTTAGTTACTAGTGGTGTACCGCAAGGTTCTGTTTTGGGGCCACTGCTGTTTGTCATTTTTATAAACGACCTGGATGAGGGTGTAGAAGGGTGGGTTAGTAAATGTGCGGATGACACGAAGGTCGGTGGAGTTGTGGATAGTGTCGAAGGGTGTTGTGGGGTACAGAGGGACATAGATAGGCTGCAGAGCTGGGCTGAGAGATGGCAAATGGAGTTTAATGCGGAGAAGTGTGAGGTGATTCACTTTGGAAGGAGTAACAGCAATGCAGAGTACTGGGCTAATGGGAAGATTCTTGGTAGTGTAGATGAGCAGAGAGATCTTGGTATCCAGGTACATAAATCCCTGAAAGTTGCTACCCAGGTTAATAGGGCTGTTAAGAAGGCATATGGTGTGTTAGCCTTTATTAGTAGGGGGATCGAGTTTCGGAGCCACGGGGTCATGCTGCAGCTGTACAAAACTCTGGTGAGGCCGCACCTGGAGTATTGCGTGCAATTCTGGTCACCGCATTATAGGAAGGATGTCGAAGCTTTGGAAAGGGTGCAGAGGAGGTTTACTAGGATGTTGCCTGGTATGGAAGGAAGGTCTTACGAGGAAAGGCTGAGGGACTTGGGGTTGTTTTCGTTAGAAAGAAGGAGGAGGAGAGGTGACTTAATAGAGACATACAAGATAATCAGAGGGTTAGATAGGGTGGATAGTGAGAGTCTTTTTCCTCGGATGAGGATGGCAAACACGAGGGGACATAGCTTTAAGTTGAGGGGTGAAAGATATAGGACAGATGTCAGAGGTAGTTTCTTTACGCAGAGAGTAGTAGGGGCGTGGAACGCCCTGCCTGCAACAGTAGTAGACTCGCCAACTTTAAGGGCATTTAAGTGGTCATTGGATAGACATATGGATGTAAATGGAATAGTGTAGGTCAGATGATCGGCGCAACATCGAGGGCCGAAGGGCCTGTACTGCGCTGTAATATTCTAATTCTAATTCTAATTCTAATGTCTTAGAGGTGCACATTGTTTTTAATCGGAGGAGGAAAAAGATGCAAGTCCATGACACAGTCTATGCAATTCTATATCATAACTTCTGTGTGAATCCTCGTTTACACCACTGCAGAAAATGAGTACATTCTGAGCACCCTTACCTGAACACATGATACTCACATATTCGTTATGAGAACAGTCGTGGTTACCTCATGATGCTGAGGCACATTCCCAGAGAAATGCTTCGCTACCAACACAGTTAATTTCATCCAACCAAACTGGCCCTGATCCTGGTTCACAAGAAGCTCGACGTGCCATGTCGAATGTTTTTCCACAACCCAGCTGCTTGCAAACCAAGTTAACTTCCAGCAGATCCCAGGAATCATCACAAACTGAGCCCCATGTCTCATTGTAATAAATCTCCACTCGGCCAGTACATGGGATCCCACCGTCACACAACCTTAACTGCAAATGGTCTGTTGGACAACAATGTAGGAGGATTCTACTGGCAGTACACATTCACCTCATCACTCAATCCAGCTCATTGCACTGTCACCAGCTTAAAAAAAGCATTTTAAATGCATGTGACAGGTAAATGAAACTATACAATAGAATATCTGTCTGCACTTACCTATTACATATAATGTAAAGTACAGAAATGTTTCAGATATCCTACTACATCTGGCTCTGACAAGTTCTGCCCAGCAGTCCCCCTTTTATGTTTCAAACCCTGTGTACGTTGTTGTAAAGGGAATCATTCACACGATTACCAGTTAATTTACACTCATGTTATATAACTGTATCTGTTCCTTATCCATGTTTGTTAACCTTATTTATTATCTTGGTCCGACATTTACTGCCATATCCTATTTTCTTTATCTTGAACAACAAGTGACTTGCATTTATCCAGCGCCATTACCGTAATAAAGCATCCCAAGGCGCTATGCAGGAGTGATATCAAAGAAAGTTTGACAAAGAGCACCTAAGAATACACTAAGTCAGATAACCAGAAGCTAAATCAAAGATTTAGGTTTTATGGAGGGTCTGAAAGCAGGAACGAGAGTTTAAGACTTTTAGAGAATTAAATAACTCCAGAGTATGTTGCCTCCGCAGCTAAAGGCATTGCCTCCAATGGTGCACAATTAAAATCAGGAATGCTCAAGAAGCCAAAGGTGGGAGTTGTCAGATTGGAACCGATTGCAAATACAGGAACTGTGAGGCCATGCAGGGATTGGAAAACAAGGATGAACATTTTAAAATCGCACATTGCTGGGCAATGTAGGTCAGTGAGCACAGGGCAGATGGCTGAGTGGCACTTGGTCACGGCAGCACAGTTTGCAGTGGTTTTAACTAGGGAAGCCAGCCAAAAATGCTTTAGAGTCATCGAGCTTAGAGGGGACAAAGCAATGGGTAAGACTAGATAAGGGCAAAATCGCTTGATATTAGGGAGGTAGAAATCGACAGTGTTAGTGATGGTATGGATATGTGCGAGGAGTTAAAATAATACCAAGGTTACAAGCAGTCTAGCTCAGTCACAGACAGTTGGCACGGGAAGAAATAGAGTTGGTGGCCAGGGAACAGATGTGATGGGGACTGAAGACAATGACTTGTATCTTTTCAATACTGAAGTGTAGGAATTTTCTGGAAATGCAGCACTCAATGTCAGACTGGAATTCTGACAGGTTCCAAGCAGTGGTGGAAGCAAGAGTGTTGGTCTTGAGGTCTAGTTGGGTACCATGAGATATATGTGGAAACTAAGGCTGTCTTTGTGGATATTACTGAAAGGCAGCATGCAAATGAGAATTGAGGTGTCGAAGGATAGATTATTTGGTGACTTTAAGGAAGCGGGAAGAGAAGCCATTGCAGGTCACTTTCTGACTCCTGTCCAGATAAGACGAGAACCAGCTGAGTGCAGTCCCCCCTCCCCCACCCCTCACCCCAGCCGGGTGTGAATGGAGAACAGTTGGAGCAGAATTTCATGATCAACCATATCAAAGGCTATGGACAAGTCAAGAAGGGGAAGAGGAATCGTTTGCATTTTTCACAATCATTTAGGATGTCATTTGTGACTTTGATAAGCCATTGTTTCAGTACTGTGGTGTGGCTAGAAATCTGATTTGAGGGATTGAAACATGTAACTCCATAAAATATGAGCATGGATTTGGAGGGGACAACACATTCAAGGACTTTGGTGAGGTAAGAACAGTTGGAACTGGGGCAGTAATTTGCAAGGGGAGGTGTGATTATAGCTGATTTGAAGGAGAGGGGGTAGAACATGAAGCGAGGGAGAGAATCGTTAATATTGTCAGCGAACATGGGGACGAGGAAGGGTGATGTGTGTGATCAGTAGTTTCGTAGAAATAGGGTGTAGACATCAAGATGTGAATTTCATTGACAACATAATTGCAGAGAGTGTGAAGGACTCTTGGAGAGACCCAAGCAATGCGAATTCAGGGTGATGTAATGGGAGGACACTTATTGGAAGATAGGACTGGTGGGTTGGGGATCAAGGGGAAACGGCGGAGGCGACTGACGGATGTTTTTAAACGTTGTACCAAAAAATTCCATGAGCTCATTTCAAGTATTTTTGGAGTTGAGGGTGGACGAGACACTGGAGTCTTTCAGGAGGAAGATTTGTGATGGAGAAGATGTGCTTTGCGTATTCTTTTCCTTCGTGCATGATCTTTGATTAATGAGCAACTTTTGCAAGAAAGACAGGACCCGATGATGCTTTCTGTGATTCATCCATTCAGGTTTATATTACTACGTAGTTCGCCAGATGTCGCTGTGCTTTCTGGTTTAAAGTTTCAACCACTATTTGTATTACTTCCACTTCACGCCGGAGAATGTAACACCCACCAGTACTACACTTAAACATCAACCTTCCAATAGGCAGTATATTCGTGCAGAACTATGTTATAGGGTTGTGTTGATTATACAATTATCATAAATCAAGATAATATTAATTGTATAACATAATCACATGCATTTGTAAGGATGGGACTCTGTCTTTGACAATGATGATATTTGAGTAATTTTAGAAACGTAAACTGCATGTCTGAACAGAGAATAGGCAGACCTCTCTGTCCAGACAGCCTGGTGCTATTCGGGAAGTACTTATGTTCAATCAGTAAACGAAACTTGTGAGGCACATTAGCAATTGCTGTTGTCTGTAAAAGTTCAATGAACTAAATTACAAATTATATCACTAGATGACTGTTGGACCAGACCAAAGAGGGCAGAAAACAGGCTCTCTCTGCAAAATGTTGGATAGGAACAGGATGTGTCTCTGGCAATTGAACTCAAGATGAACAGACTTCCTGGTAAGCGGGAAACCAGTATTTAAACGGGCATGGACAAAAATGATTGGATTTTTTGCATCAGGCACTTTGGAGAATAAAGAATTGGCGTTGTGATAGGATACAAAGTGTAGTGGTCAATGGATGTTTTTAAGGTTGGATGAAGGTTTGTAGTAGAGTTCCCCAGGCGTTAGTCTTCGGACACTTGTTTCCCTGATATATATTAATGACTTAGACCTTGGTGTACAGGACATAATTTCAAATTTTGCAGATTATACCAAACTTGGAAGCATTGTGAACTGTGAGGAGGATAGTGTAGCACTTCAAAAGGACATGGACAATTTCATGGAATGGGCAAGCAGGTGACAGGTGAAGTTCAAGCAGAGAAATGTGAAGTGTTTCATTTTGGTAGGAAGAACATGGAGATAAAATATAAAATAAAGGGCTCAATTCTGAAGGGGGTACATGAGAAGAGGTGCCTGGGTATACATGCGCATAAGTCATTGAGTGTGGCAGGACAGGTTGAGAGAGCTGTGTCCTGGGCTTTCTTAATAGGGGGAAACAGCAAGGAAGTTATGTTGAACTTGTATAAGACACGAGTTCGGCCTCCACTGGAGTTTTGCGTCCAGATCTGTGTGCTGCACTTGAGGAAAGACAGGGGGGCATTGGAGGGAGTACAGAAAAGACTCAGGAGAATGGTTCTAGAGATGAGGAATTTCAGTTATGAAGATCGATTGGAGAAGTTAGGGCTGTTTTCCTTGGAGAAGAGGAGGTTGTGAGGTGATTTGATTCAGGTGTTCAAAATCATGAGGGGCCTGGACAGAGTAGATAGAGAGACACTGCCACCGCCACCCCCGCACCCCCCCACCTTGTGAAAAGATCGCGAACAAGAGAGCACAGATGGATTGAGGAAAAACTTTTTCACGCAGCGAGTGATCAAAGTCCAGAATGCATTGCCTGAGAATTCAGTGGAGGCAGGTTCAATTGAAGCATTCCAAAGGGAATTGGACAGTTATATGAAAAGGAAGAATGTGCAGGATTACGGGATGGAACTGAATGAAATGCTCTCTCAGACAGCCAGTGCGACACGATGGGCCGAATGGCCTCCTTCTGCACGGTAACAGTTCTGCGATTCTGTGATATTGCCTCTCCTCGTTGTTCAAAACAGAAGTCATCAGTTCACACTTCTCTGCATTAAATTTCATCCGCCGTGTGTCCGACCATTTCACCAGCCTTTCTTTGTCCTCTTGAAATCTATCACTATCTTCTTTACAGTAACTGGACAGTATTTCAGAAAAACTCTCCCGTTTTCTTCCAATAGTTCAACGGTGTTGAGTTTAATCGTGGCAAGTGCTTCCTGCACTATGTTAGCTCTTTTGTTTAATGTTCTGTGAATTTCACTTTCTCAATATTTACCAAAATGTAAATGGGAATGCACAGGCAGCATGGGATCGTACAGCGCAGTTTCTGCTTGCGATACCCACATTAACAATTGTTCCGGCTCCCCGAGGCTGAGAAACCTCCCTCCCTCCCCTGCTCCCCAGTCTCAGCTTCACAACATGTGTCGCATATCAGATCTGAGGCCAAGCGATCAGTGCAGGTGCACAGCTGGGCTAACAGTGCAAGCCCGGTAGCGTCTGTTGGGTTGATAAATGGAGAGTTGGATTGAAATTGTGCCATTTGCAGCGGTTCAGCTCATTCACTGCGGCTTTGCGGAAATCTCAATGGAAAGTACTCTGTCTGTATTGTAAATGTGCTCAGTATCAGGTATTTATTGCTCCTGATGAAGAATATTTATTAAATATAATACGAGTGATATATTTTTTACAAACAGTGATTCTAATAGTCATATAACATTATTACTATCCGGAGAATACTGGAATCATCTGACTTTCCAGGTATGGATCACCCCGGAAACAAACTTGAAACAAACTAAAACCAACTCTTGCGGTATTTATGTTCAATTCTGGTAATAAAACAAAATGTAACTGAAATCTCCTCTGGAAATGCAATTAATTGTTAATCTGATGACAAATATTAGATCCGTGTTTGCTTTCAGCAACAATAATGGATAAAAGATCACTATTTGAATTTGATGAACTTAACATCACACAGGACAAACTATATTAAATAATGAATTTATAAATGAAGGAAACTGTTTCAATATTCACTTTATACAATCTCAATAAACGACAAATTAAAATAAAAATGTACGTTTCCTATAAATCCATTTTGATCTGCGGCCGATTGCTAAAAAAAGATACATGGAGGAAATACATTCCATACTTTCTATCCATTCGATGGCTTGCAGAAAATATTCTTAAATTACCTTCAAAATCACGATTTTTAGAATACAATCCCTTTTACAAAAGCAAAAGGAAATTCATCATGGAAATATGTAATAACATTTAGGGAGCGTTTCCCTGTCATGAACCAGCATTTGCTGTCGATAGACATTAACAAATGTAACCAAACCCGCACTGCAAACAATGAGAAACGGAATCGAATCATCGACAGAAAAGCTCTGCAAAAATATTGAGTAGGTGGAAGTAGACTATTCATGATATCTTATTTCACACTTCACAATGCTTTACATAAAAGGAGGATGGTGAAGGAGATTTTGTCACATTAATTATTACTTGACATTGTACGTATGACTATGTGAAATAAGTTGAGAATTAACGATACAAATTTCTAAATTTTCAAGATCATCATTAAGTAAACAATCATAAATAGAAAATCATTCGGAGAATTTGGAATATTCAGTAACATTATCTTTTGGAGAGGCACCTCACAATTACTCTAATAATTAATGCGAATTGAAATACTATTGATTCTGCCTCTAGTTAATATATTCTACAATATTTATAGATCATGTGCAACACTCTACAATGGAACAAACTATATAAATTATTTTGGATCCATTCAGCATAGCACGCAGGATCAGGCAGCATTTCTACTGTGAAATACCTTGTACACAAATGCCCGTGTGGATTCAGTCAGCAGTAGATTTAGCTTTGACTGCTGTTCTGAAACCCAAATGTTACCTGAGAGTCCAGACCCCGAGAGCATCGATTCTCACTGCGATCATGCTCTAATTCTCGATTGCTGTGTGTAATTAATCTGCTTAGAATTTCAACTCCAGTCAGCTGTGTCGGCACAAGAGCCACAGAGGACCAAATAAACCAAATTGCCTCGGTATTTGCTTTAAATGTTGGCTTTAAATCAAAGTTGCGCACACGCCCAACCTGGGAATTCAGAGGACGTGTTAATCAGATGGAAGATATTATAAATACAATGCTTTCTGATAGCGAAATAATGGATAATTGTACACTATTTTATATTGATGGAATGTAAAATCAAACCAACAGCCCAAGCTCTGTATTGAATGTGAATTCTACAAATGAGATAAACTATTTCAATATTCGCTTCCTATGATAGCAATGAATAACATTGTTTTTCGTCATAAAGCATGCCTTCTCTATGCAAATTATTCTGAGCAACTAGCGAAAGGAGAAAAGGATACATGGAGTCATGTTCATTTTTTTCTGTTTTTTCTTATGGCTTGCATAAAAGGTTCTTTAAATACTACACAAAACATGATTTTAGTATACAATTATGTAATATTCACGGAAATATAATTTGTCAAATATATAAAGTATTTGATAACACTGGGACTAAGTTGCCCTGTCAGTAAACCAATAAAGTTTTTTTTTTTTTATGTAGACAGAGATTAACAAATGTAACCAAACACACACGGGAAATAGTGAGAAACAGAATGGAATCATAATTGCACAGTAAAGTCTATTCGGCTACTTTAGTCAGAGTCGTCCCTTTGAAAGAGCTATCTAATTTATTGCCACAAACGTAGCTTTTTCTCAAAATCGTGCAAATCCGTCCACTTCAAGTACTTATTCAATTGCCTTTTAAAAGTTCCTCTGGAATCTGATTTCATCGCTCTTTCGCGTCGTGTTTTCCATATCTTAACAAGCCTCTGTGTGAAGAAATGTCTCTTCATTACCGCTCTAGTTATTTTGCCGGTTCTACAGAGGACCTCGGACCCTGACCCAGCTCTGGATGCCCGGAAAATTGGTGTTGAGGCGTGGTCAACGGAGAAAGTCCATAAGGCCAAAGTGAGAGGGCTTGGGCGGTGTTCCTATGCACCAGGAGAAGGGAGGTCCCAGGATATGCATTGGTTCCTGGTGGGTGCGCCCTGTGGGCCAGAAATTGGCCTGGAAGGAGGCAACTCCCCACCCCATCCACAAGGCCACAGCGAGAACGCTTCGTTTTTCAAGGTGTCCTCTCCACATGATGGAAGAATCTGTCACTAGTAAGATCCCAGCGGCGATGGAATGATCCCATAATTAGCCATTAATAGGCCACTTAAGATCCTCAGTCTGCCTCCTGGCACGAAGGCTGTTGTCGGCCTATCCCGCCCCCGGGATCATTGCACGCTGGGAGGCGATGGGATCTACATTCTGCCACATCCGCTGCCATGATTCCCCCTCCCCACTTCCTTCCTGGCTTCAGTTCAGGCCTCTTGAGGCCAGTAAACTCCCTGCCATGATCGCTGCTGACGATTCCCCATTCTTAATCTATCATAATTTTCATCATTTTGAACTCTGTTAGAACCCCTTGAACATGCTCTGCTCCAATGAGAAAATTTGAGGCTCCTGATTCTCTCCACGTAAATGGATTCCCTCACCCATGGTGTCTTCCTCACAATCCTCCTCTGTACCCTCTGCAGGGCCTTGACATTCTTCCGAGGTATTCTTCCCCGAATTGCACACAACACGGCAGCTGAGTCATAACAATTGATTTGTAAAGGCTTGGCTTGATTTACTTTATATTTAAAACCTCTATTTTCAGAATAAGTATCCCATACACTTTCTCAATCAGCTCCTCTACTTGCCTTGCAATCCTCAAACATTTATGGATATGCATTCCCCGGATCCCTCTGTTGCATTTCTTGAAAATGGTGCCATTTATATTTTACCAGCATGATATTTTTCCAAAATCACTTCCAAGTTGACCACAATAAATTGCATCTACCATGGATCTGCTCATTTCAGCAGACTGTGTATGTCCTCCTGAAGTCTGCTATTATAATATTCACAATTTACTACAGAGCCATGTTTTTGTTAACCATCCACAAACGTAATCAGACACTTGCAACAAACACTAATACTCAGCAAAGCACCTATGTAAATTATGTTGCACATGCAAGATCTCCTCAGAATTTCTCAAATACTTAAGAGAATGCAGTACGAAAGTAGAGATCTGACGATGTCTCTGCCAACACTGTCATTTTATGGGACCCTGTTAATAATGTGACACTCGGGCAACCTAATAAACACTGACCTGAAATCAGAAAGTGCTGGAAATACTCAGCTGATCTGACAGCATCTTTGCAGACAGAGTTAGCATTTCAGGTCTGTGACCTTTCATCAGAACTGGAAAATATCAGAAACGTAATAGTTTATTTTTAGAAAGTGAAAAGAAGGGTCAAGAAGAAAGAAAGTTAGGATGTCTGATCAGATGGAGTGCAGGAACGCTATTTTTTTATTATTCATTCACGGTGAGTGGGCGTCCCTGGCGAGAACAGCATTTATTGACCATCCTTGATTGCTTTTGACATGGTGTGAGTTGCCTTCTTTAACTGCTGCAGTTCTGGGGGTGTAGGTACACCCACAGTGCTGTAAGGAAAGGAGTGCTAGAATTTTAACCCAGCGACAGTGAAGGAACGGACTTTTGTAAAGGACTTGAGTGAACCAGATGTGTTTTCTTTCAACAATCGAAAATCGGTTCAAGGTCACCATTGCACTCACTTTTAATTCCAGATGTATGAAATAACAGAGATAACATGGAATAAAAGGAAAATGGAGTGACAGGAATTGTCGTCGAAAGACATAGTATTACTCCAGAGAGGGTGTTAATTGCAGTGTAATGATTAGCTCTGTCCAAAAGCAAAAGCATGCAAAACAGACCTGTGGTTAAAAATAAAATGAAATCAAATAAATTAAAAAAAAACTAATGGCAGTCATGAGCTGAGATTGTTGAACTCGATGTTGAGCCCAGAAGGCCGCAGAGTGCCTAATCAGAAGACGAGGTGCTTTCTTTGAGTTTGTGTTGAGCTTCACTGGAACACTGCAGGAGGCCAAGGACAGATATTTGAGCGTGAGAGCAGGGCGGTGAAGTAAAATGGCAAGTAATAGGAAGCTCGTGGTCAAGCAGCAAATATAGTATTGTCACAAGACCTTTATTATTTTGTATTGAAAGCTAACAATTCTGTGTGCTTTTAAATGTTTGAGCAAACGGATTTTCTGTGAACATTGAATGCTGAAACGTGGTGTTGGAACTGAGTTCAGACTGCCGGCACCTAATGCCAAGCATCTCAAGAGGGAAATGACAGGAAGATGTATGAACGCCACATTACTTATTGTTTGGGTTTTAGTTTCACTTTGCAGGGTGAGAGATCTGTGAGCTGAGCAGTATTGCTGTGAGCTGGCAGGGACCTATGTTTGCAGATGAGGGAACAGAGCTATTAAATGAAAAATGGTATTTGCCTCTCTTGGAAAATAAATCCTACATTTGTGGTGTGGTTGTGGTCTGTTTGGAGAGAGGAAAAGAGCCCTGCAGAGAGAAAAGGCCGAGGAAAAGAGGAGTTTCCACATTCTGTGGTAGAAAACTACTTTGCAGAAAGGAAGCCCTGCATTGTTAAAGGAACAGAATTATATTCCATCCAGTCTCTGAAAAATCTCTGCCTCAAGAGTGATTCCTGTTGCCTCTTATATTTTAGGAAATGCAGAAAGCTCAAGAAAGCTTATATTGCTAGACAGCTACTTCAAACTCCATGTCGGCCTGTTGCTACACCCTTTGCTGAAAGATCTGTGTGACGTCTGCTGCAGACGAATTGCCTTGAACCCCAAACCATCACAGACTGTCCATTAAACCTGCCTGGAGACATTTCAAGTGGCATCCCACGATTGGACTCTGGAACACCTCACCGACCCGGGAATATCCGTCCAGAATTTTATGACCCATTTATTTTATTATTCTCAAGCAACAGTTGGAAAGAGAAAAGCCTTTTTCCCCGGTTAACTGGTGTTTGAATATATATGTGTGTGTGCATTAGAATTAGGAAGACTAAGAAGTTATAAAATCTTTTCATCTATAGATTTGTTTCATTATTGTTTAAGATTTAGTTTATTAAAAATAATTAGTTTTGTTGTTTAAGGCTTGGTATCCTATATTCTGGGGGTGGAGGGGGGCGGAGGTGGCAAATAAAGTGTTTAATGTGATTACTTTTCTGGTAGCTGGAAAACTAGGGGTGACGGCATAAGTGTGGGAAATGGGTTCGACAGATGCAGTCAGATGCTTGATCTGTAAATTCTTTGATATTCACATTCCCCCCACCCCTCCCTCGAAGATACATCCAGACTCGCAGAGATCCTGATCAAATACTGTCAATTCCATGGAATACCCGGAAATATCGATACGCAATCCAGAACCGTCTATATTTCGATAAAATTTAGAGGCATCAATATTTGTACATCGAAACTCACCAGGAACACCAGCATCAGCGAGTCTGATATAGTACAACCCAGAACTGCAATATATATCCTAATTTCAAAAGATGGTATATGGTCGTTTGACGATACATATTGAAGCTTGCAGATCATACTCTTCCAAACTAATCTTCTCAGACGTTGATCCATTCTTTCCGTCCCAATAGAGCGGCTGATACTTCTCTGTCCCCAAGCTGATGACGTTTGGGGAGAATAACATAACAATGAAACTCTGATTCATCGCAAAGAAATTCGATTGGGCCCCATGAAAATTGACATTCATTACAGTCACTAAATAAACATGTTCAGCGAAAGATTTTCATCTTTCATAGATATATAAAGATATACATGAAAATAAGCTTAACCAGATGTAATGCAGACAGAAATTCTAACTTTCCCGGATATAAGTTAACTAACTGCCACACTGGTGAAAACTGCACAGCGCAATGTTTACATTGATTCAATAATGTCCACATCTGCTTGCGGATTCTGTACTGAACCATGATTATAATAATGCCTCCCTCTGCTGGTCAATATTGGACAGTTCATCGGCTGCACGAAAGCAGTCATATGTCCTTCGACCTGTGCATTAAAAAATCAATAATTACAGTTACAGAGATGATGAATGCTGAAGACTGAAATACGTGATTTGATACATTAATATCTCCCTCCATTGATAAGTCCTGGTTTTTACCTCTGTTGTGGAATTCTACACGGTGCAGGCTACATTTACACAGTGATACCCTCATTCTCTTTTGAATACTGGGCAGACATTGCTTATACTTACACCATAATGCCGACATGAACTTTCAGATCCTCCTGCATAAACTGTGCCAATGGCTCCAACTGATGCAATATGTGCTTTCTCAACTTGGAACAGTACACCCGTCCAGTATTTCTGCATTTCTTCAAGATCAAGACAAGAAATGCAAACAACAGCCAGAGAATGAAGCATAAACCAACTAGTGGCCCGCTAACCATAAACTTATAGTTTTCATAAATTGACCTCCTTGCGTACAAACTCAATTAGTTCATACAAACTGACCCACGCCACAACTCGAACTTACACATTTAGATGACCTGTGACTCATCAACTGAACACCTCTCCAAAGATAATACATCGACAATGAAGTACATGACCGTCCAAACTGATCTGAATTGTGATTGGCTCTCTTCTGTTCTATTTATTCTGCAAGCGAATCTCTTTCAGGAAGCGACCCCAGTTTTGGATGCCTCACGACTCCCAGAAGGGACAAGCTCTAGAACCTGCCCAATGTTTTCCATTCGTTCATTCTTTTTTCTGATTTCACTGGTTAGGCCCTTCAGAGAATGGCAAGCCCGACCAGCAACGACAATATGTACCGTCTCCCCCTCAGTCTTCAGCACGCAGCAACTCAGAGATTATCATCTCACGTGGGAAGGATAGTGAGTCAGAGGAGTCTGTTCAAGGTGAAGTTCACATCACAGCTGCACAGTACCGACAGGAGTGGAAGGTACAACAGAGGACTGATGTGACTGGAAGGTATGATTGGACCAAAGCATTACTGAAGAAGCCGGGATAAACATTGGATATTGCAGTTACACCAGTCGATTACGGATGCATGAACTACCAGCTCTGATTCTTTGTGAAGATTATGAAAGCAGTCATATGTGTATTTATAGTGCAAGAACTAAGTTTTCTGTTGTCAACTATGAAGCATACACATACATAATATATGCATAGATTTCCAAATCAATACATAATATCAGTGTTCACTCAGGAAGTGGAAATTGACAAAATGTCTGCAGAAACAGGGAGATTAGAAGCAATGGATAGGATAAACATTGAGAGGGAGAGGTGCCACAAAGGTTGGCTAAGCTTAGGGTCGATAAGACACCTGATCTAAATGACTAGATTCCCAGGCTGCCATTGGAAGCGGGCATTGTGGTAATGGAAGGGCTTACTATAATCTTCAATCCTTCCCTGCATCTGGGGTGGGGGGCGGCGGGGAGGGGGTTGCCAGAGGATTGAAAAGTGCCAAATGCTTTCAAGACAATGTGTAAAGACAGTCCTCGCAACTACAGGCCAGTTAGTTTAACATCAGTGATGCGTAAGGTTTTAGAAACAATAATCAGAGGAAATATCTACACACACTTGGAGAGGTTCGAAGTACTAAGGATAGCCGAAACAAATCTGTAAAATGCAGATTTTACTTGACTAACCTAATTACTTTTTGGATTAAATAACAGAGAAGGTTGATGAAGGGAATGTGTTGGATGTTGTTTTGTTTGGATTTGAATAAAGCTTTTAATAACGCACCACATAAAGTTTGGTGAACAAAATCGAGGTTCACGGAATCGGAGGGTCAGTGTTCAATTGAATCAAAAATTGGCTTCAGGGCAGAAAACACCGAATCATACTAAATGATTGTTTTTCAGACTGGAGGGGGGCAGACTGTGGTGTTCCCCAAGGGTCAGAGGGGCAGCAATGCTTTCCTGTTTTGATCTATATAAATTCTTTGGATCTTAGAATACAGAGTAGAATCTCAAAATCTCCAGATGACGCCAAACTTGGAGAGGTGGTAAATAGAGAGGGTGATATGAACCACCTACAGCAGGACATAGATAGGCTAGCAGAATGGGCAGACTGGTGACAGATGGAATACAATACAGACAAGTGTTGGTTGATGCATTTTGGCAGATGGAATAGGGAGAGTCAATATATACTTAATGACACAGTTCTAATGACTGTGGGGGAAAATAAAGACCTGGGGGTGCATCTGCATCGATCTTTGAAGGTGCTGAACATATTGAGAGAGTGATTAGTAAAGCATATGGGATGTTGGGCTTCATAAACAAAGGCATTGAGTACAAAAGTAGGGATGTTATGCTGAACATGTATAAAGCTCTTTTTTTAGGTTCCAACTGAAGTGTTGTGTCCAATTATGATCACTACACTTTAGGAAGAATGTGACGGTTTTTGAGATGATGCAGAGGAGATTTACCAGAGGAGGGAGGATTTTAGTTATAAGGTTAGGTTGGAAAAGCTGGGCTGCTCTCCTTCGAACAAAGGAAGTTGAGGGGACATTTAATGGAAGCGTACACGGTAATGATAGGTTTAGATAAGTTAGAGAACGAAAAACCTTTCCCAGCAACTCGTGGTACAAGGACGAGAGGACACAGATTGAAGGCTTTGAGCAAGAGATAAAGGCTAAATATGATAAGGAAGTTTTTTTTACACAGCGGGTGGTAATGATCGGGATCCTGTTGCCCACAAGGGTGATGAAAACAGAGACAATCAATGACTTCAAATTGAAATTTTACGGCAACGTGAAAGAAATAAACTTGCAGGGCTTTGGGGATTGAATGGGGGGAGTGGGAATGACTGGATGAAGAAACAGCATAGATGCGATGAGTCAAGATAACTGTGGAAGTTGTTGGCATTGTAAATATTGATGCAAAGTCTGTCCACTTATATTGAGGGAGGGAATTCGTGGAGGAGAAGTAAGGAGTCATTTTCAGGCGAGGGAGGTACAGATATTTCAATGCAAGTTTGATTACATTTTCGTGCTCGATGTGAACAAAGGTTTGACACAGCCACAATCATCGATGTATCGGATAAAGAAGTTGAAAAGGGAAACGGAGAAGCTCGGATCGTGTGAGGGAGAGAACAATTTTGAAAATCCTGCCATTGTGTCGGGTTCGAGGCACCACACTTTGAGGAACAATTTGTAGGCTTTAGAGCGGGTGTAGAAAATGTTCAAAAGAAAATTCCAGGGGTGACAGATGTTTATGCCGACAGATTAAAGAATCGGGGTTGTTCTCCTTAAAGAGGAAATTGAGAGAGAGTTTGATACAGTTGTTCCAAACCATGGTCTGTTTAAACAGAGTAGATAGAGAGAAACTGCTCTCATTGGCAAACCTGGCGAAAACCAAAGGACACAGGTTTACGGGATTGGCAATAGAATCAACGGCGACATGAGGGAAAACGTATGCACGTGTTTAGGATATGAAATGAGCTGCCTGAGAATGTGGCGAAGACAGATTCCATCAGAAGCGAACTGAATAAACAACTGAAGAGAAAAACAATGCAGGTTAGTGATGAGGAGATGTGGGAATCAGATTTGCTGAGCTGACCGTGCAGAGAGCCGACACAGACAAGACAGACCAAATGGCCAACTGCTGTGTTGCAACCATTCAATACTCCTTTTTGTTTGAATATATGAATTGTTGAACGGAATTGCACAGTTAAAGAGAGCATCCAAATTATAGACGAACATCCGTTAGGGGCTTCTCTGACGTTAGGAATTTAATTTCTAAATAATCATGCTGAGTTAAGGCCATCACGAAAACTACTTGAGATCGAAAGATGGGACTCATGATTTTTGCAGGACTTCCTTGATTTCTGTTTAACACAGCTTCTAGTTACGATTAGTTGCTTATTGTGATCAGATTTGTCCAGTACGGGTGGGGCTTGGTCCAAGTCAATCTTAGTGCAAAATATATTCCATCAACAGGGAATTAACGCAGCTGTCGTAATCTGTTTGTTCAAAGATTAAGAAAAACTATTTGAATAATTTTGCAACCTCAGTATTCCCATGGAGCTCCGGGCGTGTATAAAGGTAATGCACTGGGAATGTGTCACGTCAGAATTCATTTCAGAGATATTACCTGCAGCATGAACAGACCGATCACTCCAAGCAGAAAATGCACCAACCAATTCAATGGGTCAGGAACATATTCTATGTGATCCTTGCTATAATTGGCGTTCCTGGTAAGTTTCTTTAACCAATGAAGTTTTGCAAATCTGTGTATGAACTGGTTTCTTCCATTACCATGGGAATAATCATAGTACATGAGATCGAATGATTACAGTTACACAGACACACATTCACTAATATAATTGCATTGATTTCCTGAATTACTGGTGCAATTCTAATCTGTTGTCTCAACTGTTTCCAGCTCAAGGCACTCTGCATTGTAAAGTTATTGAATTATGTGGAATTTTGTGTTCTGTAGAATCACAGCTCAAAGCAGGAAAATCTCAGAGGGGAAGGATTACTGGAATTATCTGTTAATGTAGAATTGTACTGTGTGTGTGCACTAACTGGAGTGGAGCACCTGACCTCAGCGATCATGTATAACTGGGAGTCTCTGTCACTCTAGAATTGCATTTATTGTGTCTGACTAACTGGTGTGGACCACGTAACTCTGGGGACCATGCATTGTCTGGACTATCTGTAATTGTTGAACGGAATTGCACGGTTATAGAGAGCATCCAAAGTATAGACTAACCTCCCTGAGAGGCTTCTCTGACGTTAGGAATCTGCGGGTCGCCATCTTACTCTTACTCTAAGTAGAATTGTTGACAGCACTATTAGGTGCTGATTAATTTCCTTCCAGAATACGGTCCTGAGAAGCCTTTGGTCATAAGTGCACTGCAATAATAAATAATCCTCTTCAATATTACGAAAAAAACACTGATGACTGTGACATATTAATAGACAAGTTACTGATTTTAAAGCACAGAAACTGGGCATTCCGCATAACTAGATTATGACTTTCTTCCTGCTCTGCACTCGCCTCTCTTCATTTCAGCTCATTTATCCTATTAGCATATCCTTCCAATCCTGTCTCCATCATGTACTAACTTCGCTTCTTCTTATATTTTTCCCATTGCAACTACTCCACGAGGTCTCAATTGCACGTTCTCAGCACTCTGAGTAAACAGGTCTCTCTTGAATTCCATCGTGCATTTATTGATGATCGTCTTATTTTCAGGAAATGGAGAACTGGTCACCAGAAAAGGTGGAAATATCAGGTCTGCGTTTTCCCTCTCTAACCCCTATGTAATTTTAAAGTCCTCTATTAGCTCAGCACACATCCTTCTCTTAACGACAGATGGAGCCACGACATATCCCAATAACTATAATCTTTCAGTTAAGGTATTATTTTTGTGAAGAATATGTGAACCTGCAGGTTTCTCTGTATATTTTTATCATGTGTAGTCCAGAAAAGCACACATTATTTATGTGTTCAATCACCACCTTTATAATAGGTTATTGTAACATTTATCTTTTAATGAAATTCCTGTCGAAATGAAAGTCCGTACTTTCATCACATTTGCATTGACTCATGAAACTCCCTTTGCACTTTAACTCATTTATACATCAGAAAGAGTTGTCCAAGACATATGGGTGCCTCCTATCCGAGGGAGTGGTTCGAGTCAGGGTGGAATTTCTCAGACCCGAGGGAGTAATTCGAGGCCGGGATGGGTTCCTGCATTGGGAGTGGTTGGAGACTCGGTACAGTTCTCCAGTCTACTCGTTTTTTGGCTCCTCATTACTACATTTAACTGGTTGATCAGCGTCCGGTGAGCAGGGTGCTGGACCTTTCCGTCCAGGGT
Organism: Heterodontus francisci; assembly: GCF_036365525.1. Taxonomy (NCBI): domain Eukaryota; kingdom Metazoa; phylum Chordata; class Chondrichthyes; order Heterodontiformes; family Heterodontidae; genus Heterodontus; species Heterodontus francisci. The sequence continues at coordinate 1,272,893 of NW_027140434.1, forward strand.
TTGTTAAATCTGGACGTGCTGGGGTTGGAGGCAGGTTGGGGTCATGGACCCGATCTGACCCGATCCGAACCCACACGGTTTTGGTGCTAAAATCCTTCCTGCCTGGGTTGAGAAACGGAGAATATTTTTTTCCGTAATTTACAGCCACTTCTCCCTTCTCTCCTTTACAGTTAATTTAGTCTCAATTGTGATCCTGTCCAAGGGAAATTGCGGACTCTCGACTTGCACCACTCACTACCTGGTGGCCATGTCAACGACGGATCTACTGGTCATTATCACTGAGATCATACTCCGGAAAATCAATAACCTTTATTTCCCATTAAATTTCCTGGACCTCACCTCTGTGTGTCGCCCTCTCTATGTCCTGACCCGTGCAGCCATCGACTGTTCCGTTTGGTTCACCATCGCTTTCACATTTGATCGATTTGTCGCCATTTGTTGCCCGAAGCTGAAATCAAAATATTGCACCAGGAAAACTGCAACTGTGGTTCTATCAACAACTGGCATTCTGTTCTGTCTGAAAAATATTCCCACCTACTTTAGATATAAACCTAAATGGGTAGCCGACAATGTAGGATGGTGCTGTTCTAATCAGCCAAGCTATTTTACTGACCCTCGATGGATTGGATTTAGAATGTTTGAAAAAGTTTTAACACCATTATTACCTTTCATTTTAATTCTGTTGCTGAACGCTCTGACGTTCAGTCACATTTTAGTGACCAATCGTGTTCGTCAGAGACTGAAGTGTCAGAGCAAGAAAGATAATCACAGTGACTCTGAAATGGAGAGAAGAAGGACGTCTATGATTTTACTCTTCAGCATATCTGGCAGTTTCATATTTCTGTGGCTGGTGTATATTTTATATATCTTTGCTGCTGGTGATCTCTTTGATGGTGACTCTTTTGATATATTTGAAGATGTCGCATATATGCTTCGGAATTTAAGTTGCTGTACAAACACATTTATTTATGTGGTCACTCAGTCCGAGTTCAGAGAGCAGTTAAAAAATGCAGTGAAATATGTAGTTACATCAGTTAGTAAATTAATTAATAAACAAAGCAACTGAGACCAGCTTTCAGATCCAGTGGTTAATGGACAAGAGGTGACCACTGAAGGTGCAGAAGAAAATAGCCTGTAGGAGTGAAAACAAACACGAGAGCTGAAGACGGGGTCGAGAATAGGAGCAGCAGAAGGAAATTAGCAGCGGATATCTGATACACCAAAGACCAGTGAATAAAGAACAAACAGTGATATTCAGAGGACCTGAAGTAAATGAGCAGGAGTAGTCGGTCCTGCCAAGCAGTATTGGGAGAAGCGCAAGAAGTTACTTTCAGAGGACCAACAATAAATATGCAGCAGGAGTCAGACAGAGCAAAGAGCAGCGGGTCGGGGTGGATGGGGGTGGGGGGTGGTTGGGGGGTTGGCGGGGGGGGGGGGAGTGGGCGCCGAAAGGAGACACTGGGAGGACCGGAGGTACGTTATCAGGAATCAAAAAAGCGGAAGAGCAGTGAGAAAATGGAAAGAGAGGACCTTCGTAAAGGGGTCAGGAGGAGAGTGATTGCGCTCCCTAAAGGAACTGATGTGAAAGAAGCTTGAACTGGATATGACACCTATCATTAAACAAGAACCATGCCGTTTAATAAGTATGTTAAACTAACTTGATCAATTAACTGTAGCTGGAGAAGCAAACATTTATTTTGAAAAAATGCATTGTCTTCCTGATATTCCACTCGAAACATTTATTCTGAATTGCTTTGACATCTTGGGAATGTTGAGGTGAATTGTTTACAATAGTTGACATGGTTGATAAGAAGATGAAACATTGAGGTACAACTGCTTTGTATCTACAATGATGTATTATTTGTTCACACAATGAAATGTTAACTCTGGGAGCCGAGGAAATAAGCGATGGACATGCTATCAGTGTACATCACTCCAATTACAGTGGTGCCGAGACAGCAGATGAACCTTATGTTAATCTCGTGCAAGAGGGAATTCAAAGGATTTCAGAAGAAGGAATCGGAAGCCCAAAAGATGGAAACCCAAAGTCTTTGCTGGTACAGTGTACAATGGTGTCTGTGGTGTAATTATTTTGAAACACAGTTCAACGTAATGCCCATTCAGAGACAGGAGAACAAAGGGACGGCCTGTGCAGAGAACATTCTAGGAATCCTGGCCTCGAAGGATAAGAAACTTCCACGTTGTCTTCAGAGCTTTTTTGTTAAGTATTTATAGCACCTTGTTCAATGAATTATACTGGATCCATAAGTAACCGTTATTTGTAACTTATTAGATCAGGCACAACTGAGGACCCCATTGTAATAAATTGTAAACTTCAGAACAGAAAATGTTTAAATAAACGTTTTCTAAGGCTAAAAACCCCAAAATACACAAGGTGCAACTTGTGGCCAGACGTTGAAAAGGGCTAAAACGAAATAACTGGTTGTGAAAACAGGAAATGCTGGAACCACTCAGCAGGTCTGACAGCATCTGTGGAATGAGAAGCAGAGTTAACGTTTCGGGTCAGTGACCCTTCATCGGAAATGATGTCGTTCCAATCCCACCTTCCAACATTTAGCTCTTAGCCGTGCAGATTGTGGTATCTGATGTGCATATCCAGACTCCTTTTCAATGAGTTGAGAGTCTCTGCCTCAACTACCAGTCAGTTCCGATGAAGGGTCACTGACCCGAAACGTTAACTCTGCTTTTCTTTCCACAGATGCTGCCAGACCTGCTGAGAGGATCCAGCATTTCTTGTTTTTATTTCTGATTTCCAGCATCCGCAGTATTTTGCTTTTATAACTGGTTGTGAAGTTGACTGGAATCTTGCTCTGATTAGGCTGACCAACTTTTTTCATTCAAGAAAGGGAATACATAAGGGGAGCAACCAGACACAGATCCGCAAGACATGTGAATAAGATGTTATTTGAATTACGAGGTAAAAGATTGCTCAGCAACATGGGGTGAATATCAGCAGAAAAGAGGAATAATTTAGTATTTTAAACTTCCAAGAACCATCGAATCATAGAAACATAAAATGTTTAAGGTGCAGTAAGAGGCCACATTGACCCATAGTGTCTGTGCCAGCCAGAAAAGGATCCACCTATTCCAATCCCACCTTCCAACATTTAGTTCTTAGCCCTTTTCAATGAGTTGAGAGTCTGCCTCAACTACCCTTTCAGGCAGTGAGGTCCAGATCCCTACCCACCTCTGGATGAAAAAAGATTTTCCTCATCTCCCTTCCATTTTTCTAGCAATAAGTTTAAAGCTATGCCCCCTCGTCACTGACCTCTCTGCTAAGGCAAATACATCCTTCATCTCCACTCGATCCAGGCTCCTCAAGGTTTTGTACATTTCAGTCAAATCTCCACTCAGCGTTCTCTGTTCAAAGGAGAATAACCACAGCATATCCAATCTTTCCTCCAACCTGCATTTTTCCAGTCCTGGCAACATACTCGTAAATCTCCTCTGTACCCTCTCTAGTGCAATTAGATTCTTTCAGTCATGAGGTGACTGGAACTGCACACAGTACTCAAGTTATGGCTTAACCAATGAGTTATACAGTTCCAGCATAATTTCCCTCCTCTTCTATTCTCTTTCATAGCTAATAAAGGAAAGGATTATGTCTGCCTTCTGAACCATCTATCGACCTGCCTGCTACCTTCAGGGATCTGTGGACATTGACTCCAAGATACCTCACTTCCTGTACACTTCTCAGTATTTTCTCATTTATTATGTACTCCTTTCCCTTGTATGACGTCCCAAAATGCATCACCTCGCACTTCTCTGGCTGGAATTCCATTTGTCCCCCCATCTGACCAGACCATCAGAATCTACCTGCAGCCTCCACATATGCTCCTTGCTATCTACCAAACAGTCAATCTTCGTCTGCTCTGCAAACTTCTTGATCATGCCCCCTACATTAAGTCCAAATCGTTATTATATACCACAAAACACAGGGGACCCAGTACTGAGTCCTGCGGAACACCACTGTAAACAGCCTCCATTCATTAAAACACCCGTCAAAAATTACCCTTTGTTTCCTGCCACCAAGGCAATTTTGTATCCACCTTGCAGCATTTCCCTGAATCCCATGGGGATTTTTTTTATCCAGTCTGCCATGCAAAATCCCTTGCTGAATTCTATGTTGACCACATCAGCTGCTCTGCCCTCATCTATCTTCCTTGTTATTGCTCAAAAAATGTGATCAAGTTGGTCAAGCAAGATCTTCCCTGAACAAATCCATCCTGAATATCCTTGATTAACCTGTGCCTTTCTAACTGACAGTTTATCCTGTCTCTCTGAATAGATTCCAATAATTTTACCACTGCTGAGTTTCTACTGGATGGCCTGTAAATATTCAGTCTATCCTTCGCTCCCATTTTAATCAGAGGCAGAACGTTAGCAATTCTCCAATCCTCAAGCACCGCACCCCTGTATCCAGTGATGACCACGGTGCTGAGGACACTTTGGATAGCATGTTTAGTGAGGTGGTCACGCCGCTGGTAATGGCTGCACGGGCAGAAAAGGGATGGCTGTCCAGCAGTAGTAGTCGGCGCCTGCAGGTAGTGCAGGAGTCTCTTGTGGCCATCCCCCTCCCAAACTGATAAACCACTTTGGATATTGTTGGGGGATGGCCTCTCAGGGGAAAGCAGCAAGAGCCAGGTTTGTGGCACAATGGATGGCTCTGCTGTACAGCAGGGCAGGAAAAGACTGGGAGATCCATCGTGATAGGAGATTCAATTGTAAGGCGAGCAAACAGACGTTTCTGTGGCCGCAAACGAGGCTCCAGGATTGCGTGATGCCTCCGTGGTGCTCAGGTCAAGGATGACTCAGAGTGGCTTTTTCAAGGAAAAAGCATGTTTTCCCTTAAGGATTCTACCTCGTTCAAAAGTAGTTTGAATTGGTTGAATATGTGTTTCCTTGTCCTTTGCTTTTAACAAGAGAGGTGGGATGTCATTACATCCGGAGAACTTTTGCTTCACCACTTTAAAACTGGTAGAGTTAACCCTTTCCGCTCGCAACTTAACAATTTGCTGTATGGTATTTTGTATATATATATATATATATATATATATATATATATATATATAAAATTATACATATAAATATATTGGATTTTGTGATAATTGCTCTTTCTAAATTATCACATATACCCTGGATTGAATGAACTAATTTCGCTCCAAGCCGAATGGACCTTGTGTTCTTTGTTTCTCTAAATAAGTGGACCATATGGTCACAGAGATCAATCAACTCCAGCACTTTAAGACTTTTGCAACATTTATGACAGCATGGTGATATTTTGATCTGAATGTTTGGCCTTCTTTTTTATAAAGTCAGGAACTGGCATTAATTCCTTCGTATATTTGTTTCTATTTATTATATTTCGAGATAAAGTCTTTGTAATTATTTGCAGTCAGCTTCTGCAGCAACGTTAGACACAGTGGCGCAGGGTTAGCACCGCAGCCTCACAGCTCCAGCGACCCGGCTTCAACTCTGGCTACTGTCTGTGTGGAGTTTGCAAGGTCTGCGTGGGTTTCCTCCGGGTGCTCCGGTTTCCTCCCACAGCCAAAAGACCTGCAGGTTGATAGGTGAATCGGCCATTATAAATTGCCACTAGTGCAGGTAGGTGGTAGTGGAATATAAGGAGAGGTGAGGATGTGGTAGGAATATGGGATTACTGTAGAATTAGTATAAATGGGTGGTTAATGGTCAGCACAGACTTGGTGGGCCGAAGGGCCTGTTTCAGTGCTGTATCTCTAAATCGAAATTACTGTCTCTGATAAATTCATCGGAAACCACAAAACATGGAAATAATTGTTTATGACATTTAAATCAATAATAAATAAATTAATATGAGTTGCTATTCCAAGCACTCAAAAGGAAATTGACATGAGTTTAAAGGGAAATGAACATACATAATTTTCAAAAACAGTAAATGGAAATACCGTCTAGGTGGTTGCTGGGTATTGAGGAAAAACTTACTTTAAAATAAATAATTGAAAGAAACAGGGGGTATTTATATAGAAGCCTGTTCCTGGGGGTATTTAGGTGGGAGTCTGTTCACAGGAGGGGTGTTTAGAGGGGCGCCTGTTCCTGGGGGTATTTAGATGGAAGCCTGTTCACATCAAGCGTATTGGATGGGGGTCAGTTCACAGGAGGTGTATTTAGATGGCAGCCTGTTCAAAGGAAGGGTGTTAGCTGGGGGTCGGTTAACATGGGGATATCAGATAGGGGTCTGTAGACTAGGTGTATTTACATGGTGGGTGGGGGGGTGCTATTCACGGGCATGAATAAGTTACAGGGGGATATACATTGTGGGGGGTATAAATTGCGGGGGGTATAAATTGCTGGGGGATATGAACATTGCGGGGGATGTAAATTGCGGGGGATATAAAAATTGCGGGGGAGATATAAATTGTCGGGGAGATATAAATTGCGGAGGGTCATATAATTGCGGGGGTGATAAATTTCGGGGAAGGGGTAGCGTTAGGAAAAGAAAGAGAAAATGAAAGTCTGAAATAGAGTTGAATAAACCGAACGGACTGAAAGAAACAAAGAAAGAGAAAGAGAGAAAAGACAGAAAGAGACAGAAAAACAGAAAAGAGGGTGAAAGTCAGACAAACAGAGAAAAGATAAAGCCAGAAATAGAGAAAACACAGATTGTCAGAAATAGAGAAAAGACAGAAAGTCAGAGAAATAGAGAAACGGCAGACAGAGACAAAGAAAGAGGGAGAAAAAGAAAGAGAGAAACGACAGAAAGAGACAAAGTAACAGGGAGAAAATACAGAAAGTCAGAGAAATACAGAAGTCAGGCAGGGAGGAAGTTGTCGAGCAAGGGAGCCGTGGTTTACTCAAGAAGTTGAAGCGCTTGTCAAGAGGAAGAGGGCGGCTTATGTTAGGATGAGACGTGAAGGCTCAGTTAGGGCGCTTGAGAGTTACAAGCTAGCCAGGAAGGATCTAAAGGGAGGGCTAAGAAGAGCAAGGAGAGGACACGAGAAGTCATTGGCGGATAGGATCAAAGAAAACCCTAAGGCTTTCTATAGGTATATCAGGAATAAACGAATGATAAGAGTTAGAACAGGGCCAATCAAGGATAGTAGTGGGAAGTTGTGTGCGGAATCAGAGGAGATAGGGGAAGCGTTAAATGAATATTTTTCGTCAGTATTTACAGTAGAGAAAGAAAATGTTGCCGAGGAGATTACTGAGATACAGCCTACTAGGCTAGATGGGATTGAGATTCACAAGGAGGAGGTGTTAGCAATTTTGGAAAGAGTGAAAATAGATAAGTCCCCTGGGCCAGATGGGATTTATCCTAGGATTCTCTGGGAAGCCAGGGAGGAGATTGCAGAGCCGTTGTTGTTGATCTTCAAGTCGTCATTGTCGACAGGAGTAGTGCCGGAAGACTGGAGGATAGCAAATGTTGTCCCCTTGTTCAAGAAGGGGAGTAGAGACAGCCCTGGTAATTATAGACCTGTGAGCCTTACTTCGGTTGTGGGTAAAATGTTGGAAAAGGTTATAAGAGACAGGATTTATAATCATCTTGAAAAGAATAAGTTCATTTGCGATAGTCAGCACGGTTTTGTGAAAGGTAGGTCGTGCCTCACAAACCTTATTGAGTTTTTCGAGAAGGTGACCAAACAGGTGGATGAGGGTAAAGCCGTGGATGTGGTGTATATGTATTTCAGTAAGGCGTTTGATAAGGTTCCCCACGGTAGGCTATTGCAGAAAATACGCAAGTATGGGGTTGAAGGTGATTTAGAGCTTTGGATCAGAAATTGGCTAGCTGAAAGAAGACAGAGGGTGGTGGTTGATGGCAAATGTTCATCCTGGAGTTTAGTTACTAGTGGTGTACCGCAAGGTTCTGTTTTGGGGCCACTGCTGTTTGTCATTTTTATAAACGACCTGGATGAGGGTGTAGAAGGGTGGGTTAGTAAATTTGCGGATGACACGAAGGTCGGTGGAGTTGTGGATAGTGTCGAAGGGTGTTGTAGGGTACAGAGGGACATAGATAGGCTGCAGAGCTGGGCTGAGAGATGGCAAATGGAGTTTAATGCGGAGAAGTGTGAGGTGATTCACTTTGGAAGGAGTAACAGCAATGCAGAGTACTGGGCTAATGGGAAGATTCTTGGTAGTGTAGATGAGCAGAGAGATCTTGGTATCCAGGTACATAAATCCCTGAAAGTTGCTACCCAGGTTAATAGGGCTGTTAAGAAGGCATATGGTGTGTTAGCCTTTATTAGTAGGGGGATCGAGTTTCAGAGCCACGGGGTCATGATGCAGCTGTACAAAACTCTGGTGAGGCCGCACCTGGAGTATTGCGTGCAGTTCTGGTCACCGCATTATAGGAAGGATGTCGAAGCTTTGGAAAGGGTGCAGAGGAGATTTACTAGGATGTTGCCTGGTATGGAAGGAAGGTCTTACGAGGAAAGGCTGAGGGACTTGGGGTTGTTTTCGTTAGAGAGAAGGAGGAGGAGAGGTGACTTAATAGAGACATACAAGATAATCAGAGGGTTAGATAGGGTGGATAGTGAGAGTCTTTTTCCTCGGATGAGGATGGCAAACACGAGGGGACATAGCTTTAAGTTGAGGGGTGAAAGATATAGGACAGATGTCAGAGGTAGTTTCTTTACGCAGAGAGTAGTAGGGGCGTGGAACGCCCTGCCTGCAACAGTAGTAGACTCGCCAACTTTAAGGGCATTTAAGTGGTCATTGGATAGACATATGGATGTAAATGGAATAGTGTAGGTCAGATGATCGGCGCAACATCGAGGGCCGAAGGGCCTGTACTGCGCTGTAATATTCTAAAAAAAAAAAAATAGAGAAAAGACAAAGTCAGAAATAGACAAAAAACAGAAATGCAGGGGAATAGAGAAAAGACGGAGAGAGAGAGATAGAGAGAGAGAAAACGAAAGAGAGAGAGAAGCACAGAGAAAACCATTGTGACAGAAAGACGCACAATCACTCTGAGAGAACCACAAAGTGAGGGAATGAGAGAGAGAAACAGAGGAAGAGAGAGAGAAGCAGAGAGAGAGAGAGAAAGTAAGACATTGAGAAACTGAGAGAGAAACGGAGAGAGAGAGAGCGAGAGAGAGAGAGAGAGATTGAGGAACAGAGAGAGAGAGAAACACAGAGCGAAAGAGAACCACATTGAGGGAGCGAGAGATTGAGGAACAGAGGGAGAGAGAGAAACAGAGAAAATGAAATAGAGATAGAGAGAAAAAACAGGGAGACATTGAAATAGAGAGGGAGAGAAACAGAGAGAGAATCACAAAGTGAGGGAGAGAGAGTTTGAGTAACAGAGAGAGTGAGAGCGCACACAAGAGAGATAACAACAGAGAGAGAGAGAGAGAGAGAGAGAGAAATAGATAGAGAAAGAAAAAACAGAGAGAGAGAGAGAAATACAGGGAGAGAGAAGCACGGATAGAGAGATAGAGAGAGAGACATTGAGGAACAGGGAGTGAGAGAAAGAGAGACAGAGAGAAAAACAGAGAGAGAGAGGGACATAGAGAGAAACAGAGAGAGAGATAGAGACAATTAGACACACAGAGGTAGAGAAAGCTTGAGAGAGAGATTGAGAAAGCGATTGAGGGAGAGAGATTGGGAGAGAGAGACTGGTTGAGAGAGAGAAAGAGATTGAGTAATGGGGAAAAGATCCTGGAAAGAGGCAATGGGGTGTGAATGGGAGAAAAGGGTCAGGACTGGTACAGAGAAAGCGGGATTCAGACTGGACTCTCTCCCTCTCTCACTCTCGCTCTTTTTCTCTCTATCTCTCTCTCTCTCACACACACACACACACACACACACACACACACACACACACACACACACACACACACACACACACACACACACACACACACACACACATTGTAATTAGCTTGCAATTCACCTGGACACAGAGACGGAGACACAGGAACTCACATTCACAAACCAGCTGCATGGAAAGAAAGAATTGAGGCTGATGACGTCCTAATATATCCCAGAATCTGTCACTCAAAACAGCCAGTCCATCCAAAATACAGCTCATCCAACCATCTCTCAGCTTTCTCCATCTGTACACTGCCTCCCAGATATGCGACAGTCCAAGGTGAGTCTCGGTGTAAACAGGAAAAGGGGGAAAGAGGGATATTCCAGCGATATCCCAAATGGACCATTCCAGACAGAAACCTGTCTGTCTGTCTGTCTGTCTGTCTCTCTCTCTCCCAAAAACCTCTTCAAAAGAGCAGAACATCTGCTGTAAATTAAAACCTGAAGGGGCCGGTTTGGATAATGACTATTTAGCAATAATTGCATTAAACGTCTTTCACTATTCACCTCCAGTTAATAGAACGTTCAGAAAATGATTCACTGCCGTTCTCTTGAAATTCTGGCAGTGAGATTTTGTTGGAGAGGCCAGTTTGACTGCAGTATAAACAGGCAGTTTTTATTCGGAATTTCAATTTCACTTTGTTCATCACATGTCCACATTCAGGATGTTCCTGTCCCTCTGCAGCTGCTGCCCTGGAGAAATTAATTGTATTCAAATTCTTTCCCTCAGTTTGGAGACATGAGGAGAGACGCTTTACACTAGCAGAGGGGAGAAATAAATAGGCAGGGAGTTGCTCTGATCTGGAATTTACATTTTGGCAGGTTTCTGAAAGCAGATTCAATATTAACTTACAGAAGAAAATCGGATCAAAACTTCAATTTCTTTGAGTTATTGTACAGAAAATACCAGCATAAAGAAAGAATTGAGAGTGAGTGAGAGAGATGTCATAATGTTAGTGATGAAGAATCCAACACAACTTATTTAGAGAGTTTTTATTTGTAATGATTGTTGAGTTTTTTTTATGCTGTTGTGTGGTTTATGCATTATCTTTAATCACTCAAAATAATTTTCCAAACAGGCACCAGTTTAATGTTACAAGTGTTTACATAGTAGGAAAATAGCCATTTAACAACAATCGTATTGAAATTATTTTATTCAGCATCTCAAGTTTACAGAAAGTAAATTCCTCAAACATTTTGAAACTTTCAGACTCTCAGGAACACTGAATCTTCCATCAGCAAAAGCTCACCATCTCCATCTGTTGGTGTCCCTGTCTCACTGCAGTTACTGTCCTTCTCTCACCATCTCCATCTGCTGGTGTCCCTGTCTCGCTGCAGTTACTGTCCTCTCACCATCTCCATCTGCTGGTGTCCCTGTCTCAATGCAGTTACTGTCCATCTCTCAACATTTCCATCTGCTGGTGTCCCAATCATCAGGATCTGACGGCTCCCACAGTTGAAAAGCATGCTGCATGTTAAAAATGGTGGATATTGTTTCTGAACGGTTCCAGTTGCATCGATGACCACATGTTCAGCAAGTGTTACCAGCTACAGAAAGCTGATCTCCTGGGTTTCGAAGTTGTGGGATTGAGGAGTCACTGTGCCACATCCACGAGGCTCAGCACTATTTAGATAGCATGTTAAGAGAAGTGTTCAAACTGTATTTGAGGAGAGTGCAGGCAGAGAGGGGATGGGTCACCATCAGAGAGACGAAGAGGACCAGGCAGGTAGCCCAGGTTTTCGCTGAGTCGATCTCGCTCAATAATAGATTTTCCTCTTTGCAAGCAAGTGAAGATGATGGTTCCTCACGGTTGTGCAACTACAGCCAAGTCCGTTAAACCACGGACAGCTCAGCTGCACAGGGCAGGAGGAAGAGGAGTGAAAAAGTGAAGGTGGTGGGCCGTTCAATAATTAGGTGAACAGACAGGCATGTCTGCGACCATAGACGTGACTCCAGGACGGTATGTTGCCTCCCTGGTGAGAGGGTCAAGGATATCACTGTGCAACTGCAGGGTGGGTGAATAGCTAGAGCTCATGGACCACAATTCCACTAAAGACAGGTAGAAAGAGTAATTAAGACCTGGAAACAGATTTTAGAGAGATAGGAAAGAGATTAAAAAGCAAGACTTCAAAAGGAGTAGGTTCATGATTACTCCCGGTGACACATGCTGGTGAGTATAGAAATAGGAGTGTGGTGTAAATGAAGGCGTGGCTGGAAAGATGGTGCAAGTGGGAGGACTTTAGATTCTTGAGGCATCCGTACTCGTTCTGGGCAGGTGGAAACTCGACAAGCAGGACCGAGACCAATAACCTGGAAGACAGCAGAAACAAAGGCCAGCATCAAATCGGGTCAAAATACCGGGAAACAAGTTATAAAAGGCTAAATTTAAGTCACTCTATCGACTGCATGTAGCATTCGCATTAAGGTATAACTGATGAATTGATGGAACATTAGTAAACAAGAATTATCTTTAACGGACACGTGGCTGCAGCTGACCAAAGCTGGGAACTGAAATTTCAAGGGCATTCACCATTTAGGAAGGATAGGAAAAAGGAAAAGGATCGGGGGTAGTATTGGTAATGAAGGATGAGATATTGCATTAGTTCAATTCTGCAATGCATAGTCACAAATATCTATTTTAACCACCTAATTGAAAGTTCACAGTTCAAGAAGCAGCCATATCCCACAAAATGAAAATGAGTAGCCTTGAGAGAGATACTCCACATTTGGGATTTAATTACTGAATTACCAAAATTAACGGGGACAGCCAGAATCCACAGTGAAGTAGAGCAGCCCTGAAGCAAACATCCAGACATTTGGAGTTAAATTGCTGAATGGTCACAGTCGAGTGAAGGACAGCACTGAAACAACATGAGACTACAGATAAGATAGATGATGTTTGAAAGAGCCACCTTATTGCTCGGAGAATCAGGCTTTAATTTCCATGAGTTAATTGATGTGATTAGAATAGTCCATTCTTAGCAGTTTTCCAGTTCAACTTCAGAAACATATGTATTTTGTTACAATGGGGACAGAACTCGATGTTGTAATCTGTTTGTTCAAATTCTTTAAAAATGGAATTTCAATTTTCCCGTGGAGATCCCACATGGTATAAGTTATCGGCTCTGGGAATGTATCACCTCAGATTTTAATATAGAGAGATTGCCTACAGTACAAAGGGACAGATCATTCCATACAGAAAATGCTTGAAACACTGAGCAGTATCAGGAAAATATATTACCTGATCCTTTCCAGCATTGGTGTTCCTGGTAAGTGGTTATAACCATTGAAGTTGTGTAAAACTGTGCGTGAGCTGGTCTCTATTTCTTCTCTGATAAAGAATGTTACTTGCTGATATAGTGGGCAGCGATATACAGACAGCCGATCACTGATATCATTTTCTTATGTCAAATATCCTGCATTTTCGCTGCGGTTTTATTGTATTCCCTTAACTGATAATAAACCTCTGATTGTAACTGATAGAATCTCTGAATTATCGAGTTATTGTATTTAGTGGAAAATCGTGTAAAGTTAACTTAGATATCATTGAAGCCAAATCTTTAAAAGAAGGTATTCCTGGGACCATCTGTCACTGTAGAATTGTACTGAGTGTGGGTCACTAACTGGAGCGAAACATCTGACTCCAGTGGTCATGTACTAATGTGGAATTGTGCGGAGAGTTGGTCATGAACGGGAGTGGGACACCTGATCCCAGTGAGCATGTTTTATTGTAATGACTGCAATTGTCCAATCCGATTTCTGTTTTGAAATCTTTGCTTCACATAAAAGATTTCTCTATTGAGATGCCTTTGGGTCTGACGAATGGATTGCCAAGCGGAAGATGTTTACTGAGGTTTGCAAATCCATATATAAATTTAAATGTATTGATATTTCTGTGTTTTCTGTTGAACTGTTCCTACTGAAACAGATGCTAACTATTCACCGACAATTAAACCGCAGGACAGCACTGATACAATATTCCATTACTGTAATAATTACTTATTCTTAAGCTGAGTATAGTTAATGTGAACACTAGATATTTTATTGCTGATTAATCCCTTCACCCAACATAGTCCTGCGAAGCTGTGGGTCACGTGTGCTGAAACCAAATACCAATTAATGGCACAGGATAAATATTGGGCAGTATTTGTTGAATCGTCCACTGCTGTAACAGATTCATCTTTGACGGATGAGTTCATGTCTCAGGTTCAGAATCTCACCAGATGTGACCTGTACCAATCTCCGCCCTTGGCTCAGTGAGTTGTGTCCCTCTGACGAGATACCTACAGCTAATGAACATACATATCCGATTTTCATAATACAGAGATCAGAGCAAGTGAGGTAAATAATAACTTAGTAAATATGAATGGTGAAATAAACAGTACACTTCACTCAGCTCTGGTATCATCTGATTAAAAATGATTGCACCATCTCGAGTGCATCAGTATCCTTTTTGTAACATGGAGACTAGAACAACACACAGTACGCCAAGTTTTGTAAAACCATGGTTCTATTTTAGTATAAGATCAGCTCTTTGTTTTTGTTTTTCAAATCCAATCCTCTGGAATTGAACTCCTGTGATTGTTTTGTATTTTACGGGCCTGTTAACATGTGTTGCTACTTTAAATGATTTGAGAATCTGTCCCCTGAACCCCTTTTCCACTTGTCGTCTTGTCTTCAAAGACTCTTGTCATCCAAGCATTATTTGAGATGCTTATTTTTCAGAACAAAATTCAGCTGCTCACACTTAGCACTCCTCAAAATAATATCGCATTTAAATGCCCTTATCAAGCATTATTAATAACGTTTTCAGATATTTCGTTGTATTCCTACTCGGTATCAACTGTACTCTGAATTTGGACTTGGCTGCAAATTGTGAAATTGTGCTTCTGCTTCCCACATCCATTTGGTTTATTTAAGTGGTGAAGGACAATATTCGCAGCGCTGACCTTTGTGGAAAACCACTTCCCAACTTCTGACAATCTAACAAAATATCTTTAACAAAAACAAGAAATGCTGGATTCACTCAGTAGGTCCGGCAGCATCTGTGGAAAGAGAAGCAGAGTTAACGTTTCGGGTCAGTGACCCTTCTTCGGAACTGACAAATATTAGAAAAGTCACAGATTATAAACAGGTGAGGTGGGGGTTGGGCAAGAGATAACAAAGGAGAAGGTGCAGATTGGACCAGGCCACATAGCTGACCAAAAGGTCACGGAGCAAAGGCAAACAATATGTTAATGGTGTTTTGAAAGACAAAGCATTAGTACAGATTAGGTGTGAATATACTGAATATAGAACATCAGCAAGTGCAAACCTGAAGAAAAACAACCTGAAAAAAACAGTGGGTAAGTAAACTGAACAAACTAAGATGAAATGAAATAAATGCAAAAAATGTAAAAAGGAATGCAAAAAAAAGGAAGAAAAAAAGGAAGAAAAAATAACTAAAAATGACTAAAAATGAAAGTAAAGTGGGGGGCTGTCATGCTCTGAAATTATTGAACTCAATGTTCAGTCCGGCAGGCTGTAGTGTGCCTAATCAGTAGATGAGATGCTGTTCCTCAAGCTTGCGTTGATGTTCACTGGAACACTGCAGCAATCCCAGGACAGAGATGTGAGCATGAGAGCAGGGGGGAGTGTTGAAATGGCAAGCAACCGGAAGCTCAGGGTCCTGCTTGCGGACTGAGCGGAGATGTTCTGCAAAGCGGTCACCCAGTCTGCGCTTGGTCTCCCCAATGTAGAGGAGACCACACTGTGAGCAGCGAATACAGTATACTACATTGAAAGAAGTACAAGTAAATCGCTGCTTCACCTGAAAGGAGTGTTTGGGGCCTGGGATAGTGAGGAGAGAGGAGGTAAATGGGCAGGTATTACACCTCCTGCGATTGCAAGGGAAGGTGCCCTGGGACGGGGACGAGGTGGTGGGGGTAATGGAGGAGTGGACCAGGGTGTCGTGGAGGGAACGATCCCTTCGGAATGCTGACAGGGGAAGGGAGGGGAAGATGCGACTTGTAGTGGCATCACGCTGGAGGTGGCGAAAATGGCGGAGGATGATCCTTTGGATATGGAGGCTGGTGGGATGAAAAGTGAGGACAAGGGGAACCCTGTCACGTTTCTGGGAGGGAGGGGAAGGGGTGAGGGTAGAGGTGCGGGGAATGGGTCGGACACGGTTGAGGGCCCTGTCAACCACAGTGGGGGGAAATCCTCGGTTGAGGAAAAAGGAGGTCATATCAGAAGCACCGTCATGGAAGGTAGCATCATCAGAGCAGATGCGTCGGAGACGGAGAAACTGGGAGAATGGAATGGAGTCCTTACAGGAGGTAGGGTGTGAAGAAGTGTAGTCGAGGTAGCTGTGGGAGTCAGTGGGCTTATAATGGATATTGGTAGACAACCTATCCCCAGAGATGGAGACAGAGAAGTCGAGGAAGGGAAGGGAAGTGTCAGAGATGGACCATGTAAAGGTGAGAGAAGGGTGGAAATTGGAAGCAAAGTTGATAAAGTTTTCGAGTTCGGGGCGGGAGCAGGAAACGGCACCGAGACAGTCATCAATGTACCGGAAAAAGAGTTGGGGGAGGGGGCCTGAGTCGGACTGGAACAAAGACCTTTGGTCAGCGATGTGGCCTGGTCCAATCTGCACCTTCTCCTTTGTTATCTCTTGCCCAACCCCCACCTCACTTGTTTATAATCTGTGACTTTTCTAATATTTGTCAGTTCCGAAGAAGGGTCACTGACCCGAAACGTTAACTCTGATTCTCTTTCCACAGATGCTGCCAGACCTGCTGAGTGAATCCAGCATTTCTTGTTTTTGTTTCAGATTTCCAGCATCCGCAGTATTTTGCTTTTAAAATATCTTTAACCCTTATTCCCTGTTTTTCTGTTTTTGTAGTCAGATTGTTGTCCATTCTGCTAAATGTCCCCGAATTTCACTTGCTCTGAGATTAGTCATCAGCCTGATACATGGTCCCTTATTGAAGACCTTTGGAAAATTAATGGCAATTACATCAACTCTATTACATGCATCTAATCTTTCCGACATTATTTAAAAATCCAATATGGTTGGTCAAGTATGACCTTCATTTTGGAATATGTGATGAATATTCTTAATTATATTCTGTGTTTCCAGGTATTTATCCGTCACATCTCAGAAAGGGGATTCCAGTAACTTCTTTGCCGCTGACGCTAACTGATATATAGTTATTCGAACATGTTCTGCATTACGTGTAAAGTACAACAACCACATTAACTGTCCGTCAGCCGTCTGAGACTGTTTCCTTACCTGATGATTATTAATGAACCGATAATAATGCCTCTTGTGCTTCTTCCCTATCTTTTTAGTATGTGCGGGCACAAGGAATCTGAACCATAGACTTTTCCCACTCTTTGTTACTTTATCAAATATTTCCCACTTTCTGCCTTAAATATTGTGAGATTTATTTTATTGGAATGTATTCACTATTATTGGACAGTCATCGCTTTCCCTCAGAGACCTCTCTTCCACTTCTTGAGGCTCTGAATCCTCATTCACTGGCTCATGTTGCCCTGAAAGTCCCAAAACACATGAGACTTCATATCTTCTGAGTTAGCAGATGTGTTCCAGAAATCCATTTAGACGATTATCCTTGTCAGTTTGTCCTATCTGCTCCAAAGCCGAGTAAATGCGAGCTGTACTTACACTCAGTAGATGGAATCATTCCTGACAGATGCGATGGGCTGGGTCATGTGCAGGAGGCAGGTTTTGCGGAGTCGGCCTGAAATGTCACCCCTCACCCCACCCCCTCCCCTGCCGCCGCGCCCAGGACGACCCTCCTGTCTTTTCGGGTGAAAGTTTAACGAGACGGGATCCCCATCCCATTAAAGGCTTTATAGGGCCGTGGGTTACACAATCACAGGGCCGGCAGCTCAGCAGTAATGGCAGCACCACCAGGAGAGGTGGCCACTACAGGTACTAGGAACAGAAGAGCAGCAGTAGGCCAGTAAGCCCTTCGAGCCTTCTCCACCCTTCAGTACGATCATTCTCTTCAATGCCTTTTCCCCACACTATCCCGATATCTCCTTATGTCCCTCGTATTTAGAAATCCCACAATCTCTGCTTTAAACCTGCTCAATGACTAAGCTTCCACAGCCCTCTGAGGCAGGGAATTGCAAAGATTCACAACCTTCTGAGTAAAGGAATTTCTCCTCGTCTCTGTCCTAAATGATTTCCTTCTTATTTTGAAATTGTGTCTACTGGTTCTAGACTCCCCACCCAGGGGAAAATCTTGCTTGCAAACACCCTATCTGTCCCTTTATGTATTTTTTAGGTTTGAATGAAATCACCTTTCATTCTTCGAAACTTGAGAGAATAGTCGCCCAGTTTCCGCAATTACTCTTCATCGAACATTCCCGCCATCCTGGAAACAAGTCTGATGAACCTTCGTTGCACTCCCTCTTTGGCAATAAGATCCTTCCCAGGGTAAGGGAACCAAAACTGCACACAATAATCTTGGTGCTGTCTAACCAAGGTTCTATACAATTGAAGCAAGATTTCAAAATTCCTGCACTCAAATCCTCTTGTGATAAAGACTAACATACCATTAGCCTTCTTAATTGCGTGCTGCACCTGCATGTTAGCTTTCAGTGACTTATTGACAAAGATATGGAGGTCCCTTTGTACGTCTACACTTCCTAATCTCTTGCCATTTAAGATATACTCTGCATATGTGCTACTCCGGCCACAATGGATAACCTCACAATTTGCCACATTATACTACATCTGCCACTTTCTTGCCCACTCAGTAGGTCTGATTAAATCCCCTTGGAGCCAATTTGCATATTCCTCAGAACACACATTCACACCTAGTTTTGTGTATTCTGCCAACTATGAAAATATTGCATTTTGGCCCCGACATCCCAATTATTGACATTTATTGTGAACAGCTGGGGCCTGAGTCCTGATCCCTGTGGCACGTCACTATTTGCAGCCTGCCAATGGGAGCCTGCCAATGCCAATGACACATTTGTTCCTATTCTCTGTTTTCAGCCTGCTAAACAATTATTAATCCATGTCAGTATATTGCCTCCTATCCCACGTGCTTTAATTTTGCTGTCAATCTGCTGTGGGTGACGTTTTCAATAGCCTTTGGAAAATCCAAGTATACCAGTTCCACCGACTCCCCTTTCTCAATTTTGCTGGTAAAATGTTCAAAAAGCTCCAACAGGTTCGTCAAACGTGATTTCCCATTCATGAAACCATGTTGACTATGCCCAATCCGATCATTATTATTCAAGTGTCCATTTATCACATCCTGTAGAATAGATGTTTATATTTTCCCTACTACTGATGTAAGGCTAACACGTCTGCAGTTCCCTGTTTTCTCTTTCCCTCCATTCGAAAATAGTGGTGTGACATTTGCTACCTTCAAATCTGCAGGAACCTTTAGCCCCATTCATTTCTCCAATACAGCCTTCATCCTCACAATAATTTCTGTCATCTCCTCTTTCTCCCGAGTCCCTTGGACCTCTAATTTTGGGAGAGTTCTTGTATCTTCCTCAGTGAAGAAAGGCACAAAGAAATCATCTACCTTCTCTGCAATTTATTTTTTCCAATTATAAATTTTGCTGACACTGCCTGTAATGGATCCACATTTGACTGAGCCAAACATTTCCTTTTTGTGGACATATAGAAGCTTTTGAAGTTCGTTATTTTGTTTCTTTTTTGATTATACATTCATATTATTTTCTGTCTCTCTTTATCAGTTTTTGGTCCTGCTTTTATGTATTCTCAAATCTTCCCATTCCACTGGTTTACTACTGTTTCTGGCAACTTTATAGGCATTTTAGTTTAATCTTATACAACCCGTAACTTCCTTTGTTAGCCGCTGTTGACTGCCTTTACTTTTGGGGTTTTTGTACCTTGAAGGAATGTACAGTTGCTGTAAACAATGAAATATTTATTTGAAGACTATTCATTGCGTCTGTACTGTCAGACCTTTTAATGTATTTTCCCAATTCACCGCAGCTATTTTGCCCCTCATACCTTCATAATTTCCTTTGTTCAAAATTAACAGGTTGAATTACCTTACTTTCAAACATAACGTAAAATTCTATCATATATGGTCACTCATCCCGAAAGCATCTTTACCAACACGATTATTAATTAACCCTTTCTCGTTACCTAATGCTAGATCTAAAATAGCCTGGTCTCTAGTCTGTTCCTCAACATATTGCTCTAGAAAACCATTCCTAACATTCCAACGACAAGTCCTCCACAGCATTAGTGCTCATTAGATTTACCCTGTCTATCTGGAGATTGAAGTCACCCATAATCGCTGTATTACCCATGCTACATGTTACTGATTTCATGATTAATACCATGCCCCACACTGTCACTACTGCTGTTGGCCTATAAGCAACTGCTACCAATGTTTACTGCCCCTTGCTGTTTCGTAGCTCCACCCAAACACTACATTTTGCTCTAACGATTTGTGACCGTCCCTTACTAATATACTAATCCAATCCCTTATTATCAGCACAAAACCAACTCCTTTTCCTGCTTTCCTTTCCATTCTAATTGTTGAGTCTCTTTGAATCTTCAGTTCCCACTCTTGGACATCCTATAGCCACGTTTCTGTAATGACAATGAGATCATACCCATTTAGCTCTATCTGGGCCTTTAAATAACCTACCTTGTTTCGAATGCTGCGTGCATCCAGGTAGAGTGCCCTTAACCTTGTCTTTTTAATATTATTCTGCATTCTAAACCGTGTTGAGGCTTGCCTTTATTTCGCCTACCTTCTAATGCTGCTGTCTACATTACTTCCTCCTGTTTTAAGCTCTACATCCTTCCAATTTGAGCTCTGCCTCCGGTTCCCATTCCACTGGCAAGATTGTTTAACCACCGCCGCACCCCCCCCCCCCCCACCCCCACCCCCCACCCCACCCCCCAGCAACGCTGTCCAATCTCTCTGTGAGAATATTCGTTCTAGTCCTGTGAAGCTGTTGCCCCGTTAATAGGCCACTCAAGGCCCTCCGTTGGCCTCTGGGCCTGAAGACATAATTTGGCCTATCCAGCTCCAAGGAGAACCAGAACCTGCAATCATGGTGTCAGGCTCTGTGGGAAATGATTCTGCGGTGATTCCCCAAGCCCCCACAAGAAAACCCGACTTCGGAAGGAGAATAGGATCCAGCACAATGAGCCCGATTCCCACCTAGTATCAATCCACAATCTTTTGCTGGTACATTCTGAGGGTCCCATTTGAAATTGATTGTTTTTGCGTCATTCGCTCACCATTTCCACTGGAATTCCATTCGTTGTCAGTGACTCTGCCTGGGAATCAAACCCAACCCCGTTTTGTGATCCTGACCCCTGTGCAGGAACCCTGTTGTAAGTTATAGGTGTATGGACCTCGGGTGTAAACAAAGGGATATTACACACTCCAATAATGTCTCTGGAAGACTGTATAGGTTAAGCTGTGATTCATTTGCTTAGAATACGGGGACTATTTTTTGTTGTCCTCCTTCACACCTTTTTCAGATAGTTTGCTGACTGTGCTGGTGCTTTTTACTTCTTTTTCCTTGAACTGGAATATTTCATCAACTTTTTCTCTCAATCCCATCCGTCCCTGGGCTTCTCCTGGCCGTCTCTGACACTTCCCTTTCCTTCCTCGACCATACTGCCTCTATTTCATGGATTGGCTATCCACGAATTTCTACTGTAATCCCACTAACTCCCACAGTTACCTTGATTACCTTTCCTCCCACCCCACCTCCGAGAAAGGCTCTGTGCCATTCTCCCAGTTTCTCCATCTCTATTCCATCTGTTCCGATGATGCTACCTTTCAACCTAGTGCTTCAGAAATATTGTCATTATTCGTCATCCAAGGATAACCCTCCACTGTGGTTAACAGGATCTTTCATCGTGTCTATCCTATTTTCCGTATAACTGCCTTCACCCATTCCCCTCCCAGCCAAATGTATCATAATGTTCCCCTTGTCCTCACTTTCCACCCCACTCACCTCCACAATGAACACACCATCCTCCAACATTTCTACCATGTCCGGTTAAGTCCAGCACTAAACATATATTTGGCTACTCTTCGACCACCCTGTTCCCTGCACTCCTCAATTACCCCCAAAATCTGATAATTTTCCCAGTCATATTCCCATGCAAGGGCAGGAGAGGCAACAGCTCCCTTTTCAACTCCTCCCTTCCCTTTATCCAAGGCGCCAAACAATCCTTCCCGGTGAAACAATTTGCTGTACTATTTACCATTTAGTAATAGTATTCAGTACGCATGGTGACATCTGCTGG
This sequence comes from Heterodontus francisci, assembly GCF_036365525.1. NCBI lineage: Eukaryota > Metazoa > Chordata > Chondrichthyes > Heterodontiformes > Heterodontidae > Heterodontus > Heterodontus francisci. The sequence continues at coordinate 1,294,990 of NW_027140434.1, forward strand.
ACATTGGGACAGGAGCAAATGCAGATTGGGTGATTGCATTGCATGACTCCTCCGTTCAGTCTGCAAGCATAATCCTGACCATCCAGTCACTTATCACTTTAATTCTACACCCTCCTCCACTCTGACCTCTCTACCGCTGACCCCCTATCCTCTTCCATTGCAGATCAATTTCGTATAGGTGTTTTATCGCATCTCGGCTTCAACACGGAGATTAAAATATTCAGATAATAAACATTGCTTCTACTTTCTCGGAGACCTGTGCTGTTACTGGGGGATTGTTACACAGGGCGGCACAGTGGCACAGTGGTTAGCACTGCAGCCTCACAGCTCCAGGGACCCGGGTTCGATTCTGGGTACTGCCTGTGTGGAGTTTGCAAGTTCTCCCTGTGTCTGCGTGGGTTTTCCGGTGCTCCGGTTTCCTCCCACAAGCCAAAAGACTTGCAGGTTGATAGGTAAATTGGCCATTATAAATTGTCACTAGTGTAGGTAGGTGGTAGGGAAATATAGAGACAGGTGGGGATGCTTGGTAGGAATATGGTAGTGTAGGATTAGTATCAATGAGTGGTTGATGGTCGGCACAGACTCGGTGGGCCGAAGGGCCTGTTTCAGTGCTGTATCTCTCATCTAATCTAATCTAATCAGAGTCAGTCAGAGTGGAGGTGGTGTAGGGATTCTCTATTAATACACAGCTGGTGGGTTTACCCACCTTCTGTGTCACTTTTCCAGGCTCGTCTTTGCCAGATTGTCCAGGTTCCTTCTTCCTTCTGTAATCTGCTGTAACCATTTAAACCATCCACTTGTTAATCCTCTCCCTTTTCTTTGTCCCATTCGCCATAATTTTGTTCGTCTTTGCATCATTCCTGCCCTCCAACTGATCACAGACCTTCCCCGTTGTTCTTTCCTCTCCCATACACGACTTTTCACATTGCTTTAAAACTGTTAATCTCTAATATCGTCCAGTACTGGAGAAAACCTATCAGATTGAATCGTGAACTCCCTTTCTATATCCACCGATGTCTGCCCTGCTAAATGTTTTCTTTAATTCTTCCACTGGATGTGTGTGCTGCTGGAAAGGCCAGTATTGGTTGGTCATGCCTTTTTTCCCTCGACAACTGAGTTATTTGCCAGACCAGTTCAGAGGGCAGCTAAGAGTCAACCACATTGCGCTTGGACTGGAGCCACATGTAGTCCATATCAAGTAAGGATGGCAGATTTCCTTCCCTGAAGGACATGAGTGAAGCAGATAATTTTTGAGAATAAAAATGCTCGTATCACCATTACTGAGACGAACTTTGAATTCCTGCTTTTTGTTGATTTGCTGGCTTTATGAATTAAATTGAATTTGAATTCCACCAACTCCCATGGTGGGATTTGAATCTGTGTCCCCGGGACATTAGTCTGGTCCTCTTGATTACTAGCTTAGTAGCAATAGCACTACAACACATTTTCCTCTTCAACATTGTCCTATTTTCAATCATATTTACAGCAGTGTCAGTATTTTGTTTTTACTTTGGTCTGGGTATTAACGGGTGAGTGACATGTGTGAGGATAGGTGTTCCAGAGGTTTACCTGCATACACTAACTTTTTAATCCTTGACAGGTACCCCACCAAGATGTCACACCAACAGGCTTTGTTTCCAATTGGGCAGGGAGGAGTGTCGACCAGATCTTAGGACCAGGGCTGTCCATAGACGGACCCCGGGGTATGGGAGGAACTGCCTGACATTGGGGTTTACAAAGGCTAACTCTGGAGCGGGAGAGAGACTTGAAATGTCCGATCACTGGGTTGCCAATCCTGAAAGCAGGGAGGGGGCTCCTATCCTGAAGTGTGATCTCAGGCCAGGGAAGGATGGGTCCTGGAGAGTATGTTATCCAGGAGACAACGTATGGTCTGATCAAGGGAGAGGGGTCCAATCCTGGAGGGAATTCTGATCCCGGATGGGCGGGTCTAATTCCGGGTGTGGGGTCTAATCTCGCCGTTCGGGGTCCAGTTCGGGTGGGGGATGGTTAGAATGGCCAAACCCGGCTTTCTTTGTACATGGGATGCCACATGCAAATGTTTCCTATGATAACAGGGAAAGTAGGCTGGTCAGAGTTAAACCTGTCAAACACATAAAATCAGAAATTTCCAGCATCAGTAAAATATTCCAATTACCTACTTTCCTCCTTGGAGCGTGGGTCTGCCCTACCCTGTCACAGCTCCATTAAAACCAGAAATGGACGGGTCAGAGGTGGGTTGTGCTCGGTGTTGAGATTTTTAAAATTTTAACCTCTGACACGCCAGCAACTCACCTATCTGAGGTGATAAAATCCTGCCCTTACTGTCTGTAAAATGTTGATCATTAATTTCCAGTCATTATTCCCCTCTCTCTCTTCCAGTTAACTTAGTGGCGATTGTGATCCTGGCTCGGGTAAAATGCGGCCTCTCCACCAACACCACTTGTTACCTGAAACAAAAACAAGAAATGCTGGATTCACTCACCTGCTGAGGGAATCCAGCATTTCTTGTTTTTGTTTCAGATTTCCAGCATCCGCAGTATTTTGCTTTTATTTACCACTTGTTACCTGTTGGCTTTGGTAACGGCAGATCTACTGGTCATTATCACTAATGTCATACTGTTGTGGATCAGTACTTATTATTTCCCAGTTTCCTTCCTGAAAAATACCCCTCTGTGCAGCGTTAACATTGTCCTGGTCTGTGCAGCCACAGATTGTTCTGTCTGGTTCACAGTCACTTTCACCTTTGATAGATGTGTGGCCATTTGTTGCCAGAAGCTGAAAACAAAATATTGCACCGAGAAAACTGCGGCTGTGATTCTAGTAACAACATGTATTTTGCTCTGTTTAAAAAACATCCCCTACTACTTTATCCTTGAAACTATATGAATTATGGACAACGTACCGTGGTTTTGTGTTATAAAAGCAAGCTACTATACTGATAATGGATGGGTGGGATTTGACTGGTTTAATAAGCTTTTAACCCCACTGCTCCCATTCACTTTAATTCTGCTGCTCAACGTTCTGACAGTCAGACACATTTTAATGGCCAGTCGAGTCTGTAAGGGACTGAGGGGTCAAAATAAGAGAGAGAATCGCAGTGACCCAGAGATGGAAAGCAGAAGGAAGTCTGTGATTTTACTCTTCACCATATCAGGCAGCTTCATACTTCTATGGTTGGTGCATGTTGTACATTTCTTATATTATAACATCACTGTATCTGATCCCAGGGTTTACAACAGTTCTGAATCTATATTTCAACAAGTCGGATGGATGTTGCGGATTTTAAGTTGCTGCACAAACACATTTATTTATGGGGTGACTCAGTCCAAGTTCAGAGAGCAGTTCAAGAGCGCGGTGAAATATCCAGTTACATCAATTATTCAACTAACCTAGAGGTGGGTCCAAGTATTTCCAGTACATGAATGTCATATTTATCCACAATGGGTAAGAGGTAACTGACAGCGGGTTGACCCACAATACATTGGTGGGTTGGGGTCATGAAGAGACGTAGGCCAAAGAGCAGTGCAGCAGGAGAGAAGAGATGACAGACAACTCGATGACTGAAAAATCACTGGTGTTGGGGTTGTCACACACACCAAAGGGCAGCTGGGCAGCGTGCCAGAAGTGAACAGTTGGATACCGGAAATACACTGACCGGGTTTGGCAAGGTGGATGGTTGCACATCGCAAAGAACAGCGTGCTGGTCGGCAAGAATTGACCTTTGGAGGATCGGACAGAAAAGGGGGAAGATAAAGAGTCAGAGTTCCCTCTGTAAAATATGAAGGGACATCGCAATCGCAGTCTCCCACCAAACACCAGTGGTTACATTCACAGTTCATCAGTGCAAATCGATAGGCAAAGTGAAGGTCTCGAGTAGGAAACAGAGATAAGGGCAGTTGTAGGGTTTGTAAATATTAAAGGGAAAGAGAGGGTTGTAGGGTCTTGAGGAAGTTAGAGACATTGGGCAGGCTGGAGTGTTGGAGGATTTGACCGAGGTAAAGGGGGTTGTACTCGCTTGAGGTGGTTGCGGAGATAGGGTGAGTTGCAGGGCTGGAGGAGGATACAGGGAGAGAGCGGGTTGTAGGGCTGAAGGAGGTTTCAACAATGGCGACTGTAATAGGGGTTGCAGGAGGTCATACAGTTGTGGAGTATTGCTGGTGCTCGTGTAGGATACAGACAGAGGGAGGGGTGTAGAGACTGAGGAGTTTACAGAGATGGCGATGAGGTCATGGAAGAATTTGAACACAAGGATGAGTATTTCTTTAAAAAAAAAATCATGTTGGACCAGGGTCGAATGTCGGTTGGCAAACACGAGGGAGGTGGGTGAACGGGAGCTAATCCGAGTTATGAGATGGAAATTTATGGAGAGTGGAAATAGGGAGGCCAGTATGGAGAGTATTTGATTTATCAAGTTTTGGATATCAAAGGCATGGCTGATGGTTTCCACTGTAGATGAGCTGAGACAATGGAGAATATGGACATTATTCGCCCTCCCGCTCACATTCAGTGGCACTATTAGATTGAGATCGCACATTAACCCATTCATAAACCACACTTACTTACACACAGATTATAAGTACATACTGCAGCGTCATTCACCACTCTGTGAAATAATAAATTTGTTTCCAAAATATTTTCTGTATAGATTGATTCACAGCATGTGCTTCCCATTAGCAGCACCATCATTAATTGCCGATCCTTAATTTCCCCTTGAGAAGATGACGCCCAGCCTTCTGTCTTGAATTGGCTGCTCTTCCCCAGGCAATGGAGCTCCCACAGTTGCTACTATAGAGTGAGTTCCAGGATCTGGCTCAATTGTACAGCCTTCCATGGGAGAATAGCCTGCCAACAAACTCTGTCTCTTTTTTCTCAGGTGAAGACTCGGTGACTTGCATAAGGGAATCAAAGGAATTGCCAGAATGAAATGTAACATATGTTCTTTCATAACTATTTTAAGGAAATAAAACAATCTGCTTGCTGCAGCGAGAAAGCCACAAATTCCTCCTGGAGCTGTTGGAGAAGACGGATAATTTTGGCTCATCCCTGTCTCTTCCCGGATTCGCTTTGCCAACAATAACGGCCGTGGCCTGTCTTGTTGTCCGTCAGCGGCCGCCATCTTTGTGAGAGGCAAAGACAAAAGAAAAGCAACAAATGGACTTCAAATGGGCCAGATTAAAATACTGACCATTCCCAATGTATGAAAGAAAACTGAAAGTTTTTAAACTAATAATATTTTTAGGAGCCACATTGGTTAACACATTTACCCAAACCTCGCTCAATGTCACAAACACACAAGTCCAAACGCGCAGTCACATTCATAAAACCATCTCAAACATAAACACACACACACCCACATACGAATTAAAACTCACCAAGACATTCTCACGAGCAATTAGACATGGTCAATGAACTCTGGCCTAGCTAGCCACGCCCACAGCCCATTAAAGAATAAAATCAAAGCATGCTCACATTCACATACACAAATACTCACATATGCACACACGCACACACACACAAAGACACATGCAGGCACCCCACCGCCCCGCCACCCCCCCCCCCCCACCCCCCGACACCCCCCGCGCCAACCCCAGACATACACACACAAACACAATCCAATGTGAGTCTTGTGGCAGTAGGAACTGACTTCTCCTGGAAACAAATGTTTCTGAGAAGAGAATGAGGGGAAATGAGGAGGAGAGGATGTTTGATTTAGTGTTATAATTGTAGGTAGCAGAAAAATCTGCTGTGATGCTGCATATCCAGCCAAAAAATGATTGTTCATCTTTCCTTGAACATAATAATGGGAGCTAATCTGCTCAGCTTAGTGTGCTTACTACTGGTATACATAGAAATAGCTGGAGGCCATTCAACCCTCAAGTTTGAACTGCCATTCAGTGCTATCATAGCAGATCTGAATCTGAACTCCATAATCCACCTCAGAGTTCATATTCCTCAATCCACTTGGCGACAAAAAAAATCTATCCACCGCAGGTTTAAAATTATTCATTAAGGTTAAGCATTTCCTGATTTTTTTCATGGGAGAGAGTTCCACATAAGCAATATTCTCAATGCGATGCACTGTTCCCTATCTTCCATCATCAATGGCCTGATTTCGACTGCAAAGGTCTGCCCTTGAATCTAACACCAGCAGGAAAAGGCTAATGTTCACACAATTCATATTAATTCCTTTCATATCTGAGAAATCTTTAATCAAATCCTACGCTACAACCCTTTCTGTTTCTGTAAACTCCTTCACTCCAATAACCCTCCCTATGTCTGTAATCTCTTCCACTTCCACAGCGCTCCCTATGTCTGTAATCTCCTCCAACCCTGAAACGCTCCCTATCTCTGTAGGTTTTTGAGACCCTGGGCTCTGGAATTCCGTCCAGATCCTACAACTCTCCATATCTCTGCAACTTCCTGAAGCCGCTACAATCCTACCAATTTCTGTAAGATCCTCCAGCCCCCTAAAGCCCACCCTATCTCTGTAACCTCCTCCAGACACTACATCCATCTCGATTTCTGTAATCTCATCAGCCCTGAAAAAATATACTACCTCTGCCATCTGCGCCAGCCTCGACAAGCCTCCCTATCGCTTCAATAACGTCAGAAACAGCTAACCCTGCCTATGTCTCTGACCTCCTCCAGTTCCTACAGCTGATCCCTATCTTGGTAACATCCTCTAGTTACTACAACCCTCCTCATTGCTGGAACATCCTCTAATCCCTACAAGGCTTCTCCGTCTCTGTAACCTCCTCAAGATTCCACAAACCTTACTATCCATGTAATCGCCAGTCGCCCCGACAACCCTCACTACTTCTGGAAACTCCTGCAGCCTCCACAACCCTCCCTATCTCTGGAGGGTCCACCAGCCCCTAAACCCTCATGAATCTCTACCTACTCCAAGCCCAATAATCATCATAACTCTGTAACTTCCACCAGAACCTGCAGCTCTCTGAATCTCTGTAACCTCTTCCAACACCTTCCCAATTCTGCAAAATCCTCCAGCCCCAGAAAACCCCCCCTATCTCTGTAACCTCCTGCAGCTACTAACCCCTCCCTGTCTCTGTAACTTGTCCAGCCACTAAAAGCTTCCCTATCTCTGCTGCATCCTCCAGCCTTCAAAAGGAGTCAACCGTTTTAATGGCCGCAGCAGGGCAAAACAAATAAATAAATAAATACACGATGCAGACATTTGAAAAGTATTACAGGGTATGTTGGTGGGGTGGCTTAAGAAAGGAGTTCCAGAGCTCATGAAGTCAGCAACTGAAGACACGGCCGCCAATTGTGGAGCGACGTAAATCAGTGACGAAAATGGTCAGAACTGGATGGTCACAGAGATCTTGAAGGAACTGTAGGGCTGCAGGAAAGTCTACAGAGACAGGGCTGGATTGGACTGCAGAGATAGGGTGAGTTTACTTCTGGCCGAGGTTTCAGAGATAGGGTTGCTTGTAGGACTAGGTGAGGTTACAGAGATAAGGATGGCTGTAGATTCTGCAGGAGGTTACAGAGATAGTGAGCAGTGTGGGACTGGAGGCTGTTACAGAAATAGGGAGGGTCGTAGGTGCTGAAGCAGGTCACAGAGATAAGGAAAGGAGTGATGGTCAGGGAGGGATTTGAAGAAAGAGGATTGTTTAAATACCAGAGTTGCTGAACCAGCAGCTAATGTAAATCATCAAGCACAAGAAGTGACAGGTGAACAGGACGTGGTGCGAGTTAGGATTCGGGACAGCTTGAATGTTACATTGTACGTTAGATAACGTTCCTGTCCACAGTACCGGTGAACAGCGGGAATATGTTCATCACAGTAGGCGTAATTGTGTTTTATGTTGTATTAATACATTTCATGTCCAGCCCAATTGATAGCATTTATCACATGGTATAGTATTGCATAGGGGAACAATCAGAGAAAAAATGAACGCAGAGCTAGCTCGATTGCTGCTCACGCTGGCCAACATAAACTCCCACTCATTCCCGTGGTTTAGAGAACTGGCTTCTCTCCGCAATTTTCACAGGGTACTATCCAGCTTCAAGAAAATGGTTTAGAAACAAAGGAAAGTGAAAATATTTACAGAATAGAGGGAGGCCATTCGACTCATCATCCTTGTGCTGGATCTATCGAGTCTCATCCCGCTATTCAGTGTTTGGGCGTTGCTGAGAGAGTCTCTGTGTCACCGAGGGCAATTCATGGGCTCTTGCTGTGCTATGTTGTTTTACGCTGCCTTTTAATCAATTTGTTGTCTGTCCCGCTTGCCTTAAGGAATTTCTATTCTGAAAACTGCATCGTGAAGATGAAAAGACGGTAAGTTTGGGACCAGAAATCCTTGGACAGGAGTTTCCTCGAGAGGGAAGGGACTGAGGCATTGTCCACAGGCTGCACTCAAAGGGCCCATGTGAGTTGTGTCTGTTTATTCGCCGATGTTTAATTTCCTCTCTGGGGCCGTGGGTTAAATACTTGCTGCTGAATTGGGGCCCTGGAGTTGTAGATAGGTTGAAAGCCTGGTGTTGAAGGAGCAGCCCCAGGAGGGAGTCCCATTTGCCACTTGCTGCTTCCGGCCATGTCTGTGAGGTTTGTTGGTGCCCATTTTAATTTATTTTCCATTAGTTCTGAGGTTCTCTTTCCCTCCATCTCCGCATTAATTCCCTGTGTCTCTATCTTCCCCCATGCTTTCTCTTCTCTGTCTCGGTTTCACACTCCCCTTCTGCATTTAAACCTTTAATAAATTAATTTAAAAAAACACACACAGCAATGTCGTTATTTGAAATAGTGAGACAGAATTAGCAGTTTGTTCCCAGTTTAAAGAGGGAGTTTTGCCCTTTATGGGGACTGAAATCTGGCAATTATCACATTACTGCTTGTGGGATCTTGCTGTGCTGCAGGTGGCCTGCAGCATTACATGCATGACATCAATGAGGACACTGTAAAATTCAGGTTCCTGTGGGTCTGAGTGTGCCTTTCTCTGTGTTTTCTCTTCAACTTCCTCTGCTTTTCTCTCCCCGCACTTTCTCTATTTTAACCATTAATCAGTAGGTGCCACAATGTGAGGTGTGGTTATATTAAACAGCGAAAGAAATACTTCAGAGGACGTTTCAATCCAGATTAAATGCCAGATCGAGCGAAGAAGAAACAGATGTAGATGGAGTGCAGAGGTGGAGGGAGGGTGGGGGGGGAGCAGGAGAAAGACAGGGGGAGGGGTGTTTGTGATTTTCAAACTGCAGGAATGCTCCTCCCTCTGGGATCTCTAAACTTACATCACTAAAAACAGATTATCTGCATCTTATCATATTGCTGCCCATGGGATCTTGCTGTACACAGATTGTCTGCAGGTTTCCTGAATTGCAACAGTGACGGCCACTTTAAAAAATTAATTCATTGAGTGTCAACTGCTCTTGAGGACCAATAATTAGAAGAGCTGATTTTGAAGCGTAGAAAGGCTTGTTCTAATTTTTAAGATGGAATTCAGCATTCTCTGAAGACTGTGATGGAATATCTTGCTACAATCACATTGTGGTGTCCTGCTGTGCATACATTCCCTTCATCAATTCCTGCAATACAACAGATGGAGAGAAAAGAGGGAGAGTGAGAAACAGCTATTGGTGACAGGTTAAATGCAGAGAGACAGGGGAAGTGTGACTGAGGGAGGGAAGGCAGAGAAATATGGAGAGACAGAGAGAGAGAGGCATCTGGGGTGTGGGTGAGGGTGGGAAGACAGAGAAAGATGGAGAGAGAGAGAGAGAGGGAGAGATAAAGGAATCCACTGTCAAAAACTTGCAAAACTGAACACTGCTGCGTCACCATTGCTGGGATCTTGCTGTGCACAGCTTGCCTGCAGAAATCCCTGCATTTTAACAGTGACTGAATTTTAGAACTGAATTCATTGTGTGTAAAGTTATCCAAAAGGCCTGGAAGTAAAGTCCTGAGCGTGAAGCCGGTATAATTCCCAAGTAATGCTGGTGCTTTGGGCAGTGCCATGAATTTGAGTGCTCAATGAAATGTGCAGTAGTTATTTGAATTGAGAGTGAGGTTCTGAGAGTGGATTTCTCTGTCTCTTTCTCTGTCTCTCCATCTATCTCTCTGAATAAGAGTAACAAGAGGGAGAGAGATACAGGGGAGTGAGGGAACAATGGAGAAAATCAAAGGGGCAGAGGAGCGGTAGTGGAGAGGCAGAAACAGATTTGGAGAGACATACAGCGAAATAGAGGGAGAGCGAGAGATCGAGACAACAGGAAATGACAGGGTAAACACATCCACACTTCCCAGTCTCTGGTTCTGTGTCGGGGGATGTGTTTGTAAGATGGCGAGTCACTGAGAGATTGTTCTGTGTTGGTGTGTGAGAGAAAGAGTCTTGTGCTCTTCTTGTGTTTTATTTTTGTTCAAAAATGCTTTGCTTTGTTTGAGTCAATTTTATTTCTCTTATTCCCATGGAGAATCTTTTTGGAAGCTGCAGTTTTGATGAGGTGGAGGGGAAATCTTCTGGCCACGTGGAATCGTCAGACAAGAGCTTTAACCAGAAAGGTAAGTAATAATAAATATATATCTGGCATTGTCAAATCCATTTCTAGATCGCAGTATTTTGATTTTGTGTTTCCGGGGATCTGTGGATTGTTTTACCACCAGGGAGGGGGCGGGAGGGTGCTCCCAAAGGAAATAGTTTGGGACGTACTGCTCCAGAACAGTCAATGTAATCCCGTAGATTTCCCTCTCTTCATCTTTGCTGCAACTTGTTCCCAGCACCTTCCTCCTTGTTCCTAGCTCTGTTCCTTCACATCTTTAAATCCCTATCTCTGTATCTCTCAACATCCCTTCTATCTCTGTCCCTCTCTAGAGTCTCTAAGTTTTCATTTTCATTCTCTTTCTGCGACTCTCTGCATCTTTATCTGTCTCTCTCTCTCAGTCCATTGCTTCACTCAATCACTTCCAAATACCTTAATCTTTCCATCTCTGCTCCTCCTTTCCTGCAAGGTTATCTCTACATTTCCCCCCGCTGCCCCGGGACATACCTCGCTATTCTGTAAACACATCTTACTTTGTATTTCTACCTTTCCATCAACTTTCCATCTCTGCGTTGCTCAATATCTACATTGCTGCTGTATTCACTCTCAACACCTCCAGCTTTCTCTTTGTCTCTCTCTCTCTCTGTATGTCTCCATTTTTTTTCTCTCTCTCTCTCTCTCTGCCCTTCTCAGTCATTCTGACCCTCTGTTCTCAGTTTCTGTCTCACTGGTTTCTGAATCCCTGCATTTCATTATCCATCTCCCTTTCCATTTATTTCTCTCTCTCTTTGTTCTGTCCTAACTCTGGATTCTGTTTTCTTTGTCACCATCTCTCTGTCTGGGGGTGGATTTGAACTCTGTGCCTTGGTGCTGTACAGGGTGTTTGTGAACAGGGATCCTGCTTTTCCTCTCTCCCCAGTTTTGCTCCCATTGATGTGAAAACAGGGAGAGATGCTGAACGGGCAGCCGATTCACAACTACCCTCCTCCCCTCCACCCTGATTTGAAACATTCGCATCAAGTCCGAGTCCAGCCCAGAGTTTCTTTGTCTCTCTGTGTACCTGCTCCCCGACTGTCATTGCCTGTCTTCTTGTGGCTCAATGAAGGAAGGGACAGATCAGGCATGATCTAACATGGGTGGGACAGGCTCAAAGGGCAGAATGGCCTCCTCCTGTCTTTGTGGCAGTCAGTGTGTGTGTCTCTGTGTGTCTTCCCCTGTTTCATTCCCTGAAGCTGATGGGGACAACAGCTGAAACGCCTTACTGCAGAGAGGGATGTGTCTGGGCTGGGATCTTCCTGTGCGTTAAACGCTCAGAATTCCGTTAGCCTCTGGGGTGTTGGTCATTGCTCTGTGCCCTGCCCTGCCGTTGGCCGTACATGAGTTAAAGGTGCCGGGGGTCTGGGAGAAAGTTGATGGAATTCCAGTGGCTTACCCAGACCTGGAATTAAAGTGAATTAAACATCGTCGGGAAACGGAGCCACACCCAGGAAAGTGATGGAGGTTGGAATTTCACGGGGTGGGGGGTGCGGACTGTTAACTGGGATGGAAGTTACACGGGGGGTGGGAGATGGTACAGGATGGGAATTAGTCGAATGTTGTTTTTACAGGACAGGGAGGGTATTTAGAAAGGGGGTGTTTACAGTGGGGGCAGAGGGGAGAAATAGAAGGCAATATTCACACAGGGAATTAGTTATGCTTAAAATGGGAGGGGAGGATTTCCCAAGTTTAAAATTCGAGGGTGAGGATTTTTCTGGTTCAAAATGGGAGGGGGAGTGCAGATTCTCCAGTCTGCTCATGGGGTGTTTAGATGTGGGAATTTGGATGGGATTTTGATGGGATTAATTACATGGGGGGAGCTGTTCACAGGAGGGGCATTAGATGGGGGTCTGTTCACAGGGGGTTTAAGTTGGGAGTTTGCTCCTGGGGGTATTTAAATGGGAGCCTGTTCCGGGAGTGTTTAAATGGGAGTCTGTTCACAGGAGGGGTATTTAGATGTGAGTCTGTTCCTGGGGGTATTTAAATAGAAGTATGTTCCTGAGGGTATGTAGATGGAGGATCTGTTCACAGGACGGGTATTTAGATGTGAGTCTGTTTCTGGGGGAATTTAGATGGGAGTCTGTTCACAGGAGAGATATCAGATCGGGGTCTGTCGACGAGGGCAACTAGATGGAGGTGTCTATTCACGGGGTGAGGGGGGGTCTGCAGTGCGGGAATTTTCCAGGGGGGAAATGTTGCCGTGGTTAAACTTTAAGCAGGTCGAGGAGGAAATTTTCGGGGGGAGAAATAATTTGGGGGGGGGGTGGAATAAATGTGCGGGTGGTGGAATAAATTTGCAAGGGGAAAATTGTGACGGGGGAATAATTTGCTGGGCGGAATTGACTCACTCTTCCATCAGTAAAAACACCCACTCCCCTTCTAATGGCACCTTCACACGCAAATACTGGAGATGCATTACCTGCCCTTTCACGTCCACTCTTTCAACAGTCAGGGGTGCAAGCACTCTTTCCAGCTGAAACACTGATTTACTTGTACTTGTACAGTGGTGCAGTGGTTGTCACCGCAGCCTCACAGCTCCAGCGACCGGAGGTTAGTTCTGGGTACTGCCTGTGTGTAGTATGCAAGTTCTCCCTGTGACTGCGTGGGTTTCCTCCGGACACTCCACTTTCCTCCCACAGCCAAAGACTTGCAGGTTGATAGGTAAATTGGCCATTGTAAATGTCCCCTAGTGTAGGTAGGTCGTCAGAGAATGTTCGGAATATGGGGTTAATGTAGGATTAGTATAAATGTGTGGTTGTTGGTTGGCACAGACTCGGTGAGCCGAAGGGCTTCTTTCAGTGCTGTATCTCTAAATAAATAACAATTGTATCAACAATCATTGTCCTTTGCACTGAGGAAACCAAGCACATGTTCTGTTCCTGTTTTGTTGAGCACCTCCAATAAGTCTGCAAACGTGATGCTTAGCTTCCGGTCACTTGCCATTAGAATTCCCTGCCCCATTCCCATGCTGACCTCTCTGTCCACGGCCTGCTACACTGTTTGAATCTTGCGGAATAAGTGTCAACTTCAAAAACGTGATAACTCCTCCTCCATTTGTTTTTGACAGCGGGCGTTGGGAACGATTCCGCTCTCCATTTAATCATTACTGACTTCCACCCTCTCACAGTTATTCTCTTTAGTTCTTTCATTCCATTGCCCTGTTCCCCTTTTCCCAGCCTCTGTTCTTACTTAAATACTGCTGCAACATAACACTTTGTAGTACTGAAAAAAATTCGCCAGCCGGGAATTTTAACGCTGTTCCTCTTTCTAAAAATGCTACCTTCCCTACAAGGTAGTTCCAGCACTTGCTGTTAATTTCTCAGCTTCCCAGCCTCCGCAAGATTTTGCCTTTTTACGGAAGAAAATGTCATGGATAAATGAAGAAGTGAGGTTGCAATTGAATGTAAAGAGAAAGAAATACATGCGATAGAAACATGACTTTGGAGAGGCTGGCAAAAAGGGGCTATGAGGGGATGAGGAAAGTGATCTCTTTAGAAATGCATTTTGTAACTTGCTGCCTTGATGTCGAAGGCAGCCACCTTGATTACCATTACTGCCATTACCTGCAATAGAGCCATCACTGTTTTTCTTGCCCAATTTTGCTGTATAAGCCCACTGTGGAGCGGCAATGTGTTTCTGAATCGTTCCTCTCAGAAATGCCACACAATTATACTGCATATAAGGACTGTGTAGCTTTATAGGGTAACTTGCCAAATCTTTGAGGAAATGTGATCGCTCAGTGAGACTGTCCAGAGAATCAGAACACAAAGACACACTGACTGGTAATCAGAAGTTACAAACATTCACCAACGTTGAAATGTGCAGGGAGGGATGTGATGTGTTCCTTGTAAGCGTTACGGAATGTGCTTTATCAAAGGTGATCACTTCGAATCAACAAAGAATTTACATTACCGAAATATATGAAAAGCAGCTCACAGTCTGCAGGACCTCAGAACAGTCACTGTGTGTTTTGTTGTTCTGTTGAACTGAGAGGAAGCGCCTGACATTGTGATGATTTCTGTGATATCAACATACTGCTGCAGGACATTTCACCTCGGACTTTGAACTTAGCTACATAAAATCCATAAGGACAAAGTATCGGGGGACGAATGTTTGTGCAATATCATTGATCATTGGAAAAATGTAAGAGCTTAGTGACTGCAAATAAACTGATCTCTTATTTCAAAGACTGACTCACAGTACAAAGATATGGTAATCTGTGTACACTTTCCAAAATGTAAAACACAAATATCAACAGTTCACGATAAATGACTAAGTTCAAATCAATCAGCAAAGTTAGGTACAGCAGGAGCATCAATTCTCCATGTGGTTTTAAAGTAAAATAGATGAACTTGTGAAATGTTCAAGCTGTTTTCTCCACCTGCATATATAGGTTAATGAAACAGTAACACTGTTAATAATCTAGTCAGGCGGGTGAGGCTGTGTTACTGTAAGCGGTTAACTCGTTGTGATCCAATCACCAGGAATGCAGCCTCTATCAATGTCACTTGTTAACTCCCTATGATTCAATGCAAAGATGGGAGCTGAAGGTAGATGTTGTTTCAATAAACTGTCCACTGTAACTCAATAAATAATAATTAATGTCAGTTTGATATATCCGGGAGTGAAAGTAGATCTGGAAAATGAAAAGAGCCTGAAGATCTAATGCTGATCAACAAATTAGCACAGCTGACGTGTCTCTATAAAGTTACCATAAGTAGAAAACCTTGAAATTAATTCTTTCCCCGGATGTGAAACAACAACTCTCCTGAAATGGACATTTAACCAAAGAATTCACAAACTGTATTGGAACCAGGCTAATGACCCTCATAACTTTGCCATCCACTCACTGGTTTCTGCAGGGATTTCGGGTCGCGTCACAATCTGATAGGTTTGTTCCCCTGAGTTATGTTTTGCAGGTATCAAACAGACTGACAATTTAGTAAGTATGAGTTATGGGTGTTGACAGCAACTGGTTGCCACAGCAACTTGAATTACTCGGACAGAATGATGGAGGTTTAAGAAGTTTGGTATGGGTCTCTTGTATCTGTGAGAAGCCGGCCAATCCTGTAAATCATAAATACTGGTACTTTATTCATTTAGAGATACAGCACTGAAACAGGCCCTTCGGCCCACCCACTCTGTGCCGATCAACAACCAACCATTTATGCTAATCCTAAATTAATCCCATATTCCCTACCTAAACTCGGGGCAATTTATAATGGTCAATTTACCTATCAACCGGCAGGTCATTCGCTGTGGGAGGAAACCGGAACATCCGGCAGAAACCCACACGGTCACAGGGAGAAATTACAAACTCCGCACCGGCAGTACCCAGACCTAATCCCGGGTCACTGGAGCTGTGAGGCTGCGGAGCAATTCACTGCACCACTGTGCCACCCTGATTAGCCATTGACATTCTGAAAATGGTGCAAGTAACGAAGGAACATCCAGTAAGCACTTATATTCGGATGTAACTTTTGCCACACATGCAGGATCCTATATAAACGTTGAAATTCGTGGATCCCCTTGTCAACACGGTAATTTCAGAGTATCTCTGTCAATAGATAACATTAACGGGACGCAAGAAATACTGACAGTTGCAAGGTCTCCTGAAACGAAAATCTTATGGACCCAGAAGATATTACCAAACTCCCAGAGATTCTTTTCAAATGTTGCCACTTCAATGGACAAATTGCATTCATTGATAAGCAATCCCAGAACCGTCTGTCGATGACATAATCCAGAGGTCCATTTGCAAATGCTGAGAATGCCCTACGATTCTGTGAAAACTGGAACATAGTCTCAGTCCCAGTATCCCCTTGCAAATAAAGTCTCGCACCCGAGGGATCCCCTGGACACACAACTCCCAATCAGGGACGTCATGTAATTGCTCAAATGGCGAGATGCACTTACCGCCAAGAGCCGCGAATATAAGTTATTAAATGATAAAAAAATACAGTAAAGCATGCTTCATACAGTTAGTAACTAGATATCGTAGTGTTTTGACAATTGTATTGGACATATTGTTCATTTGAGGCTACCATGCACACACAAGCCAGCAGATGGCACTGAAAGAGAAAGTGAAAGAAAACAGAGTAAAGAAGACTCCATTATGTTCAAGAGTTTGCTGACTCGGTCCTCAGTCTTTTCCTCATATGTCTTATTAAACTCTGCTAAACCACAGGCCAGTTCAGAGACCATCAGAGTCATCGATCCTTACAAGGAACAGGCAGCAGTAATGAGGTGGTTAATGAAACAAAAAGACAGTAGTTTACTGAATTAATAGTTGGAGATGGAGGCTCACCAGGAACTAACGATCAGAGATAGCACAACCTGTGGACACTCTGAACCGCCATATGTATCATAATTTCTATATATACTATATGGCAATTTGAATATACACATTGAAACTCCCAGAGCATACTCTTCCAGCCTATTGTTCTCAGATGTTGATCCATTCTCTCCCTCTTTGTAAAGCTACAGGTGCCTGTCAGTCATTGACGCAATAGTAGAGTAACATTGCAAGGAGAATCTTATTGATATCAAAGAAAAACCTCGCAGTGACACAAATAGGTCCCTTGGAAAGTGCCATGAATCACAGTCACAAAACAAACAAGGTCAGTAACATGCTTTCTTCTGAACACGTTTATATGTCAAACGGTGTACTTGCCCAGATATTGCACAGACATGAATTGAAACTTCCCAAAGCCCAGAATATAATTTGATTGACTGTTCCACTGGTGAAAACTTCACAGCGCAATAGTTACATTGGTATAATACTGTCCATATCTGCCTGTGGATTCTGAACAGTGTCATGCTTGCATTTAAACAGTACTGCCTCCCTCTGCTGGTGAATACTGCACAATACAATTGTTGCATTGATACAGTAATACCTCCATTCTTTTGTAGGTGTGACAGTGCAGTATTATATTTATATAGCAATGATGAGTGCAAAGACTACAATGATGTAGTAATGTCTACCTCATTTGGTGAATACCAGCTTACACCTCTGGTGGGGAAGACTAAACAGTGCACTGGCTACATTTTCACAGTGGTATCCTCGTCTCTTTGGAATACAGAATAGTGCATTGCTTATTGTTACGATCAGGTGACGAGGGTCACACTATACCCCAATTGTCCTTCTTCTCATTTGACCGCAGCAGGGTTTCTTCCTTTCTAAACACTGGATGTACTTAACACTCCAGTGAGTGTTTTACCTTTATCCTTTGTTGTGATCGTAAAAGAACCAATTGGACAAGTTTTCTTGAGTTTAAACAAGGAAGAGGTGAGTTTATTATACTTAATAATTAAACGTTTAAAGTCGGTTGCCAATCCATGAATTTAAAAAAATCCCCTTTTTATAGCAGGTTTTCTTGACATTATGTTTAATATCATAATGCTTACCGCCACTGGTAGATCCACTTCCATAAACTGCACCAATGGCTCCAACTGATGCAATATGTGTTTATCCAGTATTTCATAACTGTTTCATGGTCAAGAAAATAAATGTGCACGGCATCCATTGAATGGCACATTGAACATCAACTGGCCACTAACCATAAACGGACAGTAGTTTCATAAACTGACCTCCTACGGACAAACTGAACAAGTTCAAATAAACTGACCCCGACCACACATCTGAACGATTCAGAAAATGCTGCGTGACTCACTAACTTAACAGGTCTCTAAAGCGGACACATCGCAGCAAAATACATAACCATCGACATTGATTTGTTTTGCGAAAGGTTCTCTTCTTTTCTTCTTGTCCTGGATGTGCATCTCTTTAAGGGAGCTGCGGCAAATTGTAGGTGCCTCTCCACTCTCACAGATATGAGGTTGCTTAGCCTGCCCAGTACTCATATTTCGCTTTTACTGTCTCTGCTGACAGATTCTTCTGCACGACTCGGCCCTTCAGAAGCAGGAGAACCAAGCCAGCAATACCAATCTGAACAGTCACCCCTCTGACTTCAACACGCACCAGTTCAGCATTTAGCACAATGCATGGGAATGATGGTGAGATAGCACAGTCTGTACAGGGTGAAGTTCACATTGCAAGTGAGTAGCACGGGTAGTGGTGAAAGGCACAGTGGAGGACAGAGGAGGCAGGCGAATGCGCCCTGACCCAAACATTGCTGAAGAGTGTGGGGAATACCAATTCAATGCCTGGCTGTTCACGCAAAGGAAATTGGAATAGTACCAGTAGAGAACGGTTGCGTGGGTAACCTGTCAAAGACTTTCAACATCATGGATGAGACTATGGAGGAGCCAATAGTCTCTGAATGGCACCCGGACGTTCCTGTTCATGGAACGAGTTGCCTGTGTTCTCTTATGAAGAATGTGTTGTCCTCTCCGGAAGCTTACTATGCAAGAGCCCTGGTAACCACCAAGGCCAGCTTTGATTGAAACCCAACCTGCTGCTATTGGAGCTTTGGTTTCTACAGTGACGTCCAGCCTCGAAAAGTAGTGAAGCAGCGTTGACAGATTTAGTGGTTCGAATGGAGAGGAGCTTGGGTCGGATCAGTGGTGTCCTTTAGTTTTCTCTCATGCAGATCAGTGAGAGATAATGCACAGCCCCATGGGATCAGACTGGCGCTACGGCAGCTGCAGGTAGTGTCCTCTTTCAAGAGGGAAGTACATCTGTGCCCTTGACAGACCCTCGTCCCATGCCCATGCACGCACCAGCAATGTTGTCCAGATGCACCAACCTGAAGCCAGTCCCATTCTCGGTCGCACCGCCGAAAATGCTGGTTGTAAATATCTGCAGTACCATTTTTACGACAGCTGCAAGCGTCCACCATGCTGAATTAAAAGGGGCAGCTCTATAATTAGAAAATACCAGCCTTCAAGGGAACACTATTAGGTGGCACATGAATGAATATTAATTTGAGTGCAATTTATTAACGTAATATTAGTCAAACATTTATCCATGTCAATTTGTGCAAAATGTTTTAGTAATAACTTAGGGCCCTCACAGTGTGTGGGCGTGGGAATGCCTCATGCAACGATTTTCTCTGTCCAGGTGCAGTGGAGATTTGACCTAAATGTAGGGGAAGAATCATCTTCGTGAATCACTTGGTGCAGGGGTGGGAGGAAGGGGTTTGAGTAGCATTTCAATGCAACCAATATTTAATCACTTGTTCTCAGACTTCACATGTTACTCGCTGCTTCACCGTGCAATGCCAGGCACCACGTGGTCAGCTTTCGGTGTGGTCTCCAATTCTGCTGCACAATGACAGTGCAGTGACTGGCACGGCAGAGCCATCTCTCAGTGTGGGCTCCAGGTCTGGCTGCTGATACATGGCAGTGGGAGGGAAATATGAAATAATTGTCAAAGAGGACCACATATCTGCCAATATGATAGGAAAGAGGAAGGTTGAGTCCAGGGTAACTGCTACTGTCATGAGTCAATAGGGGATCCGGACACCGAGCACGAACCCATACTTCCTACAATTCAACTTGCTCGTCCATTACAAATACCCGCTATTAAAAAATACAGGAACACTTTTAGGGCTGAAAAGTGCTAATATAAAGTTGACGTGTTCATTGAAGCCTCATCAAATCGCCGTTTGTTCTCAACAGAATAGACTACATTGTGAGTAACAAATACCATGTATTCAGTTCGAAGTAGGTACAATTAGATGCTTGTTTCATCCAGAAAGAATGTTTGGGATGCTCTCTGTGAAAAGGGAAGAGGGGAAAGAACAGGTGTTGCATCATTCAACCATTGCATGAGATGTTTTTTGTTGCAAGAGGAGTGATTCTGGGATTGACAGAGAACTAACCAAGAGCTTGACAGAGGGAATAGTGCCTTTGGATTGTTGAATGGGGAAGGGAGGGAATGATGCCTTTAGTCGTCACATGGCGCTGGCGGCTGAAATTGCAGAAAACTGTTGAATATGTAGGTGTTGCTGTGGCAAGTGAGGACAAGGCTAACTGGATCATGGCTCTGGTGGTGACGAGAAGGGATGAGGGCGGAATTGCAGGTTACGTGCCTGAAGAAGGGAACTCTTCAGCCGATCAAAGACAGAAGCCAATTCGGAAATGATGATGTGGAAGGTGGCATCATTGGAACTGCTGTAACAGAGATGTAGATACCTGGAGAAGGCAATAGAGACCTGACACGAAGCAGGATGGGGGAGGTGGGGTGCATAATCGAGCTAGGTCTCTGGGTTGGTGGCTACAGATAGACATTGTGAGCTACCTGCCGATCCTCAGTTTTAGAAATAAGATTTCGAGGAATC
The DNA here is from genome assembly GCF_036365525.1 of Heterodontus francisci. Lineage (NCBI taxonomy): Eukaryota > Metazoa > Chordata > Chondrichthyes > Heterodontiformes > Heterodontidae > Heterodontus > Heterodontus francisci. Next base: position 1,315,764 of record NW_027140434.1, read on the forward strand.
GAATTGGGGATGGGTCGTGTAAATGTAAAGTAGGGCTGGCAGCTGGAAGCAAAGTTAATTCCTTTCAGCTGAGAATGAGGTCAGGAAACTACAATGAAATAGTCATCAATGTACCCAAACAAGATGTCGTGTGCTGGTGGGACGTAAAGGTGTCAAACAACTGGATGGCGAGGCGAGGTATTGCGATGCAGAAAGGCTGCATGTCCTATTCAGAGATACAGGTGTAGGTGGAAGATACATCCTGGTGAAAGATGGACTGCAAAGCGACTGGACATCCCGGTGTGGGATGGAAAAGTACAGACCTGAATATTTTGAATGGGCTAAGTTGCAGATGGTTTGAACATCCTGGTAAGAGATGGAAGTATTGAGGGTATGGCCGTCCTGATGAGGGATGGACTTGTAGGGATCCGAATTTCCTGAATGGATTTAATGAGTTTTAAAGGGATTGATCACCCTAGTGAGAGATAGAGTTTTAAGAGAATTACATGCTCTGGAGAGGGAAAGAGAAGTTTAAAGGGAATGAACATCTTGGTGAGAGATGTAAATGCAGAGTGGTTGGACGGCCTGGGGAGGGATGTAGTTGAAGGAACCTACATATCTTGTTTACAGTGTTGGACTGGATGTCCATGGTGAAAAGGAAACATTTATGGCCCGGAAACCAGAGTAGCTAAAATCGTGGATGGCGACAGAAGAAGACAAGGGGAGAAAGTGCAATAGAAAGAGTTAAGATCCATCGGAAAGGAACAGATTGAAATGTTGAGTCTTACGATGTAGCCTTGTTTGTGGATGTTTGGAGGATTTCGAAGGGGCTGTGCGCGGTCACAGGCACGGGGTGAAGATCTCAAGAGGAAATGAGTTCAAAGATAATATGGGAAAGGATGACATGATGTTCAGTGATGGACTCATGGTCTGGGGGAAGTGGAACGATGTGTCAGAGAGTTTTGTGTTTAGGCTCCCCAAGGTAGAGGTCTTTACAACAAACAACAACAGCGATTCCATTGTCAGCAGGTTTAATGACAATGTGAGGGTTGAGAGAATAAAGTGCTGCACATCACAGGGAGATAGATAAGAGAGAGTAAAGGGGGCGGAATTCATTTCATAACACTTGCCTCCATCTTAACACAAACCTTCACTCTTTTACTCTCTCCAGTCCATCCTTTTTCCCTGATTCTGTATTTGCTAAAAGTAATTAATCTCGACTAATATATATTTCTGACGAAATCGCAATAACGTTCAAAGCTCGTCCTGTGTCTCTCGCCACAGATGATATCCCAGCTGTTATGTATTTACAGCAAAATTCGTTTTCAATTCAAATGATGTTCGCCGTCTGCTGGTGGATACGGGTATTTCAGTAAGCCGACGAATCACAAAAATCACAATTTTCTGGAGAGTAATGCATGGTGTAGCTGCTCTCCCGACAGAGTAACAATTGTGCTCTGCTGATGACTAACTGAAATGTTTAAAATTGACGGCAAAAACGCATGAATTTCTGACCAGTTTTTCCTGCTCTCCCACCATACTCCGGGATCGTGTAGCGCAGGAAAACATTATATTGTATCTCGAAATTGGTGTATATTTAGTCCTTGAACCACAATACAGTCGTTAATATTGACAAAGGCACAAATTCCAACTGCAACATTGAATAAATCATTTTAATTATTTTTGAAGGTTATTCCCATTGTACATCAACACTTACATTAGAAACTGCAGTAATTTGTCCATATCGAGTATGTGGTGGTGGAGGAAGAAGTTACAATAAATGCAGATTAAAGAGACAGACCATTTATTTGTCACCTGACGTGTTCTAAACCTTTTTTAACAGGAAATGGAAAAGTGAATCGGTTACAAAACGAACTTTGCATAAACTCTTCATTAATAAGCACCGGTTTTAATCTCTGTAACAGTGTTGGTAATTACATGCGGAGTAATATATCTCAGTATTTGTACAGACAGAGAAATGATCCGAAATCAATTGTGTTTGGTATTTTAATTAAACAGAAAACACGCACCTTCAGACAAAATATAGAGAAAAGCCAAATCTAGTTATTTCAACACAATGTAAAATGATGGTTGATAAAAATAAAGTGATGTTTATATCGTAAAACAAAGCACAATTATCACGTTCACACTGTTGGGAAAGTTCATGCCGTTCCTTCAGATTTAACACAGAATAACACATCAGTCTGTGATCCACCTCCAGACATCATACACTGGATTTGAGGCTGACTTTTACCTGAAACCGCAACAAAAACGACTTGAGAGGTTTACAGCAATGTTAACCACCAAACAAATACATCAAATACAGTATATGATCTCCTCAGAATATTTCTGCTTCAATAAGCCTCCTATTTCTTTTGTAAGTACAGAAAATGTTCTCTTTTTTTTCGAGATACAGCACTGAAACAGGCCCTTCGGCTCACCGAGTCTCTGCCGACCATCAACCACCCATTTTTTCTAGTCCTACACTAATCCCAAATTCGTACAAGATCCCCACCTGTTCCTACATTTCCCCACCACCAACGTCTACTGGGGGCAATTTATAATGACCAATTTACCAATCAACTGCAAATCTTTTGGTGGTGGGAGGAAACCCAGCGAAAACCCAGACACAGGGAGAACTCGCAAACTCCACACAGGCAGTACCCAGAATTGAACCCGGATCGCTGGAGCTGTGAGGCTGCGGTGCTAACCACTGTGCCACCCATCATCTTTCTGATACTTTGGAATCAATATCGATATTCTTAATATCGGAAACAGCTGGGACAGCACACTGTCAGCACAATACACGGAACAAATTATAAAACATTGGTCTTACCAGACTGATGGAGATGTAAGATGTTGAACCATACAGTCAGTGCCCATCTTTGGTGTAATGTCTGCTATTGTGAACGTGTCATAGTGAACATCCTCATTGTTTTCAGGAATGGAGGGAGGCATCAAAGCGGGATCAGTGCGGGTCTGAGAGCTATATACTGTGGAGAGAAAGATTATGGATTAATGATTGAACTGAAAGTGGGTTCAGTGCGTGTCTGAGAGCTGTATACTGTGGAGAGAAAGATTATGGCTTAATGATTGGACTGAAAGCGGGATCAGTGCGGGTCTGTGAGCTGTATACTGTGGAGTGAAAGATTATGGATTAATGATTGAACTGAAAGTGGGTTCAGTGCGTGTCTGAGAGCTGTGTACTGTGGAGAGAAAGATTATGGATTAACGATTGGACTGAAAGCGGGATCAGTGCGGGTCTGAGAACTGTATACTGTGGAGAGAAAGATTATAGATTAATGATTGGACTGAAAGCGGGATCAGTGCGGGTTTAAGAGCTGTATACTGTGGAGAGAAAGATTATGGATGAATGACTGGACTGAAAGTGGGCTCAGTGCGGGTCTGAGAGCTGTATACTGTGGAGAGAAAGTTTATGATTTAATGATTGGACTGAAAGCTGGTCCAATGCGGGTCATCTATATACGTATAACGTAAAGGGGACTGGAATTTGTTGGCCTCGGAATGTTTTCCATCTCCATTCACCGTGTTGTTTTTTTTACCGCTGGGTGAAAGCAGATGAAATGGATCAGCTCAGCCTGAATCAGGGTGTTCAGATTGAGCACCTGGAAGATTTGCAGTCAAAGTGTTAGCAAGAGAGATATCACACACCGAATAACATAAGGGTGTCTTTTCTAAAATATTTCAATCATTGTTTTGTCTAATTTCCTTTAATCACAACATGTATTTAAATCAACCAGCAGTCTGTGACATCGCCGAGTGGAACGAAATTCAAAGTAGTGACAGAGAGCTGGTGACTGTGAGAGTTTAACTCACCGAGAGTGGAGAGATCACCGCCAGCACTTGTGAAGAGATCATCAGGACTACTGTCCAGCAACAAGTGACCATCCTGAGTGTCAATGGCTCCAGTCTCAACATCATCATAATCACCCGGAACCAGACCTGAGCGGAAATAATGATTTTCACTGAAATTAAATGGTATCACTGAATACTTAGAATTATATTATTAGACGTCAGTCGACACGGGCAAGCCAGGGTAAACTGTGATCTTCAGCCGTAGTGAGATTAGAGGCTGGCGAATGATGGGACCGTGTCGTGTCACGATAGGCGAGTCATAGCTCATGCTATGTTTAAAATGCAGCCTGTAATCGATTAAAAGGAAGGGGCAGTGTAGGATATTGGTTGGGAGACTGACAACCTGCATGTTTGGCAGATGGCAGCAGCCAGAGCAAGGTTGGCGCCCAGGTTTTCGCATGCCTCCATGGAAGTGCTCCTCCAGGCAGCAAGGGCAAGGAGGGAAGCGCTTTTCCATCGGGACCGGAGGAGGAGGCCAGCGAGGCAGGTGGGGAGGGCATGGCAGGAGATTGAGCAGGGAGTGAGCAGCCGTGAGGTAGTCCCATGTAAGAGGTTTCAGTGCAGGAACGGGATCAATGCCCTGATGTAGTATGACAAGGTGAGTGCAGTGCCTAACATTAATTTGACAGCCTTAAATGTCACAAATGATAAAAATTAAATTAGAGAAGGGGTGCCTCACTCATTTGTTCAGATGTTCCTACACCATGGAGCACAGCTCAGTGCCCACCTTCTTGGAGAAGCACAATCTTCAGTGACACTGCTGTTCCGACATTTGCAGGAAGCAGAGCCTCTGATGGTAAGCCCTCTCTGGTGGGTAGCATCTTCTGCACTCAAGAAGCTGGTTGCGTGCGGCTGTGTGCCCTGTTCATCCACACTCTTTTCCAGCCTCATGATTATTGTCCCTATCTGGGTGCTGCAGCCCAACTCCTGGTGACTGCAGCTGCTTCCATCTCTCATTCTCCTCCACAATGGGAGGCCTCAAAACCGGCGTGGCATAGACCTATTGTAAATTGCTGCACTCACTTCTCAAGGTCTCCATTCTTTTTACTTGGTGCAGGTAAGTTTCAAGTCTGAGAGGATGCTCATCCTAAATACCTCTGTTATGATTGCCAAGATAGGTCAGCCTCCAGATTGCCAATACCGCGATACAGTATCTCTCCCCCTCCCTCCAGTGCCACAATGCTTTTCACAGCCAAAACTGACCTTCCTCTGACCTTCCCCCTCCTTATAGATGGCGAGTCTCTGAAAACTGTTGTCACCTTTCATTAAATTGTGAATGGTTTGGAAAATTGCCATGAATTTCCTGTTTATTGACTCAATTGCCTGCCCAGTGCCTTAAAGTGCAGCCTCCACCCACCAGCTCGGCCGCTTCCAGGAATATCACTTAACAGAGTAAATACGTCGGGCTTCCTTTGCACTGCTATCCAGCGGCAATTTCCCTCCCAGTCTGTCGCCACTGTGTGACAAAATTCTGCCCTCCGTTTTAAAGTCACATCTGTCCCATTGAATCACCCATTCAACATACACACAAATGTCACATTTCACCGCCCACACAACAGTGTCAGAAATCACAATAATTGAATGTTTCATTCCATTAAAGTATTGGTTGCAATCGGTATTATTTTGCAGACATCCAAATTATTTCTCCTTTCTTAAAAACTAAAATCCCTCAGCAAATCCCCATGCATTCAGCAGCATCATTTTACAGCGATTAAGTTCTGATATATTTAGTTGTTGATTTTAGATAACAGACTGCGTGATGGATTAAAAAAACGTGATGGTAACAAATAAAAATGTACCCACCCTGAATACTGGAGGAGTTCCCTTCAGGATTTTCTGATCCAGGATCCGTATCACCCAAACTGTGACTGGTGTAATATTCAATCCGATTTAGGGACTCAATGGAATCAGCAACTGTTAAACACAAACATGGATGGTTATTGGAGAGATCGATTGGGACGTTCCAGCAAATAACATAATGCCGTCATCATCTGGTGACAATGTCCTGGGACTTTGTATCTGACACGATTGTGAAACATTTATCACAGGGACTGCAGTAGTTCAACAGCAACTCGGGATGGACCAAATATGTTGGCTCATCCAGCGAGCAGTTAAAACAATACACAGTACAGCTGGTGGGTCAGATTTCAAACATCAGAGCAGAGACAATAGTATAAAACATAATCAGTTCGCACAGTTTCATAATCCAGAATCCCTCCATCCTGTCCGCGTTTCTTTCAATTTCAGAGTCTCAAACGGATGGTGGTAGCTTTAAAACCGAACCCCACCCCGGATAATGGGGCAGAAAAGTGTAAAGAGTGCAAGGAGACGAATAACGGATTTGTTCTTTCCTGGTATTTTTTGCAACCTGAGAAATTAATCTCAATGGTTAAATTGCCCTCCAAACATATCGCAAGACAAAACTTTTATCGATTTGCCAGTGTTGTTGCCCCAGTATTGTGAAACAGAATTTGTAGATTAATGTTAAACTTCAGAATGCAAAGTGTTCGGATATGTTTTTTGCAGGAACCACCGACTTCAGTTTAGGAGTTCCTGATGGAAGCGTGTTTCTGATCCAGAAATCCAGTCAGTTAGAGAAATAAACTCTGAGTCAATGTGACTGTCTCCTCCTGAGAGCAGTGACTATTTATGGTCTAGCTGAAATGGAATAAAATGACATGATAGTTACAAACAAACAGAAATCACGTTCTTTAAGCAGTAGCAACGGGCGGGAATCTTCCCAAACCTATTGCTAATCTTGCTATACGCACAGATATAGACACACTCGCACTGTGATTTGACTCCTTCACCTGGGGTTATCGAGCGGATTTCTGACAGTGTTCAGTCAGTAAACTGACCATTAACATGGGGTAGTTAAGTGGAAGTGACATTTGTCTTGTGAACATTCGGCATGAAATATAAAACACAGACCTGAACGCCGGATCTGATAGGAATCCTTGCCAGGTGGAATATTCCCAATCTCTTCATAAATTGCTTGGTATAAACCAGCCGGTGAACCCTTGCCACTAGTGACAGAACCTGTCAGATGGAGGGTGGGAAGATGAAAGTTTAGTTGCAACCCACGAGCGTTGAACAGTAAATTATCTGCGAACACATCCAAATCACAGAGACGGAGAGAGTAAAGGGACAAAGTCGGGTACAGTGAATGCGGAGTAGTTTTGTTGTGTGTATTTTCGTACATGTCTATGTGTCAATTTTACTGCATATCCCTATGTTCACCTGCAGCAGACTGAGGACAAATGTGTTGACTGAGGAAAAAATTCAATCAAGTTTGTTAGAAACGATCTCTCCCAAACAAAGCCATGCTGACTGTCCCTGCTTAATGCCTGCCTCTCCAAGTGGAGGTTAATCGTGTTCCTCAAAATATTTTCAATATTTTCCCCAGCACTGACGTTAGATTCACCTGCCTGTAATTACCTGGTTTAACCCTGATACCCTTCTTGAATAATGATACCACATTCACTGTCCTTCAATCCTCTGGTACATCTCCTCTGGCCAGCGAGGATTTGAAAATGTGTGTCAAAGCCCCTGCTGAATCTTCCCTTACCTCACTTAACAGCCTAGGTCACATCTCATCTGGGCCTGGGGATTTTTCCATTTTAAGCCTACAAAAACAACAAACACTTCCTGCCTTTCAATGCTAATTTGTTTAAGTACTTCACAACCCCGCTCCCTGATCTCGACACCGACATCGTCCATCTCCATGGTGAACACAGATGAAAAGTAATCCATTAAAGCCGAATTTACGTCCTCTGCCTGCACATCGCAGACGGCCATTTTGATTCCTAATCAGTCCCATTCTTTCCCTGGTTATCCTCTTGCCCTTGATATACTTTTAAAAAATGCATTGGGCGTTCCCTTGATCTTCCTCACCAGTGTTATTGCATGCCCCCTCTTCGCTCTCCGAATTCAATTTTTAAGTACCCCCTATACTTTCTGTACTCCTCTCTGGAGTCCGCTGTTTTTCAGCGCTCTGAATCTGCCAGTCGCCTCCTTTTTGCTCCTTATCCAATCCTCCATATCCCTTGACACCCACAATATCCCTGGAATTGTTCGTCCAACCCTTCAACTCTATGGGAACATGTTAGCCCTGAACTCTCAATATTTCCCTTTTGAAGGTAAGAGCCAATGGGATCCAGGGCAATTTGACAAATTGGATCCAAAATTGGCTGCGTGGTAGGAAGTAAAGAGTAATGGTCGAGGGTTGTTTTATTGAGTGCAAGCCTGTGACCAGTGATGTACCACGGGGATCGGTGCTGGGACCCTTGCTGTTTGTAGTGAACATTAATCATCTAAACCTGAATATAGGAGGTATGAGGAGTAAGTTTGCAGATGATGCAAAAACTTGTGGTGTCGTAAATAGTGAGGAAGAAAGCCTTAAATTACAGGACGATATAGATGGGCTGGTAAGATGGGCAAGGGAGCAGCAAATTGAATTTAATTCTGTGAAGGGTGAGGTGATGCATTTTCGGTGGAGTAACAAGGCAAGGGAATATACAATGGATGGTAGTACCATAGGAAGTACAGAGAATCAGAGGGACCTTGGTGTACTTGTCCATAGATCACTGAAGGCAGCAGCATAGAAAGATAAGGTGGTTCGGAAAGAATATGGGATTCTTGCTTTTATTAGCCAAGGCACATAATATAAGAGCAAAAAGGTTATGATGGAGCAGCATACAACGCTAGTTAGGCCACAGCTGGAGTACTGTGCACAGTTCTGGGAACTGCACTGTAGGAAGGATGTGATTGCACTGGAGAGGGTGCAGAGGAGGTTCACCAGGATGTTGCCTGGGAAGGAGCATTTCAGTTATGAAGCGAGACTGGAAAGGCTGGGGTTGCTTTCTTTAGAACAGAGAAGGCTGAGGAGGGAATATGATTGAGGTATACAAAATTATGAAGGGTATTGATAGCATAGATAGGAAGAAAACTTTCCCCTTAGTGCAGGGGTCGGCAACCAAGGGGCATCGTTTTAAGGTAAGGGGAAGGATATATCGAGGTGATTTGAGGGGAAAAGTATCACCCAGAGGATGGTTGGAGTCTAGAACACATTGCCTGAAGAGGTGGTAGAGGCAGGAACCCTCACAACATTTCAGAAGTATTTAGATGAACAATTGAAATGCCATCGCATACAACACCATGGACCAAGTGCTGGAAAATGGGGTTAGAATAGATAGGTGCCTGATTGCCGGCAGAGATACGCTGAGCCGAAGGAATGTTTCAGTGCTGAATAACTCTATTAATCTATGACTCTATGACCTGATCTCCTGCTTGTGATCGTTTGTAAACGACTGCCTGTCCAGTGAGGTTACAAGGCTCGATCTCATCAGTTTTCGGACTGTCTTGTTACAGAGCCTGTTCTGGTCGGGTCCTTGGCAGTGCTAGGCGCCTATGCTGTCCCAGATACAGAATCTTTCTTTAGAGAGAGAGGTCTATTTCTATAGGAACTTTATATTATTATGAAAAGTGTCATTTATTAAGCGTCCCATTTCTTATAATAAATCAGGAGTGATTTGGATGGGTGAAATATGAGTGGAAGCGTCGTTTTGGAATGTTGAAGCACCGCTGGTGAATACAGAAGGTCCTATACAAGTATCACCTGTCAAAATAACAGTCAGACACGGTTAGACAGCTCGATATTGGATGCCCAGAGCCGGAATCTGAAAGGCTGGAACTGATAACCAATGGATGAAGGAAGATTAACAGACAAGTAAATAGTTGAATGCACAGCTTAAAAAGTTGAAGTAAACTTCCGGATCCTTTGTTACAATAAGTAAATTCTTCCAGAATTTCATGTATGATGTGCTGAACTCTCACAGTGAATGTGGACACTTCAAATCACTCTCCATTTTAAATGTCACATTTTACTAAATCCTTAGCACATTGAATGGAGAAAATCAGCAACAAAAAAAAAATGTCTTTCTAACAAGGCCACTTGACAGTCCATAGAAATCTGCAAGGAACGAGAGTTTTGCATGCATATGACACAATATCTGGGACCTTTCGTTGGATCCGCGGGAAGATATGAACCTCACCTCTTCTGATTGACTTTTTCTGTATAACCACCATCAGTGAGATCAACACACAGATTAGCAGAACTCCGAAGCAGACCGCAACTAGGATGGAAGTAGTTTTATATCCCTGTTCTTAATGACAATAATACAGAAAGGTTTAACACATACACAGTCCGTCTTGCACAATAACATATTTACAAAAGGGAGTTAATAATTATATCCACTGCTACCGGGCGATGAGTCAGGCTGAACATTCCGCAATATGTGTGGTGCACATTGCACCAGAGGGAAGTGTGAGCCAGTCTAAATTACAGAGACAGTGCCCCCATGTTTCTGATGAGAACACGACAGTTCAGGTACAGCCAGAATCTGAAATTAGCTGAATTTCAACCAGACCATTTGAAATATGCGGTGAGGAAAAGATATTCCAGTCAGTGAGAAATTGCTCATAGCATCTTGAGAAAATGACTACAATACCAATTCAACTAATTCAAACCCTAACGCTGGCGAGGATACTAATAATGGTAAGTACCTGCAGATGTGGACGGGACAGCAATTGGAGGCACATCGAGCCCTGTGGAGTATATTGTACAAAAGGTTCAGGAGGATGAAATTTCAGCACTTTCCATTTAAACGATAAATACTGTTCTTAATTTCCGGAACTAGTGAGCCAATTTAACAAAACAATGAACCCTAACCCCACTCTCCAAACCCTGTCACCCTCACCGGAACAAATCACACTGGCATCTTCCTTGTGATCACAGTCAGACTGAGCCGGCGATGAAGAAGGACAGTCGGCCAGAGAAGATTCGCTTCCAGTGCATTTCACCTCATCCAGCCAGATAACACCGTCACCCTGGGAAAAAGTAGCTCCTCCTGGGGCCAAAAGAGCGTGACAACAATCCAGCTGTCTGCAGACAACATTGGCATCGGCCATATCCCAGGAGTCATCACACACCGTGCCCCAGCTGTTATCGCACAATATCTCAACTCTCCCGGAGCAGTTGGTGTTACCTCCAAACAGGCGCAACCAATGTCCAGAATCTGGCAAAGAGAATCAATGGTTATTATTGATGTAGTATAAGACAGGAGTACAAGTCAGATAGTTGGTATAATAAAGAGGAAGTAGCACCTGGTGAAAGCCCACGTTTACAATCATATTCTCGAATGCAGTCCTTTGATCTGTGGTGCTGCTCCTTAGTTACTTTTGCTTCTGTTCAGAAGAGAAACATGCTGACTGTATCACACACCAATGTTTGAAATGACACTCGCACATTTAGAGGTTTGTTGTGTTACCTGAACAAACAACACCAGCATCCTCCCTGTGTTCACAGTTGTGTTTACCCCACGGTTCTTTTTGACATTGCCAAAGGAACGATTCGTGTGAAATACATTCCATCCCATCAAGCCAAATGGGTCCGGATCCTTCTCCAAATGACTGAGCATAATAATCGATAGAACTGAGGGGACCGCACTGTAACTGTTTGCAGATCACTTCTGCATCAGGTCCATCAAGTGTATCCGAGCACACTGTTCCCCAGGTGCCATTGTAGAACACTTCCACTCTCCCCTCACAGCGATGCTTCCCATTCACCAGCCGCAGCTCTTTGTGCTCTGTCAATGACACAAGAAATATCCAGATAGTTAGATTGATAACTCGTTGGATGTTCATACTGCACAGTTCAACACATGCTGCACCGGTTGTGTTCACTGATTTCCAGTAATTATTTCAGAAAAGCGATAGAAAAACACCGACAGCCCATAAAGTAATAAAGAATAATCAACACGGATTTCACAACAGAAAGACAAACAACGTTATTGAATTCTTTGAAGAAGTTACAGAAAGATAACAGGGATAATGCAGTCGATGTAATATGCATGTTTTTTTTTCAGAAGGCCTCTGACAAGGATCATGACTGGGGTCAGAGCCTGTGAAGTCAAGAGATCAGTGGAAGAATGATAGGAAACCAGCTACAAAGCACACCGTCCGGGTACAATGTGGTAACCCAGAATGGTGGAAGTTGGGAAGTGGTGTTCCACAGGGCTGGGGTCACTGCTGCTCAACATTTACATGAACGATTTGGATTTACACAAGGGAGACTTAATTTCAAAATTTAAGATGACAGCAATTTGGGGATGTAGTTACCACTAAGAAAGACAGAGACAAAATACGGGAAGACGTTAATAAACGGGCCGAATGGGCATACAATTGCCAAATAAGTTGAATAGAGATAAGTCTAAGGTGCTCAGTGTTGACAGGAAGAATAAAGAGGCCACGTACCTCTTGTAAAATAAGAGTGAAAATGATATAGATCAGCAAAGACACCTTGGGATACAGAGGCACTAATCACTTCTGAAGTGACAGAGACCGAAGTTAGTGATCATAAATATAGAATAATCACGAATAAATCTAATAAGAAATTCAGGAGAATTTGTTTTTTTTTACCTAGGGAGTGGTTTGAATTTTGAATTCCGAACACATGCAATTGCTGAGGTGATTTGCACTGATGCCTTTAAGGTAAAGCTATACAGGTACATGAGGCAGAAAGAAGCAGGAGGATATGCAAAGAGGGTTAGGTGCAGTGAGGTGGGGCCATACTCGTGGGCAACGTAAACACCACATTGACCAGTTAGTGCGAATGGCCAGATTCCGTGCTGTCCATTGTATGTAATTCGAAGTCATATCTTCCCTGTGAAACCACGTGCACAACACTACGGAAAATGGGCACATGGAAGCAACGTTACCTGAACACATGATCCTCACATCTTCTTTATGAGAACAGTCGTGGTTACCCCACGATGCTGAGGGACATTCCCAGAGTAATGATTCGTTCCTGGAACACTTCAGTTCATCCAACCAAACTGGCCCTGAACCTGGTCCACAAGATGCAGGAAGTGCCAGGTCCAATGCCTTTCCACAACCCAGCTGTTTGCAAACCACGTCAGCGTCCGCCAGATCCCAGGAATCATCACATACTGAGCCCCAAGTCCCATTGTAATAAATCTCCACTCGGCCACTACATGGGCTTCCACCGTCAGACAGCCTTAACTGCACGTGGTCTGTTGGATAACAGTACATGAGGATTATACTTTCAATAGACATTCACATCATCACTCATTACAACTGATTTTACCATCACCAGCTCAAAAAATGAAGGTTAAATGCACCTGTGACAGGTAAATAAAACTATACAACAGAATATCTGTTTACACTTACTTCTTACATAGAATGTAAAGAACAACAATGTTTCAGATATGCTATAACATCTGGCTTTGACAAGTGCTGATCTCCAGTTCCCCTTTTTTGTTTTGAACGCTGTGTCCGGTGTCAAACAGGCAATCACTCATACGATGAACAGTTAATTTATACTCATGTTATATAACTGTATCTGTTCCTTGTCCATGTATGTTACCCTTATTTGTTATCTTGGTCAGACATTTACTGCCATCTCCTATTTCCCTCATCTTCAATTACAAGTGACTTGCATTTATCTAGCGCCATTAACGTAATTAAACATCCCAAGGCGCGATACTGGGGTGATATCAAAGAAATTTTAACACAGAGCACCGAAAAATATATTAGGTCAGATGACCAAAAGCTAAGTCAAAGAGTTAGTTTTTATGGAACGTCTTAAAGCAGGAAAGACTGGTTGACAGGCAGAGAGATTTAAGGAAGTAATTCTAGAGCGTGTGACCTTCGCAAATAAAGGCACGGCCGCCAATGGTGCACAATTAAAACCAGGAATGCTCAAGAAGCCACAACTGGGAGCTGCCAGTCTGGAGCCGATTGCAAAGACAGGAGCTGTGAGGCCAGGAAGGGATTTGAAAACTAGGATGAGAATTTAAAACCACTCATTGCTGGGCAAAGTAGGTCAGTGAGCAGAGGGCAGATGCCTGAGTGGCAAATGGTCGAGACAGCGGAGCTTGCAGAGGTTGTTAGAATTAGAATATTACAGCGCAGTACAGGCCCTTCGGCCCTCGATGTTGCGCCGAGCTGTGAAACCATCTGACCGACACTATTCCATTTTCATCCATGTGTCTATCCAATGTCCACTTAAATGCCCTTAAAGTTGGCGAATCTACTACTGCGGCAGGCAGGGCATTCCACGCCCTTACTACTCTCTGAGTAAAGAAACTACCTCTCACATCTGTCCTATATCTATCACCCCTCAACTTGAAGCTATGTCCCCTCGTGTTTGCCATCACCATCCGAGGAAAAAGACGCTCACTATCCACCCTATCTAACCCTCTGATTATCTTATATGTCTCTATTAAGTCACCTCTCCTCCTCCTTCTCTCCAACGAAAACAACCTCAAGTCCCTCAGCCTTTCCTTGTAAGACCTTCCCTCCATACCAGGCAACATCCTAGAAAATCTCCTCTGCACCCTTTCCATAGCTTCCACATCCTTTCTATAATGCGGTGACCAGAACTGCACGCAATACTCCAGGTGCGGTCTCACCAGAGTCTTGTACAGCTGCAGCATGACCTCGTGGCTCCGAAACTCGACCCCCCTACTAATAAAAGCTAACACACCATATGCCTTCTTGACAGCCCTATTAACCTGGTTAGCAACCTTCAGGGATTTATGCACCTGGACACCAAGATCTCTCCGCTCATCTACACTAACAAGAATCTTCCCATTAGCCAAGTACTCTGCATTCCTGTTCCTCCTTCCAAAGTGAATCACCTCACACTTTTCCGCATTAAACTCCATTTGCCATCTCTCAGCCCAGCTCTGCAGCCTATCTATGTCTCTCTGTACCCTACAACATCCTTCGGCACTATCCACAACTCCACCGACCTTAGTGTCATCTGCAAATTTACTAACCCACCCTTCTACACCCTCTTCCAGGTCATTTATAAAAATTACAAACAGCAATGGCCCCAAAACAGATCCTTGCGGTACACCACTAGTAACTAAACTCCAGGATGAACATTTGCCATCAACCACCACCCTCTGTCTTCTTTCAGCTAGCCAATTTCTGATCCAAAGCTCTAAATCACCTTCAACCCCATACTTCCGTATTTTCTGCAATAGCCTACCGTGGGGAACCTTATCAAACGCCTTACTGAAATCCATATACACCACATCCACTGCTTTACCCTCATCCACCTGTTTGGTCACCTTCTCGAAAAACTCAATAAGGTTTGTGAGGCACGACCTACCCGTCACAAAACCGTGCTGACTATCTCTAATGTACTTATTCTTTTCAAGATGATTATAAATCCTGTCTCTTATAACCTTTTCCAACATTTTACCCACCACCGAAGTGAGGCTCACAGGTCTATAATTGCCAGGGCTGTCTCTACTCCCCTTCTTGAACAAGGGGACAACATTTGCAATCCTCCAGTCTTCCGGCACTATTCCTGTCGACAATGACGACATAAAGATCAAGGACAAAGGCTCTGCAATCTCCTCCCTAGCTTCCCAGACAATCCTAGGATAAATCCCATCTGGCCCAGGGGACTTATCTATTTTCACACTTTCCAAAATTGCTAACACCTCCTCCTTGTGAACCTCAATCCCATCTAGCCTCGTAGCCTGAATCTCAGTATTCTCAACAACATTTTCTTTCTCTACTGTAAATACTGACGCAAAATATTCATTTAACACTTCCCCTATCTCCTCTGATTCCACACACAACTTCCCACTACTATCCTTGATTGGCCCTAATCTAACTCTAGTCATTCTTTTATTCCTGATATACCTATAGAAAGCCTTAGGGTTTTCCCTGATCCGATCCATCAATGACTTCTCGTGTCCTCTCCTTGCTCTTCTTAGCTCTCCCTTTGGATCCTTCCTGGCTAGCTTGTAGCTCTCAAGCGCCCTAACTGAGCCTTCACGTCTCATCCTAACATAAGCCTTCTTCTTCCTCTTGACAAGCGCTTCAACTTCTTTAGTAAACCACGGCTCCCTCGCACGACAACTTCCTCCCTGCCTCACAGGTACATACTTATCAAGGACACGCAGTAGCTGCTCCTTGAATAAGCTCCACATTTCGATTGTTCCCATCCCCTGCAGTTTCCTTCCCCATCCTACGCATCCTAAATCTTGCCTGATCGCATCATAATTTCCTTTCCCCCAGTTATAATTCTTGCCCTGCGGTATATACCTGTCCCTGCCCATCGCTAAGGTAAACCTAACCGAATTGTGATCACTGTCACCAAAGTGCTCACCTACATCTAAATCTAACACCTGGCCGGGTTCATTTCCCAGTAACAAATCCAATGTGGCATCGCCCCTGGTTGGCCTGTCTACATACTGTCAGAAAACCCTCCTGCACACACTGGACAAAAACTGACCCATCTAAAGTACTCGAACTATAGTATTTCCAGTCGATATTTGGAAAGTTAAAGTCCCCCATAACAACTACCCTGTTACTCTCACCCCTGTCGAGAATCATCTTCGCTATCCTTTCCTCTACATCTCTGGAACTATTCGGAGGTCTATAAAAGACTCCCAACAGGGTAACCTCACCTCTCCTGTTTCTAACCTCAGCCCATACTACCTCAGTAGACGAGTCCTCAAACGTCCTTTCTGTCGCTGTAATACTCACCTTGATTAACAATGCCACACCCCCCCCCCCTCTTTTACCATCTTCTCTGTTCTTACTGAAACATCTAAATCCCGGAATCTGCAACATCCATTCCTGCCCCTGCTCTACCCATGTCTCTGAAATGGCCACTACATCGAGATCCCAGGTACCAACCCATGCTGCAAGCTCACCCACCTTATTCCGGATGCTCCTGGCGTTGAAATAGACACACTTTAAACCAGGTTCTTGCTTGCCAGTGCCCTCTTGCTTCCTTGTAACCATATCCCTGACCTCACTCCTCTCAACATTCTGTACACTGGCACTACAATTTGGGTTCCCATTCCCCTGCTGAATTAGTTTAAACCCCCCCGAAGAGCACTAGCAAACCTCCCCCCCAGGATATTGGTACCCCTCTGGTTCAGGTGAAGACCATCCTGTTTGTAGAGGTCCCACCTACCCCAGAAAGAGCCCCAAATATCCAGGAAACCAAATCCCTCCCTCCTGCACCATCCCTGCAGCCACGTGTTCAACTCCTCACTCTCCCTATTCCTCGCTTCGCTATCACGTGGCACGGGCAACAACCCAGAGATAACAATTCTGTTTGTTCTTGCTCTAAGCTTCCACCCTAGCTCCCTAAATTTCTGTCTTAAATCCCCATCTCTCTTGCTACCTATGTCGTTGGTGCCTATGTGGACCACGACTTGGGGCTGCTCCCCCTCCCCATTAAGGATCCCAAAAACACGATCCGAGAAATCACGAACCCTGGCACCTGGGAGGCAACATACCAACCGTGAGTCTCTCTCGTTCCCACAGAACCTCCTATCTGTTCCCCTAACTATGGAGTCCCCAATGACTAATATTCTGCTCCTCTTCCCCCTTCCCTTCTGAGCAACAGGGACAGACTCTGTGCCAGATATCTGTACCCCATTGCTTACCCCTGGTAAGTCGTCCCCCGCAACAGTATCCAAAACGGTATACCTGTTGTTGAGGGAAACAGCCACAGGGGATCCCTGCACTGCCTGCTGGTTCCCTCCCCTTCCCCTGACGGCAACCCATCTACCTACTTCTTTTACCTGAGGTGTGACTACCTCCCCATAACTCCTCTCAATAACCTCCTCCGCCTCCCGAATGATCCGAAGTTCATCCAGCTCCAGCTCCAGTTCCCTAACGCGGTTCTCGAGGTGCTGGAGTTGGGTGCACTTCCCACAGATGCAGTCAGCAGGGACACTCTTGGCGACCCTTACCTCCCACATTCTGCAGGAGGAACATACAACTGCCTTAATCTCCATTCCCACTATTCCAAATTCCCAACAAATCTACGGAAGAACCAAAAAAACAAAAAGTCAAAACTTGTTAGGTTAGCAATCCAACGGACAGAACTTCCCAAATAAAAAGTTTACCTTATCAACACACCAGAGTCCTTTTTTTTTGGTTAGAGGAGGAGGGTGGGTGGGAGACACTACACGTGTAGTGTCTCGGGTACAGCCACCACACAAATATATACCCTTTTCCTTACCCAGCAGTCCCCTGGTCCTCCGAAAACAAAAGGGAATTCACTTTTAAACTTACGCTGAAATTGACTTCTCAGCTGTAAGCCCGTTCACGCACCTCCGTTGCTATCAACGCTGCAGTCACCGAAACTAAAAGAAAGAGATTCTAAACCACACAAATATATACCCTTTTCCTTACCCAGCAGTCCCCTGGTCCTCCGAAAACAAAAGGGAATTCACTTTTAAACTTACGCTGAAATTGACTTCTCAGCTGTAAGCCCGTTCACGCACCTCCGTTGCTATCAACGCTGCAGTCACCGAAACTAAAAGAAAGAGATTCTAAACCACACAAATATATACCCATTTCCTTACCCAGCAGTCCCCTGGTCCTCCGAAAACAAAAGGGAATTGGTTGTAACGAGTGATGCCAGCCAGGAGCGCATTAGAATCATCGAGTCTGGAGGGAACAACGCTATCAACAAGATGAGATAAGGGCAAATGCGGGTGATGTCATGGAGTTGAAAATAGACAGTGTTAATAAGGATATGGAGATTTGATAGGAGGATCACCCTGGGGTCAAATATAACACCAAGATTACAAGCTGTCTGGCTGAGTGACAGACAGTTGGCATGGCGAGAAATGGAGTTGGCGGCAAGGAAACATGCGATGGGGACTGATGGTTTCTATCTTTTCAATACTGAGTTGGAGGAATTTTCTGCTGATGCAGTACTGAATGTCAGCCTGGAATTCTGACAGTGTACAGGCATTGGAGGGCTCAAGAGTGTTGAATGTGAGGAGAGTTGGATACAGTGAGATACATGTGGAAGCTGAGGCTGTGTTTGCGGATATCACTGAAAGGCAGCATGTAAATGAGTAATGAAGTGTCAAAGGGTAGATCCTTTGGTGACACTATAGGTGACTTTGCAGGAGCGGGAAGAGAAGCCATGGCAGGCCACTTTCTGACCATGACTGTATAGACAATACTAGAACCAGCTGAGTGCAGTCCCACCCAGCCGGGTGTTAATGGGGAGGAATTGGAGAAGTATTTCATGATCAATCATATCAAAATTTGAGACAAGTCAAGAAAGAGGAGGTGGAATTGTTTATATTTGTCACAATCACTTCGGATGTCATTTGCTTTCGTCCTGTGGTGTGGATAGAAAATTGATTTGCGGAATTGAAACATGCAGCTTCATATAAGATGAGCATGGATTTAGATTAGATTAGAGATACAGCACTGAAATAGGCCCTTCGGCCCACCGAGTCTGTGCTGTACATCAACCACCCATTTATACTAATCCGACACTCATCCCATATTCCTACCAAACATCCCCACCTGTCCCTATATTTCCCTACCTCCCTCCCACCTACCTATACTAGTGACAATTTATAATGGCCAATTTACCTATCAACCTGCAAGTCCTTTGGCTTGTGGGAGGAAACCGGAGGACCCGGAGAACACCCACGCAGACACAGGGAGAACTTGCAAACTCCACACAGGCAGTACCCGGAATCGAACCCGGGTTACTGGAGCTGTGAGGCTGCGGTGCTAACCACTGCGCCACTGTGCCGCCCACAGTGGGAGGCGACAACACATTCAAGGACATTGGCGAGATACGAACAGTTGGAGCTGGGGCAGTAACCTGCATGGACAGGTGGTCAATGGTTCCTTTCGAAGGAGAGGTGTGATGACTGCTGATTTGAAGGAGAGGAGCCTGAACATGTAGAGAGAGAGAGAGAGAGAAAGAGAATCGTTAATATTGCCAGCTAACATGGAACCCAGGAAGGGAATGTTTGTGTTCAGTAGTTTAATAGAAATAAGGTGTAGACAGCAAAATGTGGATACCATCAACAGCACAGGTTCAGAGAGAGAGTGAAGGATTCTAGGAGAGAAACAAGAAATGTGAATTCAGGGTCATCGTATGGGATGGGGGTGGGAACTGATAGGACGTTAGGCCTGATGGGTTGGGGAAGAAAGGGAAGTAGTGGAGGTGACTGAACGGATGTTTTTGAACTTTGTGACAAAAAGTCTATGAGCTCCTCTCACTTATTTTTGGAGTCCAGGGTGGACGAGGCAGGGGAATGGTTCAGGAGGAAGATTTATGATGGAGATTATTTGCTGTGCGTTTTCTTTGCCTTCCTGGATAATCTTTGTCAAACAGGAGGTTTTAGTGAAGATGAAGAGGACCCAATGATGCTTTATGTGATTGATCCATTCAGGATTATATTACCAGATAGTTCCCCACATGTCACCGTGCCTTTCTGTTTTTTAATTATTTCAGGGAATGTTGGTGTCACTGGCAAGACCAGCAGTTTAATCCATGCTATTTATTACTTCATTATTACTTTACTACTTCATTTCATATTGGAGAATGTAAGGTCCACAAGTTCTACCCTTAAACATCAGCCTTGCAATATGCAGTATCTTCGTGCAGAACTACGTTCTAGGGTTGTGTTGATTATTGCATTATCATAAATCAATTTAATATTAATAGCATAAGAGAATCACTTACCTTTGTAAGGATGGGACTCTGTCTTTGACAAGGAATATATTTGAGCAATTTTAGAGACATAAACCGCATGTCTGAACAGAGAATATGCAGACCTGTCTGTCCAGCCAGACTGCTGCAATTATGTTAAATGAGCAAACGAAACTTGTGAGGCACATTAACAATTGTTATTGTCTGTAAAAAATCAATGAACTAAACGACTAATTCTATCAATATATGACTGTTGGACCGGACCAAAGAGGGCAGAAAACAGGATCTGTCTGCAAAATGTTGGACAGCATCAGGAAGCGCCTATGGGCAATTGAACTCCAGATGTGTAGACCTCCTGGATGCACAGAAACCAGTATTTAATATGGACTGGACAAAAATGATTGGACTAATTGCTGATGGAGAATAAACATCAGCGATGTGACCCATCAGATACAGAAGTAGAAGACAAGGAGAAGACACATGGCTTCTGAAGGTGGGCATAAATGTTGGGTGGAATTTAACATCTACCTAACTGAAGAACAAGATGACATACTCTCCTCTGTCCAGTGACAGAGTGTGTAATAACCATTCAGCACTGTAAACTTCTGACGTGAAACGCTGGAATGTATTGATTTCCGCTGTTCCCGAAGAAATTATTTACTGTAACCAATCGGTATCAAATCTGAATCATTAACTATCTCATATGTTGTAAGTTCCACTCTGTCGTATGGAAATAAAAGTTCATTGGAACAACCCGAAAGCATCTGCCCACACTTACACTCTGCATAACGCAACATCCCCAGAACACATGCCTGCATTGACATGCTACACAATGAAACTTTAAAGCGTACAGTCCAAAACATCTGTCTACTTTTATACACAACATAATGAAACTTACACCATAACAACTCCCACACAGCTACCTCCACTTATATACTGTACAGTAGAACTGATTGCAAGCTCGACGCCGGATTTGATACCAGAGCTGAGATTCCAATTCCGTATTCTCTTTTTCATAAGGCCGTTATCTTTCACCTCTATCATCATTCACCTCCCTTCCTGCCTCAGCCCATCTGCTGCTGAAATGCTCACCCATGCTTTGTTTCCTGCAGAACAGAATATGTTAATGTTCTCCTGGGCGATCACCCATCTTGCATCCTCCAGAAACATCAGCTCATCCAAAGTTTTGTTGCCTGCCCGACATGAAGCCCCTCTCAGGAACACCGTGGCACTCGACGATCTATTGGTTTCCCCGCCATCAATACCTCGTGTTTCCAATTATGATCTTCATGTTCAGCCACCTTCATGCTCTCCCCCTGCATCAGTATAACCGTCTCCAGCCTGAAACATTTCAGGAACTCTGCTTTTCTCTGAATACAGCTTCTTGTACTTCACCCACTTCAATTGCCTACAACTTTCAGTTTTGCCTTTAACCATCTAACCCACAGATCTGAATGTCCACCAGAAATATTTCCGTGTCTCTGGCTCTTCAAATACAACCATCTGACTAAGAATTTAGTCACCAACTGTAACATCTCTTTGTTTGGTTCTGTGTCAGTTTTCTCTCCCTTTACATTCCTGTTAAACCCCTTGTGATGTATGTGTTAATTGAACTTTCTGTAATAAAAACGTTCTTGTTGTTTAATTGTGTCCGTGTCCTCTCTCTCTGCACACCACCCCCATCCAGCCCCAGCTCCCCGACCGCCCACCATCCTCACCCACTCTCCTCGAGTGAAATGACTGGCTTGAGACACCCAGGAACAAGTAACCTAGATTATCACTTTTCTCAGCAGATTAGACATTTCACTTCTTTGTTTTTGTAAAGGCAGTGAAGAATATGCTTACCTGAACACGGGACCCCTACATCCATACTGTCAGTGAGAGACGAATTCAATGTGAATAAGATGCAGTTCTGGAGCTGCAATTCGTTTCCTTCACACTGGACATCATTCACCCAGACGGGTCCTTCACTCTCTCCGTCCTTTGACTCCTTATAAGCGGCTGTCGCTTCACCGCAACCCAGCTGTGTACAGACTACGTTGGCATCATTCACGGTCCAGTGTCTATCTTGCAATCTCCCCCAGCTGCCATTGTGGTAAATCTCCACTCGCCCATCACACCAGCTTCCCCCGTTAGTCAGCCTTAGTGACCAATTTTCATCTACAATATGAAACACATTGAGAATGTCGAAACTGAAGCAAAATATCTCAGAATTTACTGCCACCAGAAATGTCATTAATTTTAATGGTTGCTATTTCTGTCATCATTGTTCAGAAGGCTTGTTGAAAGATCTTCTTCACCATTACGTTTTCTCAGTAAATACATTTCAGAGACGTACCGAGCAGCTTACGGTTGCTGAAATGGGGACAGAGGGTAAAATGAACTGGGGGTGAGACCCGAGGGACTGAAGGTCGTCCTCCTGTCCACATGTACTGATATTTCCAGCTCTCGCCCTGTACTTGAAAATATCATCAACCTTTCTTCCAATTTATCCTCCTTATCTTCACATGGTCCATCTTCAACTCTTCTGTTCTCTTCTTCAAAATCTCTGTCTCTGATTCTGGGGATAGGTTATTAACTAATATAAAGAATAAACCCAGTGACTCTCACAGTTACCTGTCTATGCTTCCTCACCCCCCAATTATTCGAATCACTCTATCACATTTTTTCACTTTCAGCACGGCAATGTATCAGTCTGGTGATTCAACCTTCCATACCAGTGGTTCCAGATATGTCTTCCTTTTTCCTCAACCGAGGACTCTCCTCACAGCCTCATCCACCCACCATGGTTGACAGGGCCCTCAAGCACGACCATTCCATTCCCCATACTTCTGCTTTCACCCTTTCCCCCCTCCCAGAACCATGATAGGATCCTGATTCTCCTCATCTTCCACTCCATCAGCTTCCATATTCAACAGACCATCGTCCACCATTTCCACCACCTTTAATGTGATGCCACGACAAAGCACATCTTCCCCTTCCCTCCAATTTTAACGTTCTGAAGGGACCTTTCACTCTGTGGCACCCTGATGCCCTCTTCAATCATTGTCAACACCCCTTCCCACAGGACCTTCCCATGAATGCGCAGGAGGTACAACCACTGCCCTGTTACCTCCACCTTTCTCACCATCCAAGCCCCCAAATACGGCTTCCAAGTGAAACAGCGATTTTCTTGTCCTGCTTTCTCTTTAGTATACTGCACTCACTGTATTGACTGATCTTGATACCGTCTCCTTTACATTGGGACACCAAACATAATTGAGTGCTTACTTTGCACAACATCTTTGTTCAGTCTGCAAGCTTTACCTTTAGCTTCCAGTTACCTGTCCTTTTCATTCTTTATTCCGCTCCCACACTGACCTCTCTCTCCTCTTTCTCCTACACAGTTCCAATGAAGGTTAACGTAAGTTTGAGAAACAGCACTTCCTCTTTCCACTAGACTCTTTACAGGCTTATGGAATGAACACTGAATTCAGCAATTTCAGATCAGATTCCCTCCCCTTTTTTTCTTTTTTTGGACGATATTTTGCCTTCCAATTTGCAACACTTCTAGAAATGTGTTTTTTACTTGGCCCATTCCTATCTATTTTTGCCTTGCACTGTCCCATTTACCATTTAATCTCTCCTGTCTTCCACCATATCACAGATTGTTCCTTTCGCTCTTTCCTTGCTTTCCCCTTTCTTTAAAAACTGTTAAATCTCTAAGTTATGATGAAAGATCTGCAAACTGCAAGGTTGATTCTGTTTCTTTCACCATAGATGCAGCCAGAACTTCTGAGTATTTTCAGCACTTACTGTTTTTATTACCTATATTTTAAATTGTGAAACGTGGGAGCAATTTGCGTTGAGCAATGTCTCACGTACAGCGATCAGATAACAGAGCAGATAATCTGTTATAACAGGGCGCGGGTTGAGGGATAACTGGGAGAATTGTAATTCACATCAAGTTTGTGAAATAATCAAAGACATGGCATATTGGTGAAATAACGAGTTACTTCACTCGCTGTCATTTTAATGCCCTTGATGCAATAGAAATTAAAATTTATCTCATGTTATTTAGCTGGAAACAAGTTCACAGTGTTTTCTATTGTACAGCTGATCTTTGCAGAGACTTCCATGATAATTCATATTTGAACGGCCAACATTGATCACAGTTTCAATGCTCGAGCAACATTTCTATGCTATGGCAGTGGTCCTGGGAGCAAATTGCTGATTCTATGCCCCTTGAATAATGCCCTAGATTTACCACAAAAGAGATATTATATGAGCGATTAGTACTAATCATGAGACATTGTATGTATTCAATGTTTACTAGAGTGAAGCTCTTTGATTCATTTGTAATTTAATTTAGACACTTAAACCCACAAGCATATCTCGGAATCTTAGTGTCAAAGGAAGCATGGGATCAGCAAAACTAGTGAATCAGCGACCTGTGGAAATAGTCAATGATGCTTGACAGCAGAACAGTTGGTGTATTTCAGTTCAATTGACTGAGATGACTCACCCGTACAGATGACACTGGCGTCATTTTCATGTGAGCAGCTAAACTGATCCCAGGATGAAACAGGACACTCCCACAATCGCGTCTCATTCCCCCGACACCTGTAACTTTCCATCCACACTGGACCATCTCCCTTTCCAAAGTGAGCTCCTCCCGGTATTGAGGTTACTGTCCCACACTGAAGGTGCTCACAGACCACGTTGGCGTCTTCCAAATCAAAGTAAACGTCACACACCGTCCCCCACTGGTCTCCATGTAGCACCTCCACCCGGCCTGAGCATCTGTTCGTCCCATCAACCAATCGAGGTCCATGTTTCCCTGTATTGGAAACAAATACAGATCCAAATAATTTATAAATCATCCTCTGCATAGAAACAGCAAAATAGAAAATGGGTATAACAGTTGAATCTTATGTACACGATTATCTATCCATACTTTACACAAATTATCTATCAAAAAACAATCAGAATTACCACAGCAACACAAAAGCAAAATACTGCGGATGTTGGAAATCTGAAATATAACAGAAAATGCTGGAAATACTGAGCAGGGCTCGCAGCATCTGTGGAGAGATCAAGAGAGTTATGTTTTAGGTCTGTGTCCTTTCATCATAATAATTACTAAAGGACATCTTTATGAAGTTGGCTGAACACTCAAAAATTAACACCTCTTGTTGCAAATGCTAATCGATTGTTGGTCTTTATCTCTTGGATTTTGGAATATAAAGATGATGGATTTGATGTTTCTGTTGTATCTGTTGTCACTTTTGGGCACTGCACTTCATAAAACCATTGCCTTTGGAGGTGGTTAAGGACAGAGTCACGAGAATGGCAACAATGTTTAAAGCGTTACATTATGAAGACAAGTTTCATAAACATTGTTTGTAGTAGCTTTAGTTTAGAAGGATTACAGCTTATCTAGTTGATGTGTTTAAAATGTTTAAGTGGTTTGATAGATGAGCGATAGAAGATCTGAAGAACAAATACAGAACAAGCTCATTTGGGAGCTGCTTTTCTTCATGAGGGATGTGGACATCTCTGGCAGAGGTGGCAGTTATTGCTCAACTTTATTTGCCCTTGAAACCGGTGTCAGGACCGTCCTCTTGAACTGCAATTGCCTGCATGGGGAATGTTCTTCTGCAATTCAGTAAGGTAGTTAGAGTTAAGGCAAAGTGTGCAAGCATAGACTGTACCTTTAGGTGCATGTGTTGCAACCAGAGTGGGAAGTTTGGAATTTGGTGATTAGTGGCTAAGACTGAAATCTAGCCTTAACATTTAGCGTTTCGCTTGTAATTAAAAACCAAACTGCAAGGCAGTTCATTGTTAGCAGTTAACAGTGCAAGTCAGGTTAGCAGTAAGCAGTCAATCAGCTGTGCTTGTCCGAACTGGGGTAATTACTGTCAGCTGGAAACTGTCTAAACTGTTGCATCTTGAATGTGCCTCAAAAGGCATATAATACTGGACGTCATTGCAAGAGGATTTGAGTAAAGGAGCAATGTCTTACTGCACCTATACAGGGCTTTGGTGAGACCTCACCTGGAGTATTGTGTGCAGTTTTGGTCTCCTTATCTGAGGAATGATGCCCTTGTCATGAAGAGAGTGCAAATAAGATTTACAAGGCTAATTCCTGGGATGGCAGGATTCACGTATGAGGAGAGATCGGATCGACTCGGACTATATTCACTAGAGTTTAGAAGAATGAGAGAGATACTCAGAGAAACCTATAAGACTGGAACATTACTAGACTGGCTAGATACAGGGAGGATGTTCCCGATGGCTGGAGAATCCAAAACCATGGGTCACAGTCTCCGGATACGGAGTATGCTATTTAGAACCGAGATGAGGAGAAATGTCTTCACTCAGAAGGTGGTGAACCTGCGGAATTCTCTACTACAGAAGGCAGTGGAGGCCAGATCTCTAAATATATTCAAGAAGGAGATAGATATCTTTCTTAATACCAAAGGAATCAATCGATATGGGGAAAAACGGGAACAGAGTACTGAATTAGATGATAGGCCATGACTTTTTTTGAATGGTGGAGCAGGCTCCAAAGGGCTGTCTGGCCTACTCCGACTCCAATTATCTATGTTTCAATTTTCAACTTCTAGTAAGGCAGAGTGTAAACAATGATTGCAATTTTAACTGAATACATTATGAACATAGTGGGAAGTTAGAGTTTGCTAAGAGTAAGAATTCGGTTCAGAGTGGGAACAGGAGGTATTTTTTATTATTTCACAGGGGGTGGGACATTCGGGCTAGGACAGCATTTAGTACCCATCCCGAACTGCCCTTGCAAAGATGGTGGTGAGCCGCTTTCTTACACCACTGCAGTGCATGCGCTTTCAGTGCACTCACATTGCTGTAAGGAAGGGACTGCCAGGATTTGACCCAGCGACAGTGAAGGACCAGTTATATAGTTCCAAATTAGGATGGTGTGTGCTTCGGAGGAGAACATGCAGATGGTGTTCCCATGCATCTGCTGTCCTCGTCCTTCTAGGTAGCAGAGAGTGAGCGTTCGGATGGCGGTGTTCTGTTGTGTCTGTTAAACTGGAGTCAGTGACTCGAGCCACCGGTTTAAAAGAGCGTCACAGCCAGCAGCAGCAGAGCCTATTGGAAGGGGCTGAGGGACAGACACCAGGCAAATAGAGGGAAAAACTCACTCAGTGAAGCAATTGTCAGGTCAGGGTGTGAGAGGGCGTGGGAAAGTTGTAAATACGTATTAAGTTAATTGATGAGTCCTTAGTGTTTCGGCGTTAGCTAACCAGTGAAATAGCGTTAAAGCTAAAATGCATCTACAAATAATTTTACCTCAAAAATAAAGACAGACTAAGTTCTGGATATTGGAATTTGTAGATAATGGAACTGCCGCGAGGGAACTTGTCTGTGGTAGATATCTCAACCTGGAATCTCTCTGGCTCAGGATCATAGAGCTGTTGTGGGAATTGGAGAAACGCCAACACATATGGCAGCAAGAAGAGTATTTGACAGTTTGCTGCAGATTTCAGTCACACCTTGTAGAGAGCTGCAGGATCAGAATGAGGTTGTTGCAGCTTATAGTGCACAGTAATGGAAATCCAGATGTAATGGAGAACGAGGATATACAGAAGTGAACAGGAACAAAGTCCTGGCTATTTGTGAGGATAAGGATGAAGACTGTCAGAAGGACAGCCAGAATGTTGACCGTGATACCTTGGAATAGGAAGCTGTTCAAAAGGAGGAGGAGTGGAGCATAATGTGATACTTTTAAGTGATTCAATAATTAGGGCATTAAGAGTTCCACACAGTATTTTCCCAACTTGTGCGAAGTGCGGGTTATCTCAAATCAGATTGCAAGAATGGAGGGGAAATATCCAGTCGTTGTGGACCATGTAGGGATAAACAACATAGCAAAGAGTAAGCAAGAGGTTCTTTTCAGAGAGTACCAGGATCTGAAATATAAAATAAGTTCTCAAGGATTATAATCTCTGGATTATTATACAAGCCGCTTGCACTTTAGCATCAGAAAAATAAACGATCAGGGAGATGAACATGTGGTTGAAGGTTATGATGTTGGAAAGAGGTTTTACCTTTCATGGGACCCTGACACCTGTACTGGGATATTAAAGAACTATTCTGTTGGAATGTGTGGCACCTGAATCGGGTTGGGATCAGGGTCCCAGAATAAAGGATGAATAGGGTTGTTACAGGAACCTTAAACTAGTAAATCGGTGAGGGGAGGCTGGTGGGGGGCGGGGTGAGGGGGTAGAGCACAGTTGTAAATGTAGCATATCTAGGTGCTACAGGAAATGGAAAACTAAAACATGCAACATTTGAGTCAGACCATTTTACGGTTTTACATCACGTGCCTTTGCGCTGAAAACAGCAGTTGCTTTCTTGAAAAAGCAGTTGTTAGAAATACTGACAGACCGCAACGTTTTGGGCCGTGTACTCTGTCCATTGTCTGGAGAAATAATTGTAATTGGTGGAAGCTGTCTGTTTATATGTAGTGCAGAACGGGAATGTGGGCAGGATCTTACTACTGTTAGGTTATTACATGTTCCTGTTCTGGCTGTTATTGGTCAGTTAATTATATTGCATGAGAGGTCAGTAGATGTCATTATTCTTGCTGCTGATTCGTCAGTTATTGTGCATTGTGGCAAGTCAATCCATGCTACTGTTCTGGTCGTGGTATGTTGGCTGCACAACAGGTGCTTGTGCGTTTCTCGAGGAGGGAAACCCTGATATTCACTGAGGAACAGGCCACTTTTAGGGGGAAGGTCTTGTGTTTATCGATCTCCATAGCTTCCCTGACGCAGTGAACGGCACAAGCCTGCCATCAAAGAAGCTCAACTCAATGACCACAGCATTGAATGGTCCAATTCCAAACTCAACCTCATCTATTATGGACTGGCTTGCAAGACACGGTAACATCATATGTATAAAAGAGACCAAAAACATGCAAAAATGCAAAAAATAATGCACAGATCTTCGTGAATGGCAGAGATACAATGAATAGCAAAGGATGACAAAACAGTTCGCAAGAGCTCCAAAGCTTTTACAATAACTTCAGAAATATATTGTCATTAAAAGCAATGTGGTCTCATTACGATGACAGTTGTGATATTATAAATGAAAATAAGGAAATGGCAGGAATTATGCAGAATTACTTTGCATCAGTATTTACATGCACACAACTTTTATTAAGGTTCTTTGTTGCCACAGTCGGCCAAATGCTGCCCTGACATTGAGGGCAGTCACTCTCATCTGGAATACAGCTATATCATACATGTTTGTAAAAAGGGTGTGATGAGGTCTGAAGCTGAGTGGTCCGAACAAACCCAAACTGAGCATCACTGAGCAGTTTATTGGCAAGTACTGCTTGATAACGCTGTAAACAACACATTCCATCCCTTTGTTAATGATAGAGAGCAAACTGCTGGATCAGTAATTAGAAAATTGCAATTGTCACACTGCTATTTAAAGAAGGTTATCGAGTGAACCGAGGGAATTATAGACTGGTTAGCATAACAGCAGTTGTCAGGAAATTACTAGAGTATACATTTAAAGATGGAGTGTCTGATCACCTTGAAAAGTTACAGCTAATCAGAGAGAGCCAGCGTGGATTTGTAAAAGGTAGATCATGCCTGATGAACCTGATCAAATATTTTGTGGCGGTAACTGAAGTAGAGGACAGGGGAACCTCAATGGATGTTACTCAGATGAACTTCCAGAAAGCACTCAACAAAATCCCTCGTAACTGATTGTTGGCTAAAGTTGAAGCTCATAGAATTTAGGGGAAATTATTGACCTACTTAGGACGTTAGTTTAGTGGCAGGAGATAGACAGCAGGGATAATGGACAGATCATCTAACTGGCAGGCTGTGATGGCGCCGCCCCGCAGGAACCTCAACTATTCACCATATTTATTAATGGTTTAGATGACTGGATAGAAAGCCACATATAATTGACATACTCAATATTGCCATTAAAAGAAACCATCAGCCATATTGTAATCATGTATATTTTAAGCATAACTTTACAAAAAAAAAGATTCAGTGACTGTGAAAAACTATTTCAATATTGGTGAGTGTGAGGTGTCCAATTTGGACTTAAAAAGATTACAGTACTTTATAAATGGTGAAAAGCCGGATGCAGCAAAGGGAAAAGAGACTTCAGGGTCATGGGTAAGTACAGGAACGAAAAGCAAAACAGCCAATGGAATGCTGTGCTTTTCATCTAGTGGAATGGAATACAAGGGGCTAGAAATGATGCTACAGCGAAAAAAAGAAAACAGGCCAGGCACCATCTGGTGTAATGTTCAGCTATGGGCAATATGCGTTGGGAAGGATATGTTGACCAGGGAGACTGTGCAGCATAAGAGATGCTAGAATGATTCATCGGCTTCAAATGTTTCTTGTTTTTTATTCATTCATAAGATGTGGGTGTCGCAGGCAAGGTCAGCATTCGTTGTTCATGCCTCGAAACCTTTCACAACTGGGTGACTTGTTAGGCTATGTAAGAGGACAGTTAAGAGTCAACAACATTGCTGTGGGTCTCTTGTCACATGTAGGCCAGACCAGGTAACAATGGCAGATTTCATCCCCTAAGGATATGACTAAACAAGATTTTTTTTTAATGACAATCGACAATGGTTTCATGGTCACCATTACTGAGACTAGTTTTCAATTCCAGATTTATTAACTGACTTTAAATTGCACTGGCTGCGATGGTGGGAATTGCACCAGCGTCCCCAGAATTAGCCTGGGGCTCTGGATTGCTAGTCCAGTGACATTAACACCACGCCACTGCCTCACCTCACAATGAAGTAGGATTACACAAACTGTGGCTGGGTTCCCTGAAATTTGGAAGAGACTTGTCTTGATGTACAGAGAGATTTGGGTGTTCAGGTCCATTGTTCCCTGAAGGCGGCAACGCAGGTCAATATAGTGGTCAAGAAGGCATACGGCATGCTTTCCTTCATCGGACGGGGTATTGAGTACAAGAGTTAGCAGGTCATGTTACCGTTGTATCGGACTTTGGTTCGGCCACATTTGGAATACTGCGTGCAGTTCTGGTCGCCACATTACCAAAAGGATGTGGATGCTTTGGAGAGGGTGCAGAGGAGATTCACCAGGATGTTGCCTGGTATGGAGGGCGCTAGCTATGAAGAGAGATTGAGCAGATTAGGATTATTTTCATTAGAAAGACGGAGGTTGAGGGGGGACCTGATTGAGGTGTACAAAATCATGAGAGGCATAGACAGGTTGGATAGCAAGAAGCTTTTCCCCAGAGTGGGGGATTCAATTACAAGGGGTCACGAGTTCAAAGTGAAAGGGGAAAAGTTAAGGGGGGATATGCGTGGAATGTTCTTTACACAGAGGGTGGTGGGTGCCTGGAATGCGTTGCCAGCGGAGGTGGTAGACGCGGCACGATAGCGTCTTTTAAGATGTATCTGGACAGATACATGAATGGGCAGGAAGTAAAGAGATACAGACCCTTCGAAAATAGGCGTCATGTTTAGATAGAGGATCTGGATCGGCGCAGGCTTGGAGGGCCGAAGGGCCTGTTCCTGTGCTGTAATTTTCTTTCTTCTTTGTTCTTTGTTTTCACATTCCCAGCCTATCTCTTCCAGCTGCTGAAAAGTCTTTGGGAATTCTGCAGGTGAGCTACTTGCCACAGAATGCCGATCATCTGACCTGCTCCACTCGCCACTACATTATGGTAAATGGTCTAGTTCAGTTTCTTGTCAATGACAACACTCAGGAGGATTTGATGATGGTAGTGAATTCACTGATTATAATAGCTAGGGGAGATGTTATTGTCTCTCTTGTTGGAAATAGTCAGTACCTGACATGGAGGTGGTGAGTGTGTTACTTTCTGCCCATCTGCCCAAGTCGAAATAATGTCCTGATCTTGATGGAAGTGGGCAGGAACTGTTTCTTAATCCGAGGAATTGTGAATGGAACTAAAGACCATGCAATCATCAGCAAAAAGCCGAACTTCGGACATTTTGATGGTGGGAAGGTAACTGACCAAGCACCAGAAGTTACTTGGGCCTCAGAGAACAATTAGAAAACACATTTTTCTATAAAAACCGTGGAAATCTGGAACATTCCCGAAAGTAAAGAGCGGTGGATGTTACACTTAATCTAAATTTTCAGGACTAATATTGATAGATTTTTGTTAGCTCGGTGTATCAAAGAATCCGGTTCAAAGCGAGGTAAAGAGACTTGAAGAAAATATCATCTATGATATAACTGAATGATCGAACAGGCTAGTGCAACTGAAAGCTGTGTACTGATAATGTGGATATGTGTCCGATCCTGTCATATTTAGCGGGTAAAATACACACATTCTATAAAATAACTTTGTAATCTTTCACTTCTGGCCTGATTGCACTGAGCAGTGCTAGAGTACAGCCGTTATTTTATACCCTGCCGTTCAGTAGGTGTTAACGTGGGCACAGTGGAGCAGTGGTTAGCATCACAGCTCCAGTGACCTGGGTTCAGATCTGGGTGCTGTCTGTGCGGAGTTTGCACGTTCTCCCTGTGACGGCGTGGGATTCTGCCACGTGCTCTGGTTTACTCCCACAGTGAAAGACTTGCAGGTCGAAAGTAAGTTGACCATTGTAAATTAACCCTACTGTGGGTAGGTGCTTGGAGAATGGTAGGTAATGTAGGATTAGGATAAATGGGTGGTTGTTGGTCGGCAGAGGCTCGGTGGGCTGAAGGACCTGTTTCAGTGCTGTATGATAAGAATAATAACGTGGTCAGGGAGGGTCAGAAGAGATTGTAATGTCGGATCATTCGTGGTGTTCAAATTAAAGTATCGAAATAGGCCAGTGCATATTCATTTAGTCAACTCCAAACTGTTGCAGCCAATATTCAATTCTAAATATACATTCGGTGCAGTGGGAAACAAACTTGTGAAAATTCTGCTTCTTGCAGAATAAATGTTAAGATTTAGAACCATCTTGTTTACGATTAATTGCGGATATTTTGTACCACGTTCCACCAAACCTATAGCAGTGATAGTAAACTATAATGACTAGTTTAGATATGAACCTTTCAGACAGATTCATGGGAATGCCACCTTCTTCAGTTTTCCAAATATTAAGCAGGAAGTTGTCTGCTTTTCAGTAAGTCTGTACTCACCGGAACAGATCACACTGGCATCGTTCCTGTGGCTGCACTCCTGCTGAGTTCCTTGAAAAAGACGGCAATCCAATAAACTGGACTCGTTCCCAGTGCATTCAAAGACATCAGTCCGTACGAGCCCAGTGCCCTCTCCAAAATGAGCAGAACTTGGCACCGACACGGCGACTCCACACTGAAGCTGACTCCAGACCACATTGGCGTCTTTCAAATCCCAGTCAAGGTCACACACTGTTCCCCAGGTTTCAACGTACTGGATCTCCAGTCTGCCTGAGCATGGAGAGTCTCCGGATGTTAGTCTAGGAGATCTGTGATCTGAATAAGCGTATTATATCATAATTAGCGGAATACATTATTAATCACAATAATACAAATAGTTATATTTCAATACGCATCTTATTAATCACACATCTGTGAACAGTCGTTCTCAGATTCTGTTCAAAACTGATTATGCTGGATTTCCTGCATCACTACTGCTTATAATGTGACAGAACTGTCATGTTTAAAATGTTCCTTTATTTATTTATAACTTCCCCAGTCGCCGTCACTGTAACTGAGAAACATGCACTGTGTCAGCAGTTAGAACTAGGCAAGAAGTATTGTGTGACAAGAACTGGTGCTAGGAGTACTGTTGTTCATATTTAACATAAAAGATTTCGAGTCAGAAAAGGGACGTACAATTGTAATATTCACTAATGACATCTACTTGGAGCAATAGTTAGTACAAAGGCAGATTGTGAGAAAAATACTTTACGTTAACGAAATTGCAATTGAATTTTAATGGGTAGGAAGACTGAGAACCCATATTCCTTGGACAATGATAATCTAAATTGCATCGAGGAGAAATGGGACTTAGGAGTACAGACATAAAAATCAATAAAATAGCAATGCAGGTTAACAAAGCTCTAGAAAATATAAAACAGATTGAGGTTTGTTTTTGAGAGATACGTTGAAAGGGGAGTCACACCCAGCACAAGGAAAGATTTGGTGTTGATTGGGAGTAGGTTCATTGGGTGCTAACTAGTCAGTGTTTCCCTACTTTAATAGGCACTGTATAACTGAGCAACTTTGCACCATATCAGTTGAATCCTAGTGCTGTAACTGCTGTAACTTTACTGGATCAGCTTGGCGCGAGTTGTCGCTAGTTCCAGAGCACTGATCTTCAGCACGACAACTGGAGTGTTAACGGGCCCTTAATTTTTGCTTTGTGCTGTGTGCTCAGCCGCTTCTTAATGTTGTGTGCTGTAATCTTCGGAATGGACTAAACAATAGAACGCATTTCCACAGCGCTAATCCATTGACATGAATTGTCACACAATACTTCTCACCTTTTGTCAGTCTGAATAACTACCTTTAACCCGCACTTTGTTGTCTGTTTTGTGGCCAGTTTTCGACAGTCTGTCATGATCACCCTTCAAAGCCCTTCGTATGCAATTCATTACCTTGAAACCACATTCACAGTTTCAAGTTTAAAAACTGGACAGACAGATTGTGACCAGCAGCAGTCAGCATATAATCATAGAATGTTTATAACACAGAAGGAGGCCATTCAGCCCGTTGTGTCCATGCTGGTTATCTGAAAGAGCACCTCGCTAGTCCTATGCTTCTGCTCTTTCTCCATAGCCATGTAAAGTTTTTCTCTTCAGGTGCTTGAGTATATCCATATTGAAAGCTACAATTGAATCTGTCTCCATCAGACTCGCAGGCAGAACATTCCAGATCCTAACCATCCTCATGTCACGGTTGGTTCATTTGCCATCCACCTTATAACAGTGTCCTCTGGTTATTGACCTTTCCACCAAGAATAACACTGCCTCTCTATCTACACTGTCTGGCCCCCTCAAGGTTTTGAACACCTCTATCAAATTTCCTCGCAGCCTTCTCTGTTCACAGGAGAGCAACCACAGCTTCTCCAATCTATCAATATAACTGAAGTCTTTTTCCCTTGAACCTTCCTTGTAAATCCTTTCTACACCTATTCTAAAGCATTCACATTCTTCTGAAGTGCCATATAAAGAATTGTACACAATACACCAGTTGAGGTGAACCCAGTGTTTCATAAAAGTTCATAATAACTTCCGAACTTTTGTCCTCGATGCCTCTATTTAAAAAGGCCAACATCCCATTGACTTATTAACCACTTTCTCAACCTGCCCTGCTACCTTCAACGATTTGATCAGAAATACTCCCAGGTCACTCTTGACTGCAGCCACTTTAGAATTGTACCCTTGAAAAGAGACCAGCAGCTAGCATTAAAATAAATCCCAAAGTTTTCTGAAGCAGAAAAGTAGTAAAAGGGTGGTAAAAGGAGGAGTGGGGACGATGAGGGATCAGAAAGGGGATTTATATATAGAGGTAGCAGGCATAGTTGAGGTATTAACTGAATTCTTTGCATTTGTCTTTACCAAGGAAGAAGATGCACCGCAGGCAATGGTTAAAGAGGAGGTCATTCAGATACTATAGGGGTTTAAAATTTATAAAGAGGATGTATTAGATATACCCTGTTATTTATGAACATACGCGTGAAGATACAAATTAGGACCAGGAGTAGGCCACTCAACCTCTCGAGCCTGCTCCACCATTCAAAAAGTTCATGTTGAACTGATGACTCCGCATTTCCACCTACTCCCGATAACCTTCCACCCTCTTGGTTATCAAGAACCTACCAACCTCTGCCTTAAAAAAAATCAAAGACGCTGCTGCCACTATCTTTTGAGGAAGAGAATTCCAAAGAGTCACGACCCTCTGAGAGAAAGAAATTCTCATCATCTCTGTCTTAAATGGGCGACCCCTTATTTTTAAACAGTGACCCCTTGTTCGAGATTCTCCCACAAGGGGAAATATCTTTTCTACAACAACCCTATCAAGTCCCCTCAGGATTTTATTTGTTTCAATCATATCACCTCTTACTCTTCTAAATTCCAGAGGATGCAAGCCTAACCTGTCAAGTCTTTCCTCGTATAGCAGGTCACCCATTCCAGATATTAGAATAGTAACCCTTCTCTGTACTGCCTCCAACGCATTTACATCATTCCTTAAATCAGGAAACTAGTACTGTACACAATATTCCAGATGTGGTCTCACCAATACCCCGTGTCGCTGAAGCATAGATTCCCTACATCTGTATTCAATTGCACTCACGGTAAATGATAACATTCTCCTCGCTTTCTTAAGTGCATGCCGTACTTGCATACTAACATTTTGCGTGTCATGCAATAGGGCACCCATATCCCTCTGTATCCCAGAGCTCTGCAATCTCTCACCATTTAGACAATATGCTTCCCTTATATTCTTGCTCCCAAAGTGGACAATTTCCCACTTTCCCACATTATACTCCATTTGCCAGTTCTTTGCCCACTCACTTAACCTATCTACATCCGTTTGCAGACTCCTTATGTCCTCTTCACAAGTTACCTATCTTTGTGTCATTAGCAAATTTAGCAAGCATGCCGTCTTTCCCTGCATCTACGTCATTTCTATAAATTGTGAAACGTTGAGGCCCCAGCACAGATCCCTATGGCACACCACTCGTTACATCTTGTCAACCAAACAAATGACCCATTTATGCCTACTCTCTTGTTTCCTGTGAGCTAACCAATCTTCCATCCATGATAATATGTTACCCCCTACACCATGAACTTTTATTTTCTGCAATAGCCTTTGATGTGGCACCTTATCAAATGCCTTCTGGAAATCTAAGTACAATACCAGTTCCCCTTTATTTACAGCACATGTAACTCCCTCAAAGAATTCCAATCAATTGGTTAAACATGATTTCCCTTTCACAAAGCCATGTTGACTATGCCTGATTACCTGGAATGTTTCTAAATGCCCTGCTGTAACATCTTTAATAAAAGCTTGCAACATTTTCCCTAAGGCATGTGTTAAACTAATTGGCCTGTAGTTTCCTGCTTGCTGTTTCCCTCCCTTTCTGACTGAAGGAGTTGCAATCGCTATTTTCCAATCTAAATGAACCTTCCCCGAATCTAGGGAATGTTGGAAAATTACAATTAACGCATCAACTACCTCACTTGCCACTTCTTTTAACACCCTAGGATGAAGTCCATCAGGTCCCGGGGACTTGTCAGCCTGCAGCTCCAACAATTTGCTCTTTACCTTTTCCCTGGTGTTTGCAATTTTCTTGAGTTCCTCCCTCCCTTCCATTTCCTGACTTACAGCTAAAACTGGGATGTTACTTTTTTACTCAATAGTGAAGATCGCTGCCAAATATCTGTTGAATTCATCTGTCATCTCCTTATTTTCTATTATTAATTCCCCAGACTCACATTTTATAAGTTCAACGCTCACTTTGTTACCTCTTCATTTTTAAAATTGTATATATATATATATATATATATATATATATATATAAACTCTTACTACCTGTCCTTATCTATCTATCTAGCCTTCTCTCGTCCTCTAATGTTTCCTGCCTTATCAATCTTTTAGTGATCCTTTGTTTTTTAAAAAATATTCTGTCCAATCTTTTGACCTGCCTCCCAGCTTTGCGCAATTACAGGCTTTTTCTTTAAGTTTGATACGACCTTTGGCTGTTTTACTTCACCACGGATGGTGGGCCCCACTCTTGGAATGTTTCTTTCTCGTTGAAATATGAGAAATTATGTAATCTGAAATATTCCCTGAAATGTCTGCCACTGAAACTCTATTGACCTATCCCTTCACCTGATTTGCCAGTTCACTTTAGCTAGCTCTGCGTTCATGCCCTCATCATTGCTCTTATTTAAGTTTAGAATACTAGTTTTGGACCCACTCTACTCTCCCTCAAACTGAATGTAAAATTCAATCATATCATGATCGCTGCTACCAAGGGGCGCCTTAACTGTGAGGTCATTAATTATTCCTACCTCATTGCACAATACCAGGTCCAGTATATCCTACTCTCTGGTTGGCTCGACAAGGTATTGTTCCAAGAAATTATCCCGAAAATATTCTATGCAGTCC
Organism: Heterodontus francisci; assembly: GCF_036365525.1. NCBI lineage: Eukaryota > Metazoa > Chordata > Chondrichthyes > Heterodontiformes > Heterodontidae > Heterodontus > Heterodontus francisci. The sequence continues at coordinate 1,354,254 of NW_027140434.1, forward strand.
TCATCTAGGCTATCTCTGCCCATCTCATTTTTCCATTCTAAATGTAGGCGAAAATTCGCCCCTAATTATCACTGTACCTTTCTGACAGGCTGCCATTATTTATACATTTATACCCCGTCCCACAGCGTGGTTATTGTTAGTTGGCCTTTTCACCACTTCTGACAAGCAACTTCTTGCCTTAATGATTTTTCATCTCTACCCGAACAGCTTCTACATCCTGGTCTCCTGAACTTAGATCATCCCTCACCATTGCGCTAATACCATAATTAATTATCAGAGCTACCCTTCCACCCATTCCTGGCTTCCTGCCCATCCGAAATACCATGTATGCTTCAATATTCAGGTCCCAGTCAAAATATATAAATGAACTAAACCGTGGTGTACAGGGCTCAATTTCACAGTTTGCAGGTGACACAAAACTTGGAAGCATATTGAATTGTGAAGAGGATAGTGCAGATCTGCAAAAGGACATAGACAAACTGGTGGAATGGGCAGACAGTTGGTGGATGATGTTCAATGCAGAAAAATGCGAAGTGTATCATTTTGGTCGGAATAACATGGAGATAAAATATAAAATGAAGGGTTCAATTCTAAAGGGGTGACAGGAGCAGAGGGACCTTGGTTTAATCGTGCAGAAGTCACTGACGGTGGCAGGCTAGGTTGACAGAGCGTTTAATACAGGGTGCTCTGTCCTGGGCTTTATTGATAAGTGCATAGAGTACAAGAGCGAGGGAGTTGTGTTGCACTTGTCTAAGACACTATTTCGGCCTCAGATGGAGTATTGCATCCAGTCTGTGCGCCATACTTGAGGAAAGATATGAGGGCGTGGAGAGAGTACTGAGACGTTTCATGACAATGATTCCAGGGATGAGGAATTTCAGTTATGAAGATAGATTGGAGAACTTAGGACTGTTTTCCTTGGAGAAGAGAAGGCGGAGAGGTAATTTGATAGATTTATTCATAATAATGAGGGTTCTGGACAGTGCAGCTGGAAGGAAACTGTTTCCACCGGTGACAGGGTAGAGAATGAGAGGGCACTGAGTGAAACTATTTGGTAAAATAAGCTAAATTGACATGAGGAAACTCTTTTTCATGCAGCGAGTGTTTCAGATCTGGAATGTTTGTCTGAGAACGTGGCAGAGGCTGGTTCAACTGCAGCATTCAAAAGGGAATTAGACAGTTATATGAAAAGGATGGACGTGCAGAGTTATGGAGAGAAGGCAGGGGAATAGAACTGAGTGAATTTCTCTTTCAGAAAGCCCATGCAGACATGATGGGCCGAATATCCCCCTTCTGCACTGTAATAGTTCAGTGATTCTGTGAAGTTGCCTCTCCACCGTGTTCCAACCAGAATGTATCAGTTCACACTTCTCTGCATGAAATTTCATCTGCCACCTGTCCGCCCATTTCATCAGCCTGACTTTATCCTCTTGAAGTCTATCACTATCCTCCTTACTGGCCATGAATTCAGGAAAACTCGCCGCTTTTCTTCGAATAGTTCAACTGTGTTGAGTTTAATCGTTGCAAATGCTTCCTGATTTATCGAAGCTCTTTTGTTTAATATACTGTGCATTTTACTTTCTCAATATTGCCCAACATTTAAAAGGCAATGCACAGGCGGCGGTGGAATCTTACAACGCAGTTTCCTCTTGAGATACCCACAGTAACTGCAGACCCATTAGATTGGCTCCCCGAGGCTGAGAACCTTCATCCCTCCCTCCCCTGCTCCCCAGTCTCAGCTTCACAATCTGTGTAATATATCAGATCTGAGGCCAAGCTATCATTGCAGGTGGACAGCCGGGCTGACAGTGCATGCCGGGTAACGGCTGCTGGGTTGATGAATTGCGAGTTGGAATGAGATTGCGACATTTCCAATGGTTCAGATCATTCACTGCGGCTTTAGGGAAAATCTCAATGGAAACTGCTCTGTCTGTATTGTAAATGTGCTGAGTATCAGGTATTTGTTGCTCCCGGTGGAGAATGGTTCTTAAATATGAGACTAATGATATTATTTTAAATAGTGATCCGAATATTAACATTAATTCCAACCGGAGTTTAATGGAATTATTATCATCTGACTTTCCGGGTAGGGACCATCCCGGATTGCTTTACTTTCACTTCTTCCTGGATTCATTAGCTGCGGCGGGAGATGAGAAACTGACAAAGAATTTTACCTGAGCAGATGACGCCAGCATCATAGACGTGTGACCAGGAATAGTGATCCCATTGATATGATTTGCAGTCCCGCAGAGCGGCCTCGGTCCCGCTGCACTCTACATAATCCGTCACGACGGGTCCGGTCCCTTCCCCAAAGTGAGATCCACCCGGTGCAGAGACCGCGGTTACGCAGCCCAGCTCCCGACATACAACAGCGGCGTCCGGCAGGTCCCAGAAATTGCCAAACACAGTCCCCCACTGTCCCCTGTAGTGAATCTCCACTCTCCCAGCGCACCGACTGCCCCCATTCACCAGTCTCAGCTTCACCATCTCTGTAATAATCAAAAATATCATCAAGCAGTTCCAGTGTGTTAAACCCACAGGTTTCCTGTGCATGGACCCTCCCCATTCACCAGGCATGAATTGATAAGAACATCAGTCTGCACTCAGAACCCTAATAAAACCCGGAGGAAATATTACACATGAAAAAAAAGAAAGGGAAATACTAATGAATGGTGCAAAGGAGCAGGGAACCGTATATTTCCACCAACACAGCTGCTCCAAATGATCCGTATGGCGACCGGCTCAGAATATATTTAACCTGAAGAAGTGGAGGGATGGGCGTGGATGTAATGACCACATTTTTACGTGCTCAGTACTGATTGGGCGAACACAGTGAGATCCCAGAACAAGGGACGAGCAGAGGAAATTGCCACCTCAACCAGAACAGCCAATAAAGTAGGGGCTCAATGTTCATGTGATCTGGAGATCAGCGCATCTTGGTGAGGTGGACCTTTGAACCGGCAACAGTGTGAGTGGACCTGATCCTTCACACTCTGCTCTACAGAGAACGTCAGTTATTGTCCCTCCGCTTGAAGACAGCAGTCATCTCTCAGCTTGGTAACAGAGTGAGTGGAGCTGATCCTTCACACTCTGCTCAACAGAGAATGCCAGTTATTGTCCCTCCACATGATGACAGCAGCCATCTCTCAGCTAGTAACTCTATGAGGGACACACTCCCCTTCTGACTTGCAGCCGGGGAGCGGGTTAATCCATGATCAAAAAAGTACTGAGTGTGCTGTCCATGCTTAATATTTAATGGGATGGATTAGAGCAGAGAGATAGCAGATAGTGTGAAAATAAAGGGCGATTACCTGACGGGTTAGCCTGACTGTTACCAGGTCTGCCTGAAATGAGAAGTTAACAATTAGAGTTCACTGGGACAAGAAATGAATGAAAATGTCAGAAAGAAACGACACAAATACAACTAACTGCAGGGTCATTATTCCCAATGCTTTGCAGAAGAAATTGTACCCGGATCTGTGATTTCATTTCTTAAAACTGAAAATACAATTTCTGCAACAAATTATTATTGGTAATGGGCCAAGATGTATCCAGAATTGTTTTCACATAGACACACACTGACACCCGGATACACTCTGTCCTTTTGATGACGGTGGGTGGGTTCCATGTATTACCCATGTCAAGGTGCTCTGAGAAGGCGGTGGTGATGGTCCTCTCCATTATAGAATCTTACAATGAAACAGCACAGAGGGACGCCATTCGGCCCATGGTGCCTATGCTGTCTCTTTGTAAGAGCTGTCTACTTAGTCCCATTCCCTTTCCCCATCGCCCTGTAAATTTGTGCTGATGGTGCTCTGACCATTGATGACCCGTGTGTAGGTGCCCTGAGAAGAGGGTGCTGATGGACCTGCTTTTAAACCCGCTAGGGTTGGCTCTCTCAATGAATTCAGCATTCTGATCTAAAGTTCGAAAAGGAATAGGAACATTTAAATTCAATTAAAGATTTTCCGATCCTGTGGTAGATTTCGATGCCTTGTAATTTACTGCAAAGTCTTCCAAATGTAACTTTCAAAGCTTTTCTAAAGCTGTAATTGGGCCTTTCTGCCGTTCAATAAAATATATAGCTTCCTCGAAGCAAACAAATCAAAATGAACGGCCTGTCAGTCTCTTAACTCCGTGCTGACTGTTTCTTACTAAATTCCTGCTGTTCTGATTCTCTTGTAACCTGCCCTCGCCGACGTGCCCTGTTCCGAAGAAGGGTCACTGACCCGAAACGTTAACTCTGCTTCTCTTTCCACAGATGCTGCCAGACCTGCTGAGTGATTCCAGCATTTCTTGTTTTTGTTGCCCTGTTCTTTTACCCGTTAATGATGTTCCATCAATGGTCCTCCCGTTTACTGGTTAAGCGTTTCTGCTTTTTAGAAATGCAGTCTTTCCGTTGACCTGAACCCAAACTACCTGATCACAATGTGTTTAATAGATCTCGAGGTATTTTTCTATTCACAACATTATATACCACAGACGGTGTGTTGACATGGACCCAATCTCCCTGATCACAATGTGTCTCATCGATATTCATGTATTTTCTATTCTCAATTTTATATGCCACAGACGGTGTGTTGACCTGTACCCAATCCCCCGATCACAATGTGTCCCACAGACCTCCAGGTGTGCATCTATTCTCAACATGATATACTGTAGACGGTGTGTTGACCTGCTCCCAATCCCCCTGATGATAATGTGTCTCACAGATCTCCAGGTGTTTTCTATTATAAACATTATATACGACAGCTGGTGTGTCATCCTGCTTCCCACCTCCCTGGTGATGATATATCGCCCATGTATTGTTGTCTCTTTGTACACTCTGGTGATATATTATAGACAACGGGACACCAATTCTTGTGTTCAGCTGTGCTTACCGAGCAATCTTGAATGCGTTGCAGTTTCCCAACTATAATCTCACTGGTTCCTTGATGCTCCTAGTTCTGTAATATAGATAGTGTGTGACGTCTTCCCAGTCCTGGAGCCTTCGCATTGCTGACAACTTTCCCTGATATTAGTCAGTTCCCGCAAATTCCCCTTTTCCAGTGACCGAGTCGGAGGCGAAATAATCTTTCAGTATTGACTGAAAAACGGTTCCAATCTCAGTGTTTCTGCAGTGTCCGTGAATCTTCTTCAATCCACTCAGTCATTTCCCCTACTCTTCATGCATTTATCATTTCAGCCTGTAACCATCCCTGTTTTACCTGATTTCTTTTCCAGATAATCCAGTGGTTCAAGGTGAAAACACAAGAACACCTTCGTAGGGAAACGAGGGATGGACAATACATGGGTGGAGGACAACATCGCCAACATGACGACAGTGGTTCAAGAAAACTCCCCGTCTGGCTGAGTAGGGTTGTTCAGTAAATTGCGTCTAGCCAGCGAGCACAGAACCCGAAAATGAATCTAAACAACCAGTAATCGAGACTCCCATTCTTTATCTCTTACCGTCTCAGATAAATGTTCCGTTGTTCCCCTTTTTCACTCATTACTATTTTCTCATTTATCGAGACTCATATCTGCTGATTCTACCATTTTGCTCTCGTATCCTTCCTCACAATTTGTAATTGCTCTCATTGCTGCTCTTGAAACAGTTTGAATGCATTTCTTTGTGTACCGTTATCCAAATCATCTATCTATACAGACAAAATGCCCACTATTCTCACACTCTTCTGGTCGACCTCCTACCTCAGGTAAACTTCAACAGATCTAAAACTCAGCTGCTGCTGTTATTCTGGCATAGACAGTCCCGCTCACCCATTTTCCGTGCTCTCACTGACCTACGGTAACTCCCGGATCCCAACGCCTCAAATTTCAGTGGTCGCACCATTACCTACCTGATGTTGAGACTAATGACTTTGGTGCAAAACTGTTAAGTTATTTTAACATTTTATACTTATGTTAACTTGCTATTGTACCGTATTACTACAAACAGGAATATAGAATTATCAATGATAATTGACAATAAACTCAAAGGAGGTGCACTGAAAAGGGACAAACGTGGAATATTCACGGCAGAGAATTTAAACTCTTGAATGAGTTACACAACCAGGGATATGGCTGGTTTAGGGGATACAAAATACAGTCAATACAGGGAGTTTATGAGTACATGTTTATCACGGCAGATTACTAGGTGGTCAAGAATCAAAATGATTATATCAAACAATTTTTGGTCCAATTTGAGCTACTTCCACAATTAAGTGAGTTCTTGTAGATTTCAGAAGCAAATTAATTGATGAACTTACAGTTATTGTAGCTTACACTCACAAGCAAAGCGCCTGACAGAAGCATCTCAGATCAAACAATCGGATTCTGTGCGCCCATGGCATTCTCAGTAACTTTTAACAATCTATCTCGACAGCACATGTGTTAGTGCCTGAAGAAACGTTACCCCAGTTGGAAATAACCAAACACGCACCGAACATTTACAGTATTGAGACAAATTGTTCTTGGCACTGTCTGTTAAAATTAAATATGGAAAAGAATTCTGGACTTGTTCCACTTGGCGATCAGAGTATGGGACATGTGGAAGGACATTAAAGAATTTAATAGGAGTAGGATTAGGCCATACTGCTAACCCAGCTTACGTCGCCGTACAATAAGATCATGGCTGATCTACTGCCCCAGATCCACTTTCCCACCAATCTCCAGAGATTGGGAAACGTCTCCGGATCTTACATTAAACACTGCATCGCACCATATTAAAACATATGGGACATGTGGGAAGAGATTCAGAAATACGTCAGGATATTAAATACTACATCAAATGTATGAATCATGTTGAAAGATACTGAGAAACACTGCTTCTTACACAACATCGTGCACATAGATGTATGAAATAGAAAGAATGATTTAATGTAAAAAGGTATAGTTTTGAAGATTGTGAGTGACTAAATAAAACTGTTCATACACCAAATCCCCTAAAATCAGTCTCATCATTTCTGGAGGGTGTAATTGAAAACTATTTAAGAATCAGTACAAACCAAGCAATTTTGATTCCACCCCCAGTTAATACATTATACAATATTTATTGTCCTTTCTGAACATTTAAAATGCTGTAACAACTATTTAATCTAATTCTCTGTATCAAACGGCACTTCACCGACAAATTCCGGGGACAGAAATCTCAATGTGGGATGAGTTGGCTAGATGCAGATCCCGGTATTCTGCAGTTCTGACTCGCATACACTTGATTGCAACACTGAGTACTTTCTACTCCCAGTAGTCTCAGTTTTGATGCACTCCCTGGTGTGCAGCAAGGTTAGACTCAGACCAAAGAAGTTGCATCATTCCAAGCAGAAGGGCCACCCGCGCATCAACACAAGCAGAATTTCTCACCCACAGCTGTTACAAAAATTTCTAAATTCACTTGTAACAGCCCTTCAAAACACTCCAACAAGGGATTCTGAGACCAAATGGGCCCACATCAGAGACGCCATCTATGAGTCAGCTTTGACCACCTACGGTAAAAGTGCGAAGAGAAATGCAGACTGGTTTCAATCTCATAATGAAGAGCTGGAACCTGTCATAGCCGCTAAGCGTATTGCACTGTTGAACTACAAGAAAGCCCCCAGCGGTTTAACATCCGCAGCACTGAAAGCAGCCAGAAGCACTGCACAAAGAACAGCCAGGCGCTGCGCAAACGACTACTGGCAACACCTATGCAGTCATATTCAGCTGGCCTCAGACACCGGAAAAATCAGAGGAATGTATGCTGGCATTAAAAGAGCTCTTGGGCCAAACATCAAGAAGATCGCCCCACTCAAATCTAAATCAGGGGAGATGATCACTGACCAACGCAAACAAATGGACCCCTGGGTTGAGCACTACCTAGACGTTACTAAAGGGAGAATGTTGTCACTGAGAAAGCCCTCAATGCAGCCCAGTCTCTACCAGTTATGGATGAGCTGGACATACAGCCAACCAAATTAGAACTCAGTGATGCCATTGATTCCCTAGCCAGCGGAAAAGCCCCTGGGAAGGACAGCATTACCCCTGAAATAATCAAGAGTGCCAAGCCTGCTATACTCTCAGCACTACATGAACTGCTACGCCTGTGCTGGGGCGAGGGAGCAGTACCCCAGGACATGCGCGATGCCAATATCATCACCCTCCATAAAAACAAAGGTGACCGCCGTGACTGCAACAACTACCATGGAATCTCCCTGCTCAGCATAGTGGGGAAAGTCTTTGCTCGAGTCGCTCTGAACAGGCTCCAGAAGCTGGCCGAGCGCGTCTACCCTGAGGCACAGTGTGGCTTTCGTGCAGGGCGATCGACCGTTGACATGCTGTTCTCCCTTCGTCAGATACAGGAGAAATGACGTGAACAACAGATGCCACTCTACATTGCTTTCATTGATCTCACCAAAGCCTTTGACCTCGTCAGCAGTCGTGGTCTCTTCAGACTACTAGAAAAGATTGGATGCCCACCAAAGCTACTCAGTATCATCACCTCATTCCATGACAATATGAAAGGAACAATTCAACATGATGGCTCCTCATCAGAACCCTTTCCTAGCCTGAGTGGCATGAAACAGGGCTGTGTTCTTCACCCACATTTTTTGGGATTTTCTCCTCCCTGCTGCTTTCACATGCGTTCAAGTCCTCTGAGGAAGGAATTTTCCTGCACACAAGATCAGGTGGCAGGTTGTTCAACCTTGCCCGTCGAACAGCGAAGTCCAAAGTACGGAAAGTCCTCATCAGGGAACTCTTCTTTGCTGATGATGCTGCTTTTACATCTCACCCTGAAGAGTGCCTGCAGAGTCTCGTAGACAGGTTTGCGGCTGATTGCAATGAATTTGGCATAACCATCAGCCTCAAGAAAACGAACATCATGGGCAGTACATCAGAAATGTTCCATCCATCAATATTGGCGACCACGCTCTGGAAGTGGTTCAAGAGTTCACCTACCTAGGCTCAACTATCACCAGTAACCTGTCTCTAGATGCAGAAATCAACAGGCGCATGGGAAAGGCTTCCACTGCTATGTCCAGACTGGCCAAGAGACTGTGGGAAAATGGCGCACTGACACGGAACACAAAAGTCCGAGTGTATCAGGCCTGTGTCCTCAGTACCTTGTTCGATGGCAGCGAGGCCTGGACAACGTTTGCTAGCCAAGAGCGACGTCTCAATTCATTCCATCTTCGCTGCCTCTGGAGAACACTTGCCATCAGGTGGCAGGACCGTTTCTCCAACACAGAATTCCTCGACGTGGCCAACATCCCCAGCTTATACAAACTACTGAGTCAGCGGCACTTGAGATGGCATGGAAGCTGGCAAGATTCCCAAAGACACATTGTACAGCGATCTCGCCACTGGTATCAGACCCACCAGCCGTCCATGTCTCCGCTTCAAAGACGTCTGCAAACGCGACATGGAATCCTGTGACATTGATCACAAGTCATGGGAGTCAGTTGCCAGCGTTCGCCAGAACTGGCGGGCAGCCATAAAGACGGGGCTAAAGTGTGGGGGGTCGAAGAAACTTAGTAGTTGGCAAGAAAAAGACAGAGGCGCAAGGGGAGAGGCAACTGTGTAACAGCCCCGACAAACAAATTTCTCTGCAGCACATGTGGAAGGGCCTGTCACTCCAGAATTGGCTTTTATAGCCACTCCAGGCGCTGCTTCACAAACCAGGCGCTTTCATTGATCTCACCAAGATTCAGGGAATCAGCTACATTTCATACTTTCTCTCCGTTCTTTGGTTTGCAGAAAATATTCTTAAATTACCTTCAAAATCAGGATTTTACAATGCAATCCATTTTACAAAAGGAAAAGAAAATTCATCATGGAAGTATGCAATAACATTTAGGGAGTGTTTCCCTGACACGAACCAGCATTTGCTGTCGATAGACATTAACAAATGAAACCAAACCCGCACTGGAAACAGTGAGAAACTGAATCGAATGATCGACCGAAAAACTCCGCAAAAATACCGAGCAGGTGGAAGGAGACTATTCATGATATCTCATTAAATACTTCACGATGCTTTACATAAAAGGAGCATGTGGAAGTAGACGTTGTCATATTAATTATTACTTGATGATGTACATATGAATGTGCAAAATAAGGTGATTAATTTACAATACAAAGTTCTAAATTTTCAAGGTCATCATTAAGTAAATAATAATAATTGGAAAATCCTCCGGAAATTTTGGAATATTCAGTAACGTTATCTTTTGGAAAGGCACTTCACAATTACAGTAATAATTAATGCGAATTGAAATATTATTGGTTCTGCCTCTAGTTAATGTATTATACAATATTTAGAGATCATGTGCAACACTCTAACGTGGAGCAAACTATTTAAATTATTTCAGTTCCATTCAGTATATCACACAGGGTCAGACAGCACTTCTACTGTGAAATAACTGTGAAATGCCCGTGTGGGTTCAGTCAGCAGTAGATTTAGCTTTGACTGCTGTTCTAAAATCCCTGTGTTACCATCGACCCCAGACCCAAAACCCCAAGAACTTATATAAAATCAAAATACTGCGGATGCTGGAAATCTGAAACAAAAACAAGAAATGCTGGAACCTGCTGAGTGATTCCAGCATTTCTTGCCCAAGAACCTATATTCTCGCTGTGATCACGCTTTACTGCTAGATTGCTGTGTTTAAAGAATCTGCTTAGAATTTCAACTCCAGTCAGTTGTGTCAGTACCAGAGCTGCAGAGGACCAAATAAAACAAATTGCCACGGTACTTGTTTTCAATGTTGCATTTAAATCAAAGTTTCACACATGTCCCACCTGGGAATTTAGAAGACCGTGTTAATCAGAATTAAGATATTATAAAAAACAATGTTTTCTGATGGAGAAAAAATGGATAATTCTTCACTATTTAAGATTGATGGAATGTAAAATCAAAGCAACAGCCCAAGATTCAATGTGAATTCTACAAATGAGATAAACTATTTCAATATTCGCTCATTTGATAGCAATAACATTGGTTTTTGTCATAATGTATTCCTGCTTTTTAAAAATTATTCTCAGCAACTAGCGATTGGAGAAACGGATACAAGGATTCATGTGCACCTCATTGTTTATCTTTTCTGTGGCTTGAATAAAATGTTCTTTAAGTAATCCACAAAACAGGATTTTAACGTCTAATTAGTTGATATTCACGGAAATATAATTCGCTAAATACATAAAGAATCGGATAACACTGGGACTAAGTTGTCCTGTCAGTAAACCAATAAAGGTTTTAATGGACTGAGATTAATAAATGTAACCAAACACACAGGCGAAATAGTGAGAAACACAATGGAATCATCAATGGAATAAAACAACAAACATCGAGCCGTTGGAACAATAATAAAGAACAATATCCCTATCTCATTACACACTACATGGCACTGTGTTAAAATATGTGATTGGGAAAACTGAGCTATCTTTAGGCACTGTACATACAAATGGAGGAAATAGAATAATTAATTTAATATAAAAGATACTAAGTTTAGTTTTTAGCTTAGTTTAGAGATACAGTACTGAAACAGGCCCTTCGGCCCACAGTGTCGGTGCCGACCATCAACCACCCATTTATACTAATCCTATACTAATTCCATATCTTTACCACATCCCCACCTGTCCCTATATTTCCCTACCACCTACCTATACTAGGGGCAATTTATAATGGCCAATTTACCTATGAACCTGCAAGTCTTTGGCATGTGGGAGGAAACTGGAGCACCCGGAGGAATGCCACGCAGACACAGGGAGAACTTGCAAACTCCACACAGGCAGTATTTTGAAGATCATCACTAACTGATCAATAATACAGAGCAAATTCCCCAACGATTTAGGAACTTTCAGGAACATCATTTTTTTGCAGAGTGCACTTGATATTTATACAAATAATGAAAACGAATTGAAAAATATTGGTTCCATCTCCAGTTGAGTGGTTATTAGTGTGAATATAACACTTCAACACTGAACAAATTACTTTAAAATATTTATTTTCGTGAACTGTATCACTTGGAGAGCACGCAACACTTAGTTTGAGAAATATCTGTGACAGAAATGTGTGTGGCGATTCATGTCGGCAGTAGATGTACTTTTGACTGGAGTTCTACACTCAGTGAGATAACTTACACCCAGACTCTGATACACTCTATTCAAACAATGACGTCGCTCTACTTCTATCAGACTCGCTTTAAATAATCAGATTAAAATTTCAAATCCAGCTGGCTGTGTGAGTGTCAGAAACGTAGGGGTGGTGGGGTGGGGGGGGGGGGGGTTGCGGGGAATAAAACAATCTCCCGCGGTCTTTGTGTTCAACACAAATTCAACTGGGAATTTAAAATACCCGTTAATTAGATGTAGAATATTCCAAACTCGTTTACTGTCTCCAAAACAATATTACTATCAGCAATAGCTCAATTGCTAGCACTCCGGCCTCTGAGTCTAGAGATGGTGGGTTCAAGTCTAATTTCAGAGACATTAGCACACATTCTGGGCTGCCACTCCAGTGCAGTATTGAGGGTGTGCTGCATTGTCCAAAGTGCTTTCAATCGGAGGAGAATTTAAACCGATGTCCCGTCGGCCTTTTCAGGTGAACTATTTGGAGAAAGGGCAGGGGAATTATCCCTAGTGCTCTGGCGAATGTTCATCCCTCAATCAATATCACACACACAAAAGAAGTACTCTGCTCATTATCACATTGCTGTTTGCAGGAACTTGCTGTGTGTAAATTGGCTGCCACGTTTCTTCCATTACAGTATGGTCAACACCACAAAACAGTACCTAACTGACAGTAAAGCCCTTTGGGACGTCCTGACGTCGTGAAATGTGCTATGTAAACGCAAGACATTTATATATAAATGGAGGTTTATTCCTATTTGTAGTTAAAGGAACTTAAAATGGAAACAATCAATCCAAAATTTGTATCAAATGAAACCTCGACAAATCATATAAACCATTTCAGTATCCATTTCATGCCATCCCAATGAATGACAACTGTAAATAAAATAGATCCGTTTTCGGTAAACTGATCCCAGACACTGACCGATTCTATTCTAGCAGCGAAATGGCTCTTTTTCCAACAGACCCTGCTTAAATAGACCCATTAGATTTTCAACTCCAGTCCGCTCTGTCTGTACGAGCGGCAGGTAGAAGGCAATAAATAAGTTTCGATATTTCATTAAACTCTACACAGAAAACGAAAATGTATAAAGCATTATTTACTTTCGACATCTCCTGAATGTATTCTTTAGTAACGACAATAATTATATTCATAATACCCATCTTGTAATAATAATCAGTGTATCAGTAAATAACATAATGCATTCAATAGTCTGTAACTCACAATTCAAAAGCTGCAGTAGAGACAGGGTCAGGAAGAACCGCAGCATCGTTCTGGCGCCGGGTACAGCGATGTGAACAGAACATTAACTGAACGCTGTCCTCAGACACTGAGAACTCCTTCCAGCAGCTTCCAAAACTCTGGATGCTGTGGAAATTAATTCTTTGACACAAGTTTCAACACAGGCCAATGTTTCCTTCCAAATAACCAATAGATTTTGATTTGTTTGAACTGTGAATTACAGTCAGGTAAAATACACCAATAAGAAGAAATGTGACCATTAATGGATAAAGTCAACCCAGGTTCCAAGTACCAGCCCATCTTGCGATGACAATGACGTGTGACAGTGTGAAAAGTAAATGAATCATTGATCTGGCGTCCAGATCATCGAATAATGGATGCACAGGAAAGGCTGTTCAGCTTCTTTAGTCAGAGTAGTCCCTTTTAAAGAGCTGTCTAATTTATTGTCAAATATGTGGCTTTTTCTCACAATCCTGCAAATCATTCCTCTGCAAGCACTTTAATTGTCTTTAATTGTCTATAGAAATTCCTCTGAAATCTGATGTCATCATTCTTTCAGGTCGTGCTTTCCAGATATTAACAAGCCTCTGTGTGAAGAACTGTCTCTTCATTCCCCCTCTAGTTATTCGGCCGGTTCTATAGAAGGTCTGGGACACAGGCGAAGAGCCGGAAGCCCAGAGAAGAGGTAAGTGAGGCGGGGGTACTAAAGTCACTTCGTAAGGCCCCGGTGAAAAGGCCTGGGCGCTGTTCTTGTGGTGTAGGGGGAGGGAGGTCCCGGCGATTGAACTGGTTCCTGGTGGGGGTGCTCTGTAGCTCACATATTAGCCACGAAGGAGGCAACGTCCCTCCCCACCCACAAGGCCACAGAGAGAGTGCTTCATTCTACAAGTTGTCCTCTCCACGTGGTGGAGGACCTCGCAGCTGTTAAGATCCCAGCGGCGGTAGAATGATCCCCTCATTGTCCTTTAATAGGCCACTTAAGATCCTCAGACTGCCACTGGGAGAGAATGCTGTTGTTGGTCTATCCCACCCAGGGATCACTGGACGGTGGAAAGGCGATGGGATCTCCATCCTGCCACATCCCCTGCCACCCGCTGCTTTTCTCTGTCACCCCTCCCCACCACTCCTGGCTTCCAATCACGCCTCTGGGCGGCAGTAAAATCCTGGCTGTGATCTCTGATGGCAAACGTATTCATGAGAGGAAATAATTTCCTCATTCTTACTCTATTACAACACCTCAATATTTTGAGCTTTGTCAGATCTGAGATGGCGGGGCGGACGTATGAGGAGAGACTGAGTCAGTTAGGATTATATTCGTTGGACTTCGGAAGAGTGTGGGAAAATCTCACAGTATCCGATAAAATTCTAACAGGACTTGACATGGTAGATGCAGGAAGGATGTTCCCGATGCTGGGACAGTCCAGAACCAAGGGGTCATAGTCTTAGCATACCAGGTAAACCTTTCAGGACTGAGATGAGGAGAAATGTCTTCACCCAGAGAGTGGTCAGGCCTTGGAATTCGCTACCACAGAAAGCAGTTGCGGACAAAACATTGTACGTTTTCAAGAAGGAGTTAGATATAACTCTGGGGTCTAAAGGGATCATAGGGTATGGAGGAAAGTGGGAACAGGTTACTGAGTTGGCTGATCAACGCATGATCATAATGAATGGCGGAGCAGGCTCGAAGGGCCGAATGCCCTGCTCCTGCTCCTATTTTCTGTGTTTCTATTTTCTATCCAACTGAACCTTCTCTGCTCTAAGGAGAAAAATCCAAGCTCCTGCATTCTCTCCAAGTAAATGAATTCCCTCACCCGTGGTGTCTTCTTGCTGATCCTCTTCTGTACCCTTTCCAGGGCCTGAACATTCTTCCAAGGTATTCGTGCCTGGAATTTCACACAAGACACCAGCTGAGTCATAAAAATTGATTTGTAAAGGATTAACTTGATTTCCTTTATATTTGTATCCAATAACCCCAATTTCAAAACAAGTAGCCCAAACAATTTCTCAAGCAGCTTCCCGACTTGTCCTGCAATCCTCAAAGATTTATGAACATGCATTCCCCGGATCCCTCTGTTCTTGCATCCCATGAAAATGGTAGCATTTATATTATACTGACGTGATACTTTCCCAATGAGCATCACTTCTGACTTGACCACAGTAAATTGCATCTACCATGGATCTGGCCATTTAAGCAGACTGTCTACCCTGAAGTCTGCTATTATAATATTCACAATTTACTACAGATCCATGTTCTTCACCATCCACAAATGTCAAAATTATGCATTCTAAAACCAAGTCAATGTAATTTGTATGTGGAGGAAAAAACAGTAGTCTTAAAACCATCTCCCAAGCAACCCCCACTCTCTCCTTTCAGAAGA
This sequence comes from Heterodontus francisci, assembly GCF_036365525.1. Lineage (NCBI taxonomy): Eukaryota > Metazoa > Chordata > Chondrichthyes > Heterodontiformes > Heterodontidae > Heterodontus > Heterodontus francisci. Next base: position 1,369,953 of record NW_027140434.1, read on the forward strand.
ACATCCATTCACAACTTCTCCCTGCCTCCTATCTCTTAGCCAATCGACTACTCGAGCTGACATCGTCCCTTTAATAATATGTATTCCTAGTTTCTGAATAAGTCTGTTATGAGGCACTTCGTCAACATTGGATGCCCGCATACACAAGGCCTACTTCAGTCTCTTACTTGATTGAAGAACTCAATCAGGTTAGTTACACACAATTGACCTTTAAGAAATCCGATATGGTTTTCTCATCTTACCCCATGCTTCTCAACTTTCCGACATTAGATAGATTAGCCTATAGTCACAAGGCTTACCCTCTCTTTTTTTGAAAAGGAGTCTACCATTTGCCAATTCCAGTCCTCTGGCCCCAGTACGATATAAAAGGAGGATTGAAACATTATGGTCAGAGCTCTTGTTATCTCCAACCCAGATTTCTTTCCCAATCTAGGATGCTTCACATCTGGACCAGGGGAGTTGTCGACATTTAGTGATGTTAAAATATTTAGCACCCCCATGCCTTCTATCTTATCGTATGCAAGATCTCAGCTTCCCTCTCCTTGAATGCAAGATTAATTTCAGCCTCTTCTTTTGTGAAGGCAGTTGCAAATAACTCATTCAGTAACTCAGTCACGCCCTCTGCCTCGATAGGAGTATTTACTTCTTTCTCCAAAATCAGCCCCACCAATCCTTTAACTATCCCTTTTACTTTTCTCAGTTTTACAAGATTTGTGATCCCCTTTACTGTTAGCTGCTAATCTTTTCTATGCTCTCTCTTTGCCCTTTTTCTATTCTTTTTCTATTTCTCCCTGTACACTCTGCTTACTATTTGGTTTTAAATCATATTCTTGAATTGGAATTTGTAATTAATCTATTCTTTCTCTTTTCCTTGAACTGGCAATTCAATTATCATCCAGAAAGTGCAGCATTTGCTGCCCCATCTTCACATCTAGACTTGACTATTCCAATGCAGTCCTGGCCAGCCTCCTTCTTTGCATCCTCAGTTAACCTGAGGACATCCAAACCTTTTCAGCCTATGTACAACATACACCAGGTCCTGTTCATCCATCACCGCTGCACTGGCATTAACTTCTGGTCATGCACCTTAACAATATTGAAATTCTCACGCTTATTTTATAATCCCTCCATGACCTCTTCCCTCCCTATCTCTGTAATCTCTTTCAGCCCTATCAGATATTTGTGCTCCTCAAATTCAGGAATATTGATCATTCCCAAATCTAATCGCTCCACCGCTAGTTGTCTTGTTTTCATCTGCCAAGATCCTAAATTTTGGAATTCCATCCTTGAACCTCTGCCTCTCTACATCTTTTTCCTCCTTTAAGATGCTGCTTAAAACTTACCTCCTTGACGAAGCCTTTGGTCATCTGCCATTATATCTGTTAACGCTGCTCGTTGTCAAATTGTCTTTGATAATACGACTTGGATATTTTATCTATGTAAGGACACTTCTGTCCTTATGGAGGGAAGGTTATTGATGAAACAGCTGAAGATGGTTGGGCCGAGGACACTACCCTGAGGAACTCCTGCACTGATGCCTTGACACTGAGATGATTGACCTCCAACACCCACAACCTTCTTGCTTTGTCCTCGGTATGATTTCCACCAGTGGAGAATTTTCCCTCTGATTCCCATTGACAGCAGTTAATCCTCGTTAAAGCCTTTCCCAGTAATGGTTCATCGTGGAGTGACGATTACATTTTAAATTGACTTCTCCCAGTCAGAGAGGCGAATGTGAGATGCTTAACTACTCCGGACAGTCGATTCGCGAGTCCGTCACCATCCCCCTCGTGATCTATTCCAGCCGGGCTTCAGCTGGATGGACTATTACATTTGGATAGATCTGGAGTGGCAACTTGTCAGTTCACACGTTAGAACAGCAGTTTATTTAAAATATATATTACCGTGGTAACTATATGTTACACTTCACAATGAAATAGTCCTTCATTCCTCATAAATACTGGGATTGATATTCAATGAGCAGAATTCTATCCGTTTCTGTTGCGATTGAAAGATGCAGCTTTATATTATTGAGTGGACCGAGAGCAGTGCTGTCACCACATGCTTTCCATGGAAATTGCAACGAATTGTTATAAATAGTTGAAGCTGCACTCTGCAGACAAGTGGGAAATATCCTTCCAGCTCCTGAGTTGTGCTTAGTAGATGGTGAAATGTCTTTGTGGAGCCAGTAGATGAGTTGTTGGCTTTAGTGTACCTAGCATTTGACCGACTACAGTAGCCAAAGTATTTAAATACCTGGTCCAGTAAAGTATCTGGTCAATGGTAAGCCCCAGGATGTTAATATTGTCGTATTCGGCGATGGTATTGTCGTTTGATTTCGAGAAGAGGGGGTTGGACTCTCTCCTGTTGGACAAGGTAATTGATTGGCATGTGTGTGGTGCGAATATTAATGACCACTTATCAGCCCAGGCCTATATCAGAAGGACATCTTACTTGAAGTGTAACAAACATTGCAAAGCAAACGGGATTATTCTTCTCCATTTATAAGTGTGTTTTGGAATGAAGTGTATTTAGCTCATTGCCATTGGGGCTGAAAGGGCCTTTGAACCTCTCCATTTCAGATCCATGATCATTCTTTCCATCCTTCCTTAACCATAATGAAGTTGCCCTTACCCTCAACTTTGACTCCACCCGCCTCTCCATTCAATGAACTTTCCTCCATCACTTCTGCCAATTTCACTACAATGCTACCACCAGACATCCTCCTCTCTATTTTCAGCATTATGAAGGTACTAATTGAACGACTCTCCCTTCACTCAAAACACCCATTTCTCTTCCAGTGACATCTTCCAATTCAAGTGTTCCAGATGCATTTCCTGCCATTTCACCTCCTCTCTTCCAACCGTCTGCCCACAAACAGTGATTTACTTGTACTTTTTGTATCTAATCCATTGTATTCATTATTGACAATTGTCCTCCGCACTGCGCTGACGAAGCAATACCTCAATTACTTTGCTGAGTACTTCCTTTAAGTCCCTTAGCTTCCATTCACATGCCATTATAATTCGCTGTCCCACTCACAGCTGACCTCTCTGTATTCAGCCTCCTACATTGTTTCAACTTTTCTGACTCAGCATCAACTTCAAAAATAAACACGTGGGAACTACTGCCCCCCATTTGTTTTTGTTAGCAGGTTCTGGTAATGATTCTGTTCTTCATTTAATCACTACTGCCTTCCACCCCATCACAGTTTCTCTCTTTATCTCCTTCCTCTGTTCCCATTTTCCCAGCCTCTGTCCTTACTGAAACACTGTTACAGCACAAATCTTTCCTGTTGTGAAGAAAATTCTCTTTCTCAAAATGCTGCCTCACCTACTAAGAAGTTCCAACATTTTCAGTTCATGATTTAGATTTCCAGCATCTGCAGTATTTTGACTTTTTAAAGAAGTTGATGTCATAGAGAAATGTGGTGAGGTTGCAATTGAATGTAAATACAGACACACAATAGATAAATAACTTCGGAGAGAGTGGCAAATGGGAATATGATGGGATCAGGAAAGTAATCCTCTTCGGCACACACTTGGTCAAATGTTGCCTTGATGCTGAGGGCAGTCACCTCGATTACCATTACCACCATTACCAGCAATACAGCAATCACTGCTTTTCTGCTCAGTTTTGCTGTATTTGCCCACTGTAGAACAGCAGAGTGTATCTGAGACATTCCTCTCAAAACTGCTGCACTCCATATAAGGACTGTGCAGCTTTATTGGGAAAACTGCCAAATATTTGAGGAAATGTGATCTCTAATTGAGACTGTCGAGAGACGCAGAACACACTGAGACACTGAGTGGTCGTCATAAGTTGTGAATATTCACCATCATTGAACTATACAGGGAGGGATGTGATGTGTTTCCTCTAAAACAAAGGAATCTGTTTTCTGGAAGGTGATCACTTGGAGTCAGGAACGGCTTTCCATTGCCGAAATATGTGAAAAGCAGCTCACAGTCTGCAGAGCCTCAGAACAGCCACTGCGTGTTTTTCTGTTCTGTTGAAATGAGAGGAAGCACCTGGCGTTGTGGTGATTTCTCTGCTTCCGTTTTTCTTGCCTGCTGCTCTGTCATGTCAAGATACTGCAGCAGCATATTAAAACTCGGAATTTGAAATTACGTTGTTTAAAATCCAGAAGGACAAAGTATCGGGGGAAGAATTTCTGGGCAATATCATTAATTCATTGGAAATATTTGACAGCTTAGTGTCTGCAAGTAAACGTACCTCTTATCACAAAAACTGAATCACAGCACAGAATATCTGTAATCTGTGTACAATTTCCAAATGTATAACACACAATATCAACAGGCCATGATAAATCACTCTGAGTCCAATTCAATCAGCAAAGTCAGATGCACCAAAGCATCAATTCTCGCTGAGGTTTTAATTTAAAATAGAAGAACCCATGTGATGTTGCCTGTCCAGGTTCATGAAGTAGGAATACTGTTAAGAATTAAATACAATCAGGAGGATTGAGCCTGTGTGAATGTAAAGTGTTAACTCGCTGTGATCCGATCACTGGAAATGCAGTCTGTGTCAATGTCAGTAGTTAACTTGCTGTGATTCAATTCAAAGAGGGGATCTGAAGGTAGACAGTTGCTTCAATAAATTGTCCACTGTACCTCAATAAATAACATTTAATGTCAGCCTGATTTCTCTGGGAATGAAAGTAAATCTGGGTAATGAAAAGAGTCTGAAGAACTAAAACAGATCAATAAATGAACACAGCTGAGCAGCCACTGTAAAGTTATCACAGGTGGAAAATGTTCAAATGATTAATTCCTCTGGATCTCATATAGAATGAAACAAAAACTCCCCAGAAATGGACATTTAATAAAAGAATTCCACAAACTGCATTGTCAATCTAGACAAAAATGATTTGAAACGAGGTAAATCCCCCATAACACTGCCACACACTCATTGGTTTCTGAGGATGTATCCGGTACTTTCCCAAACTGATAGACTTGTCCCCCTGAGGTGTGTTTTGCAGATATCACAGACTGACAATTTCAGTATGAGCCAAGGGTGTTGACAGCAACTGGTTGTCAGAGAAACTTGAAACACACGCACAGAATGGTGGGGATTGAAGATATTTGGGTCAATCTCTTGTATCTGTGAGGAGCTGATCAATCCTGTCAACAGTGGCACTTACACATGAACATACTGAGAAATGGTAGCACTAACCAAGGAACTTGCAGTAAGCACTGATACTCAGCAAAGAACCTATATAAATTATGTTATACATGTAAGATCTCCTCAGACTTTCTCAAATACTTAAGAGGATGCAGTACGAAAGTAGAGATCTGAGGATCTCTCTGCCAACACTGTCATTTTCTGGGATCCCTGTTAATAATGTGACACGCAGGCAACCTAATAACCAATGACCTTAAATCAGAAAGTGCTGGAAATACTCAGCAGATCTGACAGCATCTGTGGAGACAGAGTTAGCATTTCAGGTCTGTGACCTTTCATCAGAACTGGAAAAGGTTAGAAATGTAATAGTTTTTTTTCCCAAAGTGAATAGGAGGCGGCAAGCAGAAATAAAATTAAGATGTGTGAGAGGACGGAGGGCAGGAGAGATTTTTTGTTGTTATTATTCATTCATGGGGAGTGGGCGTCCCTGGCGAGACCAGCATTTATTGACCATACTTGATTGCCTTTGAGATGGTGTGAGTTGCCTTCTTTAATTGCTGCAGTCCTTGGGGTGTAGGTACACCTACAGTGCTGTAAGGAAGGGAGTGCCAGAATTTTAATCCAGCGACAGTGAAGGAACGACGGTCTTGTTCTTAGTCAGGATGGTGAATGGCTTGGAGGGGAATATTAAGGTGGTGGTATTCATATGCATCTGCTGCCCTTGTTCTTCTCGGTCATGTGGGTAGCGGCTTTGGTATGTGCTTGGTGTGTTGCCGCAGTGTACCTTGTTCTTGATACACGCTGCTTCCACTGTGTGTCGGTGGTGGAGGGAGTGAATGTTGGAGGTTGTGAATAGGGTGCCAATCAAGCGGACTGCTTTCCTGGATGGTGTCGAGCTTGTTGAGTGTTGATGGAACAGCACCCATCCAGGCAAGTGAAGAGTATTCCATCATACTCCTGACATGTGCCTTGCAGGTGGTGGACAGGCACTGGGGAGACAGGATGCGAGTTACTTGTGGCAGAATTCCTTAACATCTGACTTGTGTCTGTAGCCACAGTGTTTACCTGGCTGGTCCAGTTCAGTTTCTGGTCAACAGTTACCCACTGGATATTGATAGTGGGGGATTCAGCAATTCTAATACCAGTGAACATCAAGGGGAGATGGTTAGATTACCTCCTGTTTGAGATGGCCACTGACTAGCACTTATCTGGTGCGAATGTTACTTGCAATTTATTAACACAAGGCTTGATGTTCTCCATGTCTTGCTGCATATGAACACCGGTTGCTCGAGTATATTATGAGTCACAAATGGTATTGAACATTGTGCAATCATCAGCGAACATCCCCACTTCTGACCTTATAATGGAGGGAAGGTCATTGATGAAGCAGCTGAAGATGGTTGAGCCGAGCACACTGCCCTGAGGAACTCCTGCACTGATGTCCTAGGCTGAGATAATTGACCTCCAACAACCACAACCAACTTCATTTGTGCTAGGTACTACTCTCACCAATGGAGAGCTTTCCCTCTGATGCCCTTTGATTCCACTTTTACTAGGGCATCTTCATGCCAAGCTCAGTCAAATGTTGCCTTAATGTCAAGAGCAGTCACGCTCCCCTGACCTCTAGAGTTCAGCTCTTTTACCCATGTTTGGACCAAGGCTGCAATGAGATCAGGAGGTGAGTGGCCCTGACGAAAACCAAACTGAACGTCAGTGAGCAGGTTATTGCTGAGCCAGTGACTGTTGAAAACACCGTTGATCACCCTTCCATTCACATTGCTGATGATCGAGAGTAGACTGATACTTTCCACATTGCCAGGTAGATGTCAGTGTTGTAGCCGTAATGCAACAGACTGGCTTGGCGTATGGCCAGCTCTGGAACACAAGTTATTAGTACTATTGCCGCAATATTGTCAGGGTCCAAAGAATTTACAGTATCCGGTGCCTTCAGCTATTTCTTGATATCAGGTGGAGTGAATATGATTGGCTGAAGACTGACATCTGTGATGCTGGCAACCTCAGCAGGAGGCCTAGATCTATCATCCACTCTGCACTTCTGGCTGAAGATGGATGTAAATATTGCAGCCTTGTCTTTTGCACTGATGTGCTGGGCTCCACTATTAGTGAGGATGTGGATATTTGTGGAACCTCTTCCTCCTGTTAGTTGATCATTTGTGCACCACCATTCGCGACTGGATGCGGCAGGACTGCAGATCTGTTTCAGTTTTATTGGACCTGCACTCATCCAGGCAAGTGAGTGGGGACAGTATCAAGAATGATTTTTATCTGTTAGCTTGTAGGTTTAAGAGACTGCACAAAGCTTGTGGGAGGGAGGAGGAGTTTTATATGAACTGTGGGAAAAATGGACTTCATCGACCAAAGGACTTACCTGTTTTCTCGACAAGTTATTTTATCTGGTGTGTCATGTGGCTAGAAGCCTTGACTGATTCAACAGGCTGAATTTTTCAAGCCTTTGGGAGATGGTCTGGGAGTCAGGATGGTTGGCAATACGGGTGGGGAAGGCATCAGGTTGGGAGCTGATCTGTGTGTTGTGGAATTGTTTAACTCTGTCTATCGCATGTTGCTTCCACTGCTGGGCATGCAATTAGTTCTGTGTTGTAACTTCACCAGGCTGACGCCTCATTTTTAGGTGTGCTTGGTGCTGCTCCTGAGAAGCCCTCCTACGCTCTGATTGAACCAGGGTTGATCCCGCGGCTTGATGGTAATAGTAGAGTGGGGGATATGCCGTGCCATGAAGTTACAAATTGTGGTTGAATATAATTCTGCTGCTGCTTATGGCACAAAGCGCCTCATGGACACCCAGTATTGAGTTGCTACATCTGTTTGCAATCTATGCCACATAGCATGGTGGCAGTGCCACACAGCACAATGGTGGATATACCTCAATGTAATGACAGGACTTTGTCTCCAGAGGGACTGTGCGGTGGTCAATCATAGAGTCAGAGTCATAGAGTTATACAACACAGAAACAGGCCCTTCGGCCCAACGTGTCTGTGCCAGCCATCAAGCACCTAACTATTCTAATCCCATTTTCCAGCACTTGGCCCGGACCATTGTATGCCATGGCGTTTCAAATGCTGATCTACATAAATCTTAAATGTCGTGAGGATTCCTGCCTCTACCACATCTTCAGGCAGTACGTTTCAGACTCCAACAACGCCTCTGGGTTGAAATTCTTTTCCTCAAATCCCCTCTAAACTCCCTGCCCCTTACTTTAAATCCATGCCCCCTGGTTATTGATCCCTCAGCTAAAGGAATAAGTTTCTTCCTATCTCACCTATAAATGCCCCTCAGAAGCTGAAATGCTCCAGCACAGGCAACATCCTGGTGAATCCCCTCTGCAATCTCTCCAGTACTATCACATCCTTCATATAAGTTGGAGACTAAAACTGTACACAGCACTCTAACTGTGGCCTAACTTACATTTTATACAGCTCCATCACAACCTCCCTGCTCTTATATTCTATGCTTCGGCTAAAAAAGGTAAGTACCCCTTGTGCCTTCCGAACCACCTTATCTACCTTTGCTGCTGCCTTCAATGATCTATGGACAAGTACACCAAGGTCCCTCTGACCCTCTATTCCCTGGGGTGCTACCATCCATTTTATATTTTCTTGCCTTGTTAGCCCTCCTATGCATCACCTTTTCAGGATTAAACTCCATTTGCCACTGCTCCACCAATCTTACCAGCACATCTATACTGTCCTGTAATCTAAATCTTTCCTCCTTCACTATTTACAATATCATAAATTTTAGTGCCATTTGCAAGCTTACTAATCATACTTCCTATATTCACGTCTGAATCGTTAATGTACACTACAAACAGCAAGGGTCCCAGCACCGATCCCTGCGGTACAACACTGGTCACACGTCTGCATTCCCAAAAACAACCCTCAGCCATCAGCTTCTACCTCCTGCCACTAAGCCAAATTTGGGTCCAATTTACCAAATTACCCTGGATCCCATGGGCTCTTACCTTCTTAACAAATTTCCCATGCGGGACCTTAGCAAAAGCCTTACTGAAGTTCATGTAGACTACATAATCCACTTTACCCTCATCTACACATCTAGTCACCTCCTCGAAAAATGTCAATCAAGTTGTTAGACAGGATCTTCCCCTGACAAAGCCATTCTGACTATCGCTGATTAATCACTGCCTCTCAAAGTGAAGATTAATCCTGTCCCTCAGAATTTTTTTCCCAATAGTTTCCATACCACTGATGTAATTATCTGTTAGATCCCTGCTCCCCTTCTTGAAGAATGGTACCCACATTCAGTGGCCTCCAGTCCTCTGGTAACTCTCCTGTTTCCAGAGAGGATTTTAAAATTTGTGTCAGGGGCCCTGCTATCTCCTCTCTTGCCTTATATAACAACCTGGGATGCATCTCGTCTGGGCCTGGGGATTTATCCACGTTAAATCCCACTAAAACAGCTAATGCTTCCTCCGTTTCAATGCTAATTTGTACAAGTATATCACAATCCCCCTCCCTGATCTCTATGCCTGCATCCTCCTTCTCCATCGTCAAAGCAGATGAAAAGTAATCATTTAAAACCATACCTATATCCTCCGGCTCTACACACAGATTGACACTTTGGTCCCTGATGGGCCCTACTCTTTCCCTAGTTATCCACTCGCTCTTAATATACTTGTAAAACGCCTTGGGACTTTCCTTTATCTTGCCCACCAGTGTTTTTTATGTCCCATCTTCGCTCTCTTAATTACATGTTTTCAGTACCCCGCCCCCCCCCCCACCCCCCTACACAATCTACAGCATCTAGGGGCAGAATAGCCTACTCCTGCTCCTATTTTCTATGTTTCTATTCTCCTCTATGGTCTCCACTGTTTTCAGCGCTCGAAATATGCTGCAAGACCCCTTTTTTCCTGATCCAATCCTCCAGATCCTTTGACATCCAGAGTTCCCTGGGCTTGTTAGACCTCCTTTTCACCTTTACGGGTACATGCTGGCTCTGAACTCTCACTATTTCCTCCTTGAATGACTCCCAGTGGCCTGATGTAGACTTTCCTTCAAGTAGGTGCTCCCAGTCCACTTTAGCCAGATCCTGTTTTTCATATTGATATTGGCCTTCCCCCAATTCGGTACTTTTATTTCCGGTCCCTCCTGGTCCTTTTCCATAGTTACCTTAAATCTTACAGAGTTATGACCACTAAGCCCGAAATGCTCCCCCACTGATACTTTTATTACTTGTCAAGCTTCATTCCCTTCGGATTAGCTCCAGGACTGCCCTTTGTCTTGTTGGACGTTCTACCTACTGGCTCAAAAATCTCTCCGATCAGCATTTTAAGAATTCCGCCCCCATTAAGCCTTTTGCACAAAGAATATCCCAGCTAATTTTGGGGGAACATGAACTCCCGTACTATAGCCCTATCAGTGTTACACCTGCCTCAGATTTGCCTGCGTATCTGCTCCTCTATCTCTCCCTCACTCTTTGGAGGCCTGTAGTACACTCCCAGCCAAGTGTTTGCCCCTTTTTTTGTTTTGAAGTTCTACCCATATGACCTCATTTGAGGATCCCTCTAAGATATCATCCTTCCTTACTGCAGTAATTGACTCCTTAATCAACAGTGCAATGCCACCTCCTCTTTTACCCCCTCGTCTGTCTCGACTGAAGGTTCTATACCCTTGAATACTGAGCTGCCAGTCCTGCCATTCCCACAAATATGTTTCTGTGATAGCATTAATATCAAAATCCCATGTGATAATTAATGCCATCAAATCATTTGCCTTGCTAGTAAGACTCCTCGCATCAAAAAAATAGATGCAATCCATCCTTGCATTATTCGCTCGTGCCTTAACAGGTCTGTATTTGCTCTGCCTTCCAAACTGATTTAGATTTTCTTCTTTATTTGACGGCATCATCCCGACTGTACCTCCAGTCTTGTATCATTGCGCTGCCAAATTAGTTTAACCCCCAACAGCAATTCCCCCCTCAACCCCAACGGCACTAGCAAATCCACCAGCAAAGAGGTTGATAAAACACACACACAGGCACACACACACCGATCAGACCCCAGGCACTGAGCGAGACAGATATATAACCACATACACAGACTGACAAAGGGAATAACACACACACACCGACCAGACCCCAGGTTCTGAGCCAGACAGATATACAAACACACAGACACAAACAGAGATACACACAAACACACACACACACACAAGCACACGGAGGGATGGGAACCTTTGCAAAGAGTCAGAGGAGGGACGACCAAAGACAAGGACAAAAGACAGTAAGAGGAATAGGAAAAGTGAAAGGCAGAGAAATCAAGGGCCAGAATCAAACATGGCCACAGTGAAAAATAGTGGGAAGGGACCAACTAATGTTTTAAAAACAAGCCTTAAGGCTGTGTGCCTTAACACGTGGAGCATTCACAATAAAGTGGATGAATTAATCGCGCAAATAGATATAAACGAGTATGATACAGACGGGATTATGGAGACATGGCTGCAAGGTGATCAGGGATGGGAAATGAACATCCAGGGCTATTCAATATTTTGGAAGGACAGACAAAAAGCAAAAGGCGTTGGAGTTGCATTGCTGGTTAAAGAGCTTTTTAATGCAATAATCAGGAAGGATATGAGCTCTGACGATGTGGAATATGTATGGGTAGCGCTGAGAAACTCTAATGGGCAGAAATGGTGAGTGGGGGTTCGATATAGATCCCCAAACTGTAGTAGTGATGTTCGGAATGGCATTAAACAGGAAATTGGAGACGCATGTATTATGGGAACATTTGTATTTTCGGGTATCTTTAATCAAACTATAGAGTGGGCAAATCAAATTAGTCACAATACCATAGAGGAGGAAATTTGGAGTATAAACGGGATGGTTTTCTGGACCAATACGTTGAGTAACCAACTCGGCAAGAGGCCATCCTAGACAGGGTATTGTGTAATGACAGAGGAATAATTGACCCTCTGGTTGTGCGAGACCCCATGGGGAAGAACGACCATAATATGATAGAATTCTTCATCAAGATGGGGAGTGACATAGTTGATTCTGAGACGAGGGCCCTGAATCTTAGTAAAGGAAACTATGAAGGTATAAGGCGCGAATTGTCTATGATAGACTGGGAAACGTTACTTAAAGGGATGACGGTGGAAAAGCAATGGCAAACATTCAAAGTGTGCATGGATGGACTGAAACAATTGTTTATTTCTGTCTGGCGCAAAAGTAAAGCGGGAAAGGTAGCCAATTCATGACTTACAAGGGAAATTAGAGAAAGCATTAGATCCAAGGGAGATGCATATAAATTCGCTAGGAAAAAAACAACAAACCTTAGGATTGGGAGCAGTTTCGAATTCAGCAAAGGAGGACCAAGGGATTGATTAAGAAGGGGAACATAGAGAATGAGAGCAAGCTTGTGGGGAACATAACAACTGACTGTAAAGGTTTATATAGATATGTGAAGATAAAAAGATTAGTGAAGACAAATGTAAGTCCCTTACAGTCAGAAACAGGTAATTTATTATGGGGAACACAGAGATGGCTGACCAACTAATTGTATACTTTGGTTCTGTCTTCACAAAGGAGGACACAAATATCATACAAGCAACGTTGGGGAACACAGGGCTTAGTGAGAGATGGGAACTGAAGGAAATCACTATTAGTAGAGAAATGGTGTTGGGAAATTGGTGGGATTGAAGGCTGATAAATTCCCAGGGCCTGATGGTCTGAATCCCAGAGTACTTAAAGAAGTGCCCTAGAAATGGTGGATGCATTGGTGGTCATCTTCCAAGATTTGATAGGCGCTGGAACAGTTCCTACAGATTTGAGGGTAGCTAATGTAGCCCCACTATTTAAAAAGGGAGGTAGATAGAAACCAGGGTATTATAGACCAAAAAGCCTGACGTCGGTTGTTGGGAAATTTCTAGAGTCCATTATCAAAGATTTTATAGCAGAGCACTTGGAGAACAGTGGTAGAATCGGCCAGAATCAGCATGGATTTATGAAAGGGAAATCATGCTTCGCAAATCAACTGGAATCCTTCGAGGATGTAACTAGCAGAGATGATGGGGGTGGAGGGGGTGGGGGGGGGGGGGGTTGGGGGAGGTAGCCAGAGGATGTGGTTTACTTGGACTTTCAGAAGGCATTTGAAAAAGTCCCACATAAGAGATTAGCATTTAAAATTAAAATTCATGGGATTGCGATGGATAGAAAATTGGTTGGCATACAGGAAAAAAGGAGTAGGGATAAATGGGTCTTATTCTGAATGGCAGGCAGTGACTAGTGGGGTACAACAGGGACCAGTGCTTGGACCCCAGCAATTCACAATATATATTTATGATTTAGATGAGGGAACTAAATGTCGTATCTCCAAATTTTCAGATCACGCAAAACTGGGTGGGAGGATGAGTTGTGAGGAGGATGCAGAAAGGCTTCAGGGTGATTTAGACAAGTTGAGTGAGTGGGCAAATGCATGGCAGATGCAGTATAATGTGGATACATGTGAGGTTATCCAATTTGGCAGCAAACGAAGGAAGACAGATTATTATCCGAACGGCTACGAACTGAGAGAGGGGAATATGAAATGAGTTCTGTGTGTTCTCATACATCAGTCGCTGAAGGTAAGCATGCAGGTCCAACAGGTGGTAAAAACTGCAAATGGTATGTTGGCCTTCATAGCGAGACGATTTGAGTACAGGAGCAGGGATGTCTTGCTGCAATTATACAGGGCCTTGGTGAGGCCCCACCTGGAATATTAGGGGCAGTTTTGGTCTCCTTATCTGTGGAAGGATGTTCTTGCCATAGAGGGAGTGCAGCGAAGGTTTACCAGACTGATTCCTGGGATGGCGGGACTGATGTATGAGGGGAGATTGAGTGGGTTAAGATTATATTCGCTGGAGTTCAGAAGAGTGAGGGGGGATCTCATAGAAACCTATAAAATTCTAACAGGGCTTGACAGGGTAGATGTAGGAATGATGTTAACGATGGTGGGGGAGTCCAGAACCAGGGGTCATCGTCTAAGGATACGGGGTTAACCGTTCAGGACTGAGATGAGGAGAAATTTCTTCACCCAGAGAGTGGTGAGCCTGTGGAATTGGCTACCACAGAAAGCAGTTGAGGCCAAAACATTGTATGTTTTCAAGAAGTCATTAGATATAGCTCTTGGGTTTAAGGGGATCAGAGGATATGGGGCGAAAGCGGGAACAGGTTACTGAGTTGGGTTATCAGCCATGATCATAATGAGTGGCGGAGCTGGCTCGAAGGGCCGAATGGCCTACTCCTGCTCCTGCACACATACATACACCGATCATACCACACGCACAGAGCCAGACAGATATACACACACACACATGCACTGATCATACCACACGCACTGAGCCAGACAGATATACACACACACACATGCACTGATCAGACTGCAGGCACTGAGCTAGAGCGATATACATACCCACACTCACAAAGAGACAGACAGGCACAAACACACAGCACACACGCATACATTAACAAACACACACACACACAGGCACACACCGATCAGACCACAAGCACTGAGCCAGGCAGGTATGCAAGCAAACACACAAACACACAAGCACTGATCAGACCCCAGGCACTGGGCTGGAGCGATATACAAATGCACACAAACAGAGACAGACACTACACACCCACAGACACTCACCAAACAGACCGGGGGCACTGAGGCAGACAGTTATACAAACATTTAGACACAAACAGAGACATACGCAAACGCACACACACCGATCAGAACACAGGCACTTAAACGGACAGATGTACAAACACACACTCACCAAGAGAGACAGACAGGCACACACACATAAACACACACACACACACACACAAACACTCATCAGACCCCAAGCACTGAGCCACACCGATATAGAAACACATACAAACACAGACACACACTACACACACACAAATGCACACCAATCAGACCCCAGGCACTGAGCCAGACAGATATTCAAACACACAGACACAGGCACACACAAACAAACACACAGATCAGACAACTGGCACTAAGCCAGACCGATATAGAAACGCACACACACACCCACACACAAACATAGACAGACAGACAAATACTCACCATACACACACCAATTAAACCACAGGCACTGAGCCAGACAGATATGGAAACACATACACATGAACACATGCGCACATATACGCAATCGCACACACACACTTATCAGAGCCCAGGCACTGAACCAGACAGATATACAACCACATACACACAGACAGACAAACAGAGAGACACACACACAAACAATCACACCAGTCAGAACCCAGGCTGAGAGCCAGATAGATAGACAAAAACACACACACACACCCACACATTTACATATACATACACACACACACATCAATCAGACTCCAGGCACTGAATCAGACAGATATACAAACACATAGACACAAACAGAGACAGACAGACTCACACACAAACACACACACGCACACCAATCAGACCCAGGCAGCAAGCCAGACAGATATGCGAAAGACAGACACACGCCACACACACACCAATCAGAACTCAGGCACCGAGCTAAGCAGACATACAAATAAACACGCACACACACACAATCACACCAATCAGAACCCAGGCTGTGAGCCAGACAGATATACAAAGACATACACACACACACAATCACACACATCAGAACCCAGGCTGTGAGCCAGACAGATATACAAAGACACACACACACATACACACACCGATCCGACCCCAGGCACTGAATCAGACAGATGTACAAACACATAGACACAAACAGAAAGAGACAGACTCACACACACACACACACACGCACACCGATCAGAACCAGGCACCAAAGCCAGACAGATCTACAAAGACAAATACAGACACACGCCACACACACACACCAATCAGAACCCAGGCACCGAGCCAGGCAGATATACAAACACACACAACACACACACACACACACACAAACATACACCAACTCACACAGGCCAGCTTTGATTAAAGCCCAACCTGCTGCTGTTGGGGCACTGATTTCCACAATCCCTACCAGCCTCGAAGTAGTAGAGAGGCAGCATTGACAGATTTAGTGGTTCGAATGGAAAGGAGCTTTGTACGGATCCCTGCTGTCCTTTAGTTTTCTCTCATGCAGATCAGTGAGATATAACTTACAGCCCAATGGGAGCAGACTCGTGCTATGGGAGCTGCAGGCGGTGTCCTCTTTCAAGAGGGAAGTGCATCTGCGCCTTGACAGACCCTCGTTCGATGCCCATGCAGGCACCACCAAGTTAGTCGAGGATGCACCAACCAGAAGTCAGTCCCACTCTCAGTCGCACTGCCGAAAATTCTGGTTGTAAATATTTGCAGTGCCATTTTTATCACTGCAGTCAGCGTCCACCACGCTGAGGTCAAAGGGGCGGCTCGAGATTAGAAAACACACAGGCGTTCAGGAAAACACTATTAGTGGCACAGGAATGAATATTAATTGAGTGCAATTTGTGAACGTAATATTAGTTAAACGTATATCCGTGTCAATTTGTGCGGATTGTTTTGTTAATAACTTTAGTTCCTTCACAGTGTGGGCATGTGAATGCCTCATGCAGGGATTTTCTCTGTCCAGGTACAGTGGAGATCAGAGCTAAATGTAAGAGAAGAATGATGTTCGTGGATCACTGGGTGCAGGGGTGGGAGGAAAGGGTATGGGTAGCATTTCAATACATCCAACATTTAATAACTTGTTCTCAGACTTCTCATGTTACTCGCTGCTTCACCATGCAATGCCAGGCACCACATGGTCAGCTTTTGGTGTGGTCTCCAATTCTGCCTGCACGATGACAGTGCAGTGACTGGCACGATAGAGCCATCTCTCAGTGTGGGCTCCAGGTCTGGCTGCTGAGACAGGGCAGTGGGAGGGAAATATAAAATATCTGTCAAAGAGGAGAAGTGCTTTTGTCATCCCCAATGTGACGTCCCGGTCTCACTGCAGTTGCTGTCTCCTCATCACTATCGCCATCTGCTGGTGTCACCATCTCTTTACAGTTACTGTCCTCTCCCACCATTTCCATCTGCTGACGTCCCTGTCTCACTGCTGTTACTGACCCCCTCTCACCATCTCCATCTGCTGGTGTCCCTATCTCTTTACAGTTACTGTCCTCTCCACCATCTCCATCTGCTGGTGTCCCTGTCTCCCTGCAGTTACTGGCCCCTCTCACCATCTCCATTTCTGGTGTCCCTGTCTCACTGCAGTTACTGACCCCTCTCACCATGTCCATCTGCTGGTGGCCCTGTCTCACTGAAGTTACTGTCCCCCTCTCACTATCTCAACCTGCTAGTGCCCCTGTCGCTCTGCACAGTGACATAAAACCACACCGCAACTACTCTCCATCCATCCATCTATCTATCTATCCCCGGGTATTGCCTGTACCAGTACATCTGAGGGATACTGTGCCATCCACGGTGCACTTCCGCTTCACCTGCTCCGCAGGAAATTTGGAGACAGCGGTGGTAGTCTGGTGGATCGTCTGTGAGTTCACATCTGGGAAAGAGACAGTGAGAGGAGGAGATTGGTAAACAGGGACATTCAGTCCAGTGGAGAGAGTTAAAGAAAGAATGAGAGAAAGAGGGAACAAGTGAAGAATTAAGTGGAGCTATGTTGAAACAAACCCCTTATGATGAACCTGGGTGATCAGAGTCAGTAACAGATACATCTTTTACTTTCAGTTGCCCTCTGAATCAGCAAAGGGGAGAGAGCAGGAACGATGAGTGTTGTCAATAACCAACCCACTCCTTACAAGTAATTGGGATGAACAGGAAGAACATTAGGAAGTGAGGCAGAGATGGTGACGTCATTTTCCACGTCAACAAATCAGAATGCAGAAGATTGTCAATGCCTCTCTTTCTCTCTTTCTTTCTCGTTGTTTCTGACAGGGAACTTGTGGGGGTGAAAGGAGATTGGGAGAGGAAAGGAAAGTTATTAGCAATATTTTTGTACGTCACACTCACTTACAATGAAACAGGATTATCAGACCCAGTAGCAGATACATCGTTCACTTCAACTTGTTCTCTTAATAGACATCGGAGTGAGAGCAGGAGCTTAGAGTCTTGTGAGGGTCCAACTTCACTCTCTACAAATCATTGGGAGGAACATGAAGAGCATTAGGAAGTGGTACAATATTGGAGACGCTCATTCCTCCGGTCAACAAATCAGAATTGAATTGGTTGCCAATCTCCTTCTCTCTCTCTCTCTCTCTCTCTCTCTCTCTCTCTCTCTCTCTCTCTCTCTCTCTCTCTCTCTCTCTCTCTCTCTCTCTCTCTCTCTCTCTCTCTCTCTCCTCTCTCTCTCTCTCTCTCTCTCTCTCTCTCTCTCTCTCTCTCTCCTCTCTCTCTCTCTCTCTCTCTCGTCTCCTCTCTCTCTCTCTCTCCTCTCCATCTCTCTCTCTCTCCTCTCTCTCTCAGTTTACCTTCCACTCTCTTGCTCTCTCTTTGTCTCTGTCGCTCTCCTCATGTATCTAGGGTTATGTCTCCCACTCTCCCCCTCTCTCTGACTCTCTCTCTCTCTCTATCTATCTCAGTCTATCTTCGCTCTCTTTCTCTCTCTGACTCTCCCTTTCTCGTGTATTTAGGGTTATATCTCCCACTCTCTCCTTCTCTCTGACTCTCCCTCCTCTCTTACTCTTGCTATCTCTTCAGTTCTTTCTCTGTCCCTGTCTCTCTCTAGCTCTGTCTCCCTATCTGTCTCAGGCTCTTCATCTCAGTCCTCTCTTTCTCTCCTTCTCTCTCTCAGTGTCCCTCTCTCTCTCTCTCTCTCTCTCTCATTACGTGTCTCTTCCTGTCTCGCTTTCTTTGCCTGTATCTCTGTCTCTCTCTCTGTCTCAGTCTCTTTAACTCTGTCTGTCATTTTTCCTCTCACTGTCCTCTCCCTCTCTAGATCTCTCTCTCTCACACACACACACACAATCTCTTTCTCTCTCTGACGAAGTGGGTGTCCTTGTACTGTTGATGTGTATCAAGCTGGAGGTCTGCATGATCTCCTGCTCTTTCAGGTTTCACACTAAATCCTTCCCGAAGCCACTCTTCATTCTCTGGTCCTATAGCGGTCCCTGTGGAAAAGGAAAACACAGGGTCAGTGCATAAAAACCCATCTTATTGTCATTGATTCGTGATAGTTACAATCTCAGTTCTGGTGGCATCATTATGAATCGTTCTTTTCCCCTTTCTCCACTGCCTGCATCTCTAATCTCTCACTGCCACTCTAACTGTCTGTTCTTAGGCATGACGTCCTGCAGTTACCTCCTGCAACCCTTCCCCCTCACTAAATGTAAAAACTAGTCCCTGCCATTAGAAAACGGACAGCTCGTTTCAGCCCTAACTCTATGGGAGTGTGCAGGAAACATTTGCATGGAGGATAGGAGAAATGTGTGGGTGTGCCAGGTCCAGATGGGCTGAATGGCCTCCTCCTGTTTATTGTGTTCTTGATAAACACTGTACCAGACGGTTGCATCTTTCCTCATCCCAGGGAGAGAAGACACTGTTCCAGTGGATAAAATCCAAATCTTTTTGCTGATATTCTCTCCTGATAGTTACAACCTTTCAGTTCCACTATCATCCTTGTTAATCATTAATATAAAGATAGAAAGCTTTGCAATGCAGAAGGACGGCATTCCTTGCATCTTCGCCAGTGTCTCAACATTTAGTTTCTGAGTTTTATTCTACCCGTCTCTTATTGTCACAAAAACGGTCGCCCTGCAGCTCCCAGTCCACTGATGGCTCGTGCGTAGATTTCTCATCCTCAGACTCAAATCCCTCATTGACTTCGGCCTTCACTACCTCTGAACCACCTCCAACCAAACACCCCTCCGAGATAGTGTCTGCATGTTTGTTGGTGTGTCTGTCTGAGTGTGTGTGTACATATGCATGTTTG